>NC_083897.1:126197776-126797776 GCF_032452875.1 Bos javanicus
TGAGGAGTTTGAGGAAAATAGGGTTGTCTACTTTGTGCTCTGGAAAAAATAGATTTGAGCTCTCAGAACTGGTGGAAGTGAAGGGGGACTGAGATCTGTGGAAAGAGTAAGAGGATTCTCTGTAACAAAGGAAACCCAGGAGTGTTGATGTCCAGTTTCAAATGACTTCTAAGACTGTGTGGTAAATCTTCTCCAGTTTTTTCAATCTTTGATAACCTCTACTATAGAATTCAGCACTTTTTTGAGTTGCACTTTGACAATGAAGAAGAGGAGACTGTGCATCCAGCCTGGGGCAGAGTGGTTTGAGGACAAAGGTAGAAGAAGCCTGGAGAGGTCACTGAGGATGGCAGGGCTCAGGAGTTCAGGGGAGGAGGAATAGGTGTCCAACACTGCAACACAGACACACCCAGAAATCCTTGAAAATACCCAAGTAGCACTCAGGGCTGGTGAAGTGGACAAGAGCCTAGATTTCAGTTACTTTAATTGGAAACTTAAGGGAAGGGCAACTCAGCAGGTCAGAGACTGGGCACTCCAGTTACAAGATAACCAAAACATTCATTCCAGAACCCTAGATACAAAGACTCTAAACCCAACTTGGTGTGCCTTGTGTGGCCTGCATTTCCTCAGTGACTGAGAGAAGATAGGTTATACTGGGTCCAAGATAACTTCTGATTCTAAAATTCTAAACTAACCTGATCGGCTGCTTTAAGTGCTGACTAACATGGTAAGTCTTGCAAGTGGTTTTCAGAGTGTTGTTTTGGTTCACCACATTGTACACCAGGGTCAAATGTCTTCTCTTGTGTTGATTTTCCCTCAATCACTCTCTGCTGCCTTTATTTCACTTAAATGGGGGAATGTGCTTTATTCACACCCCAAATCTTCAATCAGTTGAAATTTTTTATGCAACTACAAAGAAGGAAATACTGCATTTTTAAAACCTCAAAATGACTTGAAGTGTTCAGTTCATAGCTAGAGGGGATTTAATCCTCTTTCTACCAGGGCCTTGTAAATTCTAGAATAAAGAGCATACCTCTCTCCCTTGGTTCCATTTTAAATGAATTGTGCTCCTCTATGACAATTTTGGAATTCCTAAGCACCTTTTCTCAACTGACCGCTTATTTCACCTCCAGACTTTCGGGGCTACTGCTTTTTTTCCCCTAATTGTGGACTTGAGATTGCTCTCAAAATAACTTTTACTGTGAAGCTTATGTCTCTTCTCATTGTGGCAAAAGTGATATGGGCAAAACATATACTACTTTTGTTTTCTAAAATTAAAAAAACATAATTGTGCAACAGCCATAAGTAACAGTTAAAATTATAATATCAATAATAAAAGCATCTTTGTGTCTCTACTCTGTAACAGACAAAAGAGTAGTTGTAGAGAAAAAGTATTTGCTTTTTAGTATGTACTTTTCTAGCCAGTGGTAGAAAGAAAATATACTTTATTTAATGTCTGTAATTCCCTTTAGTAGGTGTACTCCCTAGAATGCAATTGTTGGCATATGCACTGATGAGTGTTCATAAAAATAGTTGGGACACATTGTAGATTATTATTTAGAAGAGAAATCTATTAATTTTTTCTTTAAATTAACCTGTAAATTAATTTAATTCCTTTAAATTAATCTCTTAAAAATTATTGTAGGGAAACAATTATTTTGTTCAGTTCCTTTGCTGAAATTTAGTACAATTCCATTCAAAGTACTTTCTTTTAGGGAGAGGAAATTTGAATTAAAATATGTGTGAAAAAATAAAATTCATCAAATATAAATCATTTACAGAATATTCAAATTGAAGGTGTAAGAATGCCAGTAACTAGATAAAAATGAGGTGGTGTAAGAAACAGAGTAATTTCAAAGAGTAGTATTAACTTGAAACTATCTTTTCCAAAGCATGAAGAATAATAAAGCAGCTATTTTACTGCCAAAACAATTCTGAGTTAACAAGAGAAGTCTGGCTCCAAAAAAGACCACCAGACTTGAAGCTAAAGATAGTGCTAAGAACACACTCAGTTCACCCAGCTCACATTTTTGTGGTGACCCAGTAACAAAGGAAAAGCTTATGGCATCTTTTATGTTGTTGCAAGTGGATGTAGGTCTTAGCATTGAGGGCAAAGCTCATTTTCCTATATATCCAAAAATCACTGGTGCACATCTTTTGTGGATAAATATATAAATATTTTGGTTTACTCTCAAAATTTTCTTGTTTTTCTCCATGTTGTGTTACTTATATTTTCCACAGAATGAATGTATTCAACTTCAAAACAGCACCATTCATTGGGAAAATTTCTGTAAAATCACAGATGGTTTCTTTGGAAGCCCCAGTGTAAAAGAAAATCAAGGCACTTCACAGAGGAGGAAAATTTTCAGTTCCTATAATGCATTGTGTGTACATGTTATGCAGGAAAAAAATGTTGGGTGGCCATTGTGAAATTAATCAACTTTCTGAAGACCAGTTTCATTTCAAAAAAACTGGGGGAGTGGAAATTTCTATTAGAGAACTTTTCCAGGATTAAAAAATTGTAAAAACTAATGGAAACATTATAACGAGTTGCTCTTTATAAACATAAACACTTGGAAAGAAAGAAATTGAAATATGAATTATGAGCAATCAAAATACTTCCTATTTTCTATCAACTGATACACCTACCAAAATACAAAATAAAATGTTAAGTGTAATTGTACTTATTAATTTAAAAAACACTCATTGAGTATTCATCATGTGTCATGCACAGTCCTAAGCATTTTATAAGTATTAACTCATTGAATTATCATAATAGCCCAGGAACAAAAATGGCTGTTGTCCCATTTTTTCAGTGGAGGAAATGGAGACACAGAGCTGGAAAAGAGCAGAACCAGAAGTCAAATGCAGCCCTGATTCCAGCATATGTGCTCTTCACCCCTTGCTCCATTGCCTCTCAGATATGTCTTTGCTATGTGCATGATTTGCTAGATGATGGCCCATGAAGAAGAAAACAAGGTAAGCTCTCTAACACTGCAATATTCAACAGCCAGAGATGCTTGTAACAGGGGAGCTAAGAGAGCCTTCTTGTTTGTCAGTGCTCCCTGCTTCCCTCCACACCCCTCCTGAGAGCATGCAAACAAACCCCTTTGCAACCTGTCAGTGTGCAATTTCTGACCCACCACCTTTTTTATTTCCATTCCTTCCTATGTTTCTATTCCTAAAAGCCCCATTGGGCAGAGAAGAAGCAATCTGGGTTGATGGAATTTCTCCCCCACCTCAGCTCTCAGTCTTGGTTCTAAACTATGTATTGTCTTTCCAGGAATGATGAATGTATGAGTCTCATAGATAATCAGGCTAAAGAACCTGGTCCCAGGACGGATTCACTGATATGCATAAATTTTATATATTACAAGAGCTAGTATCTTCTTTTTTTTATTGATGGATAATTGCTTTACAATGTTGTGGTGATCTCTGCTGCACATCAACATGAATCAGTCATAATTATATATATATATATATAATATATATATACTTAACTTTTAAAATTAAAGTATGAAAATGAAAGTGAAAGTGAAGTCGCTCAGTTGTGCCCGACTCTTTGCGACCCCATGGACTATAGCCTAGCAGGCTTCTCAGTCCATGGGATTTTCCAGTGGGTTGTCATTTCTTTCTCCAGGGTATCTTCCCGACCCAGGGATCAAACCTGGGTCTCCCTCATTGTAGGCAGACACTTTACCCTCTGAGCCACCAGGGATGTTACTTTTTGATATACAATAAAGTGATTCAACTATATATATATATACATATACATATTCTTTTTTGTGTTCTTTTCTATTATGGTTTATTACAGAACATTAAATTTAGTTACCTGTGCTATAAAGTGGAGAAGGCAATGGCACCCCACTCCAGTACTCTTGCCTGGAAAATCCCATGGGCGGAGGAGCCTGGTAGGCTGCAGTCCATGGGGTCGCGAAGAGTCAGACACAACTGAGTAACTTCACTTTCACTTTTCACTTTTCACTTTCATGCATTGGAGAAGGAAAAGGCAACCCACTCCAGTGTTCTTGCCTGGAGAATCCCAGGGACGGGGAGCCTGGTAGGCTGCCATCTATGGGGTCACACAGAGTTGGACACGACTGAAGTGACTTAATAGCAGCAGCAGCTATAAAGTAGGATCATTTTGTGTATCTATTTTATATACAATAGTTTGTTTTTGCTAGTCCTAAATTCTTAATTTATTCCTTCCCCCACCCCCTTTCTCCTTCAGTAACCATAAACTTGTTTTCTGTGTCTGTGAGTCTAGTTGTCTTTTATAAATAAATTAATTGATTTCATATTTAGATACTAAAAAAAAAATATATATATATATATATATATATATATATATATATATATATAATTTACCATCTGAGCCACCAGGACTTCCCTGGTGGCTCAGATTATATAATATAAAATATATTATATAATTATATAATATATTATATAACTATATATTAATTATAAGTATAATTATATAATATATTATATAATTCACCATCTGAGCCACCAGGACTTCACTGGTGGCTCAGTTGGTAAAGTGTCTGTCTACAATACAGGAGACCCGGGTTCTATCCCTGGGTTGGGAAGATCCCCTGGAGAAGGAAATGGCACCCCGCTCCAGTATTCTTGCCTGGAGAATCCCATGGACAGAGGATCCTGGCAGGCTACAATCCATGGGGTCGCACAGAGCTGGACACAACTAATGTACCTTAGCAGAGCACAGTACTCCCTCTCCATTCCACCTCTCTAGGTCATCACACAGCACCGAGCTTGAGCTCCATGTGTTATACAGCAGCTTACTGCTAGTTATCTATTTTACACATGATATAGTGTATATATATCTATGCTACTTTTTCAATTTGTAAGAGCTAGTATCTTAATTAATCTTGCTTAGTTCAGTCCCACTTTTTAAAAGAATTCCTCTATCATCTGTACAGTGCTGCAATACTCAAGAAATTCATTAAAAATCTGCTGTTTTTCTATGTGAGTTATTTGTATAACTGCTCAGCTCTCCTAGTTAATTCCCATTGTGGTTTCTGTGGAAATAATGAGGCAACTAGCTTAGAAATTGTGTTCTGCAAAATTTCCTTTAAAGCCTAATAAATAATGAAAGTTACATGTTTAAGCTTTGCTTTATAAGACACATTTATTTTCTTTTAAAAACTGATTTTACTACTATGACATTGTCATTTGGTATTTATGTAGCACTAATTCATTGTGGATGAGTGAGTGAACAAAGATGCCTGACACATGAGTGGATTTTTATCAGTATCTGCATCATAAGACGAGCAAGTTAAAGGACTGCGATTGTTTAGAGATTTGGCCAGAGTAACATAGTTGGAGTTAGGAATAACCCCTTGAATCTTGGAGTCTTGTTTAATTAGTCCATCTACTTCTGATCATTTGCATTGTTTTAGATATTTCTGATCTAGAAATCATGACATTGGGGCTGATCTTCATAGCCCAATGTGATATAGGCTCTAGAAAATACCTCCTATTTGTGCAGCTAAAGAATTCAGGTAACACTCAAGATCTCTATCATGAATTCCCTCCCAAGTAGATACTCCCCTTGAATGTTTGTTTATTTTTCTTACCCCAGATAGAGTGTTTTATTTCCCTGTTGAGTTATTGAGATAATTGTAACTCTGTTGACCTGGCCTCAGAAAACTGGAAAGGATCCTGACTTCCATTTCAGCACCAGTTTCTGGATCTTGTCAGGTCTTGTGTTTGTTTAAAAGATGATATATTTTGAGGTCAAATTAGTCTAAGCACCAAATTTAGGATTTTGTGAAAGAGAAAAAGGCAAAAGGGCAAAGGTTTGCAAAACCTAATGTGAAGAGAAATGTTTGTGTAAGGTTTTTTAAGAATTAATGAAAACATGAAAGGTCGTTGAAACACTGCCACTTGCAGGGCTATGAACCCAACTGACAGCAGCGTCTGAAAGCATGAGAACTAGAAAGTGCACATGCCCTTAAAGGCAAATGCAACGCAGGGAAGTCAGCCAATGGCATGTGTGCCAAAACTATATTTAGTTTTGGAAACTATAATTTCACTGTAAGTGAAGTATATTACAAGATTTTTTTTTTTTTTTGAAATCACAGAAGTACTGTCTTTTCAGAGATTATAGATCTGTGGGTTGAATAGGAACTCTTGGTCTTGTGAAGATAAATGCCATTGCCAATCAGGGAAATATTTTTAAAAGCCTCTAACAGGTCTCTTAAGAGAAGCCAGACTTTGCTTTTCTCATAAGGACAATGAAGTGAGCCTTGGGAAAAACTTCAGGTCTATTAAAGCTTACTCTTCACATTTGCCTTTGTTGCTCAGGGCTTTTAAGGTCACCACCATTTGCCTTTTTAATATATTTTATTGAATATATTTTTTTGAAGTATAGTTGATTTGCAATATTTCAGGTGCACAGCACAGTGATTCAGTTATACAAATACAAATATATTATTTTTTAAATTATTTTCCATCATAGGTTATTATATTAACTGTAATTCCCTATGCTATATAGTAAGTCTTTGTTGCTTGCTGCATATCTATTTTTTAATTAGAAATCTAGCATTCTATTCATACTAAGTCAAACAACTGGAATCTAATGTCATAATTTTTTAGTTAGGCAAAAATTCATAAGTTTTCTAAAATATATGTTATACATATTTTTATATATGTTTACAAAGGCTTTTCTACTACACTTGATAAAGGCTTGAGAAAGAACATTAAAAAAAGAGATGGAAAAATTGGAGAATATAAACTAAATGAAATGGGAGCACTGAATATGAAATAGAAAAAGTGAAACAAAATAGAAAAGATAGAAAAAGTGAAATAAAAGTAAAAGATCATATAATCCAGTTGTTTTTAAACATGACTGCTCATGAGACACATATCTGGAGCTCTGGAGAAAAAAGCAATACCTGAGCATTTGTATTTTTAAAAAACTTTCAAGATAATTCTGGTATGCATCTGGATTTTAAAAAGTGATTATAGGTTTTTATATTAGATCCTAGTTTTGCTGATATAGAGTTCTATTATTTTTCTCTTGACCAATCATGATACAATGGTATTAAGTGAGTAATCGTTACATAATCACAATAGTAAAAGATGTTTATCAATTTTCACAATCAATAGCCAGACAAAAATAAAGAATGATTATAGTTGCAAGCTATAATGGGAACATGATTAACTTTACAATATAAAGTAATTACCTAAAATTTGGGGGGTTCAAGCAGAGTGATGTGTTAAGTAGAAGTGCATACAGGCACACGTTTTCATCCACCCAGTCAGTCTATGTCTTTTGGTTGGTGCATTTAATCCATCTACATTTAAGCCAATTATCAATATGTAAGATCCTATTACTGTTTTCTTAATTGTTTGGGGTTTTATTTTTTTGTAGGTCTTTTCCTTCTCTTGTATTTCCTGCCTAGAGAAGTTCCTTTAGCATTTGTTGTAAAGCTGGTTTGGTGGTGCTGAATTCTCTTAACTTTTGCTTGTCTGGAAAACTTTTTATTTCTTCATCAAATCTGAAGGAGAGTCTTGCTGAGTAGAGTATTCTTGGTTGTAGGTTCTTCCCTTTCATCACTTTAAATATATCATGCCATTCCCTTCTGGCTTGTAGAGTTTCTGTTGAGAAAGCAGCTGATAGTCTTATGGGAATTCCTTGTAGGTTACTTGTCATTTTTTCCTTGTTGCTTTTAATATTTTATCTCTATCTTTAATTTTTGTCAGTTTGATTACTATGTGTCTTGATGTGTTCCTCCTTGGGTTTATCCTTCCTGGGACTCTGTGCTTCCTGGACTTGGTTGACTATTTCATTTCCCATGTTCAGGAAGTTTTCAGCTATTATCTCTTCAAATATTTTCTCAGGTCCTTTCTCTCTCTCTTCTCCTTCCGGGACCCCTATAACGCAAATGTTGATGCATTTTATGTTGTCCCAGAGGTCTCTTAGGCTGTATTCATTTCTTTTCATTCTTTTTTCTATATTTTGTTCTGTGGCATTGATTTCCACCATTCAGTCCTCCAGGTCATTTATCCATTCTTCTGCCTCAGTTATTCTGCTGATTATTCCTTCTAGTATTATTCATCTCTGTTTGTTCTTTAATTCTTCTAGGTCTTTGGTAAACATTTCTTGCATCTTCTCAATCTTTGCCTCCATTTTTTTCCCAAGATCCTGGATCGTCTTCACTATCATTATTCTGATTTCTTTTTCTGGAAAGTTGCCTATCTCCACTTCATTTAGTTGTTTTTCTGGGATTTTATCTTATCCCTTCATTTGGGACATAACTTTCTGCTTTTTCATTGTGATTAACTTTCGTAATACGGTTTCTGTTTTAGCTGCTGTGAGACTGTGTTTCTTCTTGCTTCTTCTATCTGCCCTCTGATGGATGAGGCTAATTGGCTTGCATAAGCTTCTTGATGGGAGGGCTCTGGTAGGCAGGGCCTTGATCAGTAAAGCTTTAATCCAATTATCTGCTGATGGGTGGGGTTGCACTCCTTCCCTAGTAGTTGTTTGGCCTGAGGCAACCCAGCCCTGGGGTCTACAGGCTCTATGGTAGGGTTAATGGCAAACTCCAAGAGGGTTTATTCCAAGGGGGACCTTCCAATGCCCCTGTATCTGTCTGTGATGAGCCCCTGCTGACCCATGCCTCCACAGGAGGCCCTTTAACCCTAGCAGACAGTTTGGGATCAGTCTCCTGTGAGGTCATTGCTTCTCTCCACTGGGTCTTGGTGCACACAAAATTTTGTCTGTGCCCTCCAAGACTGGAGTCTCTGTTTCCCTCAGTCCTCTGGAAGGCCTATAATCAAATCCCACTGGCCCCCAGCGCCAGATTCCCTGGGAATTCCCAGTCCTTTGGTCAGTTCCCCAGGCTAGGAAGCCTGATGTAGGGTTCAGAACCTTCACAATAGCGCAAGAACTTCTTTGATATTATTGTTCTACAGTTTATGGGTCACCCACCCGGTGGGTATGGGATTTGATTTTATCGTGATTGCGCCCTTCCTACTGTCTCACTGCAGGTTCTTCTTTGTTGTTGGACATGGGGTATTTTTTCTTTTTTCGTGGGTTCCAGCATCCTCCTATTGATGATTGTTCAACAACTAGTTTCAATTTTGGTGCTGTCACAGGGGTCAATGAGTGCACATCCTTCTACTCTGCCATCTTGAACCAGAAGCCCCCTTTGCTTTTTTGATTATTGTCTTAGTCTGAGTTTTCTATAGGCAAATAGAAATCAAATGGGCTACCACCTCCTCAGAAACGTCTTTTTTCATCACTGTAGCTAAGGCAGCCCACAGTCCCTCTGTTTTCCACTCTTTATAGCACATAGTAGTCCTTGAAGTTATATATTAATTTGTTCATGTATTTGCCATGTGCCTGCCTTTATAATTTGATAAGCTCTTTGAAGGCAGAGATGCTTTTTTTTTTTTTTTCTGTTTACTGCTATATATCCAGCACAGAGGAGAATTCCTGGTGCATAAGTTGCTGCTCAATAAATATTTGTTTACTGTTTGAATAGATGTATAAAGCCATGATCACTCATTTTAAGGAAAAACATTTCAAGAGATGCTTTGACTAGAACTTGGAGGTTCAAACACACCTACTGACAACTGTTTGTGTATGAAAACTATTTGACTAATTTGAGACAGGTCAGTCAAGAGATTTGTGCCAAAGTTTCTTTCCCTAGAAGGATCATGTGTGAAAATCAGCATTTCGAAGGTGTCTTGTGGTTGCCACACAAAGGGGGCTCCATGTTGGAAGAAGTTTCATTTCCATTAGCAATAGAGCCTAAAAGCTGACAAAGGAAAAAAGAGGAGAAGAGGTCTTTCTCACCAGCAGGTTACTTTCATTTGCCTTTTTCAGTCTTATCAAAGGAAAGTGTCATTGAATCCAATGTCTACCTTTAAAAAGTTGATGATGTTCTACATTAGACTGATAATTTGAGCCCTAGAAGAGAAAGAAGCTAGTTGACCATGCGTTAAACCTTTTCAAATAAAGAGAGGCATCAACAAAATATGGCATGAAAGGGCTCTCAGTCATCTTTATCAATTACTCTATTCCTCCAGGGTAGTTTGGGATTATGTTTTATCTGGCCCTTTCATTTCCAGTGTTTTTAATTTGCCTTTTAAACAACAGTAAATGTCAAACCAGGACACTGAAGCAATCTGTGAAAACAAATACTTTATCTTGCTGGAAATCAGTAATAATAAATCCATCTGGCTTATCCTTAGAAGTCTTAGCCTCTGGATCTGGTCAATCATCTGAAAATCCCACGACTCTCCTTTGGAAACTTTTTTCCTAGCAAGATTCTGACTCAAAAAAAGTATATTCTCATCTTTGCAATGATTTCTCCAGTAAGTTAAAAATGTACAATAAGAAAAAAGCCCTCTTTTAGTTATAGCCAATATATATTTTGTATCAATAATACTCATTTCTTAGTTGGTGGTCTCAAGAGATGCATTAATGAATAAATCAAGAGATGGATTCCAAAACTAGTTTTAGCTGTATATATTCACTGCATCTCTCAACAAATCTTGAAACAGACTTTAAATACACACACACAAACATATATATATCTCAGAACTATTTGGCTCAGTTGAATTAAAATGAACTGAGCTGGATATGGTGAATTTTATGGTATGTAACTCATATTTCAGTAATGATGTTTTAAAAGATGAACTGAGCTAATTAGTGTCACAGATGCAATTCAGAGTAACAAATAACATTATAGAGGATGACTTCGGTGCGTGAGGTGGCAAGAATTCTAGCTCCAGTAATCTCTCATTCATTCACTGACTTACTCATTTTTTTTTTCATTTAAATTAGTGCCTACCTTGTATCAGGCATTGTAGAATATTCTGAGGATATAAGATGAATAGAATACAGTGTCCCATATCATAGGCATATCATTTGTCATTTTTGTGCCACAGATTTCTCTATTTCTTCAGTAAATGGACTGGATACTGTGCTTTTCTCCTTGTATGAGTCCCATTGCTGATGGAGATAGTAACAACTAGGTCAAAGAAAAGAGGCATAGATTTGAGGACATACTGAATGCATAAAAAATTGCCTTGGCACTGCTGAGCTGTAAGTGCTTACTGTCAATAAAGTATATATTTTTTAAAATTCAGGACTTTTTGAATAAAAGGTTTATGCAATCAAATCAAAGTGGATTATTTCCTCAAATCAGGCTCTTGAGTAGTTTAAGCATATTTTTTTCTATTTTCTTAATGATCCACATTTTGTCACATTGTCTGAGCCAAATAAATTCTTTCTTGGCCCTCTCTGCTTTATCAACTCAATCTCCATTTAGAAAGACACCGTTTGGTCCAACATCAATTTGGAAATGCCTCAGGGATCATCTGGCTCAAGTCCACTGACTTTCCATTGACAAGAACTCATCTGGGCAAGAGGAGCCCTTCTGAGTAAGAAAAGGGAATTTAGTAACAGTAACTTCTCATAACCTTAAAACCCAGTTTGTCAGGGTTGGCCTCCTTTAACTTTATAGATAACAAGAATTTGATGAGCTTACCACCACTCTAAGGACATCAAGCAAATCATAAAAGGCAAATAATGGCCTTCTACTCAATTTCTTATGAAGTTATGACAAACCTAGACAGCATATTAAAAAGCAGAGACATTACTTTGCCAACAAAGGTCCGTCTAGTCAAAGCTATGGTTTTTCCAGTGGTCATGTATGGATGTGAGAGTTGGACTATAAAGAAAGTTGAGAACCAAAGAATTGATGCTTTTGAACTATGGTGTTGAAGACTCTTGGGAGTCCCTTGGACTGCAAGGAGATCCAACCAGTCCATCCTAAAGGAGATCAGTCCTGAACACTCATTGGAAGAACTGATGCTGAAGCTGAAACTCCAATCCTTTGGCCACCTGATGCAAAGAACTGACTCGTTTGAAAAGACCCTGATGCTGGGAAAGATTGAAGGCAGGAGGAGAAGGGGACGATAGAGGATGAGATGGTTGGATGGCATCACTGACTCAATGGATATGAGTTTGAGTAAGCTCCAGGAGTTGGTGATGGACAGGGAAGCCTGGCGTGCTGCAATTCATGGGGTTGCAAAGAGTCGGACATGACTGAGCAGCTGAACTGAACTGAACTCAATTTCTTATTCAGTACACATGAATCAAACTAAACACAGCTTGTTTATGTCTTTCATAAGAGTATTGTGTCCAGTTTGGGGTTTACAACTTAAGAGGAACATGAAGTAGGTAAAAAGTGCCCCAAAGAACATGTTTAAAGCACTAGATAGTGATACTGGGAAAAACATTTAAAGACTTATCCTGGAGGGAAAAAGGCTAGAACTCTTTCAATAAGTGAAAATATGCACAAGAAACATACCTCTGGCTGCCTAATTCCCATCTGCATTCAGAAATTATGAAGGGCAAGTTCAAATTAAATGTATGACATTCCCGTTCATGTTTTAGGATGACTGTGATCTTTTGGTCTTCTTAGCCAGATTTCCTTGTGGCTCAGACAGTGAAGAATCTGTGTGCAATGCAGGAGACCCGGGTTCGATCCCTGGATTGGAAACATCCCCTGGAGAAGGGAAAGGCTACCCACTCTAGTATTCTTGCCTGGAGGATTCCATGGACAGAGGTGCCTGGCAGGCACCATAACATCGAAAAGAGTTGGACATGACTGAGCGACTTTCACTAGCCAGATTCAACATTCATGAAGTGCAAATGGGAAGTAGATGGGTTTTGACATTGGACAGGTATGGGTGTGAAGCACTAATTTATGAAATGGTAATAAGAATATTCACATCACAGTAATATTGTGTAGAAATTATCTGTGTAAAGTTCTTGACATGGAATAGGTGCTTTTAAAACATTAAGCTCCCTTTCCTCCTTTCTTCCACACCTGACTCCCATACCCAGACACTCCCAGTCTTGGCTATGTGGTCTAGATCAGGGTTCCTAACCTCTGGGATCTAATACCTGATTATCTGAGGTAGAGTTGATATAATAATAATAGAAATAAAGTGCACAATAAATGTCATGCACTTGAATCATCCCCAAACTACCCCTCTGTCCCCCAGTCTCTGGAAAAAAAATGTCTTCCACAAAACTGGTCCCTGGTGCCAAAACAGTTGGGGATGGCTGGTCTAGATCATGTGAATCAGGAGATTTGTGTGACATTATTTATCATGCATCTTCCATAGAAAATATGTTTTAAAAACCCAGTTCATATTGTGTGTTGGGATTAACTTACTGGCTCCATCATTGACTGCTTAACTTGTGTAAATCCTGGCTCTGCCATTTACTAGGTAACTTAGGCAAGTTTTTAACCTGTTAGTGACTTGGTTTCCTCATTTGAACAATGAAGATAATAACTACCCAGGATTAGATAAGATAATCATGTAATACACTTGACAAAGTACTTGATGCATATTAAGGGTTGGATTTTATTACTATCACTGTTACATTATTAGGTATTTGATTTGTGATGGTACATAGACAAGCTTAGACAAGCCATACTATGTGCCTTATTTTGTAATCCATGCTAATAAATTTTATTAATAGGTAATAATTCTGTGTTTGTTATATATCAGTATGTTATTCACTCAGTCGTGTCTGACTCATTACAACCCCATGGACTGTAGCCTGCCAGGCTCCTCTATCCATGGGATTTTCCAGGCAAGAATACTGGAGTAGGTTGCCATTCCCTTCTCCAGGGGATCTTCCCAACCCAAGGGTCAGACCTGGGTTTCCTACATTGCAGGTAGATTCTTTATCCTCTGACCCAACAGCAAAGTGCATAGACATCTCATAGTTATTAAGTCCATGTATCAGAGAAAGTACTGAGTCTCTGAAGAACTAAATAATTTTACCCAAGATTGGTTGGTCTCCCTCCTCCCTCCCTCTGTCTGTGTCTGTCTGTCTCACACACACACGCCCCTAGGACTCAAACTTGATGATGTCCAACTCAAAGGCCATGCATTTAATGAAATAGCAATAGTTTTATAAGCAGATGCCTATATCATAATTGCTTTTTTTAGTTCTTCCACAACAAGTCAAATCAACAAAAACATCTTCCTCTGGTTCAGTTCAGTTCAGTCGCTCTGTCGTGTTGGACTCTTTGCAACCCCATGAACCGCAGCACGCCAGGCCTCCCTGTCCATCACCAACTCCCTGAATCTACCCAAACCCATGTCCATCGAGTCGGTGATCCATCCAACCATCTCATCCTCTGTTGTCCCCTTCTCCTCCTGCCCTCAATCTTTCCCATCATCAGGGTCTTTTCAAATGAGTCAGCTCTTTGCATCAGGTGGCCAAAGTATTGGAGTTGCAGCTTCAGCATCAGTCCTTTCAATGAACACCAAGGACTGATCTCCTTTAGGATGGACTGGTTGGATCCCCTTGCAGTCCAAGGGACTCTCAAGAGTCTTCTCCAACACCACAGTTCAAAAGCATCAATTCTTCGGTGCTCAGCTTTCTTTACAGTCCAACTCTCACATCCAACACGACTACAGGGAAAACCATAGCCTTGACTAGACGGACCTTTGTTGGCAAAGTAATGTCTCTGCTTTTGAATATGCTGTCTAGGTTGGTCATAACTTTCCTTCCAAGGAGTAAGCGTCTTTTAATTTCATAGCTGCAGTCACCATCTGCAGTGATTTTGGAGCCCAGAAAAATAAAGTCTGAAACTGTTTCCACTGTTTCTCCATCTATTTCCCATGAAGTGATGGGACTGGATGCCATGATCTTAGTTTTCTGAATGTTGAGCTTTAAGCCAACTTTTTCACTCTCCTCCTTCACTTTCATCAAGAGGTTCTTTAGTTCTCACTTTCTGCCATAAGGGTGGTGTCATCTGGACATCTGAGGTTATTGATATTTCTTCTGGCAATCTTGATTCCAGCTTGTGCTTCCTCTGGTGCCTGAGGATAATTCCAATTTTCTGAGATGCACAGGGTAAGAGCCAGCACAGACCTGAAAAGTCAAAGATAATTAGAATATGGGGCTGGGAGGTTGATTTATGATTATCGATTGAGCCCTTAGTCTTATGTGATATGAAATGTTCCAGCACTGGGAATACAAGGGGAAACCGATAAGTGATGGCTCTTACTGCATGAAACTTTTAATCTTGGCGATGTCAGAGCTTGAACATACATAATTGCACTAATAAATACCATATAACTAGCATTTAGACAAGTGCTATGATGAAGAAAAGGTCTGAGAGTAGAGCACATATAACATCTACCTAATTTAGCCCAGAAAGTAGAAGAAGTCAGGGAGAACTTCTCAGAAGAGTAACATTTGAACTGAGACCTGGAAGGTGAGAAGGGATTTATTTTGCTCCAGTTTAGTTGACTGGGCTAGTTAGTATCCAAACCTGAATTATACATTAGACCTATGATTCTCATTTCTAGGTTTCTCTCACTGCTCTATAAATCAACAAGTTCTGACAGTTTGTTTTTGCCAACTCCATGACACTGCTTTATAAGGCCATTTCTATTTAAAAAGGGAGGAAATCCCTTAGATTTGGCTCCCTGATTCACAACCTGCTTATTATCTGAGTGTCTTATTTCCATTCCTATATTTTTAAAGACATGGTGGGAGTTCATTGGTATGTCTCTAATGTGTGTCATCACAAAGCAGTGAACTGTGAAAAATACCCTAGGAATTCCCAATAAATTGTACAGGAGGCAAATGAACGGCATCCAGCTATGAACCTGAGCAGTTCTCTTTTTTCAACTACATCCCTGGAGGTTCTTTCTAGAGCAAATCTTACCAGGATTTGGTTCTACATAACTTTTGAGGAGTTTGATCAGCTCCCACCCAAGGCATTTCTCTTGGGTTTGTTCTGTGAAGTTATTTGTATCTCAGGTATATGCTCAGCCACTTTAATGCAGAATGAATTAAACACCAAAAAAGGTACCCTAAAGCATCATAACCCTCCAGACCTTAGTGTCTTTTTCTGGCTTGAGCCTGTGATACACTTCTGTGTTTTGCTCAGCAGTTACATAACCAAGTCCCAAGGGCAGAAGTTTCCTGAGGGGCAGAGTGGACTCCATTCTGAAGGAGACCCATGTGGTGGACCCAGCTGCAGCTCAGCTGCTGCTATGACAATGATGTCACCAAGCTTAGCATCTAAGCAGGATGTGCCATGGATCCTTCTTCTCCTTTCTTTTAAAATGAAACACTGAAAAGCATTCTTTAGCCATTCTCTTGCCCTGTTTTTAAAATCTTTGAGGTTGCTTTTTTGCTCAATGAATTCTTGGCTCTGGGTTTTATCAAGTTGTTAGAAAGAATAAAAACCAATGGAAATAGTGAGAGACTTTATTTTGGGGGCTCCAAAATCACTGCAGATGGTGACTGCAGCCATGAAATTAAAAGATGCTTGCTCATTGGAAGAAAAGCTATGACCAACCTAGACAGTATATTTAAAAGCAGAGATATTACTTTGCAACAAAGGTCCACCTAGTCAAAGCTATGGTTTTTCCAGTAGTCATGTATGTATTTGAGAGTTGGACTATAAAAAAGCTGAGCACCGAAGAATTGATGCTTTTGAATTGTGGTGTTGGAGAAGACTCTTGAGAGTCCCTTGGGCTGCAAGGACATCCAACCAGTCCATCCTAAAGGAAATCAGTCTTGAATATTAATTGGAAGGACTGATGTTGAAGCTGAAACTCCAATCCTTTGGCCACCTGATGTGAAGAATTGACTCATTTGAAAAGACCCTGATGCTGGGAAAGATTGAAGGAAGGAGGAGAAGGGACAACAAAGGATGAGGGGGTTGGATGGCACTTCCGACAATGGGCATGAGTTAGAGCATGCTCCGGGAGTTGGTGATGGACAGGGAAGCCTGGCATGCTGCAGTCCATGGGGTCGCAAAGAGTCGGACACAACTGAGTGGCTGAACTGAACTGATGCTTAAGTAGTATAACAGAGTTCTACAAACTGGCTGGTTTAAAACAACAGAAGTTTCTTCTCTCATGGTTAAGGAGGCCAGAAGTCTGAAAGCCAGGTGTCAAGAGGATAGCTTCCTTCTGGAGGCTCTAAGTAAGTAAGTGTGAGTCGCTCAGTCGTGCCCAACTCTTTGTGACCCCATGGACTGCAGCCCACCAGGCTCCTGTGTCCATGAGATTTTCCAGGCAAGGATACTGGAGTGGGTTGCCATTTCCTTCTCCAGGGGATCTTTCCAACCCAGGGATCGAACCCAGGTCTCCTGTACTGCAGGCAGATTCTTTACTGACTGAGCTACAAGGGAAGCCCTATGGGAGGATATATATCATGCCTTTTTCCTAGTTCTGGTGACTGCTCGTAATCCTTGGTGTTCTGTGATTTGTAGACGCACCATTCCAATCTCTGCCTCCATTTTCACATGGCCTTTTATCCTGTGTGTATATGTGTGTCCAGATTTTCCTCTCCTTTCTCTTATAAAGACAGCAGTCATTGGATTTAGGACTCACCCTCATTTAGTCTAACCTCATCTTAACCTAATTACATCTTTGAGGACCCTATTTCTAAGTAAGGTGACATTCATTGATTACAGCATTTAGGACTTGGACATATCTTTTGGGGGAGGAGACAATTCAACTCAGCACAAGAGGTAAAAAACCCTGCTCTCTATTTAATTTTCCTTCCCTTTCTATACTGACTAAAGGCACAAGTGAACCATTATACAGTGCAAAATCTAGTGGTTAGTGTTTATGGAATTTTAATAAAAGCATATCCAGGAGTTGATCAGATCAGTCGCTCAGTCGTGTCCGACTCTTTGTGACCCCATGAATCGCAGCATGCCAGGCCTCCCTGTCCATCACCAACTCCCGGAGTTCACTGAGACTCATGTCCATCGAGTCAGTGATGCCATCCAGCCATCTCACCCTGTGTCGTCCCCTTCTCCTCTTGCCCCCAATCCCTCCCAGCATCAGAATCTTTTCCAATGAGTCAACTCTTCGCATGACGTGGCCAAAGTACTGGAGTTTCAGCTTTAGCATCATTCCTTCCAAAGAAATCCCAGGGCTGATCTCCTTCAGAATGGACTGGTTGGATCTCCTTGCTGTCCAAGGGACTCTCAAGAGTCTTCTCCAACACCACAGTTCAAAAGCATCAATTCTTCAGCGCTCAGCCTTCTTCACAGTCCAACTCTCACATCCATACATGACTACAGGAAAAACCATAGCCTTGACTAGACGAACCTTTGTTGGCAAAGTAATGTCTCTGCTTTTGAATATGCTATCTAGGTTGGTCATAACTTTCCTTCCAAGGAGTAAGCGTCTTTTAATTTCATGGCTGCATTCACCATCTGCAGTGATTTTGGAGCCCAGAAAAATAAAGTCTGACACTGTTTCCACTGTTTCCCCATCTATTTCCCAAGAAGTGGTGGGACCAGATGCCATGATCTTCGTTTTCTGAATGTTGAGCTTTAAGCCAACTTCTTCACTCTCCACTTTCACTTTCATCAAGAGGCTTTTGAGTTCCTCTTCACTTTCTGCCATAAGGGTGGTGTCATCTGCATATCTGAGGTTATTGATATTTCTCCCAGAAATCTTGATTCCAGCTTGTGTTTCTTCCAGCCCAGTGTTTCTCATGATGTACTCTGCATATAAGTTAAATAAACAGGGTGACAATATACAGCCTTGACGAACTCCTTTTCCTATTTGGAACCAGTCTGTTGTTCCATGTCCAGTTCTAACTGTTGCTTCCTGACCTGCATACAAATTTCTCAAGAGGCAGATTAGGTGGTCTGGTATTCCCATCTCTTTCAGAATTTTCCACAGTTTATTGTGATCCACACAGTCAAAGGCTTTGGCATAGTCAATAAAGCAGAAATAGATGTTTTTCTGGAACTCTCTTGCTTTTTCCATGATCCAGCAGATGTTGGCAATTTGATCTCTGGTTCCTCTGCCTTTTCTAAAACCAGCTTGAACATCAGGAAGTTCACGGTTCACATATTGCTGAAGCCTGGCTTGGAGAATTTTGAGCATTACTTTACTAGCGTGTGAGATGAGTGCAATTGTACGGTAGTTTGAGCATTCTTTGGCATTGCCTTTCTTTGGGATTGCAATGAAAACTGACCTTTCCAGTCCTGTGGCCACTGCTGAGTTTTCCAAATTTGCTGGCAAACTGAGTGCAGCACTTTCACAGCATCATCTTTCAGGATTTGGAATCGCTCAACTGGAATTCTATCACCTCCACTAGCTTTGTTCATAGTGATGCTTTCTAAGGCCCACTTGACTTCACATTCCAGGATGTCTGGCTCTAGGTCAGTGATCACACCATCGTGATTATCTTGGTCGTGAAGATCTTTTTTGTACAGTTCTTCTGTGTATTCTTGCCATCTCTTCTTAATATCTTCTGCTTCTGTTAGGTCCATACCATTTCTGTCCTTTATCGAGCCCATCTTTGCATGAAATGTTCCTTTGGTATCTCTGATTTTCTTGAAGAGATCTCTAGTCTTTCCCATTCTGTTGTTTTCCTCTATTTCTTTGCATTGATTGCTGAAGAAGGCTTTCTTATCTCTTCTTGCTAGTCTTTGGAACTCTTCATTCAGATGTTTATATCTTTCCTTTTCTCCTTTGTTTTTCGCTTCTCTTCTTTTCACAGCTATCTGTAAGGCCTCCCCAGACAGCCATTTTGCTTTTTTGCATTTCTTTTCCATGGGGATGGTCTTGATTCCTGTCTCCTGTACAGTGTCACGAACCTCATTCCATAGTTCATCAGGCACTCTATCTATCAGATCTAGGCCCTTAAATCTATTTCTCACTTCTACTGTATAATCATAAGGGATTTGATTTAGATCATACCTGAATGGTCTAGTGGTTTTCCCTACTTTTTTCAATTTAAGTCTGAATTTGGCAATAAGGAGCTCATGATCTGAGCCACAGTCAGCTCCTGGTCTTGTTTTTGCTGACTGTATAGAGCTTCTCCATCTTTGGCTGCAAAGAATATAATCAATCTGATTTCGGTTTTGACCATCTGGTGATTTCCATGTATAGAGTCTTCTCTTGTGTTGTTGGAAGAGGGTGTTTGTTATGACCAGTGCATTTTCTTGGCAAAACTCTATTAGTCTTTGCCCTGCTTCATTCCGTATTCCAAGGCCAAATTTGCCTGTTACTCCAGGTGTTTCTTGACTTCCTACTTTTGCATTCCAGTCCCCTGTAATGAGAAGGACATCTTTTTTGGGTGTTTGTTCTAAAAGGTCTTGTAGGTCTTCATAGAACCGTTCAACTTCAGCTTCTTCAGTGTTACTGGTTGGGGCATAGACTTGGATTACTGTGATATTGTATGGTTTGCCTTGGAAACGAACAGAGATCATTCTGTCGTTTTTGAGATTGCATCCAAGTACTGCATTTCGGACTCTTTTGTTGACCATGATGGCTACTCCATTTCTTCTGAGGGATTCCTGCCCACAGTAGTAGATATAATGGTCATCTGAGTTAAATTCACCCATTCCAGTCCATTTCAGTTCGCTGATTCCTAGAATGTTGACACTCACTCTTGCCATCTCATGTTTGACCACTTCCAATTTGCCTTGATTCATGTACCTGACATTCCTGGTTCCTATGCAATATTGCTGTTTACAGCATCGGACCTTGCTTCTATCACCAGTCACATCCACAGCTGGGTATTGGGCACCTACTGACCTGGGGAGTTTCTCTTTCAGTATCCTATCATTTTGCCTTTTCATACTGTTCATGGGGTTCTCAAGGCAAGAATACTGAAGTGGTTTGCCATTCCCTTCTCCAGTGGACCACATTCTGTCAGAATGAGACAGTAGGTGTTGCAAGAGGGCATCAGAGGGCAAACACACTGAAACCATACTCACAGAAAACAAGTCAGTCTAATCACACTAGGACCACAGCCTTGTCTAACTCAATGAAACTAAGCCATGCCCGTGGGGCAACCCAAGATGGGTGGGTCATGGTGGAGAGATCTGACAGAATGCGGTCCAGGAGGTGATAGGCATGTTCTATATTTTAATTATGGTGGTGGTTTCATAGGTACACATAGCTATCAAAGCTCATTGGTACAGTTTATTGTATGTAGATTATTCCTCAATAAACTAGGTAAGAAAAACTATATCCCTGAGGCACAATACCAATTATTTTTCTTTTCTCCTTTCTTTTCTATGCTCCATCCCATCTTGTCAGTAGAAAAACATATTGGACAAATAGGTTCTCCCATTTCCATCCAAAATAGAGAAGTGGAAATCCTGGGAAAAAATAAAATTTTCAGAGGAAAAAATCCATATTATTTAGTTACTTTCAAAATCAGAAATACTGACAAATGTTTGTACTGTGAACATTTTAATTAAAAAATATTAAAAATTATTTACATTATTATATAATTCTCCATCTTCAAAAGTAATTCTAAAACATATGCTATGGAAAGGTTTTAAAAACTCCTTTAACCACAGCTGAACCATGTACCATGTTCAGAAAAAATTAACTTACCTTAAGACTCCAAGTGCACCTTCACCCACAAAGACAGAAGAAAGTTAAACAAAGAAGGAATGCCACTGGCACAAAAATGCATGTTCAAAAATGTTTATAAACCCAAATTAAGTTTAGTTGTCAGTTAACTTTATAATATTAATGTTATTATTAAAAGTGTCTTGAATCATTTCAAAGCCAAAAACGAAACTGATGATGGTCATCCGTTTCAGATTTGGTGTTGGAAAATTCTTTCAAATGCTAGTTGCAGGTAAACAACAATTGTTTGTTTTATGCTTTGGTCCCTAGAACTCTGCTAAGCACATCTAAACTGCAACTTAAGATTTTTATATAACCTTGCTTTTTACCTGCCTCACTAGGGGGTATCCTGAAAACAGAAGAGTTGGTATTTAGAAATACTGTATTCACACCAGTTGGAAAAATAAACAAGTAACAGGGTAGAACATTGTGTTTATGCAAACTTGCTTTTTAAAGTTGAGAGGATAAAGATGAAACACTAAAAAACATAGAAGTGAAACTGCTGGTTGCTCAGTCATGTCCAACTCTTTACAACCCCATGGACTATAGCCCACCTGGCTCCTCTGTTCATGAGATTTTTCCGGCAAGAATACCAGAATGGATAGCCATTCCTTTCTTCAAGAGATCTTCCCCACCCAGGGATCGAACCTGGGTCTCCTGCATTGCAGGCAGATTCTCTGTCATCTGAGCCACCAAGCGGAGAAGGCAATGGCAACCCACTCCAGTACTCTTGCCTGGAAAATCCCATGGATGGAGGAGCCTGGTGGGCTGCAGTCCATGGGGTCTCTAAGAGTCAGACATGACTGAACGACTTCACTTCCACTTTTCACTTTCATGCAATGGAGAAGGAAATGGCAACCCACTCCAGTGTTCTTGCCTGGAGAATCCCAGGGATGGCAGAGCCTGGTGGGCTGCTGTCTATGGGGTCGCACAGAGTCGGACACGACTGAAGCGACTTAGCAGCAGTAGAAGCAGCATATACTGTCTGAAGAAATTGTCATAGATCTTGATGTTAACTAGACGAGTATGAAAACTGGGTGCCTGTTTTAAAGGCAACTGGGTGCCTTTTAAGGAGTTTTATAGGTGTTTTAAAGAGTTTAAAACTTTAAAGAGTTTTAAAAACTCTTTAAGGTTTAAACTTTAAAGGTGTTTTAAAGGCAACTGGGTGCCTGTTTTAAAGAGAGAGTTCATGGTTCCAGTTCTGGGCAATGTGAAACTGACCCAAAAGACTGAGTCAAAAAACTGATCTGTTGGTATATAAATGTAATAGAGGGCAAAGAATTTTCTACACTCTGCTCTGAATATATAGAAACCCAAACTGTCTTTCACTTAACTTAAAAAGTGCCCTGCCTTGAAAGACCATATTGGTATTATTTAGTTGATATTGACAACACCTCTAAAACTTGGAGAGGGAGGTGAAAATCCCAGCTAGACTCTTCACTGGGTTGACTGAGTCTTTTTCTAAGAGTTTTAAACAAAGGTTTCATTAGCAAATTAGAAAGGTTTGAGTAGATCCTTTGAGTGTAAGACCAGGTGAACTCACATGAGGGATGGTCCTTCAGTATAGCTTGATTCATCAAGTAATTCAAAAATATTGATTTTGTATAGATGATAGTACACTCCCATCACTCTGCTTGTTCTCTCCAGGATGCTCTATGCTAGGCACGCTGCATACATTAGGTCCTTTACTCTTACTCAGCCTTTTGAAGTGAACATGATTTTGTAGACTGGGAAGTGAGGATGAAAGTTGTAAAGTGATGTGCTCAAGGTCACACAGCTAGATAACAAATCAACAAATTGAAATGCATCCAGAAATGGTCCCAAAGCACTTCCAAATCGAACAGCTTCTTAATCTGCAATTCTAGTCCTACAAGAGTTAGTAGTTGATGTTAGATCACATGGATCTGAGTACTAGCTCTGCCACTTAACTAGGGAGTTAGAAGCTTTTAGATCTTGTTTCCTTCATCTGTAGAACTGGGGGTTAACTATTATAGCTGTGGGTGTGTGTATCTATTGATCTGGATAGTACATGCATAATTTCACCCAAGTGCCTGCCACATAGGAATTTCCAACAACTATTATTTGTTCTTATATTGTTATAATAACAATTGATTAAAGGGTTAGGAGCAAGATGAGTAGATAATCTTGAATATAACACTAAATTTAAGTTACCAGATAATATGGACATGTTTGGTGCTTTGTGCTTT
The DNA here is from genome assembly GCF_032452875.1 of Bos javanicus. Lineage (NCBI taxonomy): Eukaryota > Metazoa > Chordata > Mammalia > Artiodactyla > Bovidae > Bos > Bos javanicus. The sequence continues at coordinate 126,221,410 of NC_083897.1, forward strand.
TTCCCTTTAGTGTTTGCATGAATATTTTTTCTGGATATCTCTTTTGGTATTATAATATTAAATTGTCCTTTAAGGTAGAGAGTCAAACTTATATCTTAGTCTTTTCACCACACAGTACCAGTTAGGACTCAATCTCTCAAATACTGTTTTATCCTGTAAATCATTATATTCACTATCTAGAGAATAACTATGACACCATTTCCATCTTTTGAAAATGATCATTGTTCCTCAGTGCTGGGTTGGTATTTAACAAAGTGAGTTTTTGCTGATATTACCCATATAAGATTATCCTGCAAATCGAGATTTATTTCCACTGACATCCATCATTTGTAGTTTAAGTTCTTGGATATTATATTCATTCAGGGAAATTCTAGAATATGAATTTTAAGAAACCACTCTTGCTTCAGCTGCAAAAAAAGAAAAAAATTCTAGCTTAAAATCAAGAAGAATTTTAGGCATGGGGTAGTATGACTATTTAATTAGAATTCTTAAGGTCTGTAAAAGTTCTTCACCTGTTCTCATATATTCCATGTCATACAGATTAAAATCATGTCCTCCTTTTCATATTTCAGGAGCTTGGAGTTAGAACCTTTGACTTCTATGGGATAGTCAGATACTGTATACTGTTTACCCTAGGTACCACTAAGAATGTAGAAATGATATCAGAGGAATCACAGTCAGTTTGAGAGGCACAGGCAGGATGAAACAAAAATCAGTGATGCTGCTTAAGACTTATTGGAAGCCAATCAGATAGAAGTCTGAAATATTATATGGCAGTAAATCAGGAAGTTCAATGTGATTTGGGACTATATAAGCAGTGGGATTATATAACAAACAAGGGTAAAATAGGATGCCCTAACCTGGAATATTGGATCTCAGGACGGAAAAGAAATAAGCAACTGGAGGGTGTCCAGAGGAGATCATCTACAATGATGGTTTTAAAGCAAAATATGAACTTTATAGTGTAGCCAAACCACAAAGTCAGACCCAAGGGTCATGATAGAAATCTACAGATAGCTTGAGGGTCTAGACACCAAGGGGAAAGAGGAATCTTGGCTGGAGATAAGAAAAATTTCAAGGGATGAAGTTAAGAAAAGGGAAATCTAGGTTTAACAGAATATATTCCTTGGTAATAAGATGTATGTTTGTAGAACAGTGTCTCAAGGGAATAGAAAGACCACTGATGCATTTTCAAGGATCCCTGATAAGAGGATAGCTTGACATCAGACCAAGGTCTCTAGAACTTTCGTTAGAATATTCTTGTGCCATGACCAGATGGAATAGATATATTTTTTATCATGAATTTCTAGGATAATTATAACATGATAGTGAACACACTGTTCTGCCCTTTAATAAAAGGTATCCTAAGACTTTGATTAACTTCAACTCTGAGGGAAAAAACAAAACCTAAAACAAATACAGACACTACTTTTCAACATTAAATGCCCTAATAAATGAGCAAAGTTTCAGAGACCTGATTTTTAAAGTTGTTGTTCAGTCGCTCAGTTGTGTCTCATTCTTTGTGACCCCATGGACTGCAGCATGCAAGGCTTGTATTCAAAACTATTTCTTTCTAGACTTTCAGTTATATTGCTTCTGAAGCAGGCTAATGAATTGTAAGAAAGATTCTGGGGATCAACGTAACAAAACCAGTCATTTTTTAAATTGGTAAATGAAACCCAGATCTTCCTTAATCAAGCCTGGCATAAAATGGCAGTCAATCAGAAAGGCCAATGTGAATTGGGTCTGTATAAGCAAAAGGGATTATATAACAACAGTAAAATAGGATGCCTTAACTGAGCATGAATGAAAAAGCCATGCACCACAATGACTGCAAAATAAGACTAATAGCAGTCAAATTGGAAATCTCAATACTTAAAAAAAATCATTTAAAAAACCCAAACAATCTTATAAAATCTTTCTTTCCAAAAGTGCCATTACATTTTCCCCATGTGTTTTAAAAGCACATATACTTACACCAGGTTTTTAAAAGGGAGCCAGGGCTTAATTTTATGGATATTTAAAACAATTCATTCATTGTTTCCTTATGCTGAGGCAAGCTCTAGGTTGATGAAGTCAGGACCTGTAGAAAACAAGATGATGAATGAATTGGATGCATCTGCTCTAAGCCTGAAGTGGCAATAGAAGAGTCCCTCTGCTCATTGGCTCCCCAGCATCCATGACCAAGCCTGTATGACTTTGTGCCTGGCCAGTATTCTTATTAGCCCTACATCATTGTGGCAGGGTTGCATTTTCAACCCCATGGTCATCTTTTGTGGTTAGACAAATATTTAACATATATGAATTATAAATACATTTGCCCAACCACCGGAATTGTAAGTAATCCTGTGAAGTGTGGTTTTGCTAACCATATACTCCAAATGCCAAAATCCAACAAAGCATAAGCAGTTCCATGCATGGGTATCCAAATGGCAGAGACATTGTTTTCTTTGATAGTGACAAGTTACATGATATTGTGAACTAAGGAAAGGTTAGGCAAGACCCTCCGTCTTTTCCGTCTTCTGGGATTTGTTTGAGAAGGGAAGAAAGCAAATGACAACAATCCCCTACATGTAATTTGATGTGTGCAATCAGGCAGGAAAGTCAGCAATTTTAAAGGCTATGGATCTCCACAGCACACCTAATCAACAGCCACTGGAAAGTATGCTTATGTTTCAGGGTGAGAAGAGCTGGGCGGCAGGGAGGGTGATAGGAAATTAGTTTCTCACTTTGTCTTGTGGTGGCAGATGGATCATAATGCTACAGGAGGGAACTCCCTGAGCGCAGTGGGTCCCGATGCATTTACAAAAGTGGGTACATCAGAGATCCTGGGGTCCAAATGAAGCCCTTTGTGGAAGTGTTGAATTCTTCTGTTAATTAGATTTCATGAGGTGACCCTTACTAGACAGTCAAATACCTAGGACTGTTTAACACACTTTTTAAGATGAGAAAGACATTAAATTTTCCCCTGAAAATTTTATTGGGTATAAAACAAGCTTTCCAAAATCCATGTCAGACAATTCTGATATGATGCACAACAGAAGGCAAATGTTTGTGTCAAACACTTGCATTTATAAGTTCATAGTAAACTTCTGTTCTTTAATAAAAGTAACGGTAAGGGAAAGCCACCTTCCTATTTGCCTAAAATCCTCTTCATCCAGAAGGGGTAAAAGAGGGCACAAGAACACAGTTAAAGTACTCAGGCATTTCCAACGTTTTCTCTGTTCCCCTGCTGAGATGGTTGTGAGATGCGTTACAAAACATAAACGTTAGGTCAGAAACGTAGAAGCCTCGTAGAAGCAGGCGAGACTTTGAACTTTATATTCTAAGGTGCTCCCAGACTTGTTTTCAACAGGGAACATGGACATCGCCAGCGTTTTCCAGCTTCCCAGGAATGTGGCCACAGTGCTCTGCACCCAGAGGCGTCCCACAACCGAACTCTCCAAGACTGCTCGCTTTGTAAGCGCCAATCCCCGCAGCCTGTGGGCTGAAGCTGCGCGGGGCGCCTGCCGCCTGCTCGGCCCCACTAACCCCTCCTCCTCGAGTACAGTTACTGCGCGACCCTTACACGGCGAGGACCCCTCGCCACCCCCCACTTTTCTTAGTAGGTCCCCATCTCCAGCCCATTCATCGGCAGCCACTGCATTTGAACTGAATCTCTATCCTTCCTTTTTAAAAACAAAAACAGCAGTTGGGGGGTGGGGGGGTGGGGGGAAGGAAGGCAGGAGATTTAACTCCAACTTCAGAGCGCCGTCTTGGGCTGCCCATCTGACACCAGTGGGTGGGGTGCAATCTGACACTTCCTTTCCTTTCCAGAAACGTGAGTGGAGCTGGCGCCCCCTTCGATCTGGGGGAGGGGAGACCGGGGAGAAGGTCCGCACTTCCGTCCTCAGGGTTTTCTCCCCAGGAGACCCGGTATCAGTGGTGAGCGGCGCTCGCTGTGCGCCGCTCCCAGGTTTGGCGCCTGGAAAACTCCACGTTTTGCTTTCTCCTACTTCTGGCTCCGCCCCAGCTCCAGACCTGGCGTCTCTCCCACCCTACCCGTCCGGGCCGCCCCCTTCGCGCTGCCTCTAGCGCGAGCGTGTGGGGACATCCCCGCGCCAGCCCTGGGCCCAAAGCTGGGTTGAGAATATTAAGAGTCCCTCTCCAGCGGGTCATGGACAGCCGGCCCTGGGGTTCTTCCCTTAGCTCCCTGGGCGCAGCCAGGAATTCTCTCCCACCGTAGCCGCTCAGCCGTTGGAAGGCCCTGGGCGCTGCGCGCTCCGTGTCCTCACTTTGTAGCGAGAAACTAGCACCTCGGGGGAGCCTGGAGCTTGGAGACACTCTTGCGCCTAGCCAGTCAGAGGAGTGGGCGCAGCAGCCAAGTGGCGGCGAGACGCGTAGCTTCAGGGGCCCGGATACGGCGACGGTGCCCTGGGGCGCAGATCGGGTGCCCAGCTCCAGCGCGGGAGGAAGTCCCTCTCACGGAGAGCGGAGAGCGAGGGACGCGCCCTGGGCGCACGCCCAGGAGGCCTCCTCCTCAGCCCTCGGGACCGTCCTTAGGGCGCGAGGAGGAGCTTGCTGGAGACTTCGAGGCTGTCCAGAGCCAGAGAGCCCGAGCGCGGCGTCTCCTGCCTCAGCTGGGAAGGGGGAGTGGCGCTGGCCGCCGCAGCTGGGAACCCAGCGAGCGCCTGACCTTCCTCTTCTTCCTTACCCTCTTCAGGACTTAGGCTCTGCGGGAAGGTTCTCGCCACCGAAGGAGTCCTCCCTCCCCACCCCTTTTCCTAGAAGGCTGGTGATGGATCTCCTGCTTCTGCCCCCACCGGGGCACTTGGAGCGCGCTGGTGGCGCGTGAGCCGGGAACTGCCCTCTACCGCCCTCGGCGATCCTGGGGCCGACGCCGCCTGGCAGCCTCTCCTGAGCCCCCTTGCTTCCTGGCCCCAAATCGCTAGCAGTTCCGAGAGCTGGAAGAGGGTGGCCCTCAGGCACAGCCCGCCGAGATGTCCGCGCAGAGCCTGCTCCACAGTGTCTTCTCCTGCTCCTCGCCGGCCTCGGGCAGCGCGGCTTCTGCCAAGGGCTTCTCCAAGAGGAAGCTGCGCCAGACCCGCAGCCTGGACCCTGCTCTGATCGGCGGCTACGGGGGCGAGGCGGGCGCAGAGGGCGGCTCGCGGGGGACCAGCGGGGGCCGCCTCTGCTCTCCGCTGTCCCTGGCCGAGGGTCTTAGCCCTCGCTCGGCGTTCTCTCCCCGGGGCCCACCTTCTCGGGCCAACCGCCTCCCGCCCCCTAGACCCCTCTGCTCATCCTTCTCCACACCCAGCACCCCGCAGGAGAAGTCGCCGTCTGGCAGCTTCCACTTTGACTATGAGGTCCCCCTGGGTCGCGGCGGACTCAAGAAGAGCATGGTGTGGGACCTGCCTTCGGTCCTAGCCGGGCCGGGCAGTGGTCGGAGCGCCATCCTCTGCTCTTCCGGGGGAGGCCCCAACGGCATCTTCGCTTCTCCCAGGAGGTGGCTCCAGCAGAGAAAGTTCCAGTCCCCACCCGACAGCCACGGCCAACCCTATGTCGTGTGGAAGTCCGAGGTAGGGTCCGGTGCCGCGTGTCCTCGTGGCCCAAGGCTGGCCACCTGGGCAGTTCTTTAATTACTTCTCGTTTACACAGCCAGAGCTCCTCTGAGGGGCTTTCTTGGTGTGGCTGTTCCTCTGTGGCTGATGAAATGGTGTCTGGAAATGGGACGTCCCTAGTGGCCACCCGCATGTGTCTTGTTAGGACTCCTTGGCTCCGCTCGGAGCAGTGGTACGAGCTGAGGAAGAGATGCTTTCTGTGCGGCAGGTGATTTCAAAGGGTCACTTATCCCTTCACCCAATATTGATATTTTTTAGAACTCCAAATGGTCTAGTTCTAAGCTGTTTGTCAGGATTGGAGGAAATCATATTTTGAAATATTTCTGCCATGTGGTTATTTTACAGAGAATTTGGGAACATTATTCTTGAGGGTGGTGTCGGTATGTGTGTGTAGGTCTGTGTGTTTAGGAATGTAGCTACTACTAGAATTCTCTAGTTTTTATCTTTTATTCTCCCTAAAGGTTTAATATCAGAGATCTATGGTATTAAGTACTAGTTTAATCCTGGAGAAAAAAAAATCTCTGCTTAAGGCTATCAAAGATTATGGAAATATGCCTCAGTTCCACTAAGGGCAACTTGTAGTTATTTCACTAGCTACATGACTCAAGAATCATGAGCAAAAAAAGGGACTCAGAGGGAGCTATTGGTACCTTTAAAAATGTTTGCTGGTTAAAAAGAATGGAGAACAGAAGTAATAGGAAACTGTGGCTGATGTGTACTTGGAAAGCTGCATGCGTTTAGAGAGTAAATACTAGTTGTTTTAAAAATGAACAACTCTTGTTCAGTTCACAAACTCTATAGATTTGCCTTGGGTCTGTTTCCATAAGGGGAGATTTCATCCATTGTAATTAAATATTTTAAAGTACAGTTAGAATTACAGAAATGGAGTGTAACACCATGTAACTGCTGGAGATTTAGACCAAAGGAAGAAAACACAACCAAGAAAAACAGTTGGAAAGTAGTGTCCAACAGCATACCTTGCTCTCTTAACATGAGACAACTAACTGTGAAATTTTGGCTTTTATCAGACCTCTTTAGAAAAATCAATATTTAGCAGAAATATTTGCATCACGTGTTAGTGAAATATTAGTTACTGTGTCAAAAATAACTGCTAGTGTTGGGTGGGGAGCATGGATTACAAATACTAACAAACATTGTTGACTGTCCTGCCCATTTTCTTGAGGAAGGTAGACAGTAGAGAGAAAAGTCAAATAGGAGAGGGAGAGGTTCTCTTCAAACCAGAGAACTCAGCATTAGAAAGAGGGTCAAGGATCTAAATGCTGAATTTCTGTTGGTCTTTAGAGGACCCTGGATTCCTACTCTATATCAGAAGCACACATTAGCAGATTAGCCTGTAGGAGTTGAAAGAGAAAGAAATGCAAAAAGCAAGCCAAGTTCTTGGATTGGATAGTCACGGACATTCACGTTTAAACCAATTGCATCATTAAGAATGTCTCTGCTTTTCTTTGCAACTGTATGTACTTGGAATATAGTATGCAGATGCTGTTTGTCACTATTATGATCAAAAGGCAATCTACTGTGGATGATCACAACTGGTTAGAAATTTTCTTCTTATCCATTAAAATCTCATCATCAATGGACAAGTATCTGAACTTTGGCAATACTGGGTGGCTTAAAACTGTGCTATGCAGTGTACAGGCAGTCTGCAGGCTCACCTACCATGACTTTCACCTCTTTTGTAGTGGTTAAAACTAAGTACATAGCCATCTAACAAAAGAACAAAATTTTTTTCATAAAATGTTCTTGTGTGTGTGTGTGTGTATGTAATCCCTTTAGTCTTGAAGCAAACATGGAATGATTGGTTAGAATCCTGGCATGAAAGTCCAAGGCTGATTTCGTTTGAGTCCCAGATATCCTAACTTAACCCCAGGGTCTGGAACTTAATGGCCTGGATTACCTTTCAAAGGTTTAACACCCTGGAACCCTCTCAGAAACCAAGGAAGTTCATCCTATTGAGCACTGCTTGTCCTTCTCACTTGTAAGCAAGCTGAGTCCTTTATCCTAAAAGAGAATTTTTACTAATGATGTCAAAAGTGCAGCATATGAGCACCTTCTTATGCTTCTCCTGGTCGCTCTGGCTTGGGGTTTCTCTGCCTCTGCACTATTAACAGTCGTGGCTGAGTGACTCTTCGCTCTGGACACTGTCCTGTGCATTGTAGGATGTTCAGCAGCATCCTGGGCCTCTACCCACTAGATGTCAATAGCACCCCTCCCCACCAGTATGACAGTGAAAAATGTCTGCAGACACTGCTGAATGTCTTACGGGGGTCAAAATTGCCCCAGTTGAGAACGCCAACACCAGTGAGTTGAATGTAGCCCCGTAGGATGGCCATCTTGACTGCCCACAGAAGTGCTTTCAGCTGGCAGAAAGTTTCCTTTTGGGGTCTTCTTCTGATTCCAAAACCATGTAGATCCCTCTTGAGTCTTGCCTGCAGATTCCATGGGTCTCTTATAGTTTATTCAACTTTCAGTTTCTCTTCCATTGAATCCATGGGCAAACATGGGAATTCACCTTCATTCAGATGTAGCCAGTAATGGATCACATCCATCTCTATTTAGTTCTTTGAACAGATTCTCTGGTTTTAAACTAAATTTTTCAAACAATGGCTCCTGCTCCCAAGACTCTCCTAAATGCCTGTAGCTCTATGCCTTCTGCTCATTCAGAGCTCACAAATGGCAATTTTATGGCTTAAAACGAGGAGGTGTTAGACAAAGTCAGCTACAACTCAGTATTTCCTTACTATGTGTTTTAGGATTGCTCTAACAAAATCTGAATCATGGACATGCTGGGTAGAATATCTATTAAGTAGAAAAAGGGAGAAGAGACAGGGATAAATGGTACATGGTGATACAGTTGGTGCACACTTCTCAGCTTTGTTCTTAGCAGCCAGGTTCTGTCCTTTACTCTGATCATAAACAAGAGAGTAAGGTCTCATTCTAACCCTGGGGTTCTAATTATTCTGGATCAGAGCTGAGCTGACATAGAGTTCGCCAGCCTCTATCCATGAATTCTTTTTTCTTCATTCACACCACAAGAACTTCTTGAGCACAAGCATTTCTCTATGTACCTGGAATGAAGAGAGGCTAAATTATGGTGTCACCCATTAAAGAGCTCACAGTCTAAGGAGGAGCGTGGATGACTCAACCAATAGCTGCAGTGCAGAAGGGTCAGCACAGTGAGGGACTGGGGAATGTGATTCACAGTGCTTTGGGGAGGTTTAGAAAACTTCACTGTGCAGAAAACACTTGAACTTGTTCTTCAAGGGTGATTGCCACTTATCAGAAGAAGAAGGGAAGTGATTCCTTGATAAAACAGAAAGGAATGGACCTGGAAAGGCACAGGGGTGTTGGTGATGTGAGTTTCCAACAAAGAGGACTTAGAAGAGCTTAAGTGCAATAGTTTGTTTGGAGGAGGAGGTTAAGATATCTGAAATTTAATATATGTAGCAACCACATGGTTTTTAGTATAACAACCCAATGAAACCAGAAGTGAGACACATACTTGGAGGCATGCTGTGCTGCTTAGTCGCTCAGTCGTGTCTGACTATTTGTGATCTGGTGGACTGTAGCCCACCAGGCACCTCTGTCCATGGAGATTCTTCAGGTAGGAATACTGGAGTGGGTTGCCATGCCCTCCTCCAGGGCATAATAACTATCTATGGGCTTGGATAAAAATGGCAGAAAGGCCAAAGCACATTGCCCATCTTCCAGGACACCCTTTGGGATCAAATCTGCAGGGAAGTGAAGGGATGTTTTTGAAGTTAGAAGTTTGGTGTGCCTGGAGCATAGGCTATATCTCACTGTATGTTGGACACTAGCATTCAATAGGTTGGGTAGGAGTTTGGACTCTGCGTTTCAAAGAACAGTAGTTCTCAACCTGGAGGCAACTTTGTTCCCAGGGGACATTTAGCAATGTCTGAAGACAGAATTGATGCTTTTGAACTGTGATGTTGGAGAAGACTCTTGAGAGTCCCTTGGACTGCAAAGAGAGCCAACCAGTCCATCCTAAAGGAGATCAGTCCTGGGTGTTCTTTGGAAGGAATGATGCTAAAGCTGAAACTCCAGTACTTTGACCACCTCATGCGAAGAGTTGACTCATTGGAAAAGACTCTGATGCTGGGAGGGATTGGGAGCAGGAGGAGAAGGGGACGACAGAGGATGAGATGGCTGGATGGCATCACTGACTTGATGGACATGAGTTTGGGTGAACTCCGGAAGTTGGTGATGGACAGGGAGGCCTGGCGTGCTGCAATTCATGGGGTCGCAAAGAGTCAGACACGACTGAGTGACTGAACTGAACTGAACTGAAGACAGTTTTGGTTGTCATAACTGGGGGTGGTGATGTGTTAACTTCATTTTGTGGCCATAATAAATTATCCCAAATGTATGGGTTAGAGCAATACAAATTTCTTATCTTATACTTGTACAGGTCAAAAGTCTGAAATAGGTCCCCTTCGACTAAAGTCAAGATGTTGGCAGGGCCACGTTCCTTCTGAAGGCTCTAGGATCCTTTTGCTTTACTTTTCCAGTGTCCCCATTCCCCCATCTTTAATGCCAGCTGTGTTCTAGTTTTTTCTTCCTCAGACACTCTTAAGGATGCTTGCGATTACATAGGGCTCACCTGGATAATCCAAGGTAATCTCATTGCTTTAAGGTCAGTTGATTAGTAACCTTTAATTCTATCTGCAGCCTTAATTCCCACTTGCCATGTACACTAACATATTTACCCGTTCCAGAGAGTAGGACGTAGATATCTTTGGTGGGACATTCTTCTGCCTACTAGGAGGGAAGGTGCTAGTTGCATCTAGCTGGGAAGAATCCAGGGCTGCTGCTAAACACTCTACAGTGCACAGGACACCACCCACAACAGAGAATTATCTCGGTTAACTCAAAGTCAAGAGTGCCCAGGCTGAGAAACCCTGTGGTGGAGAATGGGGTAATTGGTAATTTTTAAGCATGGGTGTGTCAGATGATTCAATATGTGTTTTAGAGAGATCACTCTAGTGTTTGTGGGGGGCATGCATCAATAGAATGAAACAAGCAGAAGGACAGATACTCACAGGAGATAAGCATGGGGTGACCATGCCAAGCATCCTACAGACAAATGGGAGTTGGCATAGAAACATAGCACTTCCGTATTTCTTACTTTTCCACTTTACCAAATTGTTTTCTTGCACTATTGAGCTACATTGAATATTTTTGTCTCAATAAACCAGTGGTTTTCAACCAGAAGGTAGGTTTGCAGCCTGGACGTATCTGGCAGTTGTTCAGTCATATCTAACTCTTTGCGATCCCATGGACTGCAGCACACTAGGCTTCCCTGGCCTTAAGTATCTCTCAGAGTTTGTTCAAACTCATGTCCATTGAATCCATGATGCCATCCAACCATCTCATCCTTTGTTGTCCCCTTATCCTCCTCCCTCAATCTTTCCCAGCATCGGGGTCTTTTCCAGTGAGTTGGCTCTTCACGTCAGTGGCCAAAGAATTGGAGCTTCAGCTTCAGCATCAGTCCTTCCAATGAATATTCAGGGTTAATTTCCTTTAGGATTAACTGGTTTGATCTCCTTGCAGTCCAAGGGACTCTCAAGACTCTTCTCCAACACCACAGTTCAAAAGCATCAATTCTTTGGCACCCAGCCTTCTTTATGATATATAACTACATGGCAATGCCTGTTGACATTTTTGATTGCCAGTGCTGAGGCTGGGAACGTGTGTTACTAGCATGATGGGTAGAGACCTGGGATGCTGCTAATCATTCTACACTACACAGAAGAGACTGCCGCAACAAATCATTCTCCTGCTCCAGTTTTCAATAGCCCCGAGATTGAGAAACCTTATATAATGTACTACTTTATACAAGAAACGGAATTCTCAGTTTTGCTTTCTGGTACCATTTTCTCTCATGTTTCTGGCTTTACTCTGTCATTTCTTCTTCTTTCCTGGTATATGTCAACCATGGCTTTGAATTGGGAAAAATACCATTTTAAAAGGTAATGAAGATAGGGAAAAAATATGGGGTATCTAAACATACGTGTAAGAAAGAATTGAATTGTAAATATGTAATGACGAAAAGTGGTATTAAAAGTTAAAACATGGGCAGAGAGGAATATTGTGATTAAAAATAGAGGCTCACCCATGCCGAAAGAGGAAGTAATTAGAGTAAGGCAGCTTCAAACAGGAAATTGACAAAGGGCATTTTACAAGGAATTATGTCTGAAATCTGTTGGTCTCTGGATGGGAGGTGTGCGCGAGAAACCCGACGGCCCCCCTTCACACACCCCGGCCCACCACGATTACTCCCACACCCACGTGCAACCCCCACAAGTAGGGAGGGGACATGGGGCATGCACCCTGCCAAAAAGTCAGTTCCTTATGGCAGGTGGTAAGGACAACCACAGACGAGGCAGCACCTGGCCCCCACCAAGAGGGGGGAAACGGGCACGCCTCTCTTACCATCTGGACTGCTCCGCGCCCCCCCCCCCCGCCCCCGACCCCCGCCGCCACTTCCAAGAGAGCCACACACAGGACACACATCCCTTGGACCGCAAGGAGATCCAACCAGTCAATCCTAAAGGAAATCAGTCCTGAATATTCACTGGAAGGACTGATGCTGAAGCTGAAGCTCCAATACTTTGGCCAACTGATGGGAAGAACTGACTCATTGGAAAAGACCCTGATGCTGGGTAAGATTGAAGGCAGGAGCAGAAGGGGACGGCAGAGGATGAGATACTTGAATGGCATCACTGACTCAATGGCATGAGTTTGTGATGTCTGGGAAGCTCTGGGAGTTTGTGATGGACAGAGGAGCCTGGTATGCTACAATCCATGGAGTTGCAAAGAGTTGGATATGACTGAGAGACTGAATTGAACTGAACTGATGTCTTAAATCAGCATAATGCCCTAAGAATTTATAACTTGGGAAAATATTCACTTTTCATGTGCTTTCTCTTGGATTATTTCTCTGCTAGAATTCATTTCATTTCTAAGGCAATTTTTAACTTGAATAGAGGATAATATTAAGACAAGTTCTTCTGAGATTGAACTGAACTTTCCCCGGGATTTTGGAATGTGACGATTGGCAAGAGCATATTTTAGACTCTGAAAGGATCTTAGGTAGTATCTAGTTGCAGCCTCCTTACTTTCCAGTTAAAGACAGGGATTGAAAGAGTTAAGTTCAAACGCAGACAAGTTGAGGGCAGAACCACCCTGAAATCCTCCTTGACTCTCAATACAAACTGCAAAACTTCTGGAAAAAAGTAAGCACTCATGAAAATCTAGAACTCTGGCAACCCTTTTTTTCTAGCCCCATTACTTAATGAAACAATTTACTCAAAGTTGCCCAAATCCCATGGCTTTCTGAGACCTCATTTGGCTGAACTTCTGGGCAGAAGTGACAGCACTGTTCTGCCCATCCCCACTACTCCTCTAGGCCACTGCTCCCCCTCCTCTCCTCCCCACTGCGCACAGAAGAGTCCCAGTCCCCTCCCTGCTGCCTGATTCTCAGTCTGTAATGTCTCTTCCTGCTCTTCTGTTTCTGTGCTTGTCATCCACACATCCTCACAGTCCTGTGTTTTTCCTTCAGATCATTCTGCCTCGATGATCTCATTCACTTTTGTGACTTCAGCCATTATCCCTCTTGGGGACACTCATAGTTCTGTGTGCTTGAGCATCTAACATCTATTCCAGTTTCTTGCAAGACATTGCTCACGGTGCCCACTGGACTCTTCCTGGTCTACATGTCTGAAGTGGAACAAATCAATCCCCTTTTCTCTGAGCACACTTCATTTTCCGTATTCCTTATTCTTGGTTGGTGTCACCATTCTTAGGCCAGTTTAGTTTTACCAGGCCAGAAATGTCTTCAGTTTTCCCCCTCTTTTTTTTCCCCTCCTGTCGTCTCCAATAAGTTATCAAATCCTGTTGTGTTTATTTCTCATTTGCTCCATGCTTGAAAGGATTTGAAGAGGAATGTATCCAAGTTCTTACATCTCTCTCCAGCTGTTCCTTCTCATTGCCGCTGCCTAGTTTGGGTCCTCATTTTCTGTGACCTCCTGCTTGGTCACCCTGCCTTCAGTTTTCCCCTCTTCCCATCTGGCTTATGGGCCTTCTATTCCAAAGAAACAATTGTAATCACATTAACTGCCTGAGTAAAAACCTTTGCTGGGACTCAGTGTGTACAGAATGAAATCCAAACTGCTTAGCCGGTCATTTCAAAGCCTTTTACATTATAATCTTAGCTGACCTCCTCCCCTTTCCCTAGGAATTTTCATCCAACAAAAGCAAACTAGCCACTTAGCCAGGTCATCGTTAAATTGTTTGTCAAGTGCCAGCTGTGCCCTAAACATTGGAAGTTGTGGAATAAACAGGCATGGACCTACAAGGTGCTTACCCCTTTGTGAAAGCAATCATTCCCAATAAATAAATTGCTGCACTTCCTCAGAATGCGATGGCATTATGACAGGAGGACTGTGGTGGACACAATAATGCCCGCCCCCAGGATGTCCATGTCCTAATTCCTAGAACCCATGGATATGTTACCTTATATGGCAAAAGAGACTTTGCAGATGTGATTAAGTTAAGTATCTTGAGATGGGGGAATGATACTGGCTTATCTGGGTGAGTCTAATGTAATCACAAGGATCCTTATAAGAAGGAGACAGGAAGGTCAGAGTTAGAGAAGATATGAGGACAGAATCAGCCAGAGAGAGACAGACAGACAGATGTAGAAAGAGACAGAGACAGACAGACAGACACATATACTGATTTCAAAGATGCTACACTACTGGCTTTGAAAATGGAGAGGGAAGCCATGACCCAAAGAATGCAGCAGCCTCTAGAAGCTGGAAAAGGCAAGGGAACAGATTGTCCTTAGAGTCTACAGAATGACAGTGGCTCTGCCAACATCCTTCTAGCCTGGTGAGACTTCTGATCTCCAGAACTGTAAGAGAATAAATAAGTGTTGTTTTAAGCCATGACGTTTGTGATGATTTGTTACAGCAGCCATAGGAAGCTGATACAAGTACTAAGGAGGTCTGGGATGTCTCACCTGAAACCAGTAGATAAGGAGGCCTTTGCTAAACAAAAAAGAAGGGAAAAGATAGAATGGTATGTAATTAAGAGGGTCATAATATGCTTCAAGAACTTAGATAAATCCAACTGAAAGCACCTAGAGGAGTAGGAAGATGGAGAAGCATGAGTTTGGCTGGGCCTTGAGCTTCATGATACAGCTCAGGATTTTATGATTTAATTTAAAGGTCTCTGCAGGGATTTTTTTTTTTTTTTCTTTCCTCATTCTGCTTTTGATTGCCTGGTCCCATATCTGAGAAAAGTCCATCATACTTTATGACTTAACCAGATGTCACCTCCAAAGAAATACGTTCTGACTATCATACATGTCATGACAAATTCATGATTTACACAAATGTGAGCTCAGCTTTCCATAGCTAGATTGTAATTTTTTTAAGCCTGCATAGGAAACAGTGTTTCATATCAGAATCTATTCAATGACTGAGGGAATCTGTGTTCTGACAGTGATTCTTCAAATCCTGAGACACACCTTTGAGGCATGATGTCTTAGTCTAAATTTTACTGCATCCTCTTTGGGCCATTGCTTATGATAAAGAGACTGAGATTATAACTGCAACTATGTTCCAATGTGGCAAAACTGGAAAGGAATATGTGGAAATGGAATTAGGTACTGTGTTAGCTAGTAAAGAATGAGGTTTTCATTGGCTATTAGGGAAATACACATCAAAACCACAATGATATACTAATTCATATGGCAATATAGTCATATGGCTATAATAAAAGAGATAATATCAAGTGTTGACAAGGATGTGGAGAAATTGAAACTCTCATACACTGCTGGTGAGAATGTAAAATGGTGCACCAGCTTTGAAAATACTTTGGCAGTTTCTCAAAAAGTTAAACATTGACCGTATTACTCAGCAATTCTACCTTTAGATATCTACTCAAGAGAACTGAAAATACATGTACACAAAGATTGTAAGTGAATGTTCATAGCAGCATTGTTCATCATGGCCAAAATGGTGGAAACAATCAAATGTCTATCAACAGATGAATGGCAAACAAAACATGGTGTATTTATGCAATGAGAGATTATTTAGCAATAAGAAGGCCTGGAGTACTAATATTTGCTACAACATAGATAAACCTTGAAAACATTACACTAAGTAAAAAAAGCTAGTTAAAGGACCATATATTGTGTGATTCTATTCATACGAAATGTCTAGATTAGGCAAATCTCTAGAGACAGAGAATAGGTTAATGGTTGCCAGAAGCTGGCAGTAGGGAGTGATGAGAAGTGACTGCTAATGGATACCTGGTTCCTTTTTGGAGGGATGAAAACATTCTGGACCTTGATAGAGGTGATGTTTGCACAGCCTGAGACATATACTACAAACCTTTGAATTGTACACTTTAAAAGGGTAAATTTTATGGTATGCAAACTTTAATATCAATTTAAAAAAGAATACTGTTGATGACTTTTAGAGAAAATATATCAATATTGTTGCTACATCATCTTTTCAGTAAAACAAACGTGAATGAAGAGAGTTATGTAGCAGGCCCAAGCCTAATATGTATTAAATACTGTCCTTGAGGATGCAACGAGGAGGTAGTAACAGCTCTAACAGATTCAATGGAGGAGTCAACAGCCAGCCTGGGATTTTCTGAGACTGGTTACTGTGGAAATTCTGTGTCCTGATTAGTATGCTTTGGAAGCAAGTGCAGAGAAGCTATTAAAAAGATTGTTTTTCAGAATAGGCAGAGACTTTAAAATGTACTTAGAATCTTGAAAAATTGCCTGGCCATATCACACTAGAGCTATTGAATAGCCACAGATTTTTAGGAGCCATTAGAACTAAAAGCAAATTGACAAAATACAACACGTCTTGTGCCGATGGACCCAAGAGGAGAAGGCTGAATTGGAAATGAATTGAGTTGGGTGACCCCATGGATCAAGATAAATAACATGGTTTTCCTTCGGTATACCTGGACACTTGTGGAAACAGGTGAATTAACTACTACTCATAGGAGCTGAAGGGCTTCCCAGGTGGCTCAGTGGTAAAAGAATATACCTGCCAATGTAGAAGATGCAGGAGACGCCACTTTGATCCCTGGGTCAGGAAAATCCTCTATAGGAGGAAATGGCATCCCATTCCAGTATTCTTGCCTGGAGAATCCCATGGACAGAAGAGCCTGGTGGGCTAGTCTGTGGGGTCACAAAGAGTCAGACATGACTGAGCAACTGAGCATGCATGCACAGAAGCTGAGGTGTGAATAAGCATCAGATTAATTCTCAGCTTGCATTGTCAATAATTTCTTTTCTCGGGGGTTGAGAAACAGTTAGGCAAGCTGAGACCCAAAGGTGGATGGGGAATGGGAAAGATAAACCTTAGGTGACAGTAGCCACATTGCCTCTGGGTTTATTCTAACAAGGTTTCTGCTATAGTTAATAATTTGGTTTATGGAAATCCTGAACCAGGCCACCAGGTTTTCTGGCTTTTGAGCAAAGTAGCATTGTGCTCGTAATGGAACTTCCAATTGATTCTTTGCCCACTTATTTCAGTTGTTTGCTTCAGATTGTTGGTGTTGTTTAGTTGCTGAGTCATGTCCTACTCTTTTTGTGACCCCATGGATTGTAGCCCTCCAGGCTCTTCTGTTCATGGGATTTCCTGGATAAGAATACTGGGGTGGGTTGCCATTTCCTTCTCTGGGGGATCTTCCCAACCCAGGGATTAAACCCGCATCTCCTGCATTGGCAGGCAGATTCTTTATCACTGAGCCAGCAGCATAGGTGATGATAATAATAAGTGAAATAACAATTATTAATAGTGTTTGTAGAATGCTCAGCAGCTTTTTTTTTTTTACTATTATTACAACAACTCTGTGGGGTGATAGAGTCAACCTTCGTTTTGCAGATAAGGACACTGAGACTCCAATTAAGAGGCAGCCAGACTTAGTTGGAGAAGAAATGAAGTGAATGGGTTAGAGCTGGACTCTGATCTAGACCACCTGGATTCAAATCTCAGCTGTGCTCTGTGACCTTGAACAAATTACAAAGCATCTTTCTGCCTCAGTTTCATCGTCTGTCAGATGGGGATAATTAAAGTGCCTACCTCAAAGAGTTTTTGTGAGGACCTCATGATCTGATTACTTGGAAAGTGCCCAGCACATAGGAAGTAATAAAAGATGGTTAGTAGAGCAAGGTTACATAAATTGGAGGATGTGTCCAGGTCACACAGCTAGGAAGCAACAAAAGTAGGACTTGAATTAGAGTATTAGTTGAAAATATTTATTCTGCACCTACAGTGTGTTCCAGGAACCTTACTCTTTCCACCAAGGCACTCAAAGAGGGCTTAGGTGATCAAATGAATGAATAGACCTGACTGAGTTGGACAACAGCAAAAGGTAATTGAAAATTTATCTTCAAGTTGTTAAGTAAGGTATACTTTTCATGATAGGCATTGGAGGCTGTCACCCCAGGGATTTGGACTAGTGACTTGGAACACAGGAATTTGCTGGACTTGCATTGTGGATTTGGTGTAACACAAGATATGCCAACAAGCCAGGGGGGAACCTTCATTCCCACACACTAGTCCCAGTAACTTCATTGCATCAGACACTTTTTGGAGAATACTTAGCATGTTGGAAACTGGATAGCTCCCAGTTTAGTCCCGGTTCTCTAGCTGGCAAATGCCATGTACTTTCTCACTTGAAGCCTGGTGTTCTCACTTCCTCATGCTACCACTACCATGTGAGCTCAAGCTGACTATTGTTCATGGCTAATCTCATCAACATCTTCCCAGGGTAACAAGGCAGCATCACTAAGTTGAAACAATACCATCTATACTCAGATGCTTTTTTTGCTCAAAATCTAACTGTAACTCCCATTAACATTTCTAGACTGACTTTGGCATTCTATGAACAAAATAGAATGTTGGGATGGAAGAGCCCTTAAAGGTTTTCTGTCCAGTCGAGACATCCCTGTGATGCTTAAATCCTATCTACAACATCTCCAGTTTATGCCCAGCACTGGCCCTGCCCCAACGGAGACCTTCAGAGTTCTGCCTTTTGATTATCATAGACACGGTTGATTCTTCCTGGAATTGTGTTCAAAACAAGCCTCCCTAGGACTTTGATCATGCTACAAATGAATTCTGCCTCTCCCCTCATACAGATTATCACAAATATTGCATTATTGTTGTCAGTAAGGAAGTATAGGTTCGCTTATGAAAGCATCTGTTTATGAAAGCATCTGTTATGAAAGCTTATGAGAGCTTCTGAGCATCAACACAAAGTTTGGTCATATTTTCTCTTTGACAGAGAAAAATCATGGATATATAAAACCAAAATTGAAGAATTGTTTACATGAAAATTAAATTATTGACCTGAAGGTATCTGTCAAATTACTTAGAGAAATCCAGGATTAGAGCTTTTTGTCTCTAGGTTCTTGCTACTAACCCAGTGAGTCAGGTTTCTTCCTTTGATGATTTATAAGACAACTCAAAGACAGGTACAAGTTTCATATTGTATCACAGAGGGTAGCTCTGGGTCTTTCAGCAAGCCCCCAAAGAGGCATGTTGAATCTGGTTTCTAATGGAAATATATTGTCAAAAAATGGTGTGGTCAGAACGTGTTTGTCAAAACGCCAATAAAATAAACATGAAAGGCGATATGGAAATAGTAAGCAGCCTTGAATGTCATGGAGTGTGATATGAGTCCCAGGCTAACTTCAGAAGCTCAGAGTCATGAACTCAGGAGATATATTGTTGCTCTGCTGCAATGACAACATTTTAATCTTTTAATTTATGATTAAATTGGAAATAAATTGCTTTTGCACTGAGGGTGCCCTTTTGAAGATTAGTAAAAAGTGCTATGCAAATGATCAGATATTTAGGTTCTTGTTCAGGGTTCTTATAACTGAAAAAGGTTATTCAGAGTGACAAGATATTTTTTAGAAAGTGAAATAGTTTATTTCTCTTTGCAATATTATTCAGAGTTTCATTTTTTCCCCAGGGGAGAGGGATGGAAGCTAGATGCAGAAGAATCAATATGTCACGATTGTCTAGTTTGTCTTTCCTCATCTAGAAATATCCCTTTTGTAGGAAATGTTTAAATAATGCTATGTATCTTACTGATCCCATAAGGTATCATTTCTAATTTATATAAAGATATGGAAGATATAACTTATGTAAATGTTCACTGGAATCTAAAATCATTTTAAAAAGTAAAGTTATTTTTTAAAAGTTCAAAGTAAGAAGTTTTACTTTCAGAGTTCAGAGTAAGAAAGTTGAATGGTCAAGAAGAAAATTAACTTAGCATACTTACAAAGATTCCTTTTTAGTTATTAATTAAATGTTTCTATGCAAAATTTTGGGCTTCATTCATAGCTCAGTCAGTAAAGAATCTACCTGCAGTGCAGGAGACCCAGGTTCAATTCCTGGGTGGGGAAGATCCCCTGGAGAAGGAAATAGCAACCCACTCCAGTATTCTTGCCTGGAGAATCCCATGGACAGAGGAGCTTGGCAGGCTATAGACCATGGGGTTGCAAGAGTCAGACATGGCTGAGCAAATAAACCACCACCACCATGCAATATTTTTAGACTTCCCTGGTAACTCAGCTGGTAAAAATCTGCTGGCAATGCAGGAGACCCCAGCTTGATCCCTGGGTTGGGAAGATTCCCTGGAGGAGGGTATGGCAACCCACTCCAGTATTCTTGCCTGGAGAATCCCCATGGACAGAGGAGCCTGGCTGGCTGCAGTCCATGAAGTCACAAGGAGTCGGACACGACTGAGCAACTAAGCACAGCACAGCACATGCAAACTTTTTACAGGGCAGAAAAATTAATTTTTTCCTCTTATTTGGAATGACTTCTGCAGAGTTTTAGACCACAATCTATTAGTGTAATTTTTCTGACTGTATGTCTATTCATACAGCTTTTAAGTTCATGATAACACCTTGCTTTAGAAATAAAAATGATTGGTTGGATGTTGCCATATATAATTGGAACATGGATAAATCATTTTCATAAAAATCAAAACTTTTAAAACTTCATGAAAAAATTGTGGGAAGGGCACAAGTTCTGTGTCTTAGTTTGAGTTCCACCAAAGAAAGGACCTGGGTGAATGTTGTTTCTTTGGGAGGTGATCCCGGGAAGCAGGAATGATGAAGAAAAAATGAAATGCCATTATAAATTTGTGCCATAAAATTCACATCTGTGGACAAAGGAATGACCACGATTCCAGCAGGACCACTGGAAAGCTTGCAGAATGCCTCTCAGAATCATCTACCTGTGTTTCTGTTATCTATTTAGGTATAACAAACAATCCCCCAACTTAGTGGCATGACTCTGTGGGTCAGGAATTAAATGATCACAGCTCAGCTGGGCAGTTCTGCTCCACATGGCATCAGCTGAACTCACTCATTTGGCTGCTTTTAGCTGGTGTCTGGGATGCCTGGAAAGTTCAGGAGGTCTACACTTATATGCCTGGTGCATTGGTGATCCTCCATGTGGCCCCTCTCCCCGAGAGGATAGCTAGGGCTTCCTCACTGCATGGTAATCTCATGGTATTTGGTCAGCATGAGTCACAGGGCCCGCCCAGATTCAAGGGCAAGGGAAGTAGATTCCACCTGTTGATGGGAGAAGCAAAAATCACTTGTGGCCTTCTTGGATCTGTTTCAAGCTAAAATATGGGGAGATGGAGAATGTCTCCACTGGTTTCTTTTCTTTCTTTAAAAAGTCTTTACTGAATTTGTTACAATATTGCTTCTGTTTTACATTTTGACTTTTTGGCTGCAAGGTATGAGGGGACTTAGCTCTCTGACCAGGGATCAAACTCATATCCCTCTGCACTGGAATGCAAAGTCTTAACCACTGGACTGCCAGGAGAGTCATTCCATTGGTTTCTATCCTGAATTGGTTGGACCTTGTAACCTCTTGCACACAACCTAGTGTTCACTAGAGATGGGACAAAGGTCAGTGTGAGCTTGAACAGAACTAACTTCCCAGCACAATCCTAGCCAAATTCAAAAATTTTAGCACAGGCTCATGGGGAGCAGCAAGTAGAATGTCAACCACAATCTTATTTAACTGAAGGACAGTATAATCATAGATTTCGGAGGTGTGTAAACCTGGGGTCAAACCCCAGAGCCACTATTTACAAGGTACAAATTTCAGTTGCTTCACCTTTAAAGGGAATACAACTGTATTCTCTTTGTAGGAGGTTGTGAAATCAATTGGTGAATGCACTTAGGCCCCATGGGCCATGAGGTGTCATACAGCTATGTCTATTGTTAATTACTCCATCTGCTTCATTCCTAAATGCTGTTATAGGCAGTGAACATGGATCTTATAATGCTTTCAGAGGAAAAAAGGCAACAATACTATTTTTGGCTTTTTAAACTCTTAAGAAAATATGCAGTACCCGAGGCAACTATGTTACAGTGCAGTTTTTCCTCTACATATTAGGTTTTAAGATTTGTGTACAGTAATTAAGATTGTATAAAAAAGTGCTGTTTATTTCCTGTCAACTCTCATATACATACACCCATGAGTAAATGGCAAAATAAGTCCTTTCTTATGCAGAGTTGGGACAAAGAAGTTAAGACTATACATCCAATCCTGTAGTAGTTGTTCTTTAGGTAAGAGTTGTTATATTGATTTTGGAGAAGGCAATGGCACCCCACTCCAGTACTCTTGCCTGGAAAATCCCATGGAAGGAGGAGCCTGGAAGGCTGCAGTCCATGGGGTCGCTGAGGGTCAGACATGACTGAATGACTTCACTTTGACTTTTCACTTTCATGCATTGGAGAAGGAAATGGCAACCCACTTCAGTATTCTTGCCTGGAGAATCCCAGGGACGGGGGAGCCTGGTGGGCTGCCGTCTATGGGGTCACACAGAGTCA
Organism: Bos javanicus; assembly: GCF_032452875.1. Classification (NCBI taxonomy): domain Eukaryota; kingdom Metazoa; phylum Chordata; class Mammalia; order Artiodactyla; family Bovidae; genus Bos; species Bos javanicus. Next base: position 126,243,958 of record NC_083897.1, read on the forward strand.
GACACGACTGAAGTGACTTAGCAATAGCAATAGCAATTATATTGATTTATATGCTGCCCTTAGGGAATTTCCACATAGTCTTTAGTTGGCAGTAGCTGCAGCTGTGATACCCCTTACCCTCAACTGGCTATTAAAGTATCATTGTGCAAAGCTACTTGTTCTTAGAACTTACTCCATTGAGATCCTTCCAATTGACTGGATGTTAATAAAACTATAAGCAAGGTGAAAATACAGCCTTCAGAATGGGAGAAAATAATAGCAAACGAAGCAACTGACAATGAATTATCTCAAAAATATACAAGCAACTCCTGCAGCTCAATTCCAGAAAAATAAATGACCGAATCAAAAAATGGGCCAAAGAACTAAATAGACATTTCTCCAAAGAAGACATGCAGGTGGCTAACAAACACATGAAAAGATGCTCGACATCACTCATTATCAGAAAAATGCAAATCAAAACCACAATGAGGTACCATTTTACACCAGTCAGAATGGCTGCTATCCAAAAGTCTACAAGCAATAAATGCTGGAGAGGGTGTGGAGAAAAGGGCACCCTCTTACACTGTTGGTGGGAATGCAAACTAGTACAGCCACTATGGAGAACAGTGTGGAGGTTCCTTAAAAAACTGGAAATAGAACTGCCATACAACCCAGCAATCCCGCTGCTGGGCATACACACCAAGGAAACCAGAATTGAAAGAGACACATGTACCCCAATGTTCATCACAGCACTGTTTATAATAGCCAGGACATGGAGGCAACCTAGATGTCCATCAGCAGACGACTGGATAAGAAAGCTGTGGTACATATACACAATGGAATATTACTCAGCTATTAAAAAGAATGCATTTGAATCAGTTCTTTTTTTTTTAATTTTATTTTATTTTTAAACTTGAATCAGTTCTAATGAGGTGGATGAAACTGGAGCCTATTATACGGAGTGAAGTAAGCCAGAAAGAAAAACACCAATACAGTATACGAACGCATATATATGGAATTTAGAAAGATGGTAACAATAACCCTGTATGCGAGACAGCAGAAGAGACACAGATGTATAGAACAGTCTTTTGGACTCTGTGGGAAAGGGCGAAGGTGGGATGATTTGGGAGAATGGCATTGAAACATGTATATTATCATATGTGAAAAGAATCGCCAGTCCAGGTCCGATGCATGAGACAGGGTGCTTGGGGCTGGTGCAGTGGGATGACTCAGAGAGATGGGATGGGGAGGGAGGGGGGAGGGGGGTTCAGGATGGGGAACACATGTACACCTATGGCTGATTCTTGTCAATGTATGACAAAACCAATACAATATTGTAATTAGTCTCCAATTAAAATAAATAAATTTATATTAAAAAAACCACAGAGGAACACAAACAAGTATCTTGGGTTAGAACAGGCTTTCTAAAGCTTAGAGGCATGAGGTGGCAAATGAAGAAATTTAATTTTTGTTATCATTAGTTGATAATCGATATCAGCTACTGGAGTATTATCAATCATTCTTACCAATCAACTCATTCACCAAACATTCAGCACATCTCAAGTGTTGAACTCTGGCTTTATCAAAATGATAATTGTTAACAACTAATATTTTTGAATGCTTGCCTTGAGCTCGTTATCCTACTACATGCTTTAAAAAGGCAGTGGCAGTGGGAAGGTGACCACAGTGGTAACCACTCTAGGCCAAGGCCCAGAGTGCTCCCAGGAAGTGGCTTACAGAGACATCAAAGTGATTGGCAGTGGCTCATTTTGGGGTCGTGTACCAGGCATGGCTGGCAGACACCAGGGAACTGGTGGCCATCAGGAAGTTTCTCCAGGACAAGAGGTTCAAGAACTGAGAGCTGCAGATTATGCGTAAGCTAGATCACTGCAATATTGCAATGCTGAGATGCTTTTTGTATTTCAAAAGGGAGAATAAAGGTGTTATTCAGTTGCTAAGTCATGTCTGACTGTTTGCGACCCCATGGACTGCCTGGAAGCATGCCAGGCTTCCCTGGCCTTCACTATCTCCTGGAGTTTGTTCAAACTCATGTCCATTGATTCAGTGATGCCATCCAACCATCTCATCCTCTGTCACCCCCTTTTCCTCCTGCCCTCAGTCTTTCCCAGCTTCAAGATCTTTTCCAGTGAGTCGGCTCTTCACCACAGGTGACCAAAGTACTGGAGCTTCAGCATCAGTCCTTCCAATGAATATTCAGAATTGATTTCTTTTAGGATTGACTAGTTTGATCTACTTGCTGCCCAAGGGACTCTCAAGTCTCTTCTCCACCAGCACAGTTTGAAAGCATCAATTCTTGGTCACTCAGCCTTCTTTATGGTCCAACTCTCACATCTGTACATGACTACTGGGAAAACCATTGTTGTTCAGTCACTCAGTCATGTCCAACTCTTTGTGACCCCATGGACTACAGCACACCAGGCTTCCCTGTCCTTCACTGTCTCCCAGAGTTTGCTCAAATTCATGTCCATTGAATCAGTGATGCCATCCATAGCTTTGACTGTACAGACCTTTGTTGGCAAAGTGATCTCTGCTTTTTAATATGCTATCTAGCTTTCTCATAGCTTTTCTTCCAAGGAGTGAGCATCTTTTAATTTCTTGGCTACAGTCACCATCTTCAGTGATTTTGGAGCCCAAGAAAATTAAGTCTGTCACTGCTTCCCTGGTGGCTCAGATGGTAAAGCATCTGCCTGCAATTCGGGATACCCGGGTTCAATCCCTGGGCTGGGAAGATCTCCTGGAGAAGGATATGGCAACCCACTCCAGGACACTTGCCTGGAAAATTCCATGGACGGAGGAGCCTGGTGGGCTACAGTCCATGGGGTTGCAAAGAGTCGGACATGACTGAGCAACTTCACTGTTTCCCCATGTTTTCCATGAAGAAAGATGAGCTTTACCTAAATCTGGTGCTGGGATATGTGCCTGAGACAGTGTACCAGGTGGTCTGCCACTTTACCAAGGCCAAGTTGACCATTGCTATCATCTATGTCAAGGTATACATGTACCAGCTCTTCCAGAGCTTGGGCTACCTCCATGCTCAGGGTGTGTGTCACCCATACATTAAGCCCCAGAACATGCTGGTGGACCCTGTCACCCCTGTCCTCCAGCTCTGTGATTTTGGCACTGCAAAGCGGTTGGTCTGAGGGGAGCCCAATGTCTCGTACATCTGTTCTCAATACTACCGGGCCCCAGAGCTGATCTTCAGAGCCACTGAAAGTGAAAGTAGCTCAGTCATGTCCAAGTCTTTGAGACCCCATGGACTATATAGTCCATGGAATTCTTCAGGCCAGAATACTGGAGTGGGTAGCCTTTCCCTTCTCCAGGGGATCTTCCCAACCCAGGGATCGAACACAGGTCTCCTGCATTGCAGGCGGATTCTTTACCAGATGAGCCACAAGGGAAGCTCATTCATTAATATGTGTGTGGTCAGCTGGTTGCCTACTGCCTGAGCTCCTCCTAGGCTAGCCCATCTTCCCTGGGGACAGTGGGGTAGACCAGCTGGTAGAGATCATCAAGGTGCTGGGAACACCAACCTGGGAAGAGATTTGAGAGATGAATCCCAACTACACAGAGTTCCAGTTCCCCCAGATTAGAGCTCACCCCTCGACAAAGGTATTCAAATCGAATGGCCCCTGAGGCCATTGCACTCCACTCTAGCCTGCTCACACTGGAAGCTTGTGCCCAAAGCTTCTTTGATTATCTTCAATGTCCTGGAACCCAGCTCCCCAGTAACCGCTTCTCCTTTCTTCAATTTCAGTCCTGTCCTTTCTTCAAATTCAGTCCTGGCCAACTCACTGTCCAGCCATCTCTCAAAACTGTTCTCTTCTCACTTGAGGACCCCAACAGGCACTCCCTTCCTCACCCCATCCTCACAAACTTTAAGTCACGCTCAGACCGGCCTGGACTTAGCAGTTGACCAATGCCACAGCTCTTCTCACCAACTCTTCCTGAGGGTGCCACCAACTACCCCTTCCATCTGGGAACCCCCAGGGGGCTGGGAATGGGGGCCATGGCCCACCAAGCTCCTGCCCTGACTGGGCCCCTGGACTGGGGGCAGAGGTAACAATGAGTCCCTCTCCCCACTGCCAGGAGGGAATAGAAGGAAGGACAGAGGATGAGGGGTGGGCATGAGGACTTTCTACCCCTCAGTTTCCTCCCCTCCCCTAGGTCTCCACCTCCTTCAACCTCCCTGCCCTCCTGTGTCCCTTGTGAATAGAAGCAGAGCAGTGCCTTTCCTCTTCCCTTCCCTGGCCCCTGGGTGTGAATAGATTGTTCTTTTTTTCCTTAAAACATCAATTCACACCATCCAACCTGGACCCTTCCCTTCCTACAGCTGTGTTCCCCCTCTTGTCCTCTGCCCCTAAGGCCTCCTCCCTCCTCTCCCCACCCTGGAGGGCAGAGGCAGTGGGGGAGCTTCTCATGTCTTAGTTTTCACATTAAGATTTGCCTGTGTACAGACCTCCATTCGATAAATTTTGGCATTAAAAAAAAAAAAAAGCAATGGATCACTAAATCCTCAAAATAATCCTAGGAGGTTTGAAGCCAATAAATGGCAAAGGGAGGATTTAAATCCGCTCTGAGAATTTCACCCAGAAAAGAAAATAACATGTGGTCCTTGATCTGAATGTTCTCAATCTAGAGGGACATGTAATAACAATAATAATGGCTAACAATTATTGAGTGCTTACTTGAGTCAAACTCTTTTAGAATTACTTTATTTGCATGACTTCATTGAGTTCTCATATCAACTGCGTGAGATGTTTTTATTAGCCCAATTATCTAGACAAGGAAGTTTAGACACAGGATTAAGTAATTTGCTCTAAGTTACACAGCTGGTAGGAGATTGGGTCAGGATTTGAATCCAGATAGCCTGTTTTTCCGGAGAAGGCAATGGCACCCCACTCCAGTACTCTTGCCTGGAAAATCCCATGAATGGAGGAGCCTGGAATGCTGCAGTCCATGGGGTTGCTGAGGGTCGGACACGACTGAGCGACTTCACTTTCACTTTTCACTTGCATGCATTGGAGAAGGAAATGGCAACCCACTCCAGTGTTCTTGCCTGGAGAATCCCAGGGACGGGGGAGCCTGGTGGGCTTCCGTCTCTGGGGTCGCACGGAGTCAGACACGACTGAAGTGACTTGGTAGCAGCAGCAGCAACAGCAGCCTGTTTTTAGATCTCTGACTTATAACTGGCACTTCATATAGGCTATTGGAGAAGGCAATGGCACCCCACTCCAGTACTCTTGCCTGGAAAATCCCATGGGTGGAGGAGCCTGGTGGGCTGCAGTCCATGGAGTCGCAAAGAGTTGGACATGACTGAGCGACTTCACTTTCATTTTCCACTTTCATGCATTGAAGAAGGAAATGGCAACCCACTCTTGTGTTCTTGCCTGGAGAATCCCAGGGACAGGGAAGCTTGGTGGGTTGCCGTCTATGGGGTCGCACAGAGTCAGACATGACTGAAGCGACTTAGCAGCAGCAGCAGCAGCAGCAGCATATAGACTATATTCAGAACCTTATCACATGAGATAAAAGAGAGGTTTCTAGATGATGCTCTAAGAATGGATAAGAGGGAAAGTCAAACTCTGCCTGAGGAAGCCAGAGGAGATGATATTTCAGGTCATTCTTCAAATAAGGAATAAGATGATATTTGAGGTCAGTCTTCACATAAGGAATGTGTCTGGCAACAGGGATGGGGAGGAAGGCAAGTAGAAGAAACAGAATGAGCAAAGGTATGAAAGAATTAGTAAGCAGGGCATCGTCCAGAAACTAAAAATCGTATGATATGGTTGGAAGGTAGGTCATGAATACTTAAATTGTTTTGCATATGAATTAATATTTAACCCAAGCAGCCTTTAAGATTGAAAAAAAAAAAAAAGCAGGACAAACAATAAATACACACTGTCTTTTTAACTTTTAATTTTGAAAATTTTTTTTGGCCCGACCTCCACCTCGTGTCTTGTGGGATCTTAGTTCCCCTACTAGGGGAACTAACTTGGACCCTGGCAGTGAAAGCATTGAGTCCTAACCACTGGACCACCAAGGAATTCCTGAAATAATTTTAGATTTACAGGAGAGTAGCACAGATACTCAGAGAAGGTGATGACACCCCACTCCAGTACTCTTGCCTGGAGAATCCCAGGGACGGGGAGCCTGGTGGGCTGCCGTCTATGGGGTCTCACAGAGTTGGACACGACTGAAGCGACTTAGCAGCAGCAGCACAGATAGTACAGAGGGCTCCCAGATACCTTTATCCAGCTTCCCCTAACATTAATTTCATATATAACCATGGTGCATTTATGAAAACTAAGAAATACACCTTGGTGACAGGCTTGTTACCAAAATAATCTTGGAAATGCCAACTGAGGTACTTTTAAGAGAAATACAGAACTTACTTGGATTTCACCGTTTTCTTTTGTTAACTAAAATTATTTCACATTTGTTTGGTTAAAGAAATAGAGTTAAAATATTAATGAGGTCATTTTTATTTTAAATAATTTTTAATTGGAGTACAGTTGATTTACAATGTTATGTTAGTTTCTGCTATACAGCAAAGTGAATCAGTTATACATATATATCCACTCATTTTTAGATTCTTTTCACATATAGATCATTACAGAGCACTGAATAGAGTTCCCCGTGCTATACAGTAGATTCTTACTAGTCATCTTTTATACTCACATATAGTAGTATGTATCTGTCAATCTAATGGGTTCATATTTTTCACCAGTAAAAGTGGCAAAGGTAAAAATGTTCAGTTCTCAAAGTTAGCAAGTTGGCAAAAAAACCCAAACTTACAAATTGGTATCAAACTTCATAGAGTTATTTGGCAATACCTGCTAAAATATTATCAGTGCGTGTACTTATTAAAAAAATCTTTTTTACTTAAATTTTTTCACTTTTTAGTGTGTTAGTCACTGAGTTGTGTCCGACTCTTTTCAACCCCATGGACTATAACCCGCCAGGCTTCTCTGTCTGTGAAATTCTCCGGGCAAGAATACTGGAGTGGGTAGCCATTCCCTTCTCCAGGGGATCTCTTTCCAACCCAGGGATTGAACCTGGGTCTCCTGCATTGTAGGCAGATTCTTTACCATCTGAACCACCATTAGAGTACAGTTAATTTACAATGTGTTGTTTTCAGGTGTACAGCATAGTGATTCAGTTATACATATATATATATATATATATATATATGTATATATATATTCTTTCTTTTTCAGATTCATTCTTTCAGATTTTGCAATAGGTTAATACAGAATATTGAGTAGAGTTCCTTGTGATATACAGCAGGCCCTTGTTGGTTATCTCTTTTACATATATTAATAGTAGTGTGGATTTCACTGTTTTTCACATTTATGTTCTTTTTCAGTTCCAATTGCAAGATCCCATTTAGTTAGCATGACTTAGTTTCTTCCAAGAAGTCTTTCATGATCTTTCCACATTAAAAAAGTGCCAGCCAGGTATTTTGTAGAATGTTCCTCAATTTTGGTTTGTCTGATGTTTTCTGATGATTCAAGTGTGGGAAGAATACATGCAACATGATTTGAACACCAAGGGTCACTGTTCATCTACATTAGTAAAATATAATGTGTCTGTTAACTGATACTTTTTAACTAATCAACGACATGCTCCTGTCCTGCCTGTATGGTAGCATGGTCATATGGTTCCAATACTGAGGGTACAGACTGTGGCTAAGGGGCTAAAGAAAGCCACATCCTAACAGTGACAGCACTAGCAACCAACGTATATGATTGGCCCTTCAGCCATATGCTTTCTCTCTAATCTGGATTTTCCCATCCTTCTTCTCCATCACATCAGAGACTCTCTCATAGGGTACTGCTTTGTCTGCCTTTATTGCCTCCCTGGGCCATCAACAGCATTTCTTTGGGTGCTGTGTTTGTTGGCGTGTGAGATTGGGAGAAATCCAAGATCAAAATGCTCTTTGCCATTCCCCTATCAGAGGGGGTTGGAAGAGCTGAGCTTTGAATAAATATTCATTTACATCAGCAGCATTCCTCTGTGCTTGTCCAGTGCTTACTTCTCTCTTGTTAACAGTGCTAGAATAAACACATAATTCTACCAAAATATTAGCAGTGTGTGCTGTTTTCTTTCACTTGCCAAGATTGTTTTATAATAAATACCATTAGAAAAAAATACCATTGGCCAACGTCCTCAGCAATTACATTAATATCTCCAAAGAGCAAAGTATGAATTTGCGAGGTGCTTTGCAGAGAAAAATGGAATACACCTTTATACTGCATTCCTTGAATATATTGATCTTGTTACGCTTCAGCTTGATTTTAACTTAAAATATTTCTCTTGGTTAACAAAAGTTGATATCATTATTTTCTATGATACTGACTAATTAAGTATCTTTTACAAGGTAAATCTAACATAAGGTTTCTTTAAAACTGAGCAATACTAAAACAGATGTTTGTAATGTGCTTTCCTGGTAGAAATTTGTAGATTAAATTGGATATTCATGTTTGTCAAATAAAACTTCACTCAAATGGAAGAAATGGGTTTTCTCATGATTTTGTCCACTTGTTAATATTATGTCTTAGTTTCAGCTCTCACTTCTGTCCTTTAGAGATGCAAATTATTGTTTCCCTCCTTGGTTGAATTCTAGTCCCATATTTCCTTTTGCCTATAGGATAGTTCTCCTTATAGGTTCCATCTCACTTCAAACTCTAAATGTTCAAATAATTAGTGATCTTTTCTCCCTGAAAAGGAACAGTAACTAAATGAATAAACATATCACAACCAGCTTTTTCTCTAAACTTTCCTGTTTTCTTCCATGATAAACCATTTTTGTAGCCTTAGAACCTTGAAAATATTTTTGACTGTTCCTTCTCATTTATATTCTGTATTCATATGGCCCCATATAAGGGAAGACTTATCCCTCTTTCTACACAGTGGTCATATTTATCTTTTTCTCTCTGTCCATCCTGGCACTGACCCTCATGTGTCATGCTAGTCCTTCTAACTAGCTTCCTGAATGAGATTTTTCTCATTTCAATTCATACTTTCTTCTTCCTTAAGCACTAATATCATCATTTGATTTCCTGTTATATAGTCCCTGTTACAAGTAAGACAATATATCAAAAAATGTTTTTAAAAAGACAAAATATGTCATATAGACTCTTCCTATAGTTGTCACCCATTGTCAATAGTTTGTACCTTTTGGTTGCTGAGGAGTAAATTTCATGGTATAGATATACCATAGTTTATCTATTAAGCTGGGAAATAGTATTTGGCTGGTTTCCAGTTTGGGGTGATTATGACTAGAGCTGCTATAAACATCTGTGTAAATATTTCTGTGTGAACAGGAGTTTTCATTTCTCCAGGGTAAATTCCAGGATGGGAATTGCTGAATCATATGGTGAATATGTGTTTAACTTTATGAAAAACTGTCAAACTATCTACCAGGATGGTTGTACCATTTTGTATTCCTACCAGCAGTGTGTGAGAGTTCTAGATTTCCTGCATCCTTGTCAGCATTTGGTGGTGTTGGTGGATTCCATTTTTATCCATTCTAATATGGGTACATGTGGTATCTCACCATGGTTTTGATTTGCGTTTCTCTAAGCATGAACAATGTTTAACATTTTTTAATATGTTTATTGGCCCTTCTTATATCCACTTCAGTGAAGTATCTGTTCAAGTCCTTTGCCTATTTTTAATATTTTTATAAGGTAAAATGCTCCCTAGGTTTCTCTAGGTAAGAGCATAATGAGAGCATCCATTTTCTCACACCAGTGGAAGCAGAAACTTCTAGCTTTGGAAGGCTGCAGTGTCAGAAAGGTTGAGTTTCTGGTGACAGTGGCACCTGTCTGGTGATAGTGTGGCTGCTACAAGGTTGAGATTTTGGAGGTAACATAAACTATAGCATCTGGAGTTGGAGGAGGATCAAATGCAGTTTAATTATTAGGTCAGCTCTATGCTGTTCCCAAAGAAAGGCAATGCCAAAGAATGCTCAAACTACTGCACAATTGCACTCATCTCACACTCTAGTAAAGTAATGCTCAAAATTCTCCAAGCCAGGCTTCAGCAATATGTGAACCGTGAACTTCCTGATGTTCAAGCTGGTTTTAGAAAAGGCAGAGGAACCAGAGATCAAATTGCCAACATCTGCTGGATCATGGAAAAAGCAAGAGAGTTCCAGAAAAACATCTATTTCTGCTTTATTGACTATGCCAAAGCCTTTGACTGTGTGGATCACAATAAACTGTGGAAAATTCTGAAAGAGATGGGAATACCAGACCACCTAATCTGCCTCTTGAGAAATTTGTATGCAGGTCAGGAAGCAACAGTTAGAACTGGACATGGAACAACAGACTGGTTCCAAATAGGAAAAGGAGTTCGTCAAGGCTGTATATTGTCACCCTGTTTATTTAACTTATATGCAGAGTACATCATGAGAAACACTGGACTGGAAGAAACACAAGCTGGAATCAAGATTTCTGGGAGAAATATCAATAACCTCAGATATGCAGATGACACCACCCTTATGGCAGAAAGTGAAGAGGAACTCAAAAGCCTCTTGATGAAAGTGAAAGTGGAGAGTGAAAAAGTTGGCTTAAAGCTCAACATTCAGAAAACGAAGATCATGGCATCCGGTCCCACCACTTCATGGGAAATAGATGGGGAAACAGTGGAAACAGTGTCAGACTTTATTTTTCTGGGCTCCAAAATCACTACAGATGGTGATTGCAGCCATGAAATTAAAAGATGCTTACTCCTTGGAAGGAAAGTTATGACCAACCTAGATAGCATATTCAAAAGCAGAGACATTACTTTGCCAACAAAGGTTCGTCTAGTCAAGGCTATGGTTTTTCCTGTGGTCATGTATGGATGTGAGAGTTGGACTGTGAAGAAGGCTGAGTGCCTAAGAATTGATGCTCTTGAACTGTGGTGTTGGAGAAGACTCTTGAGAGTCCCTTGGACTGCAAGGAGATCCAGCCAGTCCATTCTGAAGGAGATCAGCCCTGGGATTTCTTTGGAAGGAATGATGCTAAAGCTGAAACTCCAGTACTTTGGCCACCTCATGCGAAGAGTTGACTCATTGGAAAAGACTCTGATGCTGGGAGGGATTGGGGGCAGGAGGAGAAGGGGACGACAGAGGATGAGGTAGCTGGATGGCATCACTGACTCGATGGACATGAGTCTGAGTGAACTCCAGGAGTTGGTGAGGGACAGGGAGGCCTGGCGTGCTGCGATTCATGGGGTCGCAAAGAGTCGGACACGACTGAGTGACTGATCTGATCTGATGCTGTTCTGAAAACCTTTTGGAAATTGTTCTGGAAAACTTGGTTCTGAGCCTCTCCATGATCCTCAGGTGCCCCATATCTTTTCAACTCCATGTCTGATGAGCTGGAGTCAGCTTCTCAGAACTTAGACAAAAATTATATACTGCACCAGTTATCTATGGTTAGAATAAACTGTTTAACAAACAACCACAAAACTTGGCTTTGTGTACCATGGAACAATTATTTTTGTACCTTCTGTAGGTTAATGGATTAGTTCTGTTAATGTGGGCAGAACTTGGTTGATCTCTGCTGTGCTGCTTATGCATATGTGGTTATGTAGCATATTGGCAAAAGAGACTTCATCTCTGGTCCACATTGTCTCTCATTCTCCAGCAGACTCTCATGGCAGAGACAGGGCTGTAAGACAGGGAGAAGATGCTCCAAAGTCTCTTGAGGCATAGCCTGCAAACTGTATACCATCACTTCTGCTGTCTACTATTGTTCGAGCCACAAGGCCAACCCAAATTCAAAGAATAGGGACATAGACTCTGCCTATTAATGGAAATTTCATGCCACATTGCAAGGCCCAATTCAGTAATCAATGCATTCTATATATAAGTGACTTGGAATTTTGAAGTGAGTGTGTATAAAAAGATAATTCAGAAGGAAATACATCAAAATATTAAATTATAATCTCTCCAGATGAATTGAAATCTTTTTGAATTTTTGTATTTTCACTCATCTCAAGCATGTATTACTTGTATAAGTTAAGCAATAATTATAAAAAAATTTTATAGAAGTATAGCTGCTATATAATGTGTTAGTTTCAGGTATACAGCAAAGTGATTCAGTTATACATATATGTGTATATATAGATATCTTCTTTTTCAGTTTATTTTCTATTATAGGTTATTATAAGATATTGAATATAGTTCCCTGTGTTAAACAGTATGTCCTTGCTTTTTAAAATGTATTTAAAGTGAAGTGAAAGTCACTCAGTCATGTCCAACTCTTTGCAATCCCATGGACTACACAGTCCATTGAATTCTCCAGGCCAGAATACTATAGTAGTAAAGGTCCGTATAGTCAAATCTATGGTTTTTCCAGTAGTTATATATGGATGTGAGAGTTGGACCATAAGGAAGGCTGAGTGCTGAAGAATTGATGCTTTCAAAATGTGGTGCTGGAGAAGACTCTTGGAGTCCCTTGGACTGCAAGGAGATCAAACCAGTCCATCCTAAAGGAAATCAACCCCGAATATTCATTAAAAGGACTGATGTTGAAACTGAAGCATCAGTACCTTCTTTGGCAACCTGATGTGAAGAGCTGACTCATTGGAAAAGACCCTAATGCTGGGAAAGATTGATGGCAGAAGGAGAAGAGAGTGACAGAGGATAAGATGATTGGATAGCATCACCGACTCAATGGACATGAGTTTGAGCAAACTCTGGGAGATAGTGAAGGACAGGGAAGCCTGGTGTGCTGCAGTCTATGGGGATGCAAAGAGTTGGACATGACTTAGCGACTGAAGAGCAGCAGCAACCTGTTGTAAAAGTGTGTTGGGCTTCCCAGATGGCCCTAGTGGTAAAGAACCCACATGCCAATGTGGGAGAAATAAGAGATAAGTTCCTGGGTTGGAAAGATCCCCTGGAGGAGGGTGTGGCAACCCACTTCAGTATTCTTGCCTAGAGAATCCTCATGGACAGAAGAGCCTGGCAGGTTACAGTCCATAGGGTTGCAGAGAGTCAAGCATGACTGAAGCAACTTAGCACGCACAAGAGCATAAAAGACAGGGTGGTTACTTCTCTCTCTGATGAAGGTGCTAACATTTCTTCCCAAATAGCAAGAACTGTAAATCGTAGCCCTCTGGGGGGTAAACTTGTTTAGATTTTTTTTTTTTTTTTGGTATAAAATTTTAAATGCACCATTTTTGCATGGGAACCTCTACTTTTAAACCAAATGTTAAGTGTTTTTGTACTTATTTTTCACAATAGCTGTCAAGAAGTAAGAATATAGAAGGAGAGACATTTTCCTCTTAGCTCTTAAGCTTGGGAGACTGGAGTCACGTGAGAAGGAACTCTGTGGTGTGGACTGTTCTGTTTGACTGTTGGATGGATGGCTGGATGATGGATCTGTGCTTGAGGTAATGGGTAAGAAAACTGATTTTCTTTCTCAGTGCTTTTGGAAAGTCTCAAATTGTTCTTCACAAAAAATGTAGGGAGGTTCTACAGGAGAACCCCTTTATTAAGGAGATTTCAGTTATAGCCTTTAGTTTTTTTAAAAAAAGCTTTATTGAGATTTAATTCATATATGACACAATTCACTGATTTAAAATGTAGAATCCATTTGTTTCTCATATAGGCCCAGAATTGTGAAAACATCAATTTTAGAACATCATCATCCCAAGAAGAAATTCTGTATTCATTAAGCAATCACTCCCTATTCTTCCTTGTCCCCAGCCCCTGGAAACCACTAATCTGCTTTCTCTTTCTGTCTCTTTGGATTTGCCTATTCTGGGCGTCTCATGTAAATACAATCATACAATATGTAGCATTTCATCTCTGGCTTCTTTTACTTAGCATAATTTTTTCAAGGTTCGTGTATCAGGACTTCATTTCGTTTTGTTACTGAATAGTATTCCAACGTGCGAATATTCCAATGTGAGAGCACATGTGGCTTATCTGTTCATCAGTTGATGGACATTTGGGTTGTTCCTGCTTTTGGCTCTTATGGATAATGCTGCGATGGATTCTCTTTTACAAGTCTTTGTGTGTGGACATACATTATCAATTCTTTTGGGTGTATACCTAGGAGTGGCATTTTGGTGTACACTAAGGTTTAAAGAAATTCACTGCTTAGGCTCATTTGGAAAATATGACAATAGATAGTGCTGGAAAGGTAGTGTTTTTTTGCCTAACCAAGGTGTGATTCTAAGGCATGTTATATGTAAATATCTGAGGAGAGTTTCCAAAAAGCAGCTCTACAGATGCTTCTGAGAAACAAGACCAAAGTTGGAATAAGTGCTCGGCATCTTTAGGTGAGTATTTGAAGCAAATGTGCAAATTCTGCTGCTTGTTTCCAAGATATACCACACATATAAGAAATTAAATCTTATATTTAATATTGAATGTAAGGTATATTGCACATAGTTGTTATTACCATACATACATGATGAATTGGAAAAGATGAAATGGCTCCATGCCATGGACTGAAAATGCGTAAAAGAAAGGGTAACGTTATAAACTATCCATTCTGTCAAGAACTATGGGAAAGATATGGATGTTTGTTATTTTTTAAAATGGTATTTTTCTATTGGGAGAAGAGCATAATGAGAAAAAAAGATGAGAAAGCAAGTGATGTTGTCAAGCTTTTGCCAGAATGATATGATTGATAATTACCTGCAGCTGAGCAGAAACCACGTGGGCATGCTTAGAATTTGCTTAAGCAGTTTCTAGGCTTTCTCCCTGTGGGCTGTTGAAATTCTTCAGCCTAAGAGCATTTATTTGAACAAGGAGAATATTGCCTTGTTCTGACTATAGAGTCTATTCAAGCATGCAGAATGCATGTTTTGCTGAAATGCTCCAAAGACAGGTTGTGGAAATATTTATAATGTACACATCAGTTTATTTATATAATTTAAATGCATGCTTTTGTAATTTTAATTTTTCTCTAAAGTTTTTCAGTGTCTATAAGACCAAATTTATTGCATCATCCATTACATGTGGTGTGACCTTCTTCAGGCTGAAAGTGCCCATTCAGCATATCACAACTAAAAGGTTCTCCTCCTTCTTAAATGCCGAGGCTTTGAGCTACTTACCATAACTGTCGGTGTGCCAAATCCCAGGCTTTGCGCCACTGTTGCTGAAGAATAAGATAAACGACTTTGGAAGAAGTTTTCTCCCAACTGGGCAATGTTCTTGGAACCACAAATGTCCCCTTCTTCCATGCAAGGGAATAGGTTGTACTCTCCCCTCTCTCTGTGAGTATAGTTTCAGCAAGTCCTTGTCATTGCTGTTAATTCAGAGGTGCTGCCAACTTGAAGGATATGGTGAATGTGAAACAAGGGGGCTCCCCCCAATTCTTTTTTAGGCATAATATGATTGCTATGCCTCGATCCTTTATGAAACCAGATAGTTAGGTGACTGTTTATCCTAGGGACAAGTCTTTTCCCTATACCCTCTTCCATTTACCAGCCAAGAAAAGAATTGATCCCTCAGTCCATCCACCAGCAAGTATTTGTCAAATACCCATGCCTCTGTCATTGTTCAAAGCCTTGTAATATATAAAACAAAACAAAACAAAAAAAAACTGCCTCAGCCTTCATACAGATTACCATTCTGGTTGGATAGGACACAGGAAAAGTTACAGAATAGCATAGAAATATTAAACTGGAGTAAAGCTGTATTGGAATACCTGCTAATTCCATCTAAATTGAGAGGACGGAGAATTTGGAATGATTAGAAGTGATTAACAAAGACCTCATAGAAGGTGGGGGACCTTGAACTGGCTCTGGAAGAAGATAGACTGTCAATATATGAAGTGGAGACTCTTCCAGGCTTCTGAGGTTGGGGAAGAAATATGAGCAATGGCTCAGAGAGAGAAGCAGCCTGAACAGCAGCTCCAAGGAAGAAGCAGTCCCTGCATGCATGAGATTATGATTGGAGTTTCAGTACAGGATAAAGCAGCAAAGAAAGCTGGTTTATAAGCACCTGAGCAAACCGTTTACTTTCTTGATGTTTCCTTGTTGGTCTCATCACATGTTTTCAATAGAAGATTCTTCAAAGGACAAGGACAGTTGTGGTCCTTTGAAAAACTGAAAAACTTTTTTTCAGGGACAGCTGAAAAACTTTTTCACTGTTTGCATGTATATATTCAATTTGAAAAATGCCATGAAGCAAACAAAAGCAGAGTTAGGATGAACACCCAGTTCCATGTACAAGTTTCCGTCTTCAATTCAATGAAAAGATTAGTCCTTTTAGGTTTTTGTTTGTTCAGATGGGAAGTAAAATCTAGACATGGACCTAGAAGATAATGCAGATGACAGGTTTGTTTTCTTGAGTGATGGATGTGGAATAACAGCTCGCCTGATGAGAGAGCAGTGAGGATGAATTAGAATGCATGCTCGGTTTTCCAGGGCATTGCTTTTGTCTCCTTTACATTTTATTGGATTTTAAAATTATGGGATCAGAAGCTTATCAAAAACACTGCTGTAAGAGAACACATTGAATACAATTAACAACAGCATTCAGTCCTCTGTTAACATCAGCAGTCATCCAAACGTGTATTTTTTCCTAGCATAAAATCATAGCTGTAGGGCTGACCTTTTGCTTATTAAAAATCACTTAAAGTCTTAATATAAATTGGCTTAAACCTAAAAGGAAGCTTAAACAATCATAATTAAAGTTCACATCTACTTTTAAAACTCGATGGGATTTGGGAGTTGGTGCTGTAGCAGGTTGGTGATGATCTGTCAGTATTTCCCTCCTCCCTTTTCTCTCTTGTTCTTACTCTTACTACACACACTCTCTGAAATATATGACAAAAGTGAAATCCTGTGAAAATTTATTTTGAAGCCACAGTATCATACAGGTGTCTAATTCAGAGGGAATATCTTTAAAATAATTTACAGTATTTTTGTAATCTGTACCAATGTCCCTTTTTAATTTCAGTCTTATGTTTCTGCCCCCTTCCACTCCTCTGCTGCCTTGGCAGTTTTTCCCCTTTCACATTTCTTAGATTCTGGGTTTTCAGTCCTGATTTTTGGCATTCAGAAATCCCTTCAGATGAGATTTTCAATTCATGCTTCCTAAAACCTCTAATTTTCAGGTTAGCTAAATTATAAACTTTCCCATTTACAAGTGTGGCATTCCTCTGCAGCCTAACATTTGTCTAAAAATAGAATTCATTATCCATTAGATCGTATTCATTCTAATATACCAAATTAGTGTTTTAACCTTTGTTCTTACTAGCTAATAACATTTTCAATTTAAAAATGTAAGTCTTTTAGTCTGGAGCTACATATGATTTTTCTTTCATCTGTTGAAAATGATTATTTTCTTCCTTTGGGTTGGAAATTAAAACTTGAATTTAATATTAGGAGAGTGGTAATTTGGCCCTATTTTCTCTGTCTGCCAACTGACTCCTTGTTCAGTGGACAGATACCAGGAAGAATTATTGTTACAACTGAAAACAAGTGGAGATTTTAATGAAGGGTATAGAGTGAATTTTAGATGACAATTTTCACTTAAAATATCTAAACAGTTCAGTCAAATTAGTTGTGTGGTTGTGCAGACAATTCATTTAAATGTCTGAAATTCGGTTATTTGCACACAGAACCCGAACATTATTTCAACCTTCAGTTTTGAATGTATGCCAACTTGCCAGCAACTTTTGAAGATTTAGTTCTGGCAGATTTACCTCAGACCACTGATTTTGCATTGCTTCTGTCAGTATTTTTCAGTGTTACGCTTGCTCTTTTTTGACTTTATCGTTTTCTTCAGTCCAACTGTAAACATTATTCAGAATTTATTTTATGTTGGAGTAGATAGTCTTAGATACCAATTGCCTAATAAAGGCTCTCTTTCCCACTTTTTGTTTCTTCTCATGGTATTGTTTATATTTTGCCTTCAATAGTTGCCCCACCACTGTTTGAAAACCTTGCACTAATTGCTGTCCCTATCTGCCCAGTCCTCTGATTTGCTTCCTTATGGGAATTCAGAATAAGTTTTGTCCTGACTTCGTTGAAAACTCTCATTCTTGTAGCTCTGGCCATATTGTTTTGTCAGGAACGACAACCTTCTTTGTATTATGAACATTATTTCTCATTTTTATTTCTCTGTAAGGAGGGATTAACCACTATTTATTATCTGAATGTTGATGGAACTACTCAAAAACTAACTTCAGAGAGTCTTAAAAGAATCATTTTAACTTAAGCCACCCAACCACTAATAATTAGGAAAATTAAAAATGCCAATAAAAACATTATCAAAATTTAAATTTTTTATAGCTAATACTTCAGAGGAAGGAGTAAAAACAATTATAGAAAAGTTTAATTAGGTTTGGGAAGAACTTGGGGGACAGAAACATATTTAAACTTAGTGAAGTGACTTTTTGAGTCTTTCACAGAGAGACATTTGAATGAAAACTCTGCTTATCATCAGAAGTTAGTTTTTCTTTTTCCTCTATTGGTGTAACAGGGTTTTTTCTCAAATAGGAGCTGAAATAATTAGCCTAGTGATTTTTGCTTCCACACATTATTAGGGGAATAATCCTGATGGAGTGAAAGTGAAAGCAAAATTTAGAATAATTTTTTTTTTAAGGTTGGAATTGTTAGGATTTTATTTTGTGGTCCCAGAAGAGTCTTGGATGGTGGCAGGATTTTGTATCAAATATTATTGTTCTCTTTTGTTATATTTTAATGAAATTGCCTGCCCTAAACATCAACTTGACTGTTTCAACTCTTATGTTTGAGGTGTGCTGCTGGCATAATCAGACCACAATAAAACCCATGATGTACTGAGTAATGAATGCTATGCAATAAGCACTTTTTAAAAGTGACTTTTCTTCTTCAGAAAAATCTCTATCTTGCTAACTGTTGATTGCATATTGATTAATCAATTATTTTTCCCTCTTGCATCAAATTTTTCTGCTTAAATTTACAGCTTATAAGTGTGTTAATAAGGCACAGCCTTGAAGCAATATTTTAATTATAAAGTAGTTCAGTTTTGGTATTATAGAGCCTTTCATGCAGATATTTTTATCAAATTGATCATAGCATAAAATTTTCTATAACATAGAAACTGGAAAATTCCAGTTTATAACTGACTGAAGTTATTGTTAAATTTGGCCTGACCAAAATTTGGATTTCGTATTCCATGGTTACCAGTGAACTCTCTATAACAAGCTGTGATTTTCTTGTGATGGCAAGAATGCTGAGTGATTGTGATTTTTTTTCTGGTGTCAGCCATTCACATGATTTAGGGCTTCCAATTTTACATTATGTACAGAAATGATGATGCTCAACTGGGGTTTGATTTGCTGAGCATGGAGATAGCAGCCCCTTCCCCAAATCTCAGTTGATTTCATACCAGCAAGTCTTTTAATTCTGTGAGCCTTAGACTTAGTTCTAAGGATAAACCTGGGGGAAAAAAGCCTTATCTCAATCCCTGTCCTGCAGAATCCTGGAAAATTTCCATAATCTTCCTTAAGCCATTGGGGATCTTTGTTCACTACAAACTCTAGATGTGCCTGTTACCATGAGGCTTTAGGAATTTTTCTGATATCTCTTCTAGTATCCTGATAACTGTAAAGAAGGGGAAAAAAGGGGGGAAAAGACTATGCAAAAAAAGAAGACTCTCATTTACAGTCCATTCCTCTAGTTGGCTCTCTTTCTGCATTGACAGTAAAAAGTTAAAACAAATTGCCATTTTATGTTGAATTCACATTGAATAATAAATGAACAAATAATCTGAATGAACAAATGATCTCTTGCTGGTGCTAGTAAAAATTACTATCTGTTGAGCTGATTGACCAATTTAGTGAACGTGAATGCCTACTACTTAGAGTATTTTTGCTTAGGGTGCTCATATAATTTATTGTAAAAATTAGGACACTTTGATGTGCAATGTTGTACAACTATCACCACTATTTTCAAAATTCCTCATCATCCCCAATGGAAACTCTGAACTCATTAAACACTCATTTCCCCTCCCCTACCAGTCCCTGTTAAAAACAGAGGTATTTTTCCTGTCTTTATGAATTTGTCTATTCTATATTCATATAAATGGAATCATGTGATATTTGTCCTTTTGTGTCTGTATTATAATTTTGTGTCTGTATTATTATTTGTGTCTGTGTTATTTCAAGATTGTACATGTTGTAGCAGGTATCAGAATTTCTTTTTTATGGCTTATAATATTTCTTATATATTTATATATTATTTTATTATATATAATAATATATCATATATTATTTTATTATATACAATAATATATCATATATTATTTTATATATGTAATGGAGTATAATAATATTAATATATGTGGTAATATTCCATTATATATATATTGTTTATCCATTCGTCTGTTGATGGACACTTTTGTTGCTTTTTTCCTTTTGGCTACTGTGAATGGCGCTGCAATGAACACTGGTGTACAAATAAAAAGAATTAGGACACTTTGGAGTGTGAAAAGGTGCACTATCAATAATTATACCAGAGTACCAGCTCCAGTGTTCTTGCCTGGAGAGTCCCAGGGACGGGGGAGCCTGGTGGGCTTCCGTCTATGGGGTCACACAGAGTCGGACACGACTGAAGTGACTTAGCAGCAGCTGCAGCAACAAGCATAACATAAAACTACTGATCAAACCTCACCTGAAATGTCTTGTTCTTCTCCCTTCCACCTGCATTCAAGTGGTACCCACTTTAGAAGGGCCAGATCAACTCTCTTCCAAGAAGGATCTTTGGAGTACTTGGCCTTCCTTTTTCTGAATTACTGAGGCATCAGTGGCCTAAGCATGTCAGAAATTAGAATGTTTTATGTCCCTAGGAAAGAATTATGTGCTGTCTTTTGATGTGTGTTTGCTCTCTCTTACCATTTAGAATGTACCCTTCTTGAGTGCAGAGACTGTGTCTCCCTGAAGCACTGACAAACACTGCAGCGCCCAAAGTCAGGAGAGAAGAAATTCTTGTTGAGAAGTTGATTATAAATAATGCTATGGTAAATATCCTCACATATCCATCTTTAACTCCACATCTTATTATTCTAGTAAGAAGCATTGCCAAAAGACGAATCAGTCATTCAAAGGTTATGAATAACGTTAAGGATTTAGGAATATTGCAGAGTTACTTTCTGGAAAGGTTAGGCCATTAAACATGCCTCTGAGTATTTCACGTGCCAACTTTGAATAGTTAAAAAAAAATTAGCCAACCTGAGAAATAGTATCATTTTGTTATTTTAATTTCTATTTATCTCATTTTATTTTCACATAACTATTAGTTGGTTAAAGCTTACTCAACATTTAAATGAAAATAATGTGCTGTGTATATAGCTTAAACCACCAAATGTAAAAATAAATATATAAATATGAGGAAGTTTGTAAGTGCACATCTATAAAGTGTTCCTTATGTGCTTTATGAATATTATTTGATCCTCCTGGCAACTCTAAGTATGAAAGTGAAAGTGTTAGTTGCTTAGTCATGTCTGACTCTTTGCGACCCCCTGAACTATATAGCCTGCCAGGCTCCTCTGTCCATGGGATTCTTCTGGCCAGAATACTGGAGTGGGTTGCCATTCCCTTCTTCAGGGGATCTTCCCGACCCAGGGATCGAACCTGGGTCTCCTGCACTACAGGCAGATTCTTTACCACCTGAGCCATCAGGGATAGGTGCTACTATAATCCTCATTTTATTGAAAATAGGCAATGAGCAACTTGCTGAGGGCAGCACAGTTAAAGAAAGCATGTTTTAAACTATGCCTAGCGATTTAGCAGCAAGCAGCAGCAGCAGTGATTCAGTTGGCTTAGCTCAGGCTACTACAACAAAATACCGTAGACTAGGTAGCTGAACGCGTGTATGTGTGTTTGTGCTCAGTCATATCCGACTCTTGTGACCTCGTGGATTGTAGCCCGCCAGGTTCCTCTGTCCATGGAATTTTCCAGGCAAGAGTACTGATAGCAGAACAACAGACATTTAATTCTCTCAGTTCTGGAGGTTGGGAAATCCAAGATTAAGGTGCAGGCAGATTTGGCTCCTGGTGAGAACTCTCTTCTTGGGTTGCAGATAGCTGCCTCTCCCTTTGTCTTCACGTGGTGGAGAAAGAAAACTCTGGTCTTTTCCTGTTCTTAAAAGGATACTAATCCCATTATGGGGGCCCCCATCCTCATAATCTCACCTAAACTTGATTACTTCCCTAAGGCCTCACTTACAAATACCATCACACTGGGGGTTGTGGTTTCACCATATGAATTTGGGGGAGACACAAACATTCAGTCCATAGCAACAATGTATCAAAAGGATGAACTGAATCCTCCTCAATACCGCTTCCATGTATTTGTGAAAACTGGAAGAGTTTTTAATTTGACAGTTGAGCTGCAGTTCCTGCTAAGTCTTAATGTATCAAACAGAATTAGAGAAATTGTATTTAGTTCTTTATACTGTGATCATTTATGCAGAATCTGTGGGAGTTAGATTTAGGTCAATTAAAAACACAATGTTCTAAGGGAAAATAAAGAAGATAAATAATCTAATTTAGAGGGTTATTGTTCAAACCAAATTGCTTTGCAAGTGATAATAGTTAACCTGTGATTGGGGCATTTCAATTCTCTGCCTCAAAGGCAGATTTTAATAAGAAAATAATAATCCCACAGGTTTTATACCAGCAGGAAAGGAAATTGCTATGTGTTATATTAGGAAATGAAATATGCCTTTCCAATGGTTATCACCCTAAAACACACTTTAAAAATTGATTAAGCAAAACCTGACAGAAGTTGTTTACTCTTACTTTTATTTTCTTAACTTGATGTTTTTGCTAGAATACATATATATTAGCTAATCTGTGGCCAGCAGCAAGTGTCTGCATGGCCAGCAGCAAGTGTCTGCATGTTTTAACTATTCCCAAACTTCATTAATTGAGTAGCTTGAAAATAGTGCTTCATTTCTAGTTAATATTAATAATTTAACCTTTAACATTGGATCATCAGGAGAATATCAATGTCATATTTAAAGTAAATACTCTTGATGCATTAAAGGACTCCAGTCAGGTATTAGAAAGTAAAACTGTTTTCTCTAGACCAGTAATCAGTAAACTATAGTTCATGGGCCAGATTCAGCCTTGCATGCGATTTTTTTCTCATAACCCAGAAGAATTATTTTGTGACACGTGAAAATTACATGAAATTCAAATGTCACTGTCCATAAGTAAAGTTTTATTGGAACAGACACACTCATTTATTTATGTATTGTCTCTGGGTGCTGTTGTGCTATCACACCAGAATCAAGTAGTTATGGCAGAGACTCTACCCCCATGAAAGCCTAAAATAGTTACTATTTGATCATTTGTAGAAAATGTTTGCTGACTCCTGCTCTAGACTTCTGTGCATCTCTTTGCCCATACTTTGTTATCTTTTAAACAACACTAGAACACACACAACATGGGGAATCATGCAATGTGAAAAGTTAATTTTACCTTTTTAGGGAAGAGGTGATTACAGTTTATCTTGATGAATTTTTTATTTAATGATATAATACTGCAGCACAGACAGCTTAAGATCTTTTACCCATGCATATTTAAAATGATCATAGATTTCCAGGGGCCAGAATTATCTGAAGTATTATTTCTGTTCCCTCTATGTGAGTGACATGTCTTTTAGCACAAAGGTCAATAACTCGCTTCATTTTATCTGTTTTCAGCATTTTAAAAATACAGTACCAGGTAGTTCAATGGACTCTTTCATTGTTATTTCATTTAATCTTCTCAAGAGCCCAAATAAATTTTGCATATCAATTTTAGTGATGAGGAAACGGGCCCCTAAAGATGATGTTTTTTGTTTAACGTTGCATAGCTAATCAAAGATCGCTCCAGAATCTATAGCTTAATTCACCTAATAGCAAAGCTTCACCCAAAGTATTTTGTCTTATTGCTAAAGGAAGAATGTGATTAACATGAGTCAGAAATCTTTCCCCAACTCATTTTTTTCTACCCCATACTCTTCTTCCACTCATCCAAATAGAAAACAATATCTGTGCATTCATCCATCTTTCCATCCATCAAATATCAAATGTTTATTGAGTACCTAGTCCATGCCAATCATCATACTAACTGCACTAGGCATTAAGCATACAGTTGTGAGCACAAGAGACGTGGTCAGTGTCCTCATAGAGGTTGCAGTCCTTTTTCATCTACCAGAACCGCATGGAAGATGAGCTTTATTTGCCCACAGATCTTGGGCCCAGGCACCCCCATCACATGTGGAGTTGGGTGTGTACATAGCTCACCACCTGCCCTTTCAGATGTCACTTGAATTGGACTTCTTGAATATCTTGCTTTTTTTTATGAATAGTCTAAATAGTGGAATGAAGATGTTATAATTTAATTTTAAATTGGAGGATGAAAAATATGTCAGACATTAGCTTTTTTTAAAAAAATAAGTGTAACACTTTACTTAAGTATTTGCCTCAGAGCTACTGAATTCTACTAACCACCATGTATATCTTTGGTTATACGTTTTTCTTGATCCTGTTCCAAAAGATATTCACCTGTTACTTGTTTTGAGAGAACAGAAGCCAGCAGGGGGTAATTAAAAGACTTGACCTCTAGGCTAAACAGACATTAGGCACTGGTTGGGGAAGCCTCAGATTCTCTTCAAAGAACTTTTCTGGTGAAACTTGGAAGTGCCGTATGGCTGCTGGGAGAAGTTTTGTTTTGGTAGTAGTTACTGGTTAGGCTCTGTAAATTTTCCTTTCAGACGTTTGGCTGGTTCTCAAACACTGCCTTT
Source organism: Bos javanicus (assembly GCF_032452875.1). NCBI lineage: Eukaryota > Metazoa > Chordata > Mammalia > Artiodactyla > Bovidae > Bos > Bos javanicus. The sequence continues at coordinate 126,268,695 of NC_083897.1, forward strand.
AAGAATTGTATTTTGTAAGTTAAGAGCAGAAGCTATTATTAGCTGTGTGTTTGTGGTTGAAACATGAGGTCAGATTTGGCAGAGAACTCTTCAGGGTGTGTGAAGAGGAACCTCAACCCAGCATCTTGCTGCCACTTGGTGCCTTGAGGAGTAGCTTATTCTTGGGCCCAGAAATAATGACTTTGCCTTCCAATTTGCGGGATTATGTGCTTTAATAATGAAATGCTGCCTTTGGGAGTTAAGGAGTGACTTGTAGCATTTTTCCCCCAGAATTCAATGTTCTACAGAGGAGAATGTCTAATTAGTTCACTGACCATGTTGGTCTTACTCATTATTGTACCCCCAGCTCCAAGTTCAGTGCTTGGCATAAATAATAAATATTTGTTAAGTGAATGAATGAATTAAAAATGATGATAAAGAGAAGGTTTAGAAAGATTAAGGACATAGGTTAAATGGAAGAATACATGTTTTTAGTCAGAGCACATTTGTGGGTTAAGCATTTCCAAAAGATGGCAGATACCCCAAGGTGAGGTGACCTTGGAGTAAATATGGAGTTTTCTGGACCAGTGGAAATTGAGAAACCGTGACATTATGGGTTGCACAGATGCTGAAATCATTAAAGGTAATGGCAGGGAAGAAGGTGAAGAGAGAGTAAAGTAGCCAAGTGCCCTCCTTTTGTAGTTCTCTTGGGATGAATTGACTAATTTTGTATAGATGTAGAAATATATGTAAGACCTACAAGACCCACTCTCCAACTTGTATGCATTCATGTGCATGCATACGTGCAAACCCACAACATGCATACACACGGAGTAGTGTCTGAAGCATCCGAGATGATCACATGACAATAATAATAGTTAAACACTCATTGTAGGCAAATGACCAAAATTAGCCATGGTTGGGAACTATGGAATGATTAGTACACATAATTATTTTCCACTGATAGCAAAACAGAAAATATTTATACACATCTGAAATTTTTAAACAGGGAGAAAACAATTCTAGTTTGCCAAACTGTCTTTATATCCATTTTGTTGAAAATGCTCCGTATTAGGGAAGAAGAGTTCATCTGTTCACTGCCTGCTTGCTTTGGTTTTTGTTGGTACTTTCAGGGGAGCTTTGGAGGAAGTGGTTATCATTATTCCAGTTCACAGTTGTACCTAAAATTGCATATGACTAGAATTTCTTTATGCTCTGATAATCAGCTTGCTGTAGAGTACCACAGAAGGAAACAGTCTTGCTGCTGTTTGAAAGTGAAAGTCACTCAGTCGAGTCCGACTCTTTGTGATCCCATGGACTGTAGCCTGCCAGGCTCCTCTGTCCACGGGAATTCTTCAGGCAAGAATACTGAAGTGGGTGGCCATGCCCTCCTCCAGGGGATCTGCCCAACCCAGGGATCGAACACAGGTCTCCCACATTGCAGGAAGATTCTTTCCCAGCTGAGGCACCAGGGAAGCCGTGCTGCTGTTTGCATAGATGCAAAATATACAAGGAATATAGCTATTTTAAAAGGAAGCTTTTGTAAAAATAGACTCATAAGGCTTTCAATAAGGAATCCTTCAAATCCTCAATTGTAGACAATAATGCAGTTCTTTTTTTTACAGGTTCATTTATATCTTTAGTAAATCAGAAGATGATGTTAGAGGACAGTTGCTCTTCCATTGTAACAGTAGTATAATTTCACTGTAGCTTTCAAATAATTGTCTGTGAAATAGTTTTGTGATTTCTTTTTCAGAAGTTTAGCCATGACAGCAAAATCATAAATATTTCCCCCTATGTCAAACATTTTAGGTGGCAGTTGGATCCACCTAGTACATTTTGTTTCCCTCTAAAATCTCAAATATTACACAAGCCAGTTCTTTTCAAAAGTTGTGGCTTAATAAACAATTGGATAGCAAAGGGATTTATTGCAAAGAAAATGGTTCATCTTTGTCTCATTTTTTCTCAGATTTAAAGTGACATTCAGCACACTTTTATATCACATTGTAAATGAAAGTTTGATAGCTCAGTTGGTAAAGAATCTGCCTGAGTGCAGGAGACCCTGGTTTGATTCCTGGGGTGGGAAGATTGGCTGGAGAAGGGATAGGCTACCCACTCCAGTATTCTTGGGCTTCCCTTGTGACTCAGCTGGTAAAGAATCCACCAGCAATGTGGGAGACCTGGGTTCCATCCCTGGGTTGGGAAGATCCTATGGAGAAGGCAAAGGCTACCCACTCCAGTATTCTGGCCTGGAGAATCCCATGGACTGTATAGCAAAGAGTCAGACACAACTGAGCAACTTTCACTTCACTTTAATGAAAGTTTACCTATGGCTCTAAAAATAAGAAAAAGAGAAAGTGAGTTGACTGGAAAAATAATCTTTAGAATTTGAATTTTGTGGAAATAGTAGCTTTGTTCTAAATGGGGCATGCTCCCCAAGGGCTTGGAGGTTGCAAATGCCAGTCTCTGCACTCCACAGGGAAAATGATTTCTATAATAACAATCATCATTTAATGAGGGATTATTACTTATCAGACTATGTACTGGGTGAATTCAATCAATAATTACATTTTGTCCTCCCATTATTAATCTTGTATAAATTCTGTTAAACCTCCCTTTACGCATGAGAAAACTGAGGCCCAAAGATTAGATAATATATTCAATGTCATGAATCAATAAGGGCAGAGCCAATGTTTGCAGCCAGGTTTGTGTTCCTAATCACTTTGACCTAATTATGCTGTAGCTGCACTGTGACATTTGTTACTACTGAGGGAAACATGATAATAAAGACAATTTATTTGTAACCTGTATGTTTATGTATTTATGACTAACCTCAGCATTTTTATGTTCTAAAAAACTCTGTAAGTGGTATGATTTTTAGGTATCATTCTGCAACATATTTTCTTTGCACATCATAATTTTAATTATTCTTGTTAACTTTTATATGGTATTCTACTAAATACTTCATGCGTATAATATCAATTCTTTTATCTTTTTCTATTGATGAACAGCATTTTCTTCAAAATTTTCTTGGGTGTTCTTAGACCCTTCTTCTTTTATATAAATTTTATGATAAACTTTTGAAGTTCGAAACAATCATGTTGAAATTTTGTTTGGAATTTATATATTAATTTAGGAAAATTGACATATATGATATTGAATCTTATCATAAAATGGTGTACTTCTTCATTTGTGTGAGTGTGCATGCTCAGTCATGTCCAGCTGTTTGTGACTCTGTGGGCTGTAGCCTGCCAGGCTTCTCTGTCCCTGGAATTCTCCAGGCAAAAATACTGGAGTGGGTTGCCATTTCCTTCTCCAGGGGATCCTCCTGACCCAGGGATTGAACCTGAGTCTCCTGGGCAGCAGCATGTGGATTCTTTACCACTGTACCACTTCTTCACTTAGTAAATTGATATTCTCTTTTCTTAGCATTTAAAAATTTTCTAAACATACCTTATGCTAATTTTATTACATGTATTCCTAGGAGCCTTATAGTTATAGCCTTATTGATATTTTGTATGATGTATTTTCTTCCTAATTTGGTTATTTCTGGTATATGGTAAGACCACTGATTATTGTGTGTTGAACTTGATTCAGCAACCTTATTGAATTCTCCATTTGTCCTAATAATTTGTCTATAAATTCTTCAGGCTTTCTATGAAAGATCATCGTATCATCACCAGAGTTTGACTAAAGTAAGCACTCAATAATTGTTAGCCATTATTATTGTTATTACATGTCCCTCTAGATTGAGAACATTCAGATCAAGGACCACATGTTATTTTCTTTTCTGGGTGAAATTCTCAGAGCGGATTTAAATCCTCTTTTAAAATAATGTATGAGTGATGATTTTTATGGATTTTTTTCCTGTAATATAATGTGGTATATTATTAGCTTTATTTTACTTTGAACCATCCTTGCATTATTGATATACATGCTAGATTTTGAAAATTCTTTCAGGCTTTGACATCTATTTTTATTGTCAGGTAGTTCTACAATTTTAATTATTCATACAAACTTATTCATATAAAATTATTCATCCCTATCAAACTGGTATAAAAAGCATTCTGGGTTCATTCAGAGAATTGGTCAATTTTCCCCATTTTCTGAAGCTGTTTGAACAAACTACAAAACCGTCTGGGCCTGATTGACATTTTCAGGGGCATACTTCTAATTGTCAATTAAATTTCTTTAATGGTTATCTATTCTGTTTTGTGTCTTTTTGAACAATTTTCACAATTTTAAAATTTCTTTTAAATTATCCATTTTATCCACATTTAAAAATTCATTTCATGATGTTCATATTATTCTTTCATGATTTAGAAGCTTTACTGTACTTGTATTATTAATTATTAAGTTCTGTATGATCAATTATTATTTGTATTAATTATAAGTATATTATTAATATTGTGTATATGTGTATTTTCTCTTAGTATATCTTAAGATTTTCAATTTTATTAGTTATTTTTAGTAAAAAACTAACTTTCAGTTTTACATATCTTTATTATATCTTATTTCCTATTTCATCAGTATCTACTTTTCTCTTATAGTCTATTTTTCGTGTGTTTTATTTATTCTTGAAATGCGTTGAGAATATATCATAGGTCAGGCACCATTGATATATTTGGCATACAATTAGTACAAAACTTTGGCGGTTAATAGAAATAACTGTTCCTGATTTAGCTGATCCAGCCTTCTTTTTAGAATCCCTAATAAGAGGTTCTAGATCTCTAATAAATGTCTAAAGTTGGAGACCCTCAAACCATCTACCCTGATACTTTTTTTTAAATTAATTTATTTTTTATTGAAGGATAATTGCTTTACAGAATTCTGCTGTTTTCTGTCAAACCTCAACATGAATCAGCCATAGGTATGCATATATCCCCTCCCTTTTGAAACTCCCTCCCCTCTCCCTGCCCATCCCACCCCTCTAGGTTGATACAGAGCCCCTGTTTGAGTTTCCTGAGCCATACATACAGCAAATTCCCAAATTCCCGTTGGCTGTCTATTTTACATATGGTAATGTAAGTTTCCATGTTACTCTCTCCTTAAATGGTCTTTCACAAGTCTTAATTTTTTTCTCTTTCCTCTGGTTTCTGGGCAAACTACTTGCTACCAAAATATAATTTACTAATTTACTTTTCAGCTATTTCAGGTCTAAAGATTATCCCATCTTTTGAGTTTTTAATTTTAAAAACTATATATTTTTCCAATTTTCAGTTGATTTCTTTTTACAGTTAGGTTTTCTTCTTCCCTTCTGTTTGATTTTATGTCATAATTTCTTCTATTTTTGCAGATGTGATTTCATCTGTTATTTTCCTGAACATTTTAAACATACTTCTTTTAAAGAGGATGGGATGATTTGAGAGAATAGCATTGAAACATGTATATTACCATATGTGAAATAGATCACCAGTCCAAGTTCAATGCATGAAATAGGGCACTCAAAGCCAGTGGGCTGGGACAACGCTGAGGGATGGGATGGGGAGGGAGGTGGGAGGGGGTTCAGGATGGGGGACACATGTACACCCATGGCTGATTCATGTCAACGTATGGCAAAAATCACTACAATGTTGTAAAGTAATTAGCCTCCAATTAAATAAATTAATTCATTTTTTAAAAAAAGAAAAAGTATTTTTAAAGCTATTTTATAAAATTAATTTTGTCAGAGTGAACTAACATTCTGAATATTTATACTATTGGCTGTCTTTTTCAGTGTTATATTTCTTCACATGTTTTATAATTTTGGTTTATAGGCTAATTTTGAGTGGGAAGTTTTGTGTGTATTTTTCTGGCTCTCTCTTACTCATTTGTTCTTGTTCTTTCATTCTCTTTCCTCTCTCTCTCTCTCTCTCTCTCTCTCGTTAATGGGATCTCATTGTGTCTGGCATTTTTCAGTTGACTTCTACCTGGGTCCCCAGAACACAAACACATTAATATGCTGATTTGGAGTTCCTGTCCCATAGTGAGATTTGAAATAATACAGAGCCAGTCCGAAGCCAGTAGCAGCTTGGTTCGGATCTTGGTCTAGGCAGACTGTGTTGATGCCGCTTGCTTCCATAGGTCTTCAGCTACTTATAATCCAGGGTTTCTCAATATGAAAACTGTTGACGTTTTGGTCCAGATGGTTCTTTGCTGTGAGGGACTGTCTTGTGCATTATAGGATGTTTACCAGCATCCTTTGCCCATACTCACTAAATACTCATTAGAAGGACTTCTTTCTAGTTACAACAACAAACATGTCTCCACACATTGACAGAAGTTCTTTGGGGAACAAAGTAACATCTTCCTCCTTGATAACCAGTGGTATAACCTCTAAGTCATGGGATCAATTAGCAATAATTGACTCAACTTCTTTTAACAAGCAGAGTGTTCTAGCTTTACATCTAGAATATGACCCATGTTTAGTGCTTCATATTAAATAGAGGACTTTAAATCCCCCACTCTAAAAGAAATTTCTGCCCCTGCCCCTTTCAGGGCCTAGCATCCAGCAGGCTGTGACTTCATGCTCACTGCTACTGGTTCCTGAGGATGTATATCGTACTTTGTATTTTGCTGTTGTCTTTTGGTATTTTCCTTTTATATTTTACTTTCACAATTATCTATATGAAACAGAGGGGACACATTACAACCTAAATTTAAAATTGTTTCTTACCCACAAGTCACGTACGCATGGTCAGTCGCTTCAGTCATGTGCAACTCTTTGAGACCCCGTGGACCGTAGCCCGCCAGGCTCCTCTGTCCATGATTCTCCAGGCAAAAATAACTGGAGTGGGTTGCCATGCCCTCCTCCAGGGGATTTTCCCCACTCAGGGTTTGAATCTGAGTCTCCTGCGGCTTTTGCATTGCAGGCAGATTCTTTACCTCTGAGCTACAGGAAAACCCAACAGTCAGAAAGAAAGTCATAGAAGAAAGTTTTACAAAAAATGTTTAAAGTTTTTTCTTTGAACTTGAGGTTTTTTTCCTGTTCAATTTCTTTAGATACTTTTTTTATTACCTCCCTGCCCCAGCTTGATTATGATCTTTTTCTTCTTTTTTAAAATTTATAACAAAAGCCACTATAAACCTGTTTTGTTTGTAGCCAAATTGTGTATTTAGAGTATTGATCAGACTAAATAAAACCTCTAGATATTTTTTAATGACTTGTGCAGACATGTCTCTATGGCTTTATATATTATCACTTTGGGACAGAGAATAGGCATTGCATGTTGCAAATCAAGAAAATGAGATTATCCTGCAAAGTAAGGAGTAAAGGAAAGTGCTGCCTGTAGTTATAATGCAGAAGGACATTGAAGTCTGTGAGAGAGAAGAGGGCAGCAGGAGATTTAGACCTTGCTGGAAAATCTTCAGGAATGAAGCAAAATGTAGCCAAGTTGGAACCTACTCAGGCCCTGTCCCTCCATGTTAAAGTTAGTTAAGTCAAGTCCAGTATCTATTTATAGTTAAGCCTTGGTTTTTATTTAATGATGTTGGACAAGGATAGGAGAGTGGGGGAGGGGACTGCTAGGAGGAAGGGAGGAGGCAAAGCTGCTGAAACTGATATGCTGATCTGTTGTTTGGATCCAGCCCTTCATCACACATAGATTTCTAGCCAAACATAATGAAAATTAGTTTTATTAGAGGGCAGTAATCCATGTCAACATTTTCACTACAAGCTGAGTGAAGACATCAAGTCCCTAAAGACTGAATAAACTGTAGAACAAATCATGCTGCTCTTTTTCATTGAGTCACCAGACGTGCATTGTCACGGATCCCACCTGAGGTTTAAATGCCTTTATAAATTATGCTTTTATATGTTAACAAAATGAAGTTAATAAGACAATCCTGCATTAATGTTGAAACATAGATTGTTTTCGAGCTGTAAAGAGCCTTAGAGACAGACAACTGATTCAACATTTCAGTGCTGTAGAGGAGAAAACCAAGATTTGAGAGTTCAAGGAACTTGTTTAAAGCTGCAAAGTATCTTGGTTCCAGAACAGGGACTAGATCCTATGTATTCCTCCTAATCCAAGCTCTTGCTACTTCTGCCCCAAAGAGAATCAATTTTAATTTTGGTCGCTAGCCATAAATACTTTTCTGGTTGACTTATGTTCTCTGCTTTTAAAGTTGGAAATAGATTAAAGTTTATAGTTCTCATAAATTAGCTTCAGTTACTAAGGAGATTAGTGTATTATTAATCCCTCCTATTTAAAAAAAAATTCTTTACTAAAACCCACCTTCCTTGAAAAGTGATATTATCCAAAGGATTAACTCTCCAGCCATGCACTCAAACAGAGAGGATTGTGAATAGGGATGGTCTGCATTTTGAAAATCTTTGTTTGCCTGGTAATTGGGTTTAAATGTTGTAGAAAAGCAGAGGGGCTTATATTGACAATGCTTGTACTTAGAGGTGTAGATGAAATGTCTTCTTTGTATATGTAACTGTTGTTCACTCATAGCAATTTGATTTTATGTTGGAATTTCAATAGCATGGATTGGGTAATGGCCATCTAATTATTTACCCACAGGACATAATATTATGTATGAAGAAATGTTATATAGAGCAATCACTTTTTATTTCTTCACTTCCTCTTCTTTTCGGTGATTCCTACTTGTGGCACATGTATGTTGTCCATGTCAATTAGCCATGTATGGGCCCACTACAATTTACAGTAAATCATTGGGTAAAGTGTTTTATAGGATACATGATATTATAAATGTGGAAATGATATAAACTCCTAGAATATATCAGCTATCAATGAATGTGCTTAGTCTTTCAGTTCCGTTCAGTTGCTCAGTCATGTCCAACCTTTGCGACCCCATGGATTGCAGCACGCCAGGCCTCCCTGTCCATCAGCAACTCCCAGAGCTTGCTCAAACTCATGTCCATTGAGTCGGTGATGCCATCCAACCATCTCATCCTCTGCTGTCCCCTTCTCCTCCCACCTTCAGTCTTTCCCAGCATCACGATATTTTCCAATGACTCAGTTCTTCGCATCAGGTAGCCAAAGGATTGAAATTTCAGCCTTAGCATCAGTCCTTCCCATGAATATTCAGGACTGATTTCCTTTAGGATTGACTGGTTAGATCTTCTTGCAGTCCAAGGGACTCTCAAGAGTCTTCTCCAACACCACATTTCAAAAGCATCAATTCTTTGGTGCTCAGCTTTCTTTATAGTCCAACTCTAACATCCATACATGACTACTGGAAAAACCATAGCTTTGACTAAACCAACCTTTGTTGGCAAAGTAATGTCTCTGCTTTTTAATTTGCTGTCTCTGCTTTTTAATATGCTGAGATTTCTATTTCTTAAAATGGAGTCATATGCTTTGGTAGAATCTTCCATTTTGAAGGAAAGCTGATGTGCAACATAATCCATTTATGTGTGGGCTAAGTCACTTCAGTCGTGTCTGACTCTTTGCAACCCTATGGACTATAACCTGCCAGGCTTCTCTGTCCATGGGATTGCCAGGCAAGAATACTGGAGTGGATTGCCATGTTCCCCTCCAGGGGATCTTCCAGACCCAGGGATCAAACCCAGTCTCTTATGGCTCCTCCTTTGGCAGGCAGATTTTTTATTACTAGTGCCACCTGGGAAGCCCCGTTTATGTGTACATGTAATGCTATATTGTTTTCCTGTGGTGCTATAACAAATTACCACAGACTTAGTGGCTTAAGGAGCTTCCCTGGTGGCTCAAACGGTAAAGAATCTGGCTGCAATACAGGAGACCTGGGTTTGATCCCCGGGTTGGAAAGATTCCCTGGAGAAGGGAATGGCAATCCACTCCAGTACTCTTGCCTGGAGAGTCCCATGGACAGAGGAGCCTGATGGGCTGCGTCCATGGGACTGCAAAGAGTCGGACACGACTTAGCTACTCATTTTCACTTCTAGTGGCTTAAGACAGCACACGATTATTAACTTACAGTTCTAGAGGTCGGATATCTGAAATGGGTATCAATAGGCTAAAACTGTGTCAGCAGCTCTGTGGCCAAAGCTTTTATAGTTCCCTACCCATTTAAGAGCCAGGTTGTCCACTCAAAGGAATGTATTATGATGGCTAACACATTAGACCAGACCAGTTTCTCAACCTCAGCCCTACTGACATTCTGGGCCAGGTAATTAATTCTTGGTTATGAAGGGCTGTCCTGTAAATAGTAGGATGTTTAGCAACATTCCTGGTCTCTCCCACTAGATGCCAATAGCACCTCTTATCCAGTCCTGACCACCAGAAAACGTCTCCAGATATTGCCAAAAGTCCCCTCCGGAGCAAAACTTCCCTGCTCCTCCTTAAGAACTGCTGGACTAGGTAGGCATAGAAGGCTTGGGTTTGAATTCTGTCCTCCATACATTACCTTGCAACCTTGAGGGTGTCACTTGAACCTGTTAAAATATTTCAACCTTTTTAAGATGAGTAAAATGTTTTTTAGGCTGCATGAGCCTCAGAAGGGACAGTATAGATAAAACAAGTCTGTAAACTGTAGTTGTTCTGCAAGAAATCAGCATTGTTGATATTTATTTATGTTTAGCACTTGAATTTAAGTATGGCTATTAATAGTTCAGTACTGATACACTGTCTCATAATATTTGACTTTTTAAAAAATGTTCCATTTATGACAATTAGATTATAGCTTGAAAGAGATGTTTTAGGCATTTTTTCTTTGCTGTTGGTGCTTGTGAGAGGGCAAAAATAAGTAAGACTGGGTCTTTTTAGTGGAGGACCATCTTTGAAATAACTAGGAGTTGCTTTGTGGCCTTCTCAATACTCACAGGGTGCAGCCTGCCCATAGAACTTGCACAGATGTTCTGTAAATTACTTTGATCCATCTAGCAGTTATTGAACATCTGCTCCTGCTAGGAACAGTGCTAGGTCCTGGGAAGAGAAAGGAAAACAAGTCAAGGTTCTGTCCTTCAGAGTACTTACAGGAGTAGTAGGAGAAAAGGCATCGACACTACAGAAGTGCTTTGAAAAGAGTCAGGGCAATATAAAGAGAAGACTCAGTTTGCAATGGAATGGATCATCATTCACAGAAATAGGAGCCAGCGTGGAGGAATGAGGTGGAAAAGGAGAAGGTGGGAGCACAGTCTCCCTGAGAAAAGTGGGTCCCCTTCTGGAAAGGGCAGTTCTCAGGAAGAGACAACTGGAGCTAATACAGTGCTGGAAATGGGTCAACCAGGGTGAGGGAGCCTGGAAATGGTACCACAGCATCCACTATAGGCTCTGATGTCCCTCAACCTTTTTTTCCTAAGGAGGCTTTAAAATTTAAAAATATTTTTAATTGAAATATCATTGATTTGCAATATCATATTAATTTCAGGTGTTCAGCATAGTGATTCAGTAGAAGCCATTTTTAGACTTTTTTCCCTAACTGACCCTCCCACATGAAATTTCAATAGTATAGATATGCTGTTTATTTATTTATGTAGTGCATGTATATCTGTACTTTATATATAACAAATAGTAAATTTTCTTCTCCCTCCAAAATCAATTTTTATCCTCTCGGTGATGATGTCACCCTGCTGAGAATGCATGCATTAAACCCATCGCTAATGAATTGTGTTCTTGTTCTTGGTTCCCCTAATTCATAAAGGCCTTACCAATAATTTTATGTTTCAGGGGCTGCCCTAAAAACAACTCCCTTATCAGCTCTTGAGGGAAGAGGCTAGAAGTGGAGATTCTGAGAAGCACAGACACAGTGATTCTGCTTGTGTGCCTTGTGTCTGCCCAACAGGTCCTTGAGGTAGGGCTTGAGGTGGAGTTGACTGTGTGGGCCATGTAGAAGTTTCTGTTTGCCAAATTTGACATATAGGGACATGGGTGCCGCCAGCAAAGTTTCTGCCCTCGAATGGACCATGTGGTACATGAACCATGGGTGAGGGACCATGATGGCCTTGAGACCAAAACCCTTCTAGTTTCTTGCCAAGCACTTCTGGCTTGATCTGGGGTTATTAGAAACAGGTCAAACTAAAAATAAAGTGCATTCTTATATTCTCTTTTGGTATTTTTATTCATGTGTAGAGCTCTCTCAGAAACCTGGGAGTGGGGAATTAAAGGTAGACGGCAGGCAGGATTTAATCCAGAGGTATCCTACACCACCAACCACAGACTCTTCCTAAAAGTGTTACTGTATTTCCCCTTTTCCAAAGAATGGCAGCCTGGCCACAAACTATAGAGCCAGAAGTATGATGGGATAGATAGTAAAATGACAGTTAAGAAGTATAGTGAAGTCGCTCAGTCGTGTCCAACTCTTTGCAGTCCCATGGACTGTAGTCTACCAGGCTTCTCTGTCCATGGGATTTTCCAGGCAAGAGTACTGGAGTGGGTTGCCATTTCCTTCCCCAGGGGATCTTCCTGACCCAGGGATCGAACCCAGGTCTCCTGCATTGCAGGCAGACACTTTACCCTCTGAGCCACAAGAAGCTTTGTCAGGGCTTCTAGTAACTTTGTGTGTTAGGGTTTTGGTTGCTCTTAATCTAAGCTGACTGAACTAGCTTAAGGACGTTTCATAAAAGTATTAGAGGACTACCCATGGATTCTAAGAACAGGGATATAGCCAGATTGCAGGAAAAGTTTGGAACCTAAAATTAGAATTATACATGTAGTATTCTGTATACTCTCAGTGCTAACGTCTGCTTGATTCATCTTTCTCTGTTCACCATCCTTCTCAGCTTCTTGGTGCCCATGGTGACCAAAAGGTAGCCTGCTGTTGGAGGCTATATCAAATGGGCCCTGCTCCCCATCCACAACCTGACAACAACCCTTTAGCCTTGCAGTTCCTGATTCCAGATGCAAAAATATAATTGAGCTTGCTTAGGTGGAGTGAATGCTCCAGTTTCGTCAGCTTAACCAAACAAATAATGGCTTCTGGAGGCCAATTCCTGAAGTGGGAGTGGATTGCGTAAGCAAGTAGATAGTAGGTCCCAGAGAAAAAAGCAACGAATTGTTGGCTTGTAAAAGTGTCTGTTTATAGGCAGTGATCACTGATTTTCCCTCCTAGGGTAAACCATTCAGTTTCTGGAAATTACGGGCATTTTGAATAATGTAAACTTGAGTGTTTAAACAATATTCTTTCCTTATTTTAAGCCTACAACTGGTAGGCTTAGTTGGTTGATACATAACCAAGGAATAATAACTTGATTTAAGTTTTAGTTACAGACTTCATTCTTAATTCTTAAATCAGAATTCTTATGACTACCTACTATGGATCTAAAGGGGAATGAGTGAGAATGCAGAAGGATTAGAAGCAGAGTTGAGTGGTGGTTACCAGGGACTGGGGTGAGGGAAACAGGGAGATGTTGGTCAAAGGGCACAAATTTCCAGTTATAAGGTTAATAAATTCTGGGAATCAAATATCCATTGACTGCTAAATGGATAAATAAAATGTGGTACTTTCGTGAAATGAAATAAAAACCAATAAAGTACTGATAGATGCTATGACATGGATGAACCTTGAAAACATGATGCTAAAGTGAAAGAAGCCAGACATAAAAGATGACATATTGTGTGATTGCATTTGTATGACATGTCCAGAATAGGCAAATCCATAGAGATAGAAAATAGATCAGTGATTGCTAGGGGCTGGGGAGAAGTGCATGGGAGAATGCGTGGTTGCTAATGGGAATGGAGTTCCTTTCTGGGCTGATGAAATGTTCTTAAATTGAGTGTGGTGAATGTGGCATGACTCTGTGAATATACTGAAGCCCGCTGAATTGTATACTTTAAATGTTGAATTATATCACATGTGAATTATACCTCAATAAAGCTGTTAAAAAATTAAAGGCATATTTTTGTGTGTGTATCTATGTATGTTTCTGTGTACATGTACTTAACACATATTTTTGACCTTTCTGGTTTTGGCAAATGCAGCAAGAATCATTATAGTGGGCCTTTATTCCATACGGCTGCTGGAGGAATGTGTGTAAGAATTGTAAGCTCTGCCGTTGGTTGTGTGAAGCTGAGTGGGTCATTTCACCTCTCTCAGCCTCAGTTCCTCATCTGAAAAATGGGGATAAGAAATCCTCTTGGCACTTTTTAGAAAATGAAATGAAATAATATATGTAAGTCAACTGATCCATTAGGCAGAGCAGGCACAGCACCTGGGACCCATAGTACTTCAGGGACCTACAGAATGGTTTCAGTGCTTTTACTCAAAAGAAAAAATATATCTTTTTAGGTCCAGAAAAATGTCTTAATAATGTATAATATTAATAGACTCATTTTGTACCAATGGCATAGATATGTACTATATACTTTTTTGTGAAGGAGGGGGCCCATGAAGGCTTGCCTCAGGCCTGGGGAAGGCATCATGTGCAATTGAATATGGCAACTCAGTGACACGGACTGAGTCTATCGTATTGCTTTGCAAACTCAAGGAAAGTGAAAGCATTAGTCACTCAGTTGTGTCTGATTCTTTGCGACCCCATGGACTGTAGCCCACCAGGCTCTTCTGTCCATGGGATTCTCCAGGCAAGAACAGTGGAGTGGATTGCCATTCCCTTCTCCAGGGAATCTTTCCAACCCAGGGATCGAACCCAGGTCTCCTGCATTGCAGGCAGATTCTTTACTGTCTGAGGCTCCAGGGAAACTCAAGGAAACCTTCCTCTAAAACCACACCAGCAATTTATCAACAGGGCAGGCAGCCTGTGCAGGGCAGCTCACCTTCACACACCTGGAAGCATCCACCTAGAGGTGAGGAGGGGCTCTGGATTGGCCAGATGAGGTTACTGGTTGGTTTCTCAGTTTGTTAGTGCCTGTCCTCCTCTTGTAGGGCATCTTTGCCACTGTTGCTCCTATTTCCTGAGTCCCTGTTATGAAATAAGCACTTTATGTTCTTGTGGCTGATCCTCATGATGTCCTGGAAAAATAATTTGTGTTGTCCTGAGAATAACAGGTGCAGTCATGCCCTTCCCCGTGTCGTCTGTAGCCTTCTAATGTTAGCCACAGCTGCAGTTTGGGGCATGCCGATAGCTTCTCACTGCAAGAAGACTGCCTCTGTCACCTCTGTCACCTCTTCTTCTCTCTTTCCTCCTCCTTCGTGACATCTGCTGGGGAGGGAGCTTCCTTTAGCATCCCACAAGCTTGTTTTGTTGCATGTGGACATGCAACAAAAACCTGAACGTGCTGAGGGGAACAGACACTCCACAGGCCATCCCTCAATCGATGGTGGAAGGAAGTAGGTAGAAAAATGCTACCGTCTTCTCCTTTGTAGTGGGTGATCCTCAGATGTGTTCTTTGTGGTTTCTCTGACAAGACTGAGCCCCTCCTGTCTATAGCAGGAACCCGCTCACTGATGCACCTCTCGTTGGCTTTTCTGCCGTTTCTACCTTATTTTCCCCGGTCTCCCTCTTGGGCTTCTTGAGATCAACTCCCAGGTAAACTACCTGCATATTCATTTTTCTCCAGAGTCTTCTTTTGGTGGAGCTTAAATTAATGTAACAAATTTGTAAATGCAAAAACACAGGTTAGGGAGAAATTGGGGAACTTGCCCTAGGTTCACTGGCTGTAAACAGTAGAGCCAGGTTTGCAACCCAGCTCTGTCTGGTCATAGGGCATTCTGTCTCTCAGCCATTACCATGACTACTATTAGAGGCCAGGAGTTTCTTAATTGTGATGAAGTATGCCATTCATGATGCCACAGAGATATCCAGCTGAGACCTAGGTGGGCAAAAACCACATAGCTGAAAGCACAGGAAATCATCAGTCACACAGCCAGCCTTGTCTCGCTCTGAAGATTAGGTCCCTTCTCCTAGGACCCCATGCTTCTCTTGGGTATTTATGATGGTGAGGATGATGATGGTGGTGGTGGCAGCAGCTTTGGTGGTCATGGTTTACTAACTCATCAGTGTCCTGTGTACCACAGTCATGTTGTCATATTTAATACATCTCACAATTTTGTAGGAAAGAAAAATAGCATCTCTTTATATTTTGAACACTAAAATATATCAGAATTATAACTTTCTCATTTGTATTATTGTTCTGTTACTTAAGTTTATATTTGTAAGAGGAGTGTCATTTCAGTCATTCTGCTCACACAGTCCTGCCACTTTTGCATGATAATCCATTACTTTCTCTAGAGTTGTTGTTGTGAAATATCACTTCATAAAACTGAAATTTATTTATGAAATGGTAGTAAATGGGAGATTAATGAAAATCAGGCTTATCTATTTTTTTTCCAGGGAGGAGGACAAAACATCTTTAAATAATAGTCTGTTTTATGCACAAAGTATAATTTCATACAGATTGCACATTTAATTATTGAATTAGTGTTTCTGAAGTAAATATCCTAAAAAGAACCAAAATGTGATTATTTTCTCTGATTTTTTAATTGTAGCCTGTAGTGTCGGCTGTGCTCTTAAGCTCTTGTACTGGTTCACTTAAAACTTCATTGAGAGAAGCCAGAAGATTACAAGTTATTTATTAGCCCGGCTTTGGGACTACTATTAAACATAAATTTAAACTACAATATAAGGTCATTGTACAAGTATATTTTCATACCTAATTTAACAGTACCCAAACAGCCAGCAATAAGAACTAGATTACATTCCTTCATTGCTATTTTTAAAATTTGTATTTATAAAGGAGGATGGAGATTTTTAAAACCCTGAACATAACCTCAAATTGTCAGTTACTTTGCCTTTAATTCTAATTTGTTAGCTTCATGAATTTTTCCTCTGGGCACCTCAAACATCACCTGACCTGTCTCTGAACACTAAGTAATGGCGGGAATATCTTCCTTGGCTTGCTTTAATTTAAACAGAGTCTGGAACTGACTAGTGTGCTGTAATCACCACCAGTGATCCTCCTTTTTTATCCGCTCACTGTTAGAACGGACTTTTTCAGGGAACTCTGGTCAGAAGATGCTGCCTATGAATAAGCTCTGTAAATTGTGCATAGTCACTGTCTGCCATCTTTTTAGACTTCTGTTGATATTATCTCTTGAGATGGTGGAAACTATGATAATAGAAATAAGTAGAATTAAGGTTGTTTTTTTTTTAAATATAAACCAGCACTGAATGTAGGAAAAAGTGAGAATTATATGTTGTCAAAATGCAAAGAGGCAAAGCAAAAACAAAACCCCATGGTCTGCAGAGGAACACATTTATACAGATTATAATCCTACCTGTCTGTAAGTGACAGGTAAGTATTTAAAAATCATAATGAGGATTCTTCTAATGTTGTTCTAAATGTAATACATAAAAATTTTAGGAATTACGTGTATAGCTCATGAATTAGCAACTGTAAGCACTTAATCGAATTAATACTTACTGAGGGAGAAGTATTTGAGCACCTGAAATAAGAAACAGAAGAGAATTAAGCATTGAATGAGGTGATTTCGCATTGTGGCGTTTTTAATCACTATATTTTAAGCAACATTTGCATTTTGCTGAGTGTCTTTCTAACGTATTTGTCTTATTAAATTACTATTGATAAGATAGGTTTCATTCGAAGGTGCAAAAGTGAAAATAACACCTAAACTAAAAAATGACTAAACTGACTCAGGCTTAGATGGAGATTATAAGATTTTAAAAAGTAAAACCAAGCCTCAGGAGGTCTAAAAGCAATTCGAGAAATTCATGGTATCTTTCACATTGAAAAGATGCTCCCACTGCACTTTCCCCTAATGTTCTTGGACTTCCTAAGGGAGATACTGGTTATTGATTTCATTTTCACTTTAGCTGATGATGTGACCCCATCAGGTTCCATCTATTCATTCTCTCTGGTTTCAATCATTAATCCTGTGCTCTCTAAAATCTGCCAATCACCTTGGATCTCCATGGACAACCCTTGCCCTCAAAGAGATCATAAAGCATGCACATAATTATGAATAAGTGGAAGCTGCAGCCCCTTCTTGGGATTCTCAAAAGTCAATAACACAGCAAGGAGCTTCATGAAATATAAGACAACTCTTTGAAAATCATCACAGGGACACCCACTAAGTGTTGTACCTCCATTCCTGCACAGTTTTATTAGTTCTCTCACTTCATTTATATAACTTAGAAAATCTAAACCACTTCCTATCCTGTCCAACTGGGCATCACATTCAAATAAACACAAATGCAACAACCCCCCAAAATAGGAAAGTGAAAGAAATTCTCCAGGCCAGAATACTGGAGTGGGTAGCCTTTCCCTTCTCCAGGGATCTTCCCAACCCAGGGATCGAAACCAGGTCTCCCATGTCGCAGGCAGATTCTTTACCAGCTGAGCCACAAGGGAAGCCCAAGAATACTGGAGTGGGTAGCCTATCCCTTCTCCAGTGGATCTTCCCAACCCAGGAATCGAACTGGGGTCTCCTGCACTGCAGGCAGATTCTTTACCAACTGAGCTATTAGGGAAACCTAACCCCAAACAGGAAAGCACCTTAAATCTTTGTTACAGTCAAAAAATTAAGTTGTACTTTAAAGAATTTCTTATTCTTTAGACAGTTAAATTAAATTCCATGGCACACAGAAAATCTACAATGACCTAAAAATCTCTAAATCCTACTCATCACAGCATAATTTTTGTCTCTCATCACTTTCCTCTTTTAACTCCCCTCTCTTCCCTTTCCTCTTCCTACTCAGCTTACTCAAGATCTTGTGTCTTTCACAGCACTGCTCCCCCCAGCCCCCCCGCCCCCATCCAGTTGCTTTATGACTCTGTTCTTTTCTCCCTGGGCTGGAGTAGCTTTTGACTGTCATGTAGGTCATTCTGTCTTCTCTGGATTTGATTCACGTCACCTTTTATCCATTATCTAGATCAATACAAACAAAGGCCAAGCCCTGTACTCTCTAGGCTTACAAGGCAGAAGTAGAGATGAAGGGACAGCTCCCTTGCTCTGCATCAGCAGTTATCATTTTAACCTGGCACTCAGATATGGAATCTCTCATGAAAATTTAAGAGCTTTAACCATGGCACTCAAACCCAATCCTAGGGACCAAATGGAGACTATTGCCTCCACTCTCCTTCTCCCTTCCCCTCTCCCTCGTGTATAATCACTAACTCTTTTCTCCTCCGTCAGTTACTTAGCATAGATCCCCTAGCAGATTGCTGGATGCCAACTGTAGTGGATATTCTGGTGCTGTGTCCAGGGATTCAGGGATAACTCACTCAACCCAAGCCACTGGGAATGGTACCTGCTGTAGGCTCACAGCTGTTCCTTTCGCTGGACTTGTCCTCTGCCCCATAGAAGTGACTCTCCTAAGGTTACACTCCCTCTGAGAAGGCAATCCATAGCCACTGACTGGCTGATTTGGAGATACAAAAGCCTGGCCTCCCTGCCTCTTAAGGGCCACCCTGGCTCAACCTCCTTGTCTGGTCATCTGAGACCTCCATTGCAACTACACTGCAGGCCAGCTCTTTCTGCCTGATCCCTCCCTCCTTACTTCCTCATAAGTTTGTCTCTCTGGTATTCTCTTTTTTTAAAAAAAATTTATTTATTTATTTTGCATTTTAAAATTTTTTTAATTTTTTTACTTTACAATATGGTATTGGTTTTGCCATATATTGACATGAATCCGCCATGGGTTGGGATTCTCTAAGAACCTCTGTATGAAGCTCCCTGGCTTCATGAGTCTTTTTCTAGGGAACCTAATCCTAAGAGTACCACAAATGGTGCTATTTGTTGAGGACAGAGGCTCCAAATAACCTAGGTTTGAGCCTAATCACACAATAAATAACAACTGTATCTTTCATGTGTTGTGTAGATTTCATGTGAAGACTGGAAATTTCCAGATGTCTGTAGAACATAGCCTTCTAACTCACGCATGAAACTTGGAGCTGCTTTGTGATTTAAGCAGAAGTTTCCCATTGTTGAACTCATTCATTTCTGCCTTCCTCACAATTATTCCTCATCAAAATGTATTTTGAGTGCTTGCGTGTTTTTGTCCTTTTGGGTCATACTGATGGGCTCTTTGTACACTGTAATAGCTTGTGTTCTCAATTCTCCATTTGTTACATGCAGTGTGATATTGCAGTGTACTAGAGTGGGTAAAGTATATTTTCACACTCCATTGTTGTTGAGCTCGGTCATATGACTTGCTTTAGCCAATGAAGATTAGCAGATGTGATGCAAGTACAGGTCTTACATAGGATTACATGGTTAAGTTTGGCCTTTGGTCTCCTAATATTGCACTGATTAGAATATGCCCTAGGTAGCCATTCCCCTTTTAGCCTGGGCTTCATAGAACAGATCTAGATCCAATCTGTGGTCCAGAGCCAAACCCAGCTGACTCTAGCCAGCAACAGAGTTAACTAAGTCATGTGAGCAAGAAAATGCTTATTTTTGTGAGCTCCAGAGTTTTGGGGTTGTTAGGTAGTATTGCAGCTACAGCTGACTAGTACATACCATTATTTTTCTACTCATGGTTTAGCATTCTTCTGCTTAATTCATCTTAACATCTCTTCCTTTTCCTCTTCTTAACCTTATGGTTTTCCTTGGTTCATCCTCTGAGTGCTTCTAAGCCCCAAAGTCCTGTTTTTCGCTGTTGTACTTTCATGTATTTCAGTGGTGTTATATGTGCCATAAAAGGGATAAAGGACAAAGTTATTTGGGTTGGCATAGACTGAGAAAGCTTTATGCATGAAGTGCTACATGAGCAAGTCAGGGAAGACAAGGCATATTTCAGCTTCTGTGATTCTTTAAGAAACATTGCCTTAGCCCCTACTATGTGCTAGGCACTGAAGAATACAGTGATAAGCAAAGCAGCCAGGATCTGTGTTATCATGGAGTTTAGAGCTTAGTCTTGGAGGTAGCCACTAGTCACACAGTGACACAGAAAGATACTGGCATGAATGAAAGGTGGAGACGTTAGTGGTAAATGTTTGGGGATTCACAATTGGAAGCCTGACCAGCATGGTCACCAATAACTGAGTGTTATCAGTGAGGAAGTAACCTGGTTAATCTGTGTGCCTGGGCAGGGGTTGTAGAAAGGCATCATTCTTTCTAAGACTTTGGATTAAAATGGTAGGGCTAGTCCCAAAGGATTAATAATGCAGAGGTTTCTGGAGCTTGAATTTCATGTCCATGGCAGCTGTTGGTGTGAGCACTTCAGGGTCCTTGCTCACCCCTAGAACTCTGTAGGCCTATCAACCCCACATAGGCACCCCGGAAATTCATCCCTGGATTTAAGGGTCCTTGATACCAGTCCTCCACTGTCCCTTTGTGTGGAGGGAGTGCCAGGTTGGGAGTTTCAGGTATCAAGAGTAGTAGCTGAAAATCCCTGGATCTCTCATTCCTGCTGTCACTCTCTGA
The DNA here is from genome assembly GCF_032452875.1 of Bos javanicus. Taxonomy (NCBI): domain Eukaryota; kingdom Metazoa; phylum Chordata; class Mammalia; order Artiodactyla; family Bovidae; genus Bos; species Bos javanicus. The sequence goes on from NC_083897.1 coordinate 126,289,881, forward strand.
AGTTTGGGAAATGATCACACTAATCCCACTTGGTTAGAATACTTTTAACATAAAAGAACTTTGGTTTACAGCCAGAGTAGTTGATCCAAAGGAAGAAGTTGAAAAAGCATTCAAGGAAAACATTTTTTCCTTGATTTTAATCTCATATTGGGGAATAGGGAGATATTACACAACAAAGGAAATGAACACTGTACTCTTTAACAAGTTTCCTCAACCTATGAGTCTGAGTCAAAAGAGAACAATATTCACATCAAATGTTCCTTGGCACAGATCCTCTTAATCTGAATTGCATCTGCTATTTCCCAGGATAAAAATTTTTTTTTTATCAATGGCTGAAATTGCTTGAGAACTGATTGTGGAATTTCACAACTTCTGCTCAGGGTTTAAAGGACACTTGACAGCCACTACCAATGGGATATACTAGACAACCTCAGTGCTCATTTCCAGGATAGGAGCCCATCTCATTGACATCCTTATGAAGGTTGGATGGGTTGGTTAATGCTGAATATGTAGCTGCAACTCAGTGATTTAGGTTAGTATTTTTAATGTCTTCATCCATTAAAAAATTATGAACATTTTCCATTTCCATTTTGACTTACCATATTCTTTCATCTTGTTAAATCAAAGGAATATAATAAGGCATATTTACAATGGACTAAATGTTTATGTTCCCCCTACAAATTCATATGTTGAAATTCTAACCCCCAAGGGGGTTGTATTGGTGGGTGTAGCCTTTGGGGGTAATTAGGTCATGAGAGCAGATGAAAGAGACCCCAGAAAGATCCATGGTTATAACAAAAAGACAGTCATCTATGACTCAGGAGGCAAACCTTTACAAGACACCAAATCTGCTGGTGCTTTGACCTTGAGCTTCTTAGTCTCCAGAACTGTGAGAAATACATTTGTTATTTATAAGCCACTCAATTAATGCTGTTTTTGTTATAGCAACCTGAGTGCACTAAAACAGTATGACTAAAAAATATACCTTTAAGAAGATTTTGTTCTTTATGCATAACCTAAGTCCTCTCTCCACAGTTCTCTTTTCTTCTTTAAGTATAAATAACAGTATTTTTCCTGGTAAATTATATTCAGATATATAATCCCTCTTTCCCCACAACATGAATGAAGAAAAAAACGTCCTGTTAATAAACCAAACAACATCTTGTATTAGAATTGCAGAAACCACTGGCCGTTTGATGTTTCAAGTCTGAGGTATTTGAAGTATCCCTCAACACAGACACATATATACAAACAAGGTGTATAAACATCACACACACACACACACACACACCACCTTGTATTTGTAAGCCAAAGCAGCAATTGACTGAGAGTAAGACACATACTCAAGCATTCTTTGGTACCTTTGTTTTGTGAGAAACAAAAAGGCTTTCATATTGAAGTTTGGTCAATTTAAAAACAGGACTGGAATTTTCACATCTAAGGTCCTTTTCATTTGAATAGCATTCACTATTTCCCAGTATAAAAAATTATACTCTTAGGGGACTGAGTTACCTGAGAACTGATTTGGGAATTTCACAATTTCTGCTCAGGGCCTAAATGCTGCTTGCGAGCCACTACCAGTGGCATGGACTGGAGAACTTTGGTGTTAAATTTTGGGACAGGAACTCCACTCCATATTTTAGACCCAAGATCATATTCTTGGTGATTTCTTGAGCACACAGCCCAAATCAATTCTACAATGAATGTGCATAATGACAGTCTTTATGACTTGGTAATGGTCATAAAGTCAGGTGGGCCAGTTCACTGGCTCTCAGTCATTGGGAATTTTTAATACACATTGCTCTTTGTTCTTATATACATCCTGATTTTCTGGGCAAAGCATGAGTCCATAAATACTCAGGTGAATTGAGTTAACCCTACCCAGTGGGAATTTTTGCAGCTTGATGTTAGAAGACTCAGATTTTAAATTTTAATTTAATTTTTATTTTATATAGAAGTATAATTGATTTTTAATGTTGTGCTAGTTTCAGGTATACAGCAGAGTGATTCAGTTATATATATACATATATCCATTCTTTTTCAGGTTCTTTTCCCATATAGGTTATTACAGAATATTGAGTAGAGTTCCCTATGCTATACAGTAGGTGCTTGTTGGTTACCTACTTTATATATAGTAGTGTATATATGTTAATACCAAACTCCTAATTTATCCCCTTCCCCCACCTTTCCCCTTTGGTAATCATGCATTTGTTCTCAAAGTCTTTGAATCTGCTTCTCTTTTGTAAATAAGTTCGTTTGTATCTTTTTTTTTTTTTTTAAGATTCCACATATAACTGATATTTCATGATATTTGTCTTTCTCTGACTTACTTCACTTCCTATGATAATCCCTAGGTCTATCCATATTGCTGCAAATGGACTTATTTCATTCTTTTTTATGGCTGAGTAGTATTCCACTGTATATATGTACCACATTTTGTTCATCCATTCATCTGTTGATGGACATTTAAGTTGTTTCCATGTCTTGGCTCTTGTAAATAGTGCTGCAATGAACATTGGGATGCATTTATCTTTTTTAATCAGTTATTTCTCTAGATATATACTCAAGAGTGGGATTGCTGGATAATATGGTAGTTCTGTTTTTAGTTTTTGAAGGAACTTCCATAACTGTTTTCCATAGTGACTGTAACCAATGTACATTCCCACCAATAGCATGAGTTCCCTCTTCCCTTTTCTCCACATCCTCCTCAGCATTTTTTTTTTTTTTGTAGACTTTAGATGATGGCCATGCTGACCAGTATGAGGTGATACCTCACTAGTTTTGATTTGCATTCTTCTAATAATTAGCAATACTGAGCATCTTTTCATGTGCTTTTTGGCCATCTGTATGTCATCTTTGGAGAAATGTCTGTTTAGATCTAGAAGATTCGGATTTGAGTTCTGGTGCTTACGCTTGCACATCACTGCTCTGATTCTCAGTCTCCTCCAATGGTAAATGGGAACAATGATAATTCACCACACAGAAGTTTAGTAAAGCTGAAAGATGTTGAATGTAGGAACTGAGCTTGGAGCTGACATATAAGCATACCTGGAGATTGTAGACAGTGGGCTTTGCCACATCAGCATCCCTTTCCTAGACTTGGGTGATACCCATTAGGTGAGTTGTGGTGTAAAGCAGAGTCACACCTTCCTCTGTGGAGACTAAAGGCACAGATCTTTTTTCTCCTGCCCCATCATGAGCATAGCAAGGCCATGTGACCTAGACGCCACTAGTCAGATTCTTCTGCCTGAGCTGTTCCCTTGAGTGAGTGATGGAGAGACAAAGGCCTGGAGATGACTAGCAGGCTGAGGGGGCACCGGGTCCCATGGCAGTGACATTGCACCGGCATGGTGGCAGTGTCAGGTATCTAGGATAGTTTTGTTACATAGCTTCCTTTCATTCTTGTGCATTTTCAAGCTTGACTTGAAAACAGTGATATTCTTCCAATATATTGCAATATATTCTTTTTTTAAAGTCAGAGTCAGGTTTCTGTTGCTTGCAACCAAGAATTCTGGCAGATACCCAGACATATGTTTTGTTTGATACACTTTAAAATGCTTTATTAATGTGAGGTATTGCTTTTATTATTGTGATATGTCATTATCTAAGGAATAAATTAGAAATATTTTTGAAGGATTCAAAATTAGCCTTTTAAAAGTATCAATTGCATTTTAATGTTGTAGCAAAATGTCTAATAATAGGGAATATTTATGATATAAATATTTTCAGGTTTTTAAAAAATCTTTAATTACCTTTTGGACTCACTACATTTACATCCTTGCTCAGCAACCTCCACCCACCCCAACCAACCCAATATACACAGCACTACTGTGACCAGCAAAACCACATGGTTGTTGTAGATTCTTTTCAGTCTTTTTCATCCTTGTATTTTTTCTCCTCTGCTGGACATATGTTCTTGGTTTCTTTCAAATGCTTTCATTCTGTGGTGGTTCCTCAGATATTGCTCAGAGTTGTTCTGTTCTCAATGTTGACACTCTCCCTGGACCTCTTTATCAGCCGCCATGGTTTACTGTGGTTTCTGTCAACATTTATGGTTGGTAAAACCTGTACTGTACTGAAAACTCCAAAACAGAAGGGATTCCTTCATATTCATCTCTACATATCTGTAGAGACTAACAGAGTACCTGGCACATAGTAGAGATCTTAAAGAATCTTTCTGGAGTTAACTTTGTTTCTTATATTCTGACAGTATCAAGTCTCTACCTTCAGTAAAGATGGCTTCTGAGTTCCTGACCAGTAACATTCACAGCATATGTCTACTTGGATTCTCCAGAGGTCTCAAACTCAACATGTTTTTAAAAATTTAATTACGATACTTACTCTGGACCATAAGTGATCTGTCCCTCTGTGTGCCTGGCATCTGGTCTCTTGAGGCAGATATCTTTTCAGGATTCTTTTCAGGATTCTTTACCCTCACATGATTCATCACGTCCTCTTGATTCTCTCTCTCTCCAGCTCTACTTCCTCTTCCTGGCATCAAGCCTGCACTAGTTCTCTTTTGGGTAGGTCCAAAAGCCTCCCACATAATGGGACTCCTTCAGATGGACCCTCCTCCTGTCTAGTGCTTTGTCACCCCCACAGCCTTCCCCCAAACCCTACTAACTCCTACTTGTCCTTCAGAACTTAACCTCCACCAGTTCTGCACAGTCTATGGGGTTTGTGCCTCTCTATAGCAGATGCTCTGAGTGCCCCTGAGCATTTGCCATACTTCCTCACTGTGACCTGTTGCCTTCCATCTACCAGCACATGCTCTCTGCCTCTTTGGACACTGCAGTCTGCCTGGCCTCATGATGGTGCCAACTGAAAGTGCCAAGCAGTTCGCATCTGCCAGGATCAACCCTTAGTCTAATGACAAATGGATATTAGTACATACACACACCAACTTCCTTAGCTTTGTTGGAATCACTCTGAGGCATATTCTACACTGTCTCCCATAAGTTCCAGCGGGATCAAACCCAAGTTGCCAACATTGCTAATTTGCACTACTGAACACCTTCCCTTTGCTGTCTCACTTCATACACTACTAGTTTCCTGGGAACACCTCCAAAATAAATTATATGTACTCAAATGCTTGCTCACTACCTATAACTCAGATCAATCCTGACAGAAGCCTTTGGGAGACTGTAGAGCATCCCTCAGAATCATCCCAACTGGGAGCCCAGGAGATCAATGTATTAGTATTTGCTCCCCAACACCTCATTTGCCATCAGCAAGGCCTGCTTCCAGGGGCATTAACTTTCTGGTATTTTCCAGCTTGCCTTCCTCCAGGAAGTCTTGCTCCTTCAGCCAGAAAAAAAGCCCTGAGGCAGAGATTTACAGGTATTCCTGGTGGGTAGCCTTCAACAGGCAGAGTTGAAGGTCAAGGTCAAGGTGAAGCGTCAGCAGTATCTGCTCTATGGATTTAATTTTTGTACAAGATTTTGTTATATTGCCACAACACAGAGGTTTTACTGTTTGCTTCTAGGTCTAGAGTCTTGAAATAGAATGCAAGACTATTTTGCCCCCATATTAAACACTGAGAACATCTAGTTGCTTGACAACCTCATTGAGCTGGTGCGTTCGCATCCAGATAGGCTCTGGGATTATGTAGTCAACATTACAACTGTCCTTCTGCATACTATTTTCCTTTGACTTTCCTTCGATTTTCATGAATTCATGCATGAGCAGCACCCTGGCCTGGGTTCATCAAATGGTTTCTGAGAATACGGCATATCTTGGTCATCTACCTACAAGAAAGTTTACAGGAAAAAAAAAAGCTGCCCTAGGCCTCAAGACATTTGACCACTGCAAGCTTAGACTTATTACAAATTGGCCCCTCTATTCCATTTACTTTCTGCAGTCTTTATTTTTCACAAATGGAAACTTTTGTTTTGAAACTGTATTCGATTGTGCGGCTGTGTTTCTTAAATGAAAATATCTATTTGGATTATAAATATGGCACTTTAATTTGGTCTTCCTTTAAGTGTTTGTCAGTTTAGCGTATAAAGCAGCTGAATTAATCATCTCTGCACTCCCCCAACCCAACCCTCTTTCAGAGTTCCCTGTGAAGAGCATCAGGCACACAGATTGCTGAAGCCAGACTCCTGAATGTCCGTTTCAGCCATTTTCTCTACCTTGTGCCCATCCCACATCCACTCAGTTGCCAAGTGCCATGTCTTCTATTTCTTAAATCTCTCTTCATTCTCCCTCTCTACACCCTCACTGCCCTCTGTTCAGTCACACCATGGCTTGTGACAGCCTCAGGACTGGACTCTTTGCCTTCAACTTGATCCATCAACGGAGCACTGTCTCCTTTTGTTTTTCAAATGGTTTGTCGGAAAAATGAAAATCTGACATCCACCTCCCTATTGAAATGCTTTGATATTTCTCCATTGCTCTTCAAATCAAGTCCAAACGCCATGACCTTGTTTGTAAGACCCTTGGGGATCTGAATCCACCTCTTTACTTCTTCATCGCTAGTCTATCACTATCTAGCCTGTTCTTGAATTCTGTCTCAAACAAATTACACTCTTCAGCTCCTTAAATACACTTTGTGGTCTCTAACTTTTAAGTCTTTACATACGTTTTTCCCTCTGCCTGGAACATTATTGCTTAGCCGTGATTGCTCGCTTTTCTCAAGAGACAAGTTCAAGCCCTGACCTGATGTCAGTTTTTGATTAAAACTGTTGACTTTGGCTTTATTTTTTATATTAACAGTGATAAACTCCATAATTCCTTACAGCTTACAGAATGATACTTGCCTCCCCCCCAGGGATTCAAAGTAATGTTTAATGTAATATATTTGAAAACAAAAAAAAAGGCAAGAGTCAAAACCTTGCCATTATCATCAAGATCAAAGTTGGAAGAACAAATATTAATCAGCTCTATTAATTGGCTTCAAGCTTCAATCCTACTGAGTGTTTCTTGGTGGTCATAGACAAGCTGTAGACTAAGTTAACATGGATTTTCCTAGCTCTACCATATTTTTAAAAGCTATTAACATTTTGGCTCCAAACTTCTTTTTCTCTTCATGTCTAGGTTGCCAGGAAGTGACAGACCATTTTGTCTAATTATAACAGTACTTGGACCTTATGATGAATTTGCAGAAAATCACTTCTGAAAATGGCTGCTTAAAAAACAGTGATACAAATGCATGCAACTGAAATTAATCAAAGTATTTCTGAGTAAACATTACCCTTGAGGCCCCGTGTTAAGTCTGTGAAAAGCAAGATAAGCTCATAATTTACATCAATGTTTACAGGATGACCAGCCATCCCAGTTTGCCCAGTGTTGTGGGAGGAGAGGGAGGACTGTGAGATATAATTTTTCAGTGGTAAATTCAGAAAGTCCCATGCAAACCAGGATGGGTTGATCATCCTAGCTACATGTCAGAATATGGGTTCATAGCAACTCCGTTTTATAGAAAGCACCTTACAATTAGTTTTGAGGAAAAAAATGGTTTATTAAATGCTTGGATCATGTGGGCAAAGAAATATTAAGACATTCATAAGCCAGGAAAATAACCCAATCCAAGACAACATGGTATGAAACCTTAAAGAAGGTCTCAAGAACTAGATCACCTGGGCTTGAAAACAGGTGTAGGTTGGGAGACCAGAATAATAGGCCAAATGTGTACAACCTCCATATTCCAAGCCTGGAGGGGCCAGACCTTATTTGTGAAGTGCTTGGGTGCTAATTTTGGCTAATTTAGATAATCTGGGACAAGTTTAACAAAAATGACCATATAATAAAAGTGATGTTTTTGGAGGAGTAGTCTAAGCTTTGTTTTGAGCTTTCATTTCTAAGAGAATGGATAAATTGGCAGGAAATTGTATTCATCCAGAAGCCATTATTGCAGGCTTTGTTTTCTACTTTGCAAGCAAAAGCAAGTATTCAGAAACTTGTGCTTCTTCAACAATTCACAATATTACAAGGTATATTGAAAACTACCAGGTTGCCTTATTTTACGTAAAACTGTTTTGTGAAAATATAGATTTACATATGCAAAAAATTGAAAGGTTATTGTATTGAAAGATATATTTCTTTCCTAAATTAATGTTTAAAATAGTATTTTAAAATAGTTTTAAATTTGGGAAATATTATTTGCTATATAATATGAATATTGATTTACTTAGCTATCACTTCTCTGCTTAACTGGGACCTGCAGGATCAATAGCAGTTACTGTGATGAAAAAACAGGGAATTAAAGTCCAGGTAAGGGAAATACATGCAAAGACCTTGAGGCTAATAGAGTGTGAAAAATTCAAGAAATTAAAGGAAGCTCTCAATGACTAGAACATAGAAAGTAAGATGAGGCTGTGGGAAATGAAGCTGAAGAGAGGTAGTACAGTCATGAAGGACATGTAGAAGTGGTTAAGGACTTTGGACATCTTCCTCATTGTTTATAGGGGGCTCTTAAGTGTTTTAAGCAGGAGAATGGCAACCATATGCTAAAGCCAGAGCCAATTCATTGGCATGTAACCTGTGCAGTAACATAGGATCCAGTGTTCAGAGGGGTCCAAACTTGGTTTAAGGCTCTGTTGTCACCATCTTGGGATTCTTAACAATTTTTGAACAAGGCATCCTATAATTTCATTTCTGGGCCCTGCCAATTATGTACCTGGCTCTGGCCAAGGCTCCAGGTAAATGGAGCATGGTGAATCCATGGCTACTGAATGCTAAGAGGACCATTTTTTTCCTGTTTGCTGCTTAAACAAAACAACAACAAAAACAGACTATAAGGGCAGTTTTAGGTTCACAACAAAATTGAGGAGGAGGTACAGAGATTTCCCGTATACCCTCTGCCCCCACCTACAGACTACCCTGCTATCAAAATCCTGTACCAGAGTGTACATTTGTTACAATTATGTTGATACATCATCATCACCCAGAGTTTGTCGTTTCCATTATAGTTCACTCTTCGTGTTGTATATTCTATCGGTTTTGACAATTGAATAATGACATGTATCCACCATGATAGTAATATACAGAGTAGTTTCACTGCTGTAAAAATCCTCTGTGCTTTTTTTGTTCATCCCTCCCTCCCCACCCTTCTTAAACCCTAGCAACAGCTGATCCTTTTACTGTCTCCATAGTTCTGCCTCTTGCAGAATGTCCTATAGTTGGAACCCTATAGTATGTAGCCTTTCCAGTTGGTTTCTTCTCAGTAATTTTTTCCCCCCTGTTCAGCTTTGGATAATTCTACAGGCCACTCTGTAATAGCCAAAGGTCATATTTCTACTCTTGGAAAAATGAGAAAAGAAGGTTTTTCAAGGGTAATCAACTTTAGAGGGTTAAAGGACAAATAAACATTCCAATGGCATGATATTCCTGGGCGATAATGTGAAGAAAGCATGGATGGATGTGGCAATTTTTATTCTGATGTTTTCTTCAGGCAGTTTTATGTTTCTAGATTAGTGCAGGGTATTCACAGAGTTGCCAAATCTTATCAACCAACTACTCATTCATTGCATATCCTAAGGAAATAAACTTCTAGAAAACTACTAGTCAAAGATATCTGTTAAATATAACTCCTTAGACCCCCAGACAATAAAATTACTGTGCATGCCAAACGTTTATGAAAGAAAGTGAAAGTCAAGTCGCTTAGTCGTGTCCGACTCTTTGCAACCCCCATGGACTGTAGCCTACCAGGCTCCTCCATCCATGGGATTTTCCAGGCAAGAGTGCTGGAGTGGGTTGCAATTTCCTTCTCCAGGGGATCTTCCCAACCCAGGAATCGAACCCGGGTCTCCCACATTGTAGGCAGACACTTTACCGTCTGAGCCACCAGGAAAGCCAGTTAGTGTCATAACTTCTGGGGACTGACAAGGATTAAAGGTTCAAATATGTTCTAACAGGATGCTTGTTGCCTTTGAGGATCATCTTCTATCTAACCACAAATTTCCCAGACACCCTACAAGCCACGCTTTTCCCAGAGTGCAGCCCTCTCCACTAACAGTTTCCATTAAGTTAATGACTCCTTGCTTTCCGTGCCATATTGGACCTTAATTCCCTCTTCTTCAAAGAAACCAAAAACTGCAACTTTGGGGGCTTTTCTACAAATTTTATATTAGAATGTGTCAGAAATTCTGTAAAACTTTTATTATTATGTGTGTGTGGATTATATCATTCGTATACTATGTTTCTGTGTATACTATATACTGTGAATAGTTTTGAGGGGTTTTTCTCCTTGTACAATTAAAACATGCTTGTTGCATTTTGCCAGATCTTCATCCTTTTTTTTTTTTTTTTTTTGCTTTCTTGTTCCAATCAATTATGGCACACACTGGCTCCTGGGGGCTTTCATACCCAACAGCCAATACATGTGTCTCTTTTTGGGAGGACCAACCCTTAGGCTGTGGGTCCCACTACTTAGTGAGCACACAAATTCCTGGGAATTTACTCCTTATGGCATGTGAGTAGGGCATGGTGGGGCAGCCAGTAACTGATTGGTGTTGTGGTGCTATACATATGTGCGTGTGTGTGGTGTTTAAATATTCCAGCTCCCTGATGAGATAAGTAATAAGGAACCCACACTATCTCCCCAACTTCCCCCAGTCCTGTGAATTAATTCATAGTTACTCTTCCCAGAATCTTTGCCTGATAACACATCTTTCCTTGGCATCTTTATTTTCCTGGTCTCACTTTCCCACTTTGCTTCTTGTTCATCCTGGGAATACTTCTTATGAATCACTTTTGCACAATTCTTCCCCTCACGTCTACTTTGAGAAACCTACTCTAAGAATTTGCTCATGCAGAAAATTTGCGGATCATTGAAGGTGTTAAAAAAAAAAAAAAAAGAACACGAAAGAAATCACACACCATTCTCCTATCTCAAGACACTCACTGTCAGCCTTTATTTAATGAATAAAAAAATTTTATTGAGGTATATTTTGCATCTCATATAGTTTACCCTTTCAAATATATATTTCAAAGAGCTTTTAGTAAATTGCTAAGTAGTCTGTCCATCACTGCAAATTAGTATGAGAACATTTTCATTACCCCAAGAAGACATGTCATACGCATTTAAATGACATTAATCCTCATTTTCATCCATCCCAGCCCTTGGCAACCACCATTCTACTTTCAGTCTCTATGAGTTTGCCCATTATGGGTATTTCATATAAATGGTATCATGAAATATGTGATCTCTTGTGTCTGCCTTAATTTAGCATAATGTTTTTGAGATTCAGTAATGTTATAGCATGTATCGGTTCTTCATTTCTCTTTATTACCAGATAATATTTCATTGTTTGGATATACCTCCTTTTGTTTATCCATTCGTCAGTTGGTGGACATTCCAGTTGTTTCCACTTTTTGGACTACTGAATAAGGCTGTTATGAATATTCATCTGTGAGTCTTTGGCCATATGTTATCAATTCTTTGGGGTATATACCTAGGAGTGCTGGGTCACATGGTAGTTCTTTAAGTTTTTGAGGAACTGTCCAGATGTTTTGTAAAGCAACTGAACTATTTTACAATGCATCAGTGTATGGGGATTCTAGTTTCTCCACATTCTTGTAAAGACTTATAGTAATTGACCGCTAAGAGACTCCATCTTTGTAGAGGTGTGATCTAGATTTTTCTCAAACATGAATGGATTTTTTTAAACCTCCTTATTATCATTGTAGTGTATTTTTAAAGTATCAGATCCCCATCCAGGGCCATAGAGCCCTCTGAACACAGAAAGTTAGTATAATTTGTGTTTTCTCTTATTCTATTTGTCTTCAGCCTCCTTCTGATTCTCTTTATCAACCCCTCTACTTCTCCAAAATAAGGCTGATAATTAAAAGCATGCCCAATTAGTCTTATAATTATTTTTTCTTCTCAACATCAGCTGATTACTTTTTATAAAAGATTTTCATGGGAGCGTTTTGAGTGTCTCATCACTGAGTTTCAGGCTGATGTACTCGGCTCTCATAAGCTAGAGATAAGCTAACAATTCACACATATCAAGGGGGACTTGGGAAGTGAGGGCAAAAGTTTTTGCAATGAGGTAAATTTTCTTCTGCAAGTCTCTCTCTCTCTTTTTTTCTTCAAGTCTCTTAATGAGACATCACCACATGACTGGGCTGGTCTGGATTTTGTCACTCTCGTGTATCAACCTTTCCCCTCCAAACCAGCCTATCAGGTTCCTCATTAGATAATTTTGTTCAGACTCAGCATTTCAGCAGATAGTAACTAAATACCTTCTTTCCTTCACCCAGAAAAGCTCCCTGTTTTTATAGAAAACAAGAAGAGCTTGCTGAAATACTTCTCAGAGGCAGGCTTTCCAAGTGAGTGTATTTTCCCAGGCTTTTGATATTTTAATCTATTCACAAACTCCTAGAAGCACAGTATGCCCCTTTCCATGCAATCTTTTGCCTAATATCCATGCATGAGAAGTTCCAAAAAACAGTTATAAAAGTTCTTAATTATTTAAAACTGTGGTGAAACAAACCAACACAAATTTCAGTGCAGCAGATGAATATATCTTATTACCCTACATACAGCTATTGACAATAGGATTACAGATTAAACAACAGATTACAGATTTATTTTTTAATTACAGCTTTATTGAGAAATTAACATACCAAAAATTCACATTTTTAAAGTATACAAATCAGGGATTTTTAGTATATTCCTGGAGTTGTGTAAACCATCGTAACTATCTAATTCTGAAACATTTTCATTGCCCCCAAAAGAACCACTGTATCTTTTGGCAGTCACTCCTCATTCCTCCTTGTCCTTCCCAGTCCTAGGAAAGCACTAACCTACTTTCTGTCTGTATGGATTTGCCTTTTCTGGACATTGCATATACATGCAATCATGCAATACGTGGTGTTTTGAGGTTGACTTCTTTCATTTAGCCTAATGTTTTCAAGATTCATCTGTGTTGTAGCACATGCCAGTACTTCATTTCCTTTCCATGTTGAATACTCTTCTATTATATGGATATACCATATTTTGTTGACTGATTCATCATTTGACAGACAATTGGGTTGTTTCCACCTTTTTTGGCTGTTAAGAACAATGCTTCTATGAACATTAGTGTATAAGTTTTTGTGTAGACATTTGCTTTCACTTCTCTTGGGTATATGGGATTCCCTCGTAGCTCAGTCAGTAAATAATCTGCCTCAATGCGGGAGATGTGGGTTCAATTCCTGGGTGAGAAAGATCCCCTGGAAAAGGAAATGGTAGCCCACTCCAGTATTCTTGCCTAGAGAATCCCATGGCCAGAAGAGCCTGGCGGGCTCAAGTCCATGGGGTTGCAAGAGTCGGACACGACTGAGCGACTCAACAACCACCGGCACCACTCTTCAGTGTATATCTAGGAGTGGGATTTTTGGGTCATATTGTAACTCTTTGTTCACATTTTTGAGGAACTGACAAACCATTTTTGCAAAGCAGCTGTATTCTTTTAAACTCACAATAATCATGGATAGTGATCTACATCTGTAGATCAGGAAATGGTGACCCAGAGAGCTTAACATTTTTTGCATAAGCTAATAAGTCAAGCCCGTAATCTTCAAAATGTTGGCTCATTCCAGAAATGAGGCCCTCTCAGATTCCTCTAAGAATATCTAGCATTCCTTAAGAATGTCCATTACCTGGGGTAATGGGTGTGTCTACCTCAAATTATGACATCTTAAGATGCAATTCTGTAAATGGAAAAACATCTGTAAAAATCATACTTCTGTTTTAACAGCAAAAAATGTTAATTCTTTCTACAGTGAACATGCATCTCTTTGAAAATCAAGGAGATGGGTTAAATATATAGAAAATATCATGCCACTGAAATCATGTTACTATAAAGATTTATTCTATTAAATGAAATTAACTCTTCTTCATTTGTTCTTTCAGTGGGGGTGAAGAATCCTGTGGCCCAGAGATTTTTACAGTGTTTTCCATCTTGCAGTATATTAAGGGATTAGTGTTTTCAGGAAATTCATTTCTGCTGAAAGACTCACTTTTCTAGCCCCTCAACAACATCATAGGGCTTCCCAGGTGGCTCACTGGTGAAGAGTTCACCTGCAATGCAGGAGATGCAAGAGACCCGGGTTCGATCCCTGGGTTGGGAAGATCCCCTGGAGAAGGAAATGGCAACTCACTCCAGTATTCTTGCCTGGGAAATTCCATGGACAGAGGAGCCTGGCGGGCTGTAGTCCAGTCGCAATGAGTCAGACACGAATGAAGACATGCATATGCACACACATACACACACCAGTATATGTGCTCTACTCTAGTTATTCCCAACAGATCTCTCCTCAGGACTGACCTATGGAATCTTTTCTTGAAGAGAGCAAATCCCAGATTTGTTTCCTGTTTTAAATTATTGGGAACTGATGTCTCAGAACCATGCAATTATTTATGCTTATAACTGCATTCCTATCTCCAATCACAGTATTCTTTATTACTGGCTGTAGTTCTTGGAACCCTTTAACCATTCTTGATGCAGGGTCTTCTTTCAGGTAACCTTCTAGGCCTATAATTATCTTCCAAATTCTTTTTTCCCTGTATTAAAAAAAAAAAAGAAGCATAGTTAATTTATAGTTTTATGTTAGTTTCAAGTGTACAGCAAACTGATTCAGATATGAGCTTCCCAGGTGGCTCAGTGGTAAAGAATCTGTCTGCAATGCAGGAGACACAGGAAATGGTGGTTCTATTGGGAAGCTCCCCTGGAGGAGGGCGTGGCTACCCACTCCAGTATTCTTGCCTGAAAAATCCTATGGACAGAGGAGCCTGGTGGGCTATAGTCCATGGGGTCACAAATAGTGGGACATGACTGAGCATGCATGCATATGTATATATATATTCATTCTTTTCAGATTCTTTTCCATTATAGGTTATTACCAGATTTTGAGTATAGTTCTCTGTGCCCTACAGTAGGTCATTGTTGTTTACCTATTTCATATATATGTTAAGTTGCTTCAGCTGTGTCTGCTATGGACTATAGCTCACCAGGCCCCTCTGTCCTTGGGATTTTCCAGGCAAGAGTACTGCAGTGGGTTGCCATTTCCTTCTTCAGGGGATCTTCCTGACCCAGGGATGGAACGTGCATCTCTTATGTCTCCTGGATTGGCTGGCAGGTTCTTTACCACTAGCACCACCTGGGAAGCCCATTTTATATATAGTATTTATATTTTATATACAGTAGCTTGTGTATGTTAACCCCAATCTCCTAATTTATCTGCTCCCTTCCCCACTATCCCTTTTGGTAACCATAAGTTTGTTTTCTATGTCTGTGAGTCTATTTCTGTCTTGTAAATAAATTCATTTGTGTGTGTGTGTGTGTATATATATATATATATATATATATTTAGATTCCACATGTAAGTGATATCAGATGATGTTTGTCTTTATCTGGCTTACTTCACTTAGTATAATAATCTCTAGGTCCATCCATGTTGCTGCAAATGGCATTAAGTATTCTTTTTTATGCTGAGTAATATTCCATTATATATATGTACTGCATCTTCTTTATCCATTCCTCTGTTGATGGACACTTAGATTGTTTCCACGTCTTGGCTCTTGTGAACAGTGCTGCTGTGAACATTGGGGTACATGTATCTTTTTGAGTTTTAGTTTTGTCTGGATATATGCCCAGTAGTGGGATTGCAGGATCATATGGTAGTTCGATTTTTAGTTTTTGAGGAAACTCCATACTTTTCTCCATAGTGGCTGTACCAGTTTACATTCCTCCCAACATTGTAGGAGTTTTTTTTTCCCTCCATACTGTTTCCAGCACAAATTCTTATCTAGAATCCCTTTTTCTTTGGCAGGCATGTATTCTTCATGTGGATTACCAAACACATTGCTTTAAAATTTATGCAATTTCATGCCTTTCCATCTGCAGTAATTATAATCATAACATTTTGGAGCTGTGCACATGAAGGTTCAGTACTGCAAAGCAGTTTTGAGAGAAGAATGGTCTGAATGTATAAGAAATCCAGGTAGACTCTTGTTTGATAAATGAAGTTGCTTATATTCCTTGAAACAGTAAGGTAATTCACACCCTCCCTCACACAGCAACCTGTGAACATACCCTCCTCTTTGGGGTACTGTATGGGGTATGACAGACTGGTTCCAAATAGGAAAAGGAGTTCGTCAAGGCTGTATATTGTCACCCTGCTTATTTAACTTATATGCAGAGTACATCATGAGAAATGCTGGGCTGGAAGAAACACAAGCTGGAATCAAGATTGCCGGGAGAAATATCAATAACCTCAGATATGCAGACGACACCACCCTTATGGCAGAAAGTGAAGAGGAACTAAAAAGCCTCTTGATGAAAGTGAAAGTGGAGAGTGAAAAAGTTGGCTTAAAGCTCAACATTCAGAAAAGGAAGATCATGGCATCCGGTCCCATCACTTCATGGGAAATAGATGGAGAAACAGTGGAAACAGTGTCAGACTTTATTTTTCTGGGCTCCAAAATCACTACAGATGGTGATTGCAGCCATGAAATTAAAAGACACTTACTCCTTGGAAGGAAAGTTATGACCAACCTAGATAGCATATTCAAAATCAGAGACATTACTTTGCCAACAAAGTTTCGTCTAGTCAAGGCTATGGTTTTTCCTGTGGTCATTTATGGATGTGAGAGTTGGACTGTGAAGAAGGCTGAGTGCCGAAGAATTGATGCTTTTGAACTGTGGTGTTGGAGAAGACTCTTGAGAGTCCCTTGGACTGCAAGGAGATCCAACCAGTCCATTCTGAAGGAGACCAGCCCTGGGATTTCTTTGGAAAGAATGATGCTAAAGCTGAAACTCCAGTACTTTGGCCACCTCATGCAAAGAGTTGACTCTTTGGAAAAGACTCTGATGCTGGGAGGGATCGGGGGCAAGAGGAGAAGGGGACGACAGAGGATGAGCGCCGAAGGATGGCTGGATGGCATCACTGACTCGATGGACGTGATTCTCAGTGAACTCCAGGAGTTGGTGATGGACAGGGAGGCCTGGCGTGCTGCAGTTCATGGGGCCGCAAAGAGTCAGACACGACTGAGTGACTGATCTGATCTGATCTGATGGGGTATGATCCTGATCTGATCTGATCTGATGGGGTATGATCCTGGAGGAGGGCAAGGCAATGAACTCCAGTATTCTTACCTTGAGAATCCTGTGGACAGAGGAGCCTGGCGGGCTAAGTCCATAGAGTCACAAAGAGTCGGACACAACTGAAGCAACTTGGCATGCATGGAATATGACAGAATACTGGCCAGGAAGGCATCACTGGGACCTGCCACTCTCTAAGGGGCTGATAAACACTCCAGAGGATGAGGATAAATGCCCAAGAAATGGATTCTGCTTTTGGCTCTGAAGCTGGTCAGACTGGCAAAATATCAATTACTTGGTAAAATAGACCTCATTAGCTAAAGTGAGTAATTCAGCATCTCTCTCTTATGGGGTTTTAGTGGCTGACATGTTCCCATTCAATAATAGTTATCCATTAAAGTAATAAACACAATTAGCAGATTTTCATTTTTATAAAACTCTTACATAGATTTAATAGCACATTTCTCATTAATTGTATTCCTCAGTACTTTATGGATTTAGTTTTGTTTGTTTCTTGGTTGTTTTCCTTATCTAGATGAAATCTATTTTTCCATTATATTTTCAATTTGGTTATTGATGGCATATAGGAAATCTATTGATCTGTATGTTGTTCTTATAGCCAGTAACCTTATTGCTTTTTTGTACTAATTCTAATAAATTGTAAATTCACAGGATTGTATTTGAAGATAGGAACTTATTTCTTGCCAATAATAACAGTTTGATACAGTCCTTTTCCATATTTAAGCTCCTTTTTGTCTTCTCATCTTATGTATTGATGAAGACTTCTGGTACAGTGTTGAATATGAGCATCTTTGCCTGCTCTCTGATGGCTCAGAGGTTAAAGTGTCTGCCTGCAATGTGGGAGACCTGGGTTTGATCCCTGGATCAGGAAGATCCCCTGGAGAAAGAAATGGCAACCCAGTCCAGTATTCTTGCCTGGAGAATCCCGTGGAAGGAGGAGCCTGGTGGGCTACAGTCCACGGGGTCGCAAAGAGTCAGACAGGACTTCACTTTCACTTTCACTTTGCCTGCTCCTAGGAATAATGGGATCACTTCTAACTTTGTACTGTTAGCTTAGGATGATTTCTAACAAGTTTTGGTAGATATCCTTGACTAATATAAAGCAGTTTTTATCTTGATTTATTAGTATCAATAGTTGTATTTTTCTTTTAATTTGAGAAGTCTTTGAAATTTTGTAAAATATATTTTAGCATCTATTGAGATGACAATGTTATTTTCTTTGACCTTTAATATAAAAACATAGAGAATTCCATTAATAGCTATCCTAATGTTGAACCTTTTTGAATTCCTGGGATAAAGCCAACTTGATCATGATTTGTTATTATGTACTTTTTTATTTACTTAGCTTTGTAATCATTCTCCATAAAAAAATACTTATTGGCTGAGTATATAAAAATATTTAATGAACCATGAAGTTGTTTGAAATTATTAGCAGGAAATACAAATAAACTAGTTGGCTATCATATTCACTTTTTTCTGAATAATTCCATTCCATGCAGACATGAGCAGTAGAATTTGATCATAAAAGAGAAATGATTTCTTGGCAGTGTCAACCATGTTTTCCCTGGTAATCCAGTGGATGTCTTAACATTGAGTAGCCTGTGTGGCTTATTTTGTATGTTTAAACAACCTGTTCAAGTTCACCAAAGTTGCAACAAGCATCACTTACTGACAAAACTCCTTACATTTACTTGATTTAAATGTGTTGCATTACTCTTTGCCCAGCAATCTCTGGTTGCAGAAGCTATAGCTTTTTCTTTTATTATTTGCCAAGAGCAGTTAAGAAGGTATAGCTCTTCAGAATATTAACTCCTGGTTTCACACCCAACCTCTGCCATTAACTGGCTATGAAGACCTTAATTCTTCAATTTCATCATTAAAAAAATGGGACTATTTAAAAGTACCTTATGGGTTATTATGAATATTAAATGAGTAAATATAAAACACTTAAAATAGTACTCAGAACATGGTGACTGTTATGTTTTAGCTGTGGTTTTAAATAATCAAATTAGAGTTGTTAATTTTGTTATAGATGTCGGTATCTTATGATCACACATGAGAAATTTTTTTCTTATATATGACTCATGGAAGCATCCCACATGGAATTTGACTAGTCTTTTACTCATTCAAGGCATTTCTGAAAATAGGCAGTTTTGTTTGACTGTTTTTCCAATAAAAAAGGGCTGGATGATTTTTCCAAAATATTTTACATTTTGGAAAATTCAGAAAGATGAGGTTGAGGCTGATTATCAGAATAAGACAATCTGTCTACTGATAGAGAAAAATCATCAAACATTGGCAACCTGTAATCAACAAGCAAAGGGACTTGGGGAAGATGAGTTCTGAGTGGCAAGGGATAACCCTCACCTCTCATTGTTCTCAACAAGGCTATTCTACCACCTGTGTGTGCACAAGGACAGTTAAGACTTAGCCAAAGTATCTTTCGGGGAATGAGAGAGAGATTGATTGATGAAGAGATTGAGTTTGTGTGCAGACTGTTCCCAGACTGACTTCCTGGATTCAGATCTGAGCTTCACTACTGCTCACCAGCCAGTTGACCTTGGGTATGTTTCCAACGCTTCAGTTCTCCTTTCTGTAAAATAGTGGTGATAATAGTTAATTCTCAGGGCTGTGGGGAGAATTTCAAGGGAAAATCCCTGTGCAGGAGCAACATAGAGCCCTGCGCACAGGAAGTGCTCAATCCATGGTGTCAATCATTAACACAATGAGGTCAATCATTTAACACAAAAGCATTTATCAGTTCTTTTTGTTCTACTAAGCAGGTCATCATATCTCCAGTTAGGCAGCATGTTGTATATGGAAGATTGGCAGCAGGGGAATTCACTATTTGTTTTTTGTTTTTTTTTTAAGACAATTCATTGTTTTTTTAGTATATTCAGAGTATTCACAGATATATGCAACCATCACCACAGTGAATTTTAGAACATTTTAATCACTTCCAAAAGAAACCTCATACCTTTTAGCTCTCAACCTCTCTCTGCACACACTATATCCACCTAACTAGCCCTAGGTAACCACTAATCTACTAGGTAACCACTAAATTGCTATGGTTTATTCTGGACATTTCATATAAATTGAATTGTAGAATATTTGGAGTTTCATGACTGGCTACTTTCATGTACTTTAATATTTTCATGATTTATCCATGTTGTAGCAAGTATCAGTACTTCATTCTTTTTTATGGCTGGATAATATTCCACTGTGTGGGTGTAACATATTTTATCAGTTCACCCATTAATGGACATTTGAGTTATTTCTACATTTTGGCTATTAGAAATAATGCTGCAGTGAATATTTGCATACAACTTTTTGTGTGATTATATGTGTGATATACACATACAACTATTTGTGTGTGATATTTCAACTCTCTTGGGTATGTACCTAAGCTTCCCTAGTAGCTCAGACCATAAAGTGTCCGCCTGTGATGCACGAGACCCAGGTTTGATCCCTGGGTCAGGAAGATCCTCTGGAGAAGGAAATGGCAACCCCCTCCAGTGTTCTTTCCTGTAGAATTTCATGGACAGAGGAGCCTGGTGGGCTACAGTCTGTGGGGTCGCAAAGAGTTGGACACAACTGAGCGACTAACACACACACACATACACGTACCTAAGAGTGAAGTTGTTGGTTCATATTCCATATCAGGAACTGTCAGACTATTTTCCACAGTGACTGTGCCATTATACATTCTCCCTAGCAGTGTATGAAGGTTCCAATTTTTCCACATCCTCACCAACACTTATTATTATCTTGGAGCCACTTTAGTGGGTGTGAAGTAGTATCTCATTGTGGCTTTGACTTGTACTTCCTTAATGATGGATGATGTCAAACATCTTTTCCTATGCTTTTTGGTGATTTGTATATTTTCCTTGGGGAAATGTCCATTTGGATTCCATTTTTAAAAATTGAGTTGTTTTTTCAATTATTGAGTTATAACAACTGATTGATTTTATTGAGCTCTTACTCTCTGATAGATCACTGCTGCTCACACATCTCTGTATACATAGGTCTCCTGGGGCCCTGGTTAAAATGCAGATTCTGCTTCACTAGGTTCTGTGTGGGGCCTGAACGTCTACATTTCCCATTAGCTCCCAGGTAGTTCTGCAGCCCATAGAGCCCATTTGAGTATAAAAGAAGGATGTTATTTCCAGGGGCTTAATTTCCTCCACAGCGTGAAAGAACTGTAGGAAACATGAGTTCAGAAAAGAAACTGGAAATGAAAAATGCAATTTAATGAAGTTAATTGTGAACACTATGGGTTTGTTCAAATGAGTTGCTTTTTTTGGTAGTCATCATCCTCATAGTTCCCTCACCTACCCTATTGAACATATTATTTCACTTCCGAGGGGATGTCTCTGGCATTTAATGAGTCATCACAGTAGTTAAGGCTAGTTGCAGTGGCTGGTGGTATAATTTGGAGGCGCTTTCTGTTCTGCTGTTGAGACATTAAAATGGAAAATATGAGGCCAGAAATGGTTTCTCTGGGAATGCACATACATAGTTAGAGCTCATAATGAGCCTGTCAACATCTTCTTCTCTGTCCCTCCTCATGGGAGATTTTGTCTCCTGACAGTTTTCAATGAGACTTTCACAAGTGCTGAGTCTCGTACCTTTTACAGTAAAATATTTGCCCAGATGAAGTAATCTCCTTTGGAATTTGAGATTTCTCTCTGAAAATACAGCTAAACCTGTAAGCTGTGAAGAATTATAATAATTTATCTAGAGATACCTTTTAAGCAGCTGGAAGCACTGGAAATTTTCTGGACTGTAAGTTTAGGGAACTTAGGCCGAAAATCTCTGCCCCCAGATAAGTGGGCCTTAGGGAATCTGCCATATCCTTAGGTAAGAGGGTGATGGATGGTGAGTTAATTTATACAGTCAATCAAGATCTTGTTCCTTTAATAATTAACATTTAGTATGCACACATTGATGAAATTGGAAAATATCTACTCTGAAGTAATGTGACTAAGTTTTAAATTTAGCTTCAATAATACGGTTTTAATTTATAGTGGTATGCTACAGTAACACTATAGTATTACTATACAGGTAATACTGTGAGGCCAAGGGTTTGTAACCTTCTCTTTATTTCTTAGTTTAGATGGCAAGTAGAGATGCTCCATAATCAGCCTTTGAAAGTGTTTACTTTTTCCAAGTGGGCCCATGATTGTTCAAATGTTTCTCTAAGGAAAGTCCCCTTGAATAGAGGAGTCATCCTCAGTCATGAAAACAAAAGAAATCCCGCACATGCACCATCAGTATTGAAGTGATAATCCTCCATTTGTGAAGTACAGTCACATTATTTAGATGGTGGAATCTCCACCATGTTATTTGCCAGCTGGTCTTAGGAGGTTGGAGTTGAGGGCAATGCCCATGCCTGACTGCTGAGACCCTAGGGCCTCTTCTGTGCTAAGCACAGCAGTGTTGCCTTTACATCTTTTTCATACTGAGCCACCACTCCTTTAACTCTTCCTTTAAAAGTGTAAAAATGCCCCTTTCTCCTTCCTTCCTCCTCCCTTTCTTTTTTTTCCTTCAAAATTTAGTGAGAACACTCATACATCCTAGAGAGTGTGCCAGACATTAGAACATAGTACTCCCTTGAGATAGTGATCTTGATGTGGTCCTTGAGACAGTCATAAGCTGTAGACTGGAAAGGAAGAAGTGCAAGTGTGGGCAGAAAGATGATGAATTCCATTTTGATTTTTAAGAGCTAGGAAGCCATTTAAAACAAAGTACCTCATAGGTCTCTGTAAAGCTGAGAAGAGAGGTTGAGAGAGATAAAGATTTAGGTTGCCTTGGTCAATGGGATTAATCTAACAAAATAAGTTATAACAAGGATAAATAAAAATTCTTTAAAAGAGGTAAATGCAGAAAAACCACCAGGATAGAAGGGATACAACTTAAAAGAATGCTTATGTGTTTCAGCTGGGAATAAGCTGGCAGCAGAAGAAAACTTGCTGAGACAATTTCCAAAGAATAAAATTTTTCTTGGGTTACTAACAGAAATATAGCATCTAGAATTAAGGAAGTGGTCGTCCTGCTGTATTTTAGGCTGGTTGAGACTATAATTAGAATAATGCATTGAGTTCTTAGCTCATGAGCTGTACAAAAATAGGGGGAAGCTTAGATTTTGTCTGTGTCCTATAGTGTGCCAACTCATGCTCAGAGATTTCTGTTACACGTAACAGCCACTCATTACATCTAAGTCTACATCTAGGTGTGTGATCTTGGCCAAGGATGTTAGGACAATACTGATACTCTTGTTGGAGAGTTACTATGAAGAATAAATGTAGAAGCACATGTCAAGCCCTGGATACAGCCCGTGATACATAGCAGCCTGAAAGTGAAGTTGCTCAGTCGTGTCCCACTCTGCAACCCTGTGGACTGTAGCCCACCAGGCTCCTCCGTCCATGGGATTCTCCAGGCAAGGATACTGGAGTGGGTTGCCATTTCCTTCTCCAGGGATCTTCCCGACCCAGGGATCAAATCCAGGTCTCCCGCATTGTAGGCAGGCGCTTTACCGTCTGAGCCACCACCCACCACCCGTGCACCTTTTGGGTCATGTGACCTTGGGTAATCTCTCTACTTTTCTGGGCCTCTGCTTTTCTGAAAAGGAATGTGGTCGAATTAGATGATTCCAGAGTCACTTCCTCCTGATGGCAAGTGCCTGGGGAGAACATCTCCAGTTCTTTTCCTAGTGTTTTCTTTCTAGTCATAGAATCACACGGCCATCAGAGGGCAAGCCAGAAGTGTCAGTGACTATGGGAGCAGTCCTCAGATGGTGACGGATGACCAGTTGGGAGGCAATCACCTGTCTTTAAGATAAATCTGAAGCATTTCTGCCCTGTATCATAGAGTCTCCCCGCAGAACTGACTCTTGCCTGTCCTTGGTGATGTCTGTCTGGTGAACTCACGTTTTATTGGCTTCTTTCTTTTCCCTGCCTTACTTCTTCACTCCCCTACCATTGTTTTCTGGTGTCACATCCTATGAAATGAAAGTCACTCATCTTCATCTGTGTCTGACTCTTTGCTACCTCATGGACTATACAGTCCATGGAATTTTCCAGGCCAGAATCTGGAGTGGGTAGCCTTTCCCTTCTCCAGGGGATCTTCCCAACCCAGGGATCAAACCCAGGCCTCCCACATTGCAGGTGGATTCTTTACCAGCTGAGCCACAAGGGAAGCCCAGTTGAGTGAAAGTCGCTCAGTCATGTCTGACTCTTTGTGACCTCATGGACTGTATAGAATTCTCCAGTCCAGAATACTGGAGTGGGTAGCCTTTCCCTTCTCCAGAGGATCTTCCCAAGCCAGGGATCAAGCCCAGGTTTCCCACATTGCAGATGGATTTTTTTACCAGCTGAGCCACAGAGGATGGCCCCTAAGAGATGCCTGTGTCTAATCCTGAAACCTGTGAATATGCTACCTTGCACGGCAAAGGGACTTTGCATCTGTGGATTAAATTAAGGACTTTGAGTTGAGAGAGTAGCCTGAATTATCCCGGTGGGCCCAGTATAATCAACTAGGGTCTTTATGGATTAAAAAGGGAGGCAGAGCACTCAGATTCAGAAAAGGAGAGATGATGACAGAAATAGAGTTTTAAAGATGCTATGCTGCTGGCTTTAAAGATGCAGAAAAGAGCCACAAACCAAGAAATGCAGGTGACTTCTAGAAGCTGGAATAGGCAAGGAAATGTATTTTCTGTTGGAGCCTCCAGAAGGAATACAGCCATGCCCACACCCTGGTTTTAGCCCAGTGAGATCCATTTTGTACTTTGACCTCCAGAATTTAAGACAGTAAATTTGTCATGTTTTGAACCACTAAATTTGTAGTAATAGGAAACTAATAGCCCTTCTAAGTAAACTATTTGCCCTGGATGAATCTTTGCTTTGACCTCTACTTCTGGGGTAACCCCAGTTAAGACACTTCCCAATCTCACATTGTATACTTATTTCTATTTAACTTAAAATATCAGTGCTTTTTAATTATTCAATAGGCATTAAGTTATTGTGTAATTCTCTCTGTTTGATGTTGCTCTAAGATTAGTCATAAAGATGAAATGAACTCAGCTCTTCCCTGCAAGGAGCTTACAGTGTAATGGTGGAAATAACCCCCTGTGCCTATTTAGTGCTTTTTCTCTCAGGAGTCACATAACCATAAGTATTTAATAAGCATTCACTGTGAACATTGATCAGAGCAATAGCATATATACATATATGCCATAGTCACTACCAACAAAAAAGCAAATTCTCATTTCAATAAAATGGCAGTATCCCCCTAAAAGAGGCCAATCTCATTTTGTCGGTGAGAAAAAAAAAGGAGAACAAGGAGTTCTAAGTGAAAACAATGCAGGATCCCATTTTAGGGAAACTGAAGCAATGATTTCACCTTCTAGTTCCCGTAAGAAGCATGGAAAGTTTATTTTGTTCCCAAGGAAATTCACTGTTGTTTAGCTCCTGAACCATCAACACATTTAAGAAATTATAACCTGCTGCAGCATTTTGGCTGTGAAACGTATTGAAAGTTGAAATCAGATGCACAAGATATGAGTTCAAATTCTGGATCTGTCAGTTCATAAAGTCATGTGATCTCAGGCAAAAGTGTAACTGCTCTCAACTGCATCTGGTAAATGAGGGTAGTTCCACAGCTAATTGGCTTATGGAGGCTGGCAAACACTAATGTTCATATAGTTGGGCATCTAGGAGAGTAAACTTCTCCAGCCTTTTAGGCTCAGATTCTGGAATCTTGTTCCTTTCATTTCTGTGAGCATAGTTGACATTCTCTCCCAGATCCCCTCCCCTTTCTTTTAACCCTTTGTCCTAAATGCAGTCCAAAGTATCCAATGTGTGTTACCACTTTAATTCTAAAGGTGTGTGGTCAGCCTTCCAGGTCATCACAGGTGAAAGTTTTAGTAAATGTTTCACTGTTGCATAACATGTCGCTTGCGTTTTCAACCACTGATATTTATTACCTCTGCCTGTTACCTGCTGGCTAAGCCAATTCTACTTACTACAGTATCAGGTCTTGGTTATAGCAGTACCTCATGGTAAAATTCTTATATCTCTTCTAGGCTGGCTAACTGTTGTAACAAAAAGCTAACTGCTAGGACAATCTGAATGTCTCTGTGGCTTCACACAACAAAAGTTTATTTTTTTGTGCTGGCATTGGAATTGAATCAGGCATTTGAAGGGCACACTTCCATTCAGGCATTCAAGGACTCAGTCTTCTTCCACCTTGTGGTACCTCCGTCTTCAGTCAGTGTGCTCCATGGAATGGCATGACCTGGAGCTCTGTCTCCATTCCATTGACCAGAACTCGATCATATGGCCCCATCTTAGCTGCACAGTGGGGGTGGGTTGGAGCGATGTGCACCCATAGTTTAGCACAGATTCTTAGTCATCAGCTTGCCATTTCTGCCTCTCTATGCTTTCCTCAAAATGTTGCTATGTGGGTTAAAATGCATAATAGATGGAAATTCCTTTTAGAGGAAGAAGTGTGGCATAAATCAGGATTGTTTTCCTCAAAGAAACCTTGTTGCCTATTATGATTTGGTTCTCCTGAACACAGTTAGGTACCCAATAAGTTAGTGGGGTTTAAAGGACCTAACCCCTGATTACCAGGTATTAAAACTGTTCTTATGGGAAAATGCCTATCCACTTCCAAACCACTGGCCTAAAGTCAGCTACTAATTTAGAAGCTTTCTCTATAAGCTTTATTGAGTTCATTTTTATTTAATTTCTACCTTATCATGCTGCTGCTGCTGCTGCTGCTAAGTCGCTTCAGTCGTGTCTGACTCTGTGCGACCTCATAGACGGCAGCCCACCAGGCTCCCCCGTCCCTGGGATTCTCCAGGCAAGAACACTGAAGTGGGTTGCCATTTCCTTCTCCAACGCATGAAAGTGAAAAGTGAAAGTGAAGTCGCTCAGTCGTGTCCAACTCTTCTCGACCCCATGGACTGTGTCCATGGGATTTTCCAGGCAAGAGTACTGGAGTGGGGTGCCATTGCCTTCTCTGCTGCCTTATCATAGTTTAATTCAAATTTATACTTGTGGTTTTATGTGATTTCATGTTTTGTCTATGTTAAAGTATGATTGTCCCTTGACCTTGACTCATGAAGTCATTAGTAACAGTTACTGACTGCCTACTCTATGTCAGGTGCACTCTAAGTATGTTAAGTACATTCTTATTTTAATCCTCCTGGTGACCCTGCAAGGCATGCACAGTTATCTCTATTTGATTATTGAGAAAACACACTCAGAGGTAACTATATTGGTTTTATATTGCTATGTGACAAATTACTGCAAACTTCTGGTTGTGTTCTGTACTGGAGGCTCTTGGGGGAGAATCACTTCTGAGCCCATTCAGGTTGTTGGTAGAACTCAGTTTCTCATGCTTGTAGGACTGAGGTCTCTGTTGCCTTGCTCACTGTTGTCTGGGGGCCTTTCTCAGTTTTCAGAGGCCATCAGCATTTCCTGGCTTGTGGTCCTTCCATCTTCAGAGCCAGAAATTGCATGCCAAATCTTTCTCAGGTTTTCAGTCTCTCTGTCTTCTTCCGTCTTTTAAAGGAGCCATATGATTAGAATAGGTCCATCCAGATAATCTCCATATCTTGAGGTCAACTTGGGACTTTAATTACATCTACAGAATCCCTTCTTAGTAGTATCTAGATTAGTGTTTGATTGTTTAACCAAGGAATGGGAATTTTGAGGGGCCATCTTCAGAATTCTGCCTGCCACAGTAACTAAGTCGCCAATTCACCCAGCAAGAGAGTTGTAGGGCACAGACTTGGAACTCAATCTGTACAACATGAAAGTCTATGCCTTTTCCATCTACCAGGCTGCCCCTCTACAGAAATGAGTGGTGGGAAATACCCAAAGAGAATTCCTGGAAGGAAAGCCCAAGCCTAATTCCTAACCTAGAAGCATTTAATTTAAATAATTCTTACATTAAAAATTGTAGATTCAATGTTTTAAAACTCTGCATCAAAGTGATACTGGCTCTTTCCAAAACGGCACCACCACAGCGGTGATACAGTTGTGGGCTACATAGACAGATCTGGATAAATTCCAAGAGCTGCCACTTACTCTGAAACCCTAGCCCCAGTTTCTACACAGTAAAATGGGTATAATAATAGTATCTTAGAGTTGCATTGAGAGGCTGAAACAATGACACTTAATGATGTTTATCATAGTTCCTGAGGCGATGTAAGCGTTCGGTTGCTAACCATCACTCTCATTATCATCATCATGTTGCTATAGCCTACCTTCAGCCCATATGGTAACTATGTAGTAAACATAATATCAAATATTTATAGTTTCATGTCAATAACATATAAAATATACCATGCTCATTTATCATATGAGCAGCAAAAGTTATTATGCCTATGATATCACTTTTAGCTTGCATTTTCTTCTGAAATCTCAACTGCAGATTAATAAATGTAAGACAGTAATTTTTTGGTCTCTTGGAGACTCAGAAAAGAGGAGAACATATTTTCTCTGCTATTCTGGTAATTTAGAGTTTGTCCACTCGGTACTGATTCTGCCAATAGCTTAAATGGATATATTTCATGTCAAAACTCATGAGACTTGACTTAGTGTCACTTTCAGAGCCCTTCTCTTACCTTGCCCTTCTCCTGTTCCCTCTTGCTCCAAGACCCATTATTGGAAGGTCTCTCACATATGTTTCATTTTACTTTTACTCCAGACTCAAGCTTGCTGTAAACAAGAAATTTATTTTTGGTTTTTTGCTCTGCATTTTATTCTGAGCTTTTCTTTTCTGCATTTTCACCACATTCCTAAGCTTCTGTTAAGCCAGCTTTTTAAATGTGAGAGAAATAAATGTCATGGAATGAAGACTTTGTGGCAGCCAACAGAAGTGCCTGTTGAGTCCTCTGTGGGAGGGAGCTTGAGACCCCTGGATGGTTTAGGCAGACATTTGCATGAAGTAGTACGAAGGACAGAGGTCTCAGGAGGAAGCCCCAAGGCTATTTCTAAGTAGCATATACTAAAGAAAATGTGGGGCTTAATTAGGATGGAGGATGTGATTGGGAGAGGCTGCTGCAGTGCACACATCCATCTAAAGTCAGTAATAGAAATGCTCATTGGTACAATAGTGTTATAAATGGTGCCAGAGTCAGAACTTAGAGTTTGATCACCTTACGAGGATTCCGTGTGTTATTAAAATGTAAGAGGAGATGAATTTTGAATTAATAAAACTTTGAAATCCTTCTAGCCTTCCTACCTTATTTCAATACCTAAACTAGCCACCTTGGACATCCTTTACAAAGTAACAGACCTCTTTTGCTTTACAAGTTAACCTTTTAGTATTTTTGTTGTGCAAAACAGGATTTCTCAGTGACACTGTTGATATTTCAAAGTGAAAATGTTAGTCACTCTCTCAGTTGTGTCTGACTCTTTGTGACCCCATGGACTGTAGCCCACCAGGCTCCTCTGTACATGGAATTCTCCAGGCAAGAATACTGGAGTGGGTTGCCATTTCCTTCTCTAGGGGATCTTCCCGAACCTTCCCGACCCATTGCAGGCAGATTCTTTACCATATTTGGGACCAGATGATTCTTTGTTGCCCTTTCAGCATTCACTCATCAGAAGGCTGCTTATTGTAAACACCTGAAACTTTGCATTTGCAGGCTTTTTTTTTTTCTCATGATAGGAAGTTCTGGGGAGTTAAAGGCTATGAAAGCACCCCTCAACCAGTTGAAGGAATGATGAATGGGAAGTTGGTGGTTAGTTGCTCCAGAATCCTAGTCCCTCAGTCAGAACAATTCTGAGGAATGTTCTATACCCAAGCATTCCCAGGTGGGATTAAGCTCCAGTTGCCACAGAAGTAACTGGTTTGATAACACACCTCTATTGCTTTCTTTCCTTTCTCTGACTCACCTCCCAAATAAACTATTCACCCTCAAATCCTTGTCTCAGGGTCTACTTGCTGGGGAACCCAAACCGAGATTCTATGTTCCAAACATGGCAATTCAATATGTTTAGAGAAATCGTGAGCTAATTCACAGAGATTTGCCTGTGAGATGCTGTTGATTGGTGTTGTCACCAAGTGCTCCAAGGCCTGCACCCTGGGTGGGCCAGGGTGTCACCAATGTGTATGTCTCTGATGATGTGGACGTTGTTATTTCTCGTGGGTTTGTTCTGAGTAGAGCTTTTGGGAATTGTGTTTTCCCACAAGTTCCACAAATGTTTCCACATTTTAGAAATTGTTTGAGCATGCTCTAAGCCATGACTTTGAAAGTCAAACAGTTTGGCTGGTGATATTATTTTTAAAGAAACAAAAACAGTTTTGTTTTTAATTTTGGCTTTTGTTATGCTTTGCAATCTTTTTCTGCTCTAAAGGCCTTAACTTCCTTTGTTTAATGCAGGGCTTTGCATGATGCTCATGGAGGTATTTCATAGACATTTTTTATATGGATGTGATTGCAATGAATTTTTCTGATAAAATTTGCGTTCTAAAGTTCTTATACATATAGTGTTTCATTTGATCCTCACACATACCCTGAATAATAGGATTATCATCACGGTTTAATGAAAGAGGAAACTAAGTTACAGAGAGTTTAAGCAAGTTTCCGTTTAGCACTTCAACTATTCCTGAATTAACAAAAAACTTCCCTTAATGTAATCAGCATTCTGCAAAGACACAAAGGAGGAGAATGTAATCTCCAAGGGAAGCGTGACCTATATTAGCAAGCCGTAGGATGTGGTGAGCTTGAGGGTGAAAGGATATAGACCTCAGCCTTGGTCATAAATCTTGTCTTCTTTTAGATTTTTAGTTGGCTATATTCTCCTGGCCGGGAGGGAAGCAAGCACTCTTTGCTAGCATGCTTTGATAAAATTAATGCTAGTGAGTCAGAGATTAAAAAGCAGCATTTTCCCAGGTGCTTTTCTCACCTCCTGGAAATCTCCACTATTGCCTTCAGTCTCCAGTGGTTTCTTGGCATAATTAAAGTTACAGTCTATCTTTTCTGCATTATCAGGCAGGAGCCCAGAGGCACCATGGTGTTGGTTCACACACTGTCTTGCTTGCACTAAATTTGTACCTGGAGTGAAGAGGAAATGCATCACTATTTAAAATATCGACGGATCTTGAGGTCAAGTCCAAAACTAGTAGACTCTCTTCCTTCCAGTAATTTGACTCTTGCTGCTGATATCCAGCTCTGAGTCAGAGTCCCCACTGACAGGGGCCACTGATGTTGAGCTCAGTTAGATTTTTCGAACCTTTGCCTGTTGCTCACTCTTGGTACCCAAGTTGCTCTTATGGTACCCAGTTAACTCACTTTGCCCTTCCCCCAACAACGAGCCCCAGTTAGGATTAAGCCATTCTGCACTAACCAGGAATCAGATGGGAAAACAGAAAACTCTTAGATGTTTCAAAAAGAAAGTGATTTAATACAAGAGTAAGAGGCTTACTAAAGAACTGAGAAGGACTACAACTAGCATTCTAGAATTTAGGAAGACGGTACCTTTAAGAAAGCACCACTGATGATCTCAGCTACCTGCTAAACCTGGAAGCACCTAGCAATACCTGCATTTGGCATCTGCCAAAGCCTACACACTTACTTTCCACTTTCTTTGTTTAGTGCCAGGCTTTGTATAATGCTCATGGAAGCACTGGGCTGGGTTTTCTGCCTTGTGAGGGTGTCTTGTTTGTATGACCTCACTGTGAACTGTGATGGCAGAGATTCTAGAAAATGTAGCTCCCAGACTTCTAGCCCTTGGGATATAAGAAACAGCATAAAAGATAAAATATGATATTGAGTAACTTACTGTTCAGACCATATCCTGTCTCTAGAAATTTTCTGAAACTGCTCTGTGAGACTGGTGCCTTCATAAAGAGGATGTTATTTCTCCAAAATTGAAAGTGCTAAGGAAAATATTTATGATCAGGGGCAGGTCAATAGAAAAAAGGGAGAAATCAACTGGAGAGATAGTGGCCCTTAAAGTTAAGATTCTGTAATAGTTGTGATAGTTGTTGATGTGAAATAGGAAGATAATGGGACTTAGGCTTGAGGCAGAGCTACCAGGCAAGTTGGGCAGTGTTGTACCCATATGCTACTATACTAGGCATAGTTGTACCCTGAGATGTCCTACTTTCTGGTAAAATATGTTGTGCACTTTAATCGACTGGCTGGGTGTCTATTCTACTCCTGTATGCCAAGGACAGAGTCTTGAATAAATCTGTTTGGCCAGAGACAGGCCTTGGAAAAAGTCTCCAGAAGGCAATGGGAATCGGGCAGAGGATCATCCCTATATACCTGCTCTATCAAACGAGTCCTACAGGGCATGGGACCTGGCCAGGAGTGCTAGAACCACTGTGGTATATTCTACTTGTCGTCTGATTCACAACATTTGCTTCCAGAAACTGTGCTTTTGGCTTGGGTACAAGACTGGCAGGCAGAAGCATCCATGAAATTGACATAATGCTGTTTAAAAATGTTACTGCCTGTTACGAGTGACAGAGTCTAATTTATTATTCCTCATATATGATTTATTCCTCATAGAATGCTAGTTGTTGGTTTTCTGTAATGTAAAATAGTCTTTGTACATTTATGATTAGGTTTTGTTAGGCAATTTTACTCTACTTAGATTAATTAATAATAAACATCAAGCTATGATGTGTTTTTTTTTCCCCTTGAGAGCACCTTATAAAACCAGGCCTCTGTAAAAATAAATTGTTTTTTTTTTGTATGAGCCAAATTAAAGGTACTCTACCTAAGTATCTAGGAACTCCTGATTTAATCCAACTAAACATTAACTTCAAATATTCTTAATACCTTAATATCTAATGCTTCTGTTCCATTTCTTATAGAAAATTTGTATTAGAATTATAATGAATATTCTGAAAATTTTAAAAATTCTGATTGCAAAGTACTTTACAGATATATATGTATATATAATATTGAAATTTTGTTTCTTTGATAATGATTAGCAGGCAAACAGAAAGGCATAATAACTTAATAGTGAAAGTACTAAAATTTAAAACTATTTTCCAAAGTACTTAATTAATTGGAAGCTGTATTTTTTCCCTTTCTATATATTTTGGAGATGTCCCTTAGTTGCACTAAACACTGGTTTATTGTCTCTTCTTGCTATCTCTCATTTTATTTTTTTTTCTTGGAGTAAAAACACCTTTTAGACTTCATTTGATTTTTCTGTTGACAATGATAAGGTAATATGTAAACAAATTTTTTATAAGAGAGTAGGTTTAGGGGCTGCATCTGACTATGACATTTAAAACATGATGTTTTAGACCTTGAAACTAGTGTAAAGTTTGACAAATCAAAACTAAAAATGCTAAGAGACATAGTACAGAAAATAAGGCCTGCTGGAAATCATTCTAAGCTGATAAACAATGACTTATCAAACAGCATTATTTTTCAGTTGTACAAGAAACCAAGAATACCAATATTTATTCCAGAATTTAACTTTACCTTGATTTACTGTGTAAACATAAATGTGAATTTATGGCAATTCCTTTTAGACTTAAGTTGTGACATGAAATTAGGACCTGTTAACTATAATCAAGTTTTTAATTAGTATAAGTGAGAAATATGTGCAAAGTATGTTTTCAATCTTTGTATAAATGCATTATTGTTCTGACTCATGGGAGTATCTTTCTGATTAATCAAAGGGTGTGTACTTATTTGTGCATGCATGCATGTAAGAAAGAGAGGAATACTTGCTTTTTGCTTCTCATTATATATATCTTGTGGGATTTCATAAAACTGAAAAGTAGCTATGAAGAACAATAACACTCAGTTTTCTTTAAGAGACATTTCCATATGCCTGCTCTGTGACCCATGTTATTTATATACCTGAACATCTTTATTATTTTTAAATTGGTTTTCTTCTGGTTTTTTAAAATAGGATATTCCAACTCTTGGCTTATTTAAATACAGCTGGTAATTAATTTTTCAGTTTTAATATTGAAATTTCTTATTTCAAATAATATATTCATTTCATATCTTTTTGTTTTCATTTCATATCTTTTGAGTTTTCTAATAAAAGAGCATTTCCTTTTCTCTTTTCAGCTCAGTCCCTTGAAAAATGATATTAATATGTGGCCATAAGGATGCATTTATCCCAGGTGCTTAATGGTCATTACAGTTTTTTAAATTACTTTTAGTTGTTGTGGGGTTTCTCCCCAAAGCAGAAATTAGGCAGTACAAACAGATGGCATAGAAATTTCACAACAAGCGATTAAATTAGAAATATGACAGTTGGCATGTGTTCAAAGTAATAAAGTTCCAAAAATAGAAAGTGAATCAAATTAACATAAAGGCATTAACTTCTTCTGGGTGGCGTGAGTTTGCAAACGTCTTGAGTAATTAGATTTGCTTATACTCAAAATAGCCAGTGAACCTTGAGTGACATTGCATTTCAAAGGTGGGAGCCAGAGGGAAGGTCACCGTTGGTATTAGAGTGGCAAAAAAAGAATCAATTTCACTTTGTTTTTGTTGGGAACTTATAGGAAATTTGGCTTCACCAAATATAACTATTTCTTTTGGAGTAATAGCCAGCCTTGCTTTTATTTAATGTATCATTTTTAAAATATATTATTTCCTTGTTATATACTTATCAATGTTGAACAGATCATATATATTTATGGTAAAAATAACTGAGATGGTCCAAAACAGTATGTGCCTTTTAAAGGTCTCTCTCCCATCTCAATCCTGAGTCTAACATTTTACTTATCCAGAGATGACAACTGATAACCGGTTTCTTTTAATTAAAATTAAATTGAGGTATGATTGACATATAACGTTATGTTAGTTTCAGGTGTAGAGCATGATGATTTAATATTTGTATACACTGTGAAATGATCACCATGATAAATCTATTTAACATCCATCACCTTCTAGTTTCTTGCAAATATTTACATTCTTCCTGTGATGGTATATACATTTGTAAGCATACATTTCTCTCTCTCTCTCTGTCTCTCACACACACACACAAGCACACACAAATTTTAGTACACTCTTTGTACACAATTTCTTACACTTGACATTCCTTGGAGATAGTTATAGTTTCATATCTCTTCAGGTCCTTTATTGTATTTAACCTGTTTCCTACCGATGTTGTTTGAGGTCCTTTGCTTTGGATCAAGGGTTGACACTTTCTCTAAGGGACAAGTAGTAAACATTTTAGGCTTTGCAGGCCATGCAGTCTCTGTCACAACTACTCAACCGTGTCCTTATATCATGGGAGCAGCCTTAGACTATATGTAAATGAATGGATGTGGCTGGGTTTCAGTAAAATTTACTTACAAAAACAGGCAGCAGGCCAGATTTGGCTCCTGCTCTGGATGATCAGACTATTTTAACAAGCACTGTTATAGCACCAAGTACTGTGACTGGCCTTCAGCAAGTGTTTAGTAGATGTTTGTTTATTAATTGATAGGTTGTCTGGAAAATTTTTATTAGCAATAAGGAGAATGCTAAACAATGAAAGACTTGAACAGGATATCTTGGTATCAAAAAAAGTTAAAAGGAAAATACATGACATGAACAGCATTCTACATTTGGTGTTTTTTAAAAAAAAGTAAGGTGGTACTTTGACTTCTTTTTCAGTGCGGTAAACAGTAATGAGAAAATTATGTAATGGAGGAAGGACTTATCTGACTCCTCCTAGCACTGCTACTCTCTCTTCCTATGGGCCCTCAGTCTCACCAGAAAACTACAGAACCGGGTCCAATGACGTGACTTGTTTTGATTTTGGGCGGTGAGTGTATCTTCTTGAAAATGACTATCATCCCCATTATGTCTTCATCTCCATGTCCTTCATGACTTTCCCCACATTCTCTTGTGAGGAATCCTAGATATCATGTGATAGCTTCCCTTTTCATTAGACACTAAATTTGATACCTTAGACTCATTTGAAGTTGTAGATCAGGAAAAAAAAGTCTAAGTCTTGCAGGCCAAATCCAATCTACTGCTTGTTTTTGGAAACATAAAGTTTTATTGGAACATAGCCACACCCATTTATTTATGTGTTGACTGTGTCTTCCTTCACATTATAACCTGAGTAGTTGAAACAGAGACTGTAGAACTCACACAGCCAAAAATATTTCTTATCTGGCTCTTTATGGAAAAGGTTTGCCAAATCCTCTTGTAGATTGTATGATTCTTTTCTCACCTGAGAATCTGGCACTCTCTGCTCTAAAGCTGCAGGGTATTACTTATAATTTTTTTTAGACTGAGACCTTGAAATAGGATTGTTTCTTAGTTTTTATAGAACAGGCATCATTGGTTGATTTGTCTTTTCACACAGTGAACTCCTCTTTTATTGAGCGGACAATTATTGAACACCTACTATGTTCAAGCCTCAGAATACAAAGGCAGATAAGATTGATTTCTTGTTCTAAAAAACTTGACACCTGATAGTTGACACAGATAAATGACTCAGTGGTTATATTAAGTGATAGAAGTGTGAAAGGACTGCTATGGAAGGAGCCATCATATTATCCTGGAAGACCGTGAAGTCTTCCCAATGCAGGAAGATGAAGCTTGAGCTAAGTTTTGCTGGATGAGTGGGAGTAGGTCAAGGAAGGAAGAGGAAGGCATTCAGGCCAGGTGGAGTGTACACTTAGCATGCACAAAAGTGCTGAGGTCTTAACCACTCTAAAATAAGGAAAGGAGGGATGACAGAGACAAAGAAAGGGATCAAAAGCGTCGGTGGTACGAGAGTGGGTGAAAGTATTGCCTCCTCTTCCATACTGCCACTAGCTATCAAGGGATCATGACCTTGAAATTGCTGGAACATGAAAGACTCTAATGTTCTGGAGCTGTTGCCATCTCAGAACTCTTCAAAGAGAAGTAAGAGAAGGTTTGTTTCTTCAGCTGAAAAGTAGGTATAGCCAGAGCAGACAAGTTGCCAAAGGCAAAATGACAGGTTCCAGTAAATCTCCAAAGTAGTTAACCTGGAGGTAGAGGGAGTTTACATGACTTTACTCTAGAATTCTCCATGGTTGAGGGTGACATCTTCTTGGAAGTACTGTTCTCCTTTTCAAACTCTAGCTAAAGCTCTTCATCTTAGGAGAGCAAGTAGGACTGATAAAGTCTTCATAACCCTCTGCAGCCCAGTTCAAGTTAAAAGCAAGAGAGAAGAAAACAAAAGCAAATTAAGCCTATTCTTTTGCCAAGAAGAAGTGTTATTTGATTTTTATTTGCATCCTGAATGTTCCTTGGAAAAGAACATGCCATTTGGCAATGTCCAAAGGCCTGTTGACAATCCTCCGACATCATTTTCTGTTTCCATTGCCTCACTCGGCACGAGGGCCCTCATAAGCTTTCCAGTCAACGATGAAGCCCAGATGTTGTGGATAAACCACAGCCTTTGGGGGGGAAAATAAGCAAACACCAATAATAAATAATGCCTCGAGGTCATGCTGTGGCCCCCTCTAAAGTGTCCTGATGGTCAGGCCTCATTGTTTCCAGAACATTGCTTGGATTTTAATTTTGACAGAAAATAACATGGAGCCTAGAGGCTTGGGAATGGTAACTCCATCCCAGTGATTCCTGGTGATGGTCCCATTCCAGCTTTCTTTAACGTGGTGACTTGAGTGCACATCGTGGTGTGTCAACAAGCCATTTCTGTTGAGAGTGATGTAGCGAGTCTGCTCCCAGTCTGGGTCATTTCTCATCCATACAAAATATTGGAGACCATGTTAGCCTTGAGTATAATTTGGGAGTTAAGATATGCTCAAAAGAAAGCCTGGGTTTGATTAACAGGTAAGAGGTTAGATACCTCCTTTCTTATGATTTGATCCCAAATTCCCATTTTATATTGTGGTACTCGTGACATTTTTCTAACTAAGGATGACTTAATATTACTTACCATGGGGATGAATTTTGGGTGAAGTTTCTCATGCATACAGGTTTTCCCATGATAATTAACACTGCATTGAATCAAAAGCCTCATCTTTAGAAAAAGCCAGTCTTCTTCCCATTTTGAAAGGATTATTTCTGAAAGGATGTTGTTCATGCTTGGGCTCCTGTAATATCTCTATTCATTTTTTTTCATGGAATTATTGTTTGTGTCTTTTTTCTTCTGTATACTTTTTGCATTTCAGTAGAAATAAAGAAGAAATTGCTGAAATTCAGGAGATTGTTGTGGCTCTGGGGGTAAAACTTGCAGTCTATTGGTACCATTTATGATCCCTGCAGGCTCTTAGCATTTTATTTCTGTTTCAGGATTGGGGCTGCTATCTTTCTCATCATAAGTAATCTAGCATTTGTGCTGCATTCTATTCATAGCTGTCATGCTATCTCTGACAGCATAATTTCAAAGCTTCTGATCTGCTTCCAGAAAAGACTTTTACATGAGTGATAAGATTTATAGAGGAAACTGTCAACTCAATAACAGGTATTAACTTCTTGGAAGGAACAAAACATCTAGCACCATCTCCTCCTCCTCCCTTTTTTCCTCCTTTCCTATTAGTAAATCTTGGTCTGCAATAACTTTATATTTCGTTTTAATCACAGTATCTTTGTTCTTTTCAGTAACAATGTCCTAGGGTAGAAAACGTGATTGTTGTTGTAGAAAAGAAGCAAGAAAAGAACTTATTTAGATGAAGATTTGATGAGCACCTACTATGTGCCAGTCTCTGAACAAGTTATTGGGACACAAACATGGATTAGACATGGTCTCTGTCTTTGGACCTAGTAGTGTGATAGTCATATAAATATAGTATAATATAGGAAGCAATAAGCAGGACTTTCTAGAAGCACTAAAGTCTCTGAAAGCAGAGCCATTTCTTGGAGAAGAAATTCAGATTCTAATATTAAATTCATGGAAAACAAGGGCAACCTTGGAATTACACCATAGCACAATTAGCTACAGTTTGTTATCCTAATAATAACTGGTGTCCTATTCTGGAGAAACTCCTTTGTTTTAGTCCTCAAAAAAAAACTACTTTTGTGGGAAACACAAAAAAAGCAACATTTTGCTTTTGGGGGGTTGGAGGTAATGAGACTTTTTGAGAAACTCTGTTATTTACAAAGAATGGGTCTATTGCCGGAAGTTGCCCAGTGGAGTGTTGGCCAGTTAAATAGCAGCCTTGCCATGGTATGGTACAGGTTGGCCAATTTGCACTGGCAATGTGGCCTAGCCTCTTGGCTCTTCCTTGCAACTCAAATCACCTCATGAGCCCTGGGAGCCACGTGAAGGTCAGAGGTACCACTAATTCTGACTCCATGCACCTCACTCTCCTGGAAAGAAAGGTGTTGGATCTTAACCCATTACTCAGGAAAGTGTACTGAGCACTCATTATGTAATAAATAATAGCATTTGGAGGAGGAAAGAAGAGGAGTGGGAGGATGGTGATGATGGTGATGTTGATAATGATGATGACGATGGTGATGATAATGCTAATAGTGTTGATAGTGCTGCTGCTGGTGCTCTTGATTGTAAGGACACATGATAACAATAATAATGGAGCAGGGTCTGTTCCTTACTTATTCTTGCATATCTGTACTTGCATTTGTGCACAGAGAAGGCAATGGCACCCCACTCCAGTACTCTTGCCTGGAAAATCCCATGGACAGATGGGGTCGCACAGAGTTGGACACGACTGAAGTGACTTAGCAGCAGCAGCAGCAGCAGCAGGGATTTCCAAATTTTTGTTCAAGTATGGAACGAGCAGTCAGTTTCTCTCTTAAAAGGTAACACAGAGCTTTCTGCCCTTCATGTTCAACACCCTCCAATGGACTTCCATTTCATCAGCATTAACACCCATCTTTCTTGCCTTGGTCTATGCATTCTGTCTCTCCTCTGGTATCACCCTGAATGGTATTGTTACTGCTCCCTAGACACACTGGCTTCTTTGCTTTTCTTCAAATATTCATATATGTTCCCATCTTAGGTTCTCTGCACATACTCTCCCATCTGCTGGAATGCTTTTTCACCAACTAGCCTTGTGGCTCACTCCTTTACTTTCTCAAATTTCTGCTCAAATGTCCCCTTCTCAGAGAGGTTTCTCCTTACCACTGTGTATAAAAAGGCATCACCCCTGCTTCCTTCCCATGTCCCTTTATCTGGAGCTATGAGCTGAATATGTCCCCCTCAGGTTCATATGTTGAAGCCCCAATTCATTCCCACTATGATGATATTTGGAGGTGAGGCCTTTGGGGGTGATCAGATCATGAGGGTGGCACCCTCATGAGTGGGATAGTGTTTTTATAAGAAGAGACATGAGAAAGATGATCTCCCTTTCCAACATGTGGGGATACAGCAAGAAGACAGCTGTTCATAAATCAGAAAGAGGGCTCTCACCAGACATAGATCTGATGGCACCTTGATCTTGACTTTTTAGCATCCAGAACTGTTAGAACTGAATGATTATTGTTTAAGCCATTTGGTATTTGTTATAGCAGCCCAAACTAAGATACCTGCCTCTATTTTTCTTTGTAACATTTACATGGCATGCATTGTTTGTGTATTTATTTATTGCCTTCTTTTTCTCTCCCACTGTGTCTCCACTGACTGTAAACTACATGAGGGCACCTGCTTCATTTCTTTAGAGTTATTTCCCCAGAACCTAAAACAGTGCATGGTACATAGGCATGCATCTGTAAATGTTGGTAGATGAATTTGAAATGAATTAATGAGTTGTTTGTACCATCAGAAAACATGTTTTACAACCAGGCTTGTATTCTGAGACACCTTTCTAGGTTTGTCCTCATCACCCTTTTGGTTGTATGACCCTTTTCAGGACAAAGATTCCATCAGAAACTTTTGTTGTCCCCAGCGGAGCCCAGGGCAGCCTCATTTGCAGAGTAGTTGCTCAGTAAGTTCTTATTCATTGAAAGGTTCCCTAAAACGCCTTCCTGCCGGGATTGCCCTTGCTCCTTGCTCTGCTTCACCACATTTTCCAACCTCCTTGTTTTCCTTCTTGTGTTTTTGCCACGTCCTCATGTGTCTTTTTCATTGTAGGTATCTACGGGAGAGGGAGATTATACAAAAGCATTTGTGCCTCTACTCTCAAATAAATGAGGCGGGCTCAGGTTCATTTTGTATTATTCACACCACCAAAGACCAATTACCAAGAAGGTTATAAAAGTCAGAGAGTAGTTTTTTTTCTATTTTTGATGAAATGCAGGTCCTCTTTTTAAAAACCCCAAATCTCTTAACTTAAAAAAAACTGCGTAAGATGATTCTTCAAAGGAATTTGTGGGTGATCACATTTAGATTTTTGCCATAGTTTTGTTTTGTTTTGTTTTTAGCATTTTCGGCAGCTTTTGAATATAGTACATTTCCACAAACTCAGTGTCCTAGAAATGTCTTTCTGAAATAGTTAAATCCATGTTGATATTCACGCTGAACTCAGTATCACTGCCTCCCTTACCCAAAGGAGCTTGGCCAGTCACTTGCCAGCTGAAGCTGGCCTGGTATTTGCTGACACATTTTTCAAGAACTGATTGTGCAATACATGTTGATATTCTCTGTTCTTCTTCCTTCCCTTATTCATCCATTTGGCTCCTTCCTCCTTTTCCGACTCCCTCTGTTCCCTCCCCTGTTGGCTTTTTGGAATCTATTATCTGCTTTAGTAAACCTAGTGGTAAATTGCCTCAAGGATAAAAATACTCTGCATTTCAAATCAGAAAGGACTGTTTTTCATTTTTCTTGAGAATCTTGTTCTGTCATAACTCTTATTTTAAAAAGTTTTAAGCAAGTTCTTTTTTGTTTGAGATTGGATTTTTCTATTCTCAAGCCTGATTTGTCACAAACAAAACTTTGAAAACATACTTTCTCACATCCTTCCTCACAAAATATATCCTCAATGAATAGCTGTCATTTTCGTTAGTAGCATTGTCTTAATATTACATCAAATAAACTCCTCCAGGTTTTGCTTCTAATCTTCTCTTATAGCTCGTCGGATTACCTTGCTGTAACAAAGCAGGACAAACTGGGTGGCTAAAACAGCAGCGGTTTTTTCTCTCACAGTTCTGGAGGCTAGAAGTCTGAGAGCAAGGTGTTAAGAGAGTTGGTTCTTTTCAAGGGCTGCGAGAGAAAATCTGTTTCATGTCTCTCCTATTTCCTGGTGTTTGCTGGGCCGTCTTTGATATTTCTTGGCGTGTATGTGCATCAGCTGCATCTCTGTCTTCCATCTTCACATGGTGTTCTCTCTACACACATTTGTCTCTGTGTCTAAATCTCCACATTTTACAAGGACACCAGTTATATTGGGTTAGGACCCACTCTAATTACCTCATTTTAACTGGATTATCTGTGTAAAGACCCTATTTCTTAAAGTCACATTCTGAGGTCCTGGGGTAAGAACTCCAGCAAATCTTAGAACAACCCTTTAACATTCATCTTCTGAAAACTGAAACTCTGGGTTTAGTAAATGGAACCCATTTTCTTCATTATCAAGTCTTTAATTTTGACTCTTTAGATACAGTAAAACTTCACCTGATTAGGATGAAAGGCTGTAACAGATAGAATTTCCTAATTTACTGAGAATTAGCCTGTAAATGACACTGTGAGTTACCAGCTCAGATTCCTCCATTAGAATATACATTACTGAAACTTTGATGACTAACAGACTTTTCATTCAGTTTATAATTTCCATTCTGACCTTTCACTCTTCATCCAGGCCCACATTCCATTTCACAAACCCACCTGCCCATAATGCACAATCAAGATACCCTAGTATTATCTGTAACTTTTGTATAGGTCCCTTTTTCCCTATTCTAATCACTCCTCCAGCTCCTGAATCTTGCATCTCTCTCTTGCATTTGTATCCGTTCTCTGAATTTCTACACTCACCCTCCCCTAAAGAATTTGTCTTAGATATACTCTACTGGCTCTCACTGTCTCAAATCAAGTTGTTAGTTGAGCCACCCCGGGCAGCTAGGTCACCACTGCCAACAAGTCCACCCACAAGCACATAGAACAGACCCCCTTAGTTTCTCCACAAAGTGGGGAATTTGACAAAAGAATACATTGTCATCTTGAGATAAGTACTGTGGTAGCCTCCTAGAGTTTTTCCATGGCTAGTCTCTACCTTGTCTGATTTGATTAAGGTGCAATTATTTGAATAATCTTTATAATGCATTGGAGAAGGAAATGGCATGATTCTGAAAATTCGATTTGCTGCTCAAAACTTTTCAAGGTCCTCCCCTCCCCAGTTGCCTATTCAATGAGTGCAAATTCCTCAGCCTGACATTTCACCTGCATATATCTGCTAGAGCTCCAAACCAGTGGCTCTCAGTCCTGGCTGTGCATTGAAACCACTTGGGGAAATTTACAATTAATTGATGCTTGGATCTCACTCCTAGAAGTTCTGATGTAATTAGTCTGGGGTGCATCGAAAACTTGAAAAGCTCCCTAAGTGATTCTAATGTTCAGTCAAGGTTGAGAACCACCTGTTTAGAGCAACAAGTCTCCAGTGTTAATGCATACAGTAATTGCCTGGTTCAAATGCAGACTCTGAAACTCAGCAGGTCTGA
The DNA here is from genome assembly GCF_032452875.1 of Bos javanicus. Taxonomy (NCBI): domain Eukaryota; kingdom Metazoa; phylum Chordata; class Mammalia; order Artiodactyla; family Bovidae; genus Bos; species Bos javanicus. The sequence continues at coordinate 126,333,420 of NC_083897.1, forward strand.
GGGTGATAGAGTGAGCTTTCTGAGATCCAGGACCACATTTTGCCCATCATTGTGTCTCCAAAGTGTACTGTAAAGATTCTCAGTGAATAGTTAAAAACTACATTTTTACCTGCCCACAGCTTTCCCACGTTTTCCTCTGCACAGTGAAGTCTACGTAAACTTAGGCCTACCTCCTCTTGGAAAAATATCCACAACCACAACCAGAAGGCCGGCATTTTCTTCATTCATTCGTTCATCTGTTCGACCAACGTTTACCAAGTACCCTTTAGGGCCAGATACTGGGCATTGGGTTAATAAGATGACATTCCTGCCCTCAAGTTTACATGTTGGTAGAGGGACTATACTCTAGGCTGGCACTTTATAGATTTTCTGGGCAAGAACCAGGTGTTTTGTTCCAATCTGTTTTACTTTTGTAAAATACAAAATTCGGCTCTTTGGTGTCTCTGCAATGTTGAATAAAAGTTTCTGAGTGTTCTCAGGTTCTTCACTTGTCACGGGAATGGCAGAAACTAGTTTTTTTAGGATACAGTAGTCCATGGATCCCACTCTGAGTACCTCTGCTCCAGCACCTTGCCAGACAAAGTGGAGTCTGTGGACCGGCTGCACCAGCATCTCCAGCAGCTTCTGAGAAATGCAGAAACTCGGGTCCCAGCCCAGGCCTGCTGAGTCAGAATCTGCATGTTAACTCGATCCCTAGAGGACTTGGATGCACATACAGATCGAGCAGCACAGTTCCAGTGCAGTGGCTCTCGACTTTGGCTGCATATTAGATTTCTCTGGGAGCTTTAAAAAATTTCACTGACCAAGCTGTATGCCAGACAAATTAAGTTAAAATCCCTGGGGTTGGCACCCAAGCATCGGTATTTTCTTATAATTCCCCTGGTGACGGTGAGAAACAGCCGATGAGAACCAGTGCTGAATGATTCAGAATCTAGGAGGTCCTGGAAAGTGGTTGCTATTATTCAGTCACTCAGTTGTGTCTGACTTCTTAGTGACCCCATGGACCATAGCCCTCCAGGTTCCTCTGTTCATGGGATTTCTCAGGCAAGAATCCTGGACTGGGTTGCATTTCCTTCTCCAGGGGATCTTCCTGACCCAGGGATTAAACCTGCATTTCCTGTATTGGCAGGCGGATTCTTTACCACTGAGCCACCAGGGAAGCCCGGAAAGTGGTTAACCTATTGCTTTAACCCTCAAACCAGCTTAGGTTTCCAGAGACCCATTTGTCGCTGCCTTCCCTTCTCTTAGGAAACTCAGGACCAAATACAGAGTATTGTGTGGTGGGCAGTTTTAGGAGGATTGCTTGGGTCAGTGGTTCTTCACCTTTCTTTGCCTAATAGTTTGTGTAATTGGACAGGTTCATCTTTAAAATGTGGTTTCAAGGGCTGTCTTTAAACTGGGCTGGATCCCAGAGTGTGCATTGGAGCACACTGAACACATTTCATTGGGGTGAAGACCAGCAGCTATTCTTTTCCCTCTTCTTTTTAAGGGCAGAGTCTGCTCCCAGGAAAATGTCTGGAAACACCAGATACTGTCTTTTCCAGCCTCCCTTGTGGCTTAAAAATGGCCCTGTGACCCAGTTTTGTCCAGTAAGATGTAAGGGCATGGTGCTGAGGAGCTCTCTCCCTGATAAAAGGAGAAGCACAAGGAGAAAGTCTATTAGAGGTCCATGCTGATGCCCGCTCACCTCAACTTTTTAGTGTTTCAATTTCTACCCCTGGCAGCTCAGATTGCTCAGTGGGCCAATTGGTTAAAGAAATAGAAGGGACTGGAAAATAAATCCTGCTTAGAAATACTCCAGTATCTTCCTCCAAATGTGGGCCATGGACCAGCTGCATTCGCTCCACCTAAGCAATCATCAGAAATCTCAGACCCCGACCTGGACCCACAGAATCAGCAAGATCCCCAGGTGATTCCTATGCACACTAAATTTTGAGAAGTGGTGGTCTGTAAGAGACAGAGTTTTCTTTCTGGAACAGCTTTGTAACACCCCTGATCCTTCTGATGCCGTGTTAGGTAGGCTTGGCACAGAGGGAAGACCACCAAGAGTCTAGGCACATTCTTCACTTGGGAATTCAAACATCCATTTTCACACTGCAGTGTAACTGTTGTGACATGTTCCGTTGGAAAGTCACTACCTAGATGCCATCATGTCGAGCCACAAGCTATTTTTAGGCTTTCTGGACAGGCCAAAGATTCTGCTGCCCAAATGACTTCAAAAAATGTGAGGCTGAAACATTTCAGATTTTCCTGTAACCCTTGCTTTTGAAATAATGTCTTGGGTGTTTACTCTTGAGTTTAGCCCCACTGTACTAACTAAAGAAACCCATGTATTACTATGTCCCACTTAATAGGTTGTGCTCCTCCCCCCACCCCACATCTTCATTTACAAAGACGTGTCATGTTTCCTGGCACTGTTTTATCTGAGAAATAGAACCCAAAATGGATTTTATATGCATAACATTTTATAGATGGTCATCATCTTCATCTCAGATTTTTCTTGGGGTTTGAGATGGGAAAGAACATTGAATGTAGACCTGAAAAAAAGAGGGGGTGGTGGAGGTTCAAGTTTCCTCAGTTTCTGCTAGAAGAGTGTGGAAGCTGCCAGGAAGTGATTAACAAATAAGCATGCAGCCACCTGAGACAGTTCACGAAGCCTGGAAGAGCAAGTGTAAAAAAAAAAAAAAAGAAAAGAAAAAACCCAGCAACACATGCTCCTTCAAAGAAAAGAAAAAGGCCATGGGAGAATGAAATTACTTAAGTCTAATAGAATTAGTCAAAAGTGGTTTCCAAATGTGCTTCATTACCCCTTGCTTTGTAACCCTCTGGACACTAAGCAACACTCTCATGGAATCTGGGAAAAAAACAGATGTGAGTTTAGGCTTAATACTTTCTTAATCCTTGGGCTATTATAGTTTATAGTGTTTTATAGATACATATTTGAAGAAGTCTTGCTACCATAATTAAATTCTTCCCACTATGATCATTTTAAAGGGCTTAATGGATGGAGAAAGACATTTACGTACAGGGAGTAATCTTTTATTGTAAACCCAATAAATGCTGGGCATTAGGGATATAAATATAAATAAAATGATGTTCCAGCATAAAAGGTAAAAACAATATATAAATCAGGAGTCCCACAGAAGACAATAAAGTGATCCTTAAATCATAGTTCATTTCTTAATTCTTCCAGTAGGAGAAGGCTCTTGTTTCATATTTTTCTTTATTATTTTGAAGGCAGGACTTCAAAAGAAATAACAACAGAAGGTTGGCGGCAGGCAAATCACAGTGACTCCATTCCTTCATATCCAGATGGGAGTCACCCAAGTTTACCTACTTAAATTAATAATTCTTTTTTGTTGTTGTTGTTGGCAAAGTAATGTCTCTGCTTTTTATTTTTTCATTTTATTTTATTTATTTTTTAATTTAAATTTATTTATTTTAATTAGAGGCTAATTACTTTACAATATTGTGTTGGTTTTGCCATACATCAATATGAGAATTCTTACCTCTTTTCACAAAAACATAATCCATTATTACTTTGTTCTACTTCACTTTTTTGAACTGGAAGGAAATATGTAACTGATGGTAAGATACTCTTTGAATAATAAACTTATTAAAATTTCCTGACTGCAATTTGAGGTATTACATTGAGCCAACATCAGCTCATGCAGTGCTCAGAGCAACTTTTATTCCTATTTGAGAGATGTTTGACTAGGTTTAAGGTATAATTTTCAACAAATCTCAGCCAGAAATGAAGGGATCCAGTCAGGGTGTCCACTTGACCCCCAGGCTTAAGTTTCTAAATGTTGGCTTGTATACTGTCTGCTTTGTAATCTGGAACTCATAGGTGATGAGCCATCTTGAAACCCAAATCTGTTTTATAAAAAAGTGTTAGTTTTATCTGAGAGAATTAGTTCCTATGTGAAAAAGTCTGAAGGAAGGAAGCTATACAGCTCCCTGAATTTTTGTATTTTAAGTTTAAGGGTTGTTGAAATTAATAGGGCTATTATTCAATCTGATATTTACAGATAAGCATAATATCTACTTGAAGTCAATGGTTGTTGAAAGGTGTCATAGTTTGGAGAATGGAATATTGATTTTCCAAATAGGATGTTTCTTATTCCAAGAATATATGTAATAGAATCATGGAACATTTGTAGTTGCCAAAAATAACTTCCTATATTATGTAGAGCACTCCCCTCCTCCTTTATTTTACAGATGAGAAAATCAGAGAAGGAAAAGCATTTGATGCAGGCTACACAGCTTGCTACCATCTGAGATGAGTTAAACCTGAGAGGTTGTCTATTCAGCGCTGTGATGGATCGATCTCCAGCTGAACACTAAGTGTAATCATGAGCTATTTACATAATTCTGGTAGGAAGTTTCAGGGTGATGAGATCATTTCTTCATTTCTTCAAAGATTTTCTTATTTATTTGTTTAAGGTAATGTTTTAATTTCTGCCAAACAGCTTCAGCCCTATTGGAAAACTTGGATTATGTAAATCTAGCATGAAATATTTATCATTTCTTCTATTTGCTAAAATGTTTGATCTTCTTACCACTGTATAGGAACAGGCTGGATTCAGAAAGGCTGATTGTTTATTCACAAGATAGAAATCACACTATGCAAATGACCAACATGTCAGTGTGAAATTAAGTTCTGCCAGAGAACTGACGATATGATATTGACCCTTGCTTGAAACAAATAAACAAGATGAATGATGGAGTGAACTCCATTCCAAACAGGACACCAACAAATATAATGAAAACTTAAAAGGACTCTTGTTCTGGGTGCCAGATTCTTCAAACCTCAAAATAAAGTGATTATGAAGTCAATTTCTAAATGACAAGGATAACCTAGCCTCTAGGGCTGGTTAGAACTTTGGTCATATTCTTAAGGCCACTCAGGTTTTTGGCATGCTTTGAGCATTTTCCACTCTGTTCCACATATAGTAAATCCCTGACTTCTGACTAAAGTTTGGCCTGCGAAATTTCCCCTGTACATGGATTTTAAGCATTCAAACATTTTGTGTTCTCTGAAATAAACATTAATTTGACTTATAGACCCCTGCTGTTGATGTATATCCTATAGTCATATATTAACTTTTTAATCTTTTAATTTATTCTTTCTCTTCCCCATTACTGAGCATTATCCATCACATGAACAGTGCACATTTCAGATGTTTTATGTATCACTTTGTATGCTTCATAATGCCAAATGTCTAAAAGTATTTAAACCAGCCTAGATACAAGGGTTGTTGGCAGCCCTAAGACTGAAAAAAGAAAGAAAGTCACTCAGTTGCTTCCAACTCTTTGCAACCCTATGGACTGTAGGCTGCCTGGCTCCTCCATCCATGGGATTTCCCAGGCAAGAATACTGGAGTGGGTTGCCATTTCCCTGGGAATCTTCTCGACCCAGGGATTGAATCTGGTTCTCCCATACTGAGGGCAGACTGTTTACTGTCTGAGCCACCGGGGAAGCACCAAGGCTGAAGGAACCTTCTAAATCATCAAAGATTGAGTTAAACTGAATATAGTCTTAGCATTAAAGCAATTTTCCTGCATTCTTATTCTTTGAAAATTGGTACCCTATCTATGAGTATATGCCCTTGACTGCATTGCTCAGTTCCTTAGGGAATCTTGATTTCAACAAAGATTGTTAAAATTAAGCAAATTTAAAAATTAGCACTAGAATTTAAAATTTCTCCTTCCCTTTTCTACACACACACACATACACACACACACACACAATTATTTGTAGGGTTTAGGGACCCTGTGTATAGCACACTGTTTAGGGGTACTGTCTTTGGAGTTAGGCTATCTTGAGTTAGACTCAGCTTTGTCACCCACTTTTGACATTGGCAGGCTCCCATCCTCATGTGAGCAGCGAAGTGGGGGAAGATAATACTTACCTTTTAGCATTAGGATTTAATGAAATAATTTGACCGAAATACTTTTGCGTCTTCCAAACGAGGGACTCTTAAATGTGGCTCTCCTGACATTTGGAGCTGAATCGTTCCTTGTTGTGAGACCATCCTGGACACTTACTAGAGGATGTTGAATAGCTTCCCTGGCCTCCACCCATTAGAAGCCAGTAGCTCCCAACCCCCACTTCACTTCTAGTTGTGACAACTGAAATGTCTCGAAACACTGCCAGATGTCCTCTGTGGAGCAAAACTTGCACAGGTTGGGAGCTGTTGCTCTAAAAGTAAAATACTCTCATTTTTGATAAAGCAAAGTAACTGTTAGCCATTCAAAGTCTTTGAAGAGAAGGAACCTTGGAATGAATCAAGCCACTAAGGACATTTGAACTGAGAAGCTGCACCAGGCAGAAGCACTCCCAAGCCCCTTTAAGAGCCCTGAGGGTCTTCTGTCTACATTTCCTTCCCTCCTGAAATTCTGTTAGTATCACAAATGAATCACCACTGTGTAAATTCTACTAGCTCCATTTTTCAAGTCATTACTTCATCTCTCATTTGAAACCCTGGGTAATAAAAGCTATTCTTTTTTGTTCCCTCCCTCCATACATATTTCCTTTCCTACTTGGAAGAGATGCTTTCTACCCCGTATCTTTTTTTAAAATTTATTTTAATTAGAAATTTCTATTAATTGAAAGATAATTGTGTTGGCTTTTTTCATACAAGAACATGAATCAGCCATAAGTATACATATGTCTGCTCCATTTTGAACCTCCTTCCCACCCCCACCCGTCTAGGCTGTCACAGGGTACAGCACTGAGTTCCCTGTGTTATACAGCAACTTCCCATTGTGTGTGCTTAGTCGCTCAGTTGTGTCTGACTCTGCGACCCTGTGAACTGTAGCCTGCCAGGCTCCTCTGTCCATGGGGATTTCTCCAGGAAAGAATACTGGAGTGGGTTGCCATGCCCTCCTCCAGGGGATCTTCCCGGCCCAGGTATCGAACCCAGGTCTCCCACATTGCAGGCGGATTCTTTACCATCTGAGCCACCATTAGCTATCTGTTTTACATATGGTAATATATATGTTTCAATGCTACTCTCTCAATTTGTCCTACTCTCTCCTTCTCCCACTGTGTCTGAAGTCTATTCTCTATGTCTGCATCTCTATTCCTGGCCTGCAAATAGGTTCATCAGTACCATTTTTCTAGATTCCATATACATGCATTAATATATGATATTTGTTTTTCTCTTTCTGACTTACTTCACTCTGTATAAACAGGCTCTGGACTACAACTGACTCAAATGTATTCCTTTTTATGGCTGAATAATATTTCATTGTATATATGTACCACCACTTCTTTATCCATTCATCTGTTGATGGACATATAGGTTGCTTCTGTGCATGTGTGCTAAGTCGGTTCAGTCCTGTCCAGCTCTTTGCAACCCCATGGACTGTAGCCTGCCAGGCTCCTTGTCCATGGGATTCTCCAGGCAAGAATACTGGAGTAGGTTGCCATGCCCTCTTCCAGGGGATCTTCCTGACCCAAGGTACGTCTCCTGTGGCTCCTGCGTTGCAGGTGGATTCTTTACTGCTGAGCCACCAAGGAAACCCAGGTTGCTTCCAGTGTAAGTAGTGCTACTATGAACATTGGAGTACATATGTCTTATTTAATTATGGTTTTCTCAGGGTATATGCCCAATAGTGGGATTTCTGGGTCATATAATAGTTTTATTCCTAGTTTTTAAAGGACTCTCCAAATTTTCTCCATAGTGGCTATATCAATATACATTCCCACAAACAGTACAAGAAAGTTCCCTTTTCTTCACACCCTCTCCAGCAATAATTGATTTTAGATTTTTTGATGATGGCCATTCTGACTGGTGTGAGGTGATACCTCATTGTGGTTTTGGTTTGCATTTTTCAATAATGAGTGATGTTGAGTATATTTTCATGTGTTTTTTGACCATCTGTATGTCTTCTGTGGAGAAATGTCTAAGTCTTCCACCCACTGTTTGATTGAGTGGTTTGTTTTTCTGGTATTGCACTGCATGAGCTCCTTGTATATTTTGGAGATTAATCTTTGTCAATTGTTTCATTTTCAACTATTGTCTCCCATTCTGAGGGTTGTCTTTTAATCTTGCTTACAGTTTCCCTTGCTGTGGAAAAGCTTTTAAGTTTAATTAGGTCCCACTTATTTATTTTTGTTTTTAATTTCCATTATTCTAAGTGGTGGGTCAAAGAGGATATTGCTGTGATTTATGTAAAAGGGTGTTTTGCCTGTGTTTTCCTCTAAGAGCTTTATAGTTTCTGGCCTTATATCTAGGTCTTTAATCTATTTTGACTGTATTTTTGTGTATGGTGTTAGGAATTGTTCTACTTTCATTTTGTTTTACACATAGCTGTCCAGTTTTCCCAGCACCACAATGGCTGTTTTTTCTCTATTGTTTATTCTTAACTTCTTTGTAAAATATAAGATGCCCATAGGTTTGTGGGTTTATCTCTGGGCTTTCTGTCTTGTTCCATTGATCTATATTTCTGGTGCCAGTACCATACTGTCTTGATGACTATAGCTTTGTAGTATAGTCTGAAGTCAGGCAAGTTAACTTCTCCAGCTCCATTTTTCTTTCTCAAGATTACTTTGGCTATTCAAGGTCTTTTGTGTTTATATACAAATTGTGAAAAAATTTTTGTTCTAGTTTTGTGAAAAATGCCATTGGTAATTTCATAGGGATTGTGCTGAATCTGTAGATTGCTTTGGGTAGTATAGTCATTTTCACAATGTTGATTCTGCCAATCCAAGAACATGGTATCTCTCTTCATCTGTTTGTGTAGTCTTTGATTTCTTTCATCAATGTCTTATAGTTTTTGGTATGCAGGCCTTTTGTGTCCTTAGGTATGTTTATTCCTAGATATTTTATTTTCTTTGTTACAATGTCTATGCCATATTTTAATATGTCTATATGTTGACTTAAATAAGATCGTTGCTAAAAAGGTTAATATGTGCCAGTTGATCCTTGAATTTACCTCCAGCAAGCCCAAAGAATTTTTAACTTTGCATCTTAGACTCAAAGATTCTTTAACCTCAAAGAGTCTTTCCTTGTCAGCCTTAATTACAGGTTCAGGTCTCATAGATAGCGTATACTTGAGGTGGAAATGAGAGGGGAGTGGAGAAAGCAAACCCATTTTCAGAAAATGGAGTCTGCTCTCATGCCTTCCCATTGTACCTTTCTGAATGTCTAGTCCCAGTCTGAGACTTGAATTTGGGTAGATTGCTTGAACTGGGAGGTTAGGGGTACATGGAATAAATCAGTCCATAAACTATAGAATATTTTGTCCACCTCTCTCCTCTTCTCTCTCCCATTGTCCCTCCTCTGATTCCATTGGCATGCGGACTGGCTTCTGGGGAATAATCTGACAGGCATAGAATTTAATAGTGATTTTCCCCACCATTATTTACAGCTCCACAAACAAACAGTCTAAATCTAAGTAGGGGAAAGTCTCACAACCTTAAAGATAGACATAATTCACAAAAGGCTCAACATTCCCATTGATATGCCTTTAGTTCAGTTGAATTGACATATTGGAAGCCAAATAGTTATATGATGTTTACAGAGATTTTTATAAATGTTAACCAATTCAACACTCATATTAAATAGATGTGGTTGGTATTATTATTTATCCTCATTCCACTCATAAGGAGACTCAGGCACAGAGAGGTTAAGTAACTTGCCAAAGGTCATAAAGCTAGTAAGTGGTGGCACCAGATGTGATAAGCCTTGTATAACAGAGATAAGTAAGAAGCCTGTAGTTTCATGGGGGACCTCTAAATTGTTAATCCTGTGATGGAGTGTGTGTGTATGTGTGTAAGTGTGCTCAGTCGTGTCCAACTCTTTGCGACCCCATGGACTGTAGCCTGCCAGGCTCCTCTGTCCATGGGATTTTCCAGGCAAGGATACTAGAGAGGGTTGCCATTCCATTCTCCAGGGGATCTTCCCTACCCAGGGATCAAACCTGCATCTCCTGTGTCTCTGGTATTGGCAGGCGGATTCTTTACCACTGATCCATCAGGGAAGTGCCCCCACCCACCATTCGCCGTGATAGAGTGGTGCAGTGCTATTAATCTTGCCTTTTTATTTTCTGTATTTCTGATGGTTTGACCTCTGGAACCTTGCTGTCTCTGGAGGGAAATGCCCCTCCCAGGCCTAGTCAATTCCTAATCACAGTAAATAACTCACCTGCAAGCATGCCTTTCATATGCAAACTAGCCAATGCAGAGCTTGGACCCCAACCATTTCTTTTATAGGCCTCTCATGCTCCAGGTCCCTACTTCCCAGTGCTAATCACCCCAAGGCAGACACCAAACACTAGAGACAGTTCTTGCATCCCTGAACCTATTTAAATTATTTATACTAGCCAATTCTAAGGCTGCTTACAATGCCTAGCCTATTCCTTTCCTTGAAAACCACAATAAAGGCTCTTGCCCACGTTTCCCCTTTGCTCTCTCAGCCTCCTGACCCTAGTATTTCCCTGTGTGGCGTTGTGTAGTATGGCATGGACCTAACTCTTGGGACCTGTGAGTCACAAACTATCTTTTCAATGGCAATTGTTTCCTGATCTACTGGCCTCACCATACTTGAATAATAATAAAGTCTCCTTTTAAAAACAGTTGTGTGCCCATGAAGCTCCATACAGGCACACAGGAGATGAGCACTGCTGGACATTGCTTTCAGGCCACTCAGATGTACCACAGTGTGCCACAAAATGCCATTCTTATGCCAGTGTTCATCCATAACCACAGTTTGGCTCCCCACTGCCCTGGTTTGTGTAACAGATGACTGTTCATAAGTTGCAGTACATAGAACCATCACTTTGCTTACACAGTACCACTTACAAACTGCTTCCAACACCGAGTGATTGCTTTGTCCCTTCCTTATCTGAAGGAGCACTGTGCTTTGTTTAAAGAAACAATCTTTATTGAATTTTCTGCTTATTCTCTTGGGGCCATGTTGGTGGCAATTAGCCATTCCCAATGATGAAAGCCACTGTTAGCCACTGGTTGGGAACTGATGACGTTTAGAGGCCTCTGCATAGGATCTAAGACTCTCTTGAGCTGGACTAGTCATTTGGTCGAGGAAAGACAGTTGTCTGTCAAATGGATAATTTAGCTTTAGGAACTCTTCCCAACTTCCAAAAGGTGAACATTTACCTTGATTATTGAAAAGAAGATTCTAGAACTGGGTGAAAGAGTAGAAGGAAATGTAAGGTTTCTTGTAGCAGAGAGCCCCTTCCTTTTCCTACCAGCTTTTTTCCTAAGGCTATAGAATTGAGTCTCATGGTACTTTTTCTAAATTAATTATTTTAAATATTGCAATTGCTGATTGTTTTGGTCCCTAGATAACCAATAAGCTTAGAGCTAACTGGTCTACCCTGGCTAGTTATCTCCCTAACACTTATTGATTTTCATCCTACATGAATTTAAAAGATCTTAGAGACTAAATTAAGGGATAGTGGCTGGAAACAGAGTATGGGAAAAGCATGAAGATATGTACACTGCGATTACAGGTCAGTGTAGGCCTTAAGTCACATTCCTTTCTGTATCCTCAGCATCTAAACAGTCAGTGATTAGGCGCTCTGCTAACATTAATTGAATGAGGGTGTTTTCCAATGTTCGATCACTTAGGCTAGTTAAGAAGTGCGAGTTGTGGTCTGGATCTCTGGGAAACATTTCCTGAGAGAATAGGAAGAAAATGTTTACCCCCAAGTGTCTAAGTTTATGTCCATGTGGGTGGCTAAGGGGTCGTCTGTTCAATAGGGTTGCAGCTAGGCACAATTACAGATAAATTAACTTTCTTGGAATCAATGGAATTGTTTTAAGTTTAATTCATAGAAATGAAACAAAGCCCTTACATGGATCTTGCCAAGAAAGTAGAGTAATATTCTCAAGCCCTCTATACTTGCTTGTTATGAGTAAGTTAATTGTCTCTGTTTCATTTCTCACACAGCACTTGGAGAGTGCTGCTGGCATCTGGTGGGTGGAGACCAGAGATCTTACTAAATATCCCACAGTGTATAGGATAGCCCCCACAGCAAAGAATTATCTGGCTTCAAATATCAATAGTGCCAAGTTTGAGAAATCATGATTTTTATTTATACAGAACAACCGGATTAGTTTCCAGGAATCTATGCTGAAAATTGAGTGTCCAGAATATTAAGAAATGGAGAAAATGATTGTTTAAAATTACTTTAATATTTAAAAAATTAGAAACATTTTTTGAAAAGCCAAATGGTTTTCATTATTGAAGTCTTACCACTGAGATTATATACGTAGCTTTGATCCCTGGGTCGAGAAGATCCCCTGGAGAAGGAAATGGCAACCCACTCCAGTACTCTTGCCTGGAGAACCCCATGGATGGAGGAGCCTGGTGGGCTATAGTCCATGGGGTCACAAAGAGTTGGACATGACTGAGTGACTTCACTTTCTTTTCCTTCTGCCTTTAAGAAATTCAGTCATTGGTTACTATTGTACATGTTTGAGACATTAATTCTTTAACAAGTAGAGAAAAAAGTTACAAAAATTCTCCCACAATCTTCATTTAAAAAGCCATTCTGGGTCTCCTCTCTGGGCAGTTGACTTTTTGAGAAGAACAGATTTGTTGCTCTTCTTATTTTAGAGATAAATTTTATTGGGAGGTGCTCAACCACAAAGGGCTAAGGAAAGCAAAGAGAAATATCGTTCAAGATCTCAGAGTCCCTTTTCATTACCAGATTTAATTGGGTTTGGACTCTTTAAACATGAAAGCACAATATTCCGATAGTTCCAAATGTCTCAGATTAGAAGAAATTTAGTATGACTGATTCTTTTTCTCAAGTGATCTGCAAGACCAGTGAGCCAGTTCAATGTACATATTCAGTATTAAAAATATCAAAAGTCACTGTTAATCATACCATAATTAATTTTTGTCTCTTTTATTTGTATGTACCTTGGGCTTTAGAGAGCTATGAGAAAGAACTCTGTATACCTTGTAGAAATGATGAGCATATATTTACAAGGAGGAAGTCCCCTTTCTGTCACAAAGGATACTAGAATTTTTATTTATATCTATGTCTTTAAAGTGGGTTCTTGAGTCCTATGATTCTCAAAGTATGGTCTGAGGAACTTTTCAGGGTTTCTGAGTCTCAGGAGTTCCTTGAGGTCAAAATTATTTTCATTATAATATGAAAATATTATCTGTGTATTTAACTCTAATTCTTTTAGGAGTCTACAGTAAAATTTTCATAAGATTACATGGTGTGTGATGATTGATCGTGTCATTACATGGTCAGCTAATGGAGTGTGTGCTTATGTTCTAAAACTTTTTCAGTTTTAATTACTAAATCAGTAAATAGTATACATAAAAACTATATAAATGCATGCATTTGGAGCCCTAAGTACTTTGTAGGAGCTTAAAGGGGTCCTGAGGCCAGAAAGTTATGAGAACCACTGCTTTAGTGAATGACAGAGAACATGAATCAGGTTAAACAAAAAATCAGGGCTAAGAATACTTCAAATACCATGGCTAATAGCATGACCCAGCATCATCTCTTATTACTTTGTAGATATCAAGGTAGCAAGAGGCTCTTGGATTCTGTGAGGAGCTTGAGAAAACCAGAAGCAGTTGTTTCTGAGTTATTGTTTCAAATCCAGTGTCTAATTCAGAGTTTTGATATCTTGGCGGTATTGACATTTTGGGTAGGATCATTCTCGGTGGTGGAGATTGTCCTGTGCATTATAGGATGTTTGGCAGCTGCTATGGTCACTGCCCATTTGATGCCAGTAGCAACCTCCAGTTGTGACAATCAAAAATGTCTCAAGACATTTATGAATATCCCCTGAATAGCTAACTACCACAGTTGAGGATTATCTCTAAAGGCTCTGTTGTCACAATAGGACATTTCTGCTTACATCCCATTTTCCAGAATTTAGTTACATGGCCATTCCTAACTGTAAAGGAGGCTGGGTAACATGACATTTTAGTCTAGCTGGATATATGCCAGCTTAAATTGAATCCTCAGAAGAAAACAAGTATCAAGGGGCAGCTCCAAGCCTCCATCATTCATGAAGAGAGAATTCATGTGGGAAATATTTGTGATTATGATGGTGCATTCTATCACGTTAAGACAAAAAAAAAAGTCGTTGGATTTTGCTAAAGTATTAGGTCTAGAAATTTGAAGGTTCTTTCAGAGAAACAATTTCTAACTCATAATTTTCTTTTAAGCAAAGATCCTATTATGCTGTTATTTGGGAGAATTAAAATACAGCATTCATCCTTGGTGGATAAAGTTCAAATATCAGAAACAAATATGAAAATAATTGTACAGACTCTTTACTTTCTCCTAGTCATATTTTGGTCCAGGAATATGTTTTCTTGTGCTTCTTTTCACACCAATAGCTAAATTATTTTTCAATTTTCATTACGATTTTATCCTCTCTCTTAATGGTCATTGTCCACAAGAAACAAACAAACAAATCTATCTCTTAATGAAAGTTAGCATGATTTGCATGAGATTCTCCAATAAGCTGGATCTGAGTCTAGGATTCAAGTTCAAGGGGGTTATTTGGCGAATATGATGGGAGGAGTAGAGAAGAAACATGAGAAAGAGAAGGAAGAAATCCAATAAAGAGTCTATTATAAAACAAATTACCACTTTAGCCAATGGACTACAGTCCCTTTAAGGAACCTGAGAGTCAGTATAGAACATATATCAGAGTTATCCCACCCAAGGGCAAGGAAGCTGGCTGTTTATCCTCCAACTCTCATATGCCATTGGCTCTGGGCTACATCCAGAGACACGAGCTCCCCAGCACTTCTGGCCTGTGCTGTCTCTGACTAAGAGAAAGCCCTTAGGCAGGTGGTTGCAGACGTGTGCAGTAGGATGCCATTAATATGTACCGGAACACTGAATGCTTAGAGGATGTGGAGGGGGGAGCACTGACTGTGCTGCTCCGCCCTATAAGCTGGTCAGTTGGCTCAGCTCACTCACCAGGCTCTGGCCCACCAGCCTTGTGGTATGTTATGCTGTGGGATTATTGAGGTTGGCTAAGCAAAGGAAAACCAGCTGATACAGGACCTCAAAAGGATGCTGACAGAATACTTGGATAATGAATAAACACACAAATTTCATCAACTTGATGATCACGAAGACACATAATTTAACAAAAATATGAAGCTAGTTTGCAAGAGCCATAGCATACAGCTAAACATTCCACCTCAAAGGAGATCTGCAGAACAGCAATGGGAAGTTGAATGTTTTTGCTGTCGTTTAACTTGAACATATCACAGATCCATCCCCTCTAGGACATTAATCAGGGACATCTTTGCACCATACTTACTCTCAGATGTTAGCCAGACCTCTGCTAATGAGCGTCTGGAATGCAGCCCCAGAATCAATGTCTGTTCCAACACAGATGGGCATGGAGATGAGACAGGTGGGTGCTTTGGAATGCGGGGAAACAACATGGTGGCCTGAAGAAGCACACACGCCCTAGAGGCTCCGTTTATAGCATGTCAGAGCTGCTTGACCACTGTGGCCTGCTAATTGCAGCAAGAATGCTCATTATTTGGAGCATGTGCTGTGCTAAGACGCTTCTGTCGTGTCCAACTCTCTGCGACCCTATGGATTATAACCCACCAGGTTCTTCTGTCCATGAATTTCTCCAGGCAAGAATACTGGAGTGGATTACCATTCCCTTCTCCAGGGGATCTTCTCAACCCAGGGATCGAACCTAGGTATCTTGCATTGCAGGCAGATTCTTTAACATCTGAGTCACCAGGAAGCCCTGCTTTTGAGCCTAAGTAAACCAAATAGCCTCATGTACGGGCCCAGTGTTCATTGGCAGATATTGCTTGAGACCACACTATTTGCAGAACAGCAATTTAAGCAATCTATTGAAGAAGACAGTATGGCTACCTTGAGCCTCACATAAGTGGGACTGATTCTAGAAAGCGAGTGTTGGTCAGTGAGCTGAGGGACATGAGGAAGAGATAAAGACTTCTGTGGACAGTGGAGAGTGGGGGCAGGGGACCGCACATCAGCAGCACTGCTGCTGCTGCTGCTGCTAAGTCACTTCAGTCGTGTCCGACTCTGTGCGACCCCATAGACGGCAGCCCACCAGGCTCCCCGTCCCTGGGATTCTCCAGGCAAGAACACTGGAGTGGGTTGCCATTGCCTTCTCCAATGCATGAAAGTGAGAAGTGAAAGTGAAGTCGCTCAGTCATGTTCGACTCTTCGTGACCCCATGGACTGCAGCCCACCAGGCTCCCCCGTCCCTGGGATTCTCCAGGCAAGAGTACTGGAGTGGGGTGCTATCGCCTTCTCCGATCAGCGACACAGTAAGTGGTTAAAAATATAAAACTAATAATATTGAGTGATATGAAGGGGAGATGGCGGGGGTTGGGGGAAGTACCAGGATACCAGTATTCAGAAGTATACACTAAAAGATCCTGTACCTGCACTGTCTGATACAGTAGCTCCAAACCACACATAACTATTGAGCACTTAAAAACTGCTGAGTTCGGGGCTTTCCTGGTGGTGCAGTGGTTAAGAATCCGCCTTGCAATGCAGCGGATACCGGTTCAGTCCCTGGTCTGGGCAGATCCCAAATGCCTCCGGGCAACTAAGCCCATGCGCCACAACCACTGAGCCTGTGCTTTGAAGCCTGGGAGCCACAACTACTGAGCCCCAAGCTGCAGCTACACAAGCCCGCATGCCCTAGAGCCCGTGCTCTGCAACAAGAAAAGCCATTGCAGTGAGAAGCCCTGTGCACTGCAATTAGAAGGTAGTCCCCTCTCGCTGCAACTAGAGAAAGCCCACCCACATCAAGGAACACCCAGCACAGCCAAAAATAAAAATAATTTTTTACAAAGTGGTGAGTTCAGATGGAGATGTGCTGTAAGAGTTAAGTAGGCACACTGGATTTCAAAGACTAATATGAAAAAATACATAAAGTATGTCATCGATAATTTCTATGTAGATTGTGTGTTGAAATGGTAATATCTTGGCTATATTGGGTTAAGTAGAATATAATTTAAAATCAATTTCATCTGTTTCTTTTTACATTTTAATATGGATTTTGAACTGTGGTGTTGGAGAAGACTCTTGAGAGTCCCTTGGACTGCAAGGAGATCCAACCAGTCCATCCTAAAGGAGATCAGTCCTGGGTGTTCTTTGGAAGGAATGATGCTAAAGCTGAAACTCCAGTACTTTGGCCACCTCATGCGAAGAGTTGACTCACTGGAAAAGACTCTGATGCTGGGAGGATTGGGGGCAGGAGGAGAAGGGGACGACAGAGGATGAGATGGCTGGATGGCATCACCAACTCGATGGACATGAGTTTGAGTGAACTCTGGGAGTTGGTGATGGACAGGGAGGCCTGGCGTGCTGCGATTCATGGGGTCACAAAGAGTCAGACACGACTGAGCGACTGAACTGACTGACTGACTGACTGATGGCTACTAGAAAATTTTAAGTTACATCAGATCAGATCAGATCAGTGGCTCAGTCGTGTCTGACTTTGCGACCCCATGAATCACAGCACGCCAGGCCTCACTGTCCATCACCAACTCCTGGAGTTCACCCAGACTCACGTCCATCAAGTCAGTGATGCCATCCAGCCATCTCATCCTCTGTCGTCCCCTTCTCCTCTTGCCCCCAAGCCCTCCCAGCATCAGAGTCTTTTCCAATGAGTCAACTCTTCGCATGAGGTGGCCAAAGTACTGGAGTTTCAGCTTTAGCATCATTCCTTCCAAAGAAATCCCAGGGCTGATGTCCTTCAGAGTTACATAGTAGCTCTCAACTGTGGGTTATATTATATTTGTATTGGACAGAACTGTTCCACACCAGTCCAATACATGTTCCATGTTCTGTGCCAGTGATTCTCAACCAGGAGTGATTCTTGCCCTCCATGGGACATCTGCAATGTCTGGAGACATATTTGATCATAACAACTGGAGGGGAAGGAATATTGCTGGTATCTAGTGGATAGAAGCCAGAGATCTGCTAAACTTCCTACAATCAGAGGCAGTCCCACAATAGAGAATTATCCAGTTCTGAATGTCAACAGTGCCGAATTTGAGATACCTTACTTCAGGTAATACAAGGATATTTTGCTTAAATTGTCTCACTAAATCCTACGAATTCCAAGATGCACTGGACACCCCATACGATAAAAATGATCCAACATCAAATATCATTAGTGTCAAGGCTAAGAAACTCTGCCCTTGCCATCATTGTAGAGTGCTGGGAGACCCAACAAGGGGCTACAGTTTCAACTTAAGTGTGAGGGTGTAAGGGTTTTCTCTGGAGTGAAGACAGCGAGACCCATAATAACATCCTCTGCCGTACATCTGTGAATCGACAGACAGTACATTAAATACCTTCTATTGGTGTTATTTAATCCCCAGGAGAGCACTAGTGAGGTGGGGATATCTCCATTTTACTGATCACATTGCCTGCAGTTCATAGGACTCAAGGAACTTGGCTGACCAATTGCACTTAGGGAGGGGGAGGCAGATTGGAATCGCAACCATCTAACTCCATGGCATGAGCCTTATTCACCACAGGGACGAGGATTGTAACCACTTAGATAAAAGTTCAGGTCTCCAGATACAATCTTTTTCTGTCCATCAGAAGGCCCACCCCCCTAGTCGAGTCACCTCACTGGTTTCCTATTGACCACTTCCATCTTCCAGTTCTCTTCAGGCCACAGTGATCTTTCCCCAAACCCTAAACCTTTCAATATTTCTTTAATTACCCTTCAGATATATTCTTTGTCATGGGTTAGAAACTATAAATTGGATTCAAAGAATTTTTCTTAAGTCTGCACGATGTATTTGGGGCTATGCTAAGAATTAAAAATAGCTTCACAGCATTATGTTAGTGACTGTCATTAATAGAAATGTATCTCATGGACAGGCTTAATGATGGCACTCTTCCCTGTAAACAAAGATTTGAGGGGGAGTATTTTGCTCATGTAGAGTGGGACCCGTGACCATGTGGGTAAAAACACATTTAGAAGATTTAAATAGTTATCAAACCAGCAACAAGTGTGTTGAAATGAGAACACTTTCATTTGGGGGTTAGGGCAACTTATGTTTTACTTTAAAGATTTTTAACTTTAAGTCTACAGATTTGTTCTACAAACGATCAATACTTGGAGGAAAGAGCTCTGATTTATATCTTTTTCTGTATTTCCAGCAATAACTGAATACACAGTGCACTTTGCTAGATACCATCTATCAATTAAGTCAAAAACCTTGTGATGATCCTGAAATAGTTTTGAAAGTGTAAAAGCTCTTACGCGCCCCCTAGTGGGGATAAGGTGATATACTTTTTTTTTTTTTTTTGGAATATTAGAAACACTGAGAATGAAAATGCTTTATTTCATTTCTCTTTATACCTCAAAAATACTTTATACGTTACTGAAAATCTCTCTTCACCTTGGTAGCCCCAGCATGACTTAAGGCCTGTGAATAAAAAGCAGAAAGTGGTGTCTTCTTAAAAATATACATTCTTATATTTTTTAATTTAGTTTACCTTTTGTAGTCTTACTCGTCTGTCTGCCCCTGCCTCTGCCCTTGTTGTTGTTGTTTAGTCACTCAGTCATGTCGAGCTCTTTTGGGACCCCATGGACTGTAGCCATGGGGTCCCAAAAGCATACTGAAGTGGGTTGCCAGTTCCTCCTCCAGGGGATCTTCCATCCCAGGGACTGAACCCAGGTCTCCTGCTTGGCGGGTGGATTCTTTACCATTGAGCCAGCTGGGAAGCCCACCCACCTCTGCCCTAGGCATTACAAAAAAACCTTTTGTATTAGTTGCAGTAAGCCTATGTCCTGAAAAGAATGAACTCTGAAATCTGACCGAATTAATAATACGCAAATTTCTTTCCCTCTTATGTCACCATCCAATGAAGATATTTGATGAGCAGCCTTCCTTGTGGTGACTCAGAGCTCCTCACATCTTGTAGCTCAGCCCTAAAGGAAGTGATCAGAAAACTTCCTGTGGAGGTATTTTAGGCTGTGTGGACTACAGGCTCTCTGTCCAAATGCTGCCAGCTCCATGGTTTTGGCATGGGAAAGCAGCAGTAGACAATATGTAAGTGAATGAGTATGGCTGTGTGCCAATAAAGCTGTGCTTATCAACACTGAGATTTGAATTTCATGTAATTTGTATGAAATATTCTTCCTTTTTAATGTTTTTTAACCAGAAAAATGTAAAAATCATTCTTAGCTCATAGGCAGTACAGAACCAGAGGGCAGTTGTAGCTTGCTGACCCTTGCATAGGGGTAAGGAATCTTTTACTTCCAATCAGAGATTGGAGAAGGGTCTTAAACGGGAGATTTTTCTGGACCAGCCTGGAAGTAGTGCACCATCCCTTCTGCTTCCATCATTGGCCAGAACTCAGTCATATGACCACAGCCAGGGAGGAGAGGGAGTGGGTTTTGGTGAACATGTAACAGTATAGCCACAATTTCTAAAACAGTTTACCTCGTTAGTTTAAAAATGCAATTTCATTCATTCATTCATTCTTAGCCATTCTTAGTCGATGCCATTCCTTAGCCATATTCTTCATAATCCCTTTTTATGTATTGGGTTTAAAGCCTAAAGGTCTTAAAGCGAGTATGTTCAGGAAAACATTTGTGATATTATAAATACCAAATATTTATAATAGCTAAGAAATGGCATCAAAGAATAAAGAATGAATGAAATTGTATTCTTAAAGAAACAGCATGAACTCTAATAGAGGTTGTGGCTACACTGCTAAGTGTTCACCACATCCTTTTCTAATGCCTATTCACTTCTGCATGTCAGCTCAAGGCAGGTCAGTGTTCTCACAGTATCTGGTAGGAGCAGCGTTTCTCAGTCATGAATGTGCGTGTGATCAGCTGGGGTATCGTACCAGCACTGCAGGGTGCCTGCACGTTCGCATCTTTAGTATCAGTCATGTTGGTGTTGCTGGTCTGGGGACCACACTTTGAGTAGTAAGAGTTAGAGTGCGGTGCTCATAAGGCTCAGTTTTTTCATCTCAGTAATCTTATATACATTTGGCTTTAATGGCTGGGACCCTATGCAGCTGTCTGGATTTTGGACAAAATGGGGGTAAAAAGAGATAGTGAACTGAAGCCCAAAGCTTGGGCTAGCTCGCATTGTGTTTTTTGCAAAAAAAAAAAAAAAAAAAAAAAAACCACCCAGTCTTTTCTTTGGCATTTTTCATGCTGCCTTACAGAATTTTAAAAGCCCAGACCAACTTTATACCACTGAAATGATCAGACAGAATTAATGAAATATTCTGCTTTTCCCTGATGTCTACTTTGGGACATTTGAAAAGCAAGAAGTATTGAGTATGGTAGCATTATTATCCCACAGAATGAGTGTATCAAATACTTCTCATATTTGCACATTTTCATTGGTTTCATTCTAATCTCTATTGGCTAGACCTTTTTTGAGAATGAATTTTACTATATCATTGTCACTTTCTTGTTTCTATAATAATTAACTCAGTATATAGGGAAATTTAGGATGCTTTTCATTGAAATATAGGCATCTTCAGAAGTGCTAGAAAACCTAACAGATTGTTAAAATCCTAACAATATTCAGAGTTTGTCATATATTTGTGGAGAAGCTAAGTTTATTTACCAATGCCTAATAATGTTCCTAGAAAGTAAAAATAATTTCTAACCCAAAGTAGTACGTATCAAAGCAGATATACTCTCAACTCTGAAATTAATGAAGAAACGTGATCATAGGGGAAACAACAACATATGAGGCCTTTGTACATTGTAAACTTAAAACTGAAAGGAAATATTAGTATAAGATGTGCTCCACCTAAATATAGAGTGAAATGAAATCATCTCTCCATGTCTGTGCTCAGTCGCTCAGTTGTGTCTGACTCTTTGTGACCCCATGGACTGTAGTCCGCCAGGCTCCTCTGTCCATGGGATTTCCCAGGCAAGAATACTGGAGTGGAGTCCCATTTCCTACTTCAGGAGATCTTCTCCACTCAGGGATCAAACCTGCATCACTCGCGTCTCCTGCATGGACAAGAGGATTCTTTACCACTAGTGCCACAAATTTGAACAAATGTTAAAGCAAGAATGACAAATGGAAATTAAATATCTGATGCAGTTCAGGTTTTAAAATAAACCTCATAGCACAAAAAAGTAGCCCCTGTCATTAAATAAACTTGACAAAAATGAATCAACAGTATATCCAGAAAAGAAAGGAAATTGAGTGATAGGTGAGTAGTGCAGGGTAGGATGGGATGTTGTGACCTAACTGGAGTGCTTATTTTTATTTCATGTTGTTTTTCACCTTGCCAGGAGAGGGCAGCCAGTCCCCACACTGAAAATCAGCTAGCAAATTAAATTTCAAATTTGCATCTACCATTTTCAGAGATTTTTCTTTTAAGCTTACATCAACTGTCCATTTTACTGACCATAATGGGAAGCTTGATGATTTCAAAGAGCATTAAACAAGCGGATCTGAATTTGGAATGTCTGCCCTGCTGCTGCTGCTAAGTCACTTCAGTCGTGTCCGACTCTGTGCGACCCCATAGACGGCAGCCCACAACGCTCCTCTGTCCCTGGGATTCTCCAGGCAAGAACACTGGAGTGGGTTGCCATTTCCTTCTCCAATGCATGAAAGTGAAAAGTGAAAGTGAAGTCCTCAGTCATGTCCGACCCTCAGCGACCCCATGGACTGCAGCCTTCCAGGCTCCTCTGTCCATGGGATTTTCCAAGCAAGAGTACTGGAGTGGGGTGCCATTGCCTTCTTCGAACGTCTGCCCTAGATCTCAGCAATTCTGTGTCTGCAAGCAAGTTTATGAACAACCTAGATTTCTTTGTATGTAAAACAGATGTAATAATACCAGCTGCCTCCTCAAAGTGTGGCAAATAATGTTCATGAAAGCCCTGTGTCCATTTATTCATTCATCTCTTCACTTAGTCAATGCATTTAAGCCTTAATAGTCACTGTTCTGGATGCCAAAATCCAAAGATGAGGATTACACCAACTTTGCTTTCAAACGATCCTTTGCTAACTGAATAGAAACGGGATGGTGGCACTGTAACTGGGCCGCAAATAAAGGGATAGACTGGTGAGGCTTGGTCCTGTCTACTCTATAGCCCTGCCCTGTTGTCCTCATCTCCCACTACTCTGCCCTTCACTCACTCCATTCTGATCATTCAGACCTCCCAGCTGTTCTTTAGACTCAACGAATTCCCTGCTTCTTTGAGGATTTGTATTTTCAGTTCCTTGCCTGAGTGCTCTTCCCTTAGTTATCTACAGGACTCACTCTTAGGAGTTGATTTTTAGGTCTTGTCTCACTTGTACAGTCCTTAGAGAGGCCCCTCTGTGCACATTATCTGAAATAGCATCTCCCTCTCTATTTCACTTTCTTTCAGTCTGAGAATTAAGACCTCAGTCCCTAAAGCATCCTTTTGTGTGTAATGAATTAACTTCTCTCCTATGTGTCTAGAATGATAATAGCTATGCATTATATTTAGAAAACTTGAGAAATAGTTATCACTTTCTGTGCTCTGATGAGGCAAGCAAGTTGAATCTGTGGTTTAGTTCTTAACTTACGATACTGTATTATGAATATGTTTGTTTATTTGTTTTTCTCTCCTTTGTCTTCACTGAAACACAAGCTCCAGGAAGATAGAAATGATGGCATGTTCACTGTGATACTTCCAGCACCTAGAACCATGCCTGGCAATATGTCTTTGCTGGACTAATGAATGAATGGATGACAAATGAATGAATGGATGTTGAGAAAGCACTGGCAAGGTAACTCTTGATCTGAATCTACTAAAATAAGCAGGGACTTCCCTAGTGGCTCAGATGGTAAAGAATCCACCTGCAATGCAGGAGACCTGGGTTCAGTCCCTGGGTTGGGAAGAGTCCCTGGAGAAAGGAATGGCTACCCAGTCCTGTATTCTTGCCTGGAGAATCTCATGGACAGAGGAGCCTGGCAGGCTACAGTTCATGGGGTCTCAAAGAATCGGACACAACTGAACGACTAACACACACACACATACACATACACAAGGTAAGCAGAGTTTTACTTGGGAGTGGGAAAAATATTCCAAACAGTAACACAACATGGCTTGATGAAATAGGCTTGTAAACCTAAGAGTGCCATATTCAGGTAACGTAGTAGCTTTCTGAAGTAATAAATCCATACTCTCTAGCTCTTCTGGGGTTTTTCCTCCTTCTTTGAGGAGTATTATATACTATATGCATATTGTGTTATTCACAATATATTTTTAACAAAAATAAGTCATATTCCCTGAACAGATTTCCACCTGTTGACTCTCTGTGTGTTCAGGAAAATACAAATTTTAACATTAGTTGAAAAGCTATATATAATTGAAATTTAATCTACCAGGGAAAATGCTACTAGATAAAATTTCAAACCTAGCACATTACTTTCGGAGAAGGCGATGGCACCCCACTCCAGTACTCTCACCTGGAAAATCCCATGGATGGAGGAGCCTGGTAGGCTGCAGTCCGTGGGGTAGTGAAGAGTCGGACACAACTGAGCAACTTCCCTTTCACTTTTCACTTTCATGCATTGGAGAAGGAAATGGCAACCCACTCCAGTGTTCTTGCCTGGAGAATCCCAGGGACAGAGGAGCGTTGTGGGCTGCCATCTATGGGGTCGCACAGAGTCGGACACAACTGAAGCAACTTAGCAGCAGCACGTTACTTTGGCTTCTCAGAGTTATTCTTCTCTTATTAACAAAAAGAACCACATATCAACTCGTTGATTAAAGCAATAATATTCTCCCAGTGCAAAAATCTCTCTCTCTCTGTCTTTGAGCAATGAAGTGTATATGCAGTGACCATTAGATCTCTGCTACTTAAAGTGTGGTCCCTGGACCAGTGCTGGTCCTTGTGTAATCCTTGAAGGTCTATAATGAGATAAGCAAACCAAGTGAGAGGATACACATTTAAAACCTTTAATGGAAATGTGACAGCATAATTTTATATGTAATTTATTTTATTTTTATTACATTTTCCAAAAACATCAGTATACAATGAATTCAAATAAAAAAAAAATCAAACCCTGGTGTTTGAGTACAGGTCGTTTGAGGAACATTTCTATAGAGTGTGATCTGTGGACTGCTTTTAGTCCCACAAAGTCGAAACTATCAGACACACAGAAGATTTAGCTTGGAGTTCATAAGCCTCAAACTTCAGGCAGGTGACAGTACCTCCTAATAGTGCTGAGGGCTGATTTTTATGAGGCACTTAATACGTTCTAGCTGTGCTTTGTTGCTCAGTCGTGTCTGACTCTTTGCGACCCCATGGACTGTAGCCCGCCAGGCTCCTCTGTCCATGGGATTCTCCAGGCAACATTACTGGAGTGGGTTGCCATGCCCTCCTCCAGGGGATCTTCCTGACTCATGGATTGAACCCAGGTCTCCTGCATTGCAGGTGGATTCTTTACCGTCTGAGCCACCAGGGAAGCCCACTGTATTCTAGCTGCTGCTGCTGCTGCTAAGTCGCTTCAGTTGTGTCTGACTCTGTGCAACCCCGTAGACGGCAGCCTATCAGGCTCCTCTGTCCTTGGGATTCTCCAGGCAAGAACGCTGGAGTGGGTTGCCATTTCCTTCTCCAATGCATGAAAGTGAAAAGTGAAAGTGAAGTCGCTCAGTGGTGTCCAACTCTTAGTGACCCCATGGACTGCAGCCTACCAGGCTCCTCCGTCCATGGGAGTTTCCAGGCAAGAGTACTGTGTTCTAGACATAATGCTAAAAACTTGAGAGCTATTCTTTAGAGTAAGGGATGGAGAAAAATAATAGTAGTGGTTACTGTGGTGGGGAGAGAAGGTACCATGAAAATGACAGGTGTTCTTGGTCTATGCCAGCCAGGCTTCTTTTAGGAATTATACCTCAGCTGATAAAGAATACACCTGCAATGCAGGAGACCTGGGTTCTATCCATGTGTTGGAAAGATCCCTTGAAAGAGGGCATGGCAACCCACTGCAGTATTCTTGCCTAGAGAATTCCATGGATAGAGGAGCCTGGAGGGCTATATTCCATGGGATCGCAAATAGTCTGGGCACGACTGAGGAGGTTCGGCACTCTATTTCATTTGACATTATAGTGAACCTTCTCTGTGTCAAATCCAGCACCAGTATATCATTATCTTAAGCTGTCAACAAAATCCTTATTGAGAAGAAATCAGACTCAGAGTGTCGAGGAGGAGAAAACATGGAGTCAGGGGCCTGGGAACAAGGGACCGGAAGCTGGCTTCCCGGGAGCTTGGGGGGGGAAAGGCGTGAATCTCGGGGGTGGAGACTCAGCGTTCATTTGCATAACCAGCATGCACTGCACGCAATATAGATTGAATTTTCTATTATTATTCATCGTAGATTTCTTTTAAACGTAGTATTTCGATGAATGAGCCTTCACGCACTTAAGTGAAAAGATCTGCCGCAAACTCTTGACCAAGAGTTACCCTTGACACTGCTCACCCTAACTGTCTTAGGAGTGCTTGTTCTCAAGGTGGGTCTTTTGTGTTGCAATCAGTATGCAGCTTTGCGTCTAAAAGGGTATAAGCTGCGCGGTCCTAATTTTTGGAGGCTTTGTCAGCTGGACAAAGCCAATATGGTTGTATGCAAAAACAGACTTTGCAAAGGGAGAGTTTTGGGATAGGCGTTTGTTTTCTCGTGTTCTTATATATAAGAGCTTTCTGTGTTTGTTTACTGTGTTAGGCTTTAGTCTTCTAAGTTGATTTTCTTAGTCATGTCCGATTATTTGGTAAACCCGTGGACTGCGGTTTTTTGGCTTTTCTTATCACTCACTCGTAGAGATTACTCATGCTCTTTGAATCCATGGTGCTATCTAACCATTTCATTTTCTATTGTTTTCTTTTTTCTTCTAATCTTTAGTCCTTCCTAGCATCAGGGTCTTTTTCAGTAAGTCAGTTCTTTGCATCTGGTGGCCAAACTATTGGAATTTCAGAGTCAGCATCAGTTCTTCCAATGAATATTCGGGACTGATTTCCTTTAGGATGGACTGGTTGGATCTCTTTGCAGTCTGAGGGACTCTCAAGCGTCTTTTCTAAGACCACAGTCCAACAGCCTCCATTCTTTGGCCTTCAGCTTTCTTTACAGTGCAACTCTCACATCCATACATGAGTACTGGAAAAACCATAGCTTTGACTGGACAGACCTTTTTCAGCTAAGTAGTATCTCTGCTTTATAATATGCTGTCTTGGTTGGTCATAGCTTTTCTTCCAAGGAGCAAGTGTCTTTTAATTTCATGGTTGAAGTCACCGTCCTCAGTGATTTTAGAGCCTAAGAAGGTAAAGTCTGTCTGTTTCCATCGTTTCCCCATCTATTGCCATGAAAGATCATGGCATCTGGTCCCATCACTTCATGACAAATAGATGGGGAAACAGTGTCAGACTATTTTTCTGGGCTTCAAAATCACTGCAGATGGTGATTGCAGCCATGAGCTTACTCTTTGGAAGGAAAGTTATAACCAACCTAGATAGCATATTCAAAAGCAGAGACATTACTTTGCCAACAAAGGTCCGTCTAGTCAAGGCTATGGTTTTTCCAGTGGTTATGTATGGATGTGAGAGTTGGACCGTGAAGAAGGCTGAGCACCGAAGAATTGATGCTTTTGAACTGTGGTGTTGGAGAAGACTCTTGAGAGTCCCTTGGACTGCAAGGAGATCCAACCAGCCCATTCTAAAGGAGATCAGTCCTGAGTGTTCTTTGGAAAGAATGATGCTAAAGCTGAAACTCCAGTACTTTGGCCACCTCATGTGAAGAGTTGACTCATTGGAAAAGACTCTGATGCTGGGAAGGATTGGGGGCAGGAGGAAAAGGGGACAACAGAGGGTGAGATGGCTGGATGGCATCACCAACTTGATGGATGTGAGTCTGAGTGAACTCCAGGAGTTGGTGATGGACAGGGAGCCCTGGCGTGCTGTGATTCATGGGGTTGCAAAGAGTCGGACATGACTGAGCGACTGAACTGAACTGAACTGATGAAACCAGATGCCATGATCTTCGTTTTCTGAATTTTCAGTTTTAAGCCAACTTTTCACTCTCCTCTTTCACTTTCACTTTCATCAAGAGGCTCCTTAGTTGTTCTTCAGTTTCTGCCATAGGGGTGATGTCATCCGCATTTCTGAGGTTATTGATGTTTCTCACAGCAATCTTGATTCTAGCTTGTGCTTCATCCAGCTTCATCCAGTTAGCATGATGTATGCTGCATGTAAGTTAAATAAGCAGGGTGACAATATATAGCCTTGACGTTCTCCTTTCCCAATTTGAAAGCAGTCTGTTATTCCATGTCCAGTTCTAACTGTTGCTTCTTGACCTGCATACAGATTTCTGAAGAGGCAAGTCAGGTGGTCTGGTATTCCCATCTTTTGTAGAATTTTCCACAGTTTGTTGTGATCCATGCAGTCAAAGGCTTTGGCGTAGTTAATAAAGCAGAACTATCTTGCCTTTTTTCTGGAACTTGCTGTTGTGTTTTTTTTTTTTCTGGAACTCTTTGTTTTCAGTGATGATTGGATGTTGGCAATCTGGTCTTGGGTTCCTCTGCCTTTTCTAAATCCAGCTTGAACATGTGGAAGTTCCCAGTTCACATAATATTGAAGCCTGGCTTAGAGAATGTTGAGCATTACTTTGCTAGCATGTGAGATGAGTGCAGTTGTGTGGTAGTTTGAGCATTCTTTGGCATTGCCTTTCTTTGGGATTGGAATGAAAACTGACCTTTTCCAGTCCTCTGGCCAGTGCGGAGTTTTCTAAATTTGCTGGCATATTGAGTGGAACACTTTCACAGCATCATCTGTTAGGATTTGACATAGCTCAGTCGGAATTTATCACCTCCACTAGCTTTGTTCCTAGTGATGCTTCCTAAGACCCACTTGACTTCCCATTCCAGGATGTTTGGCTCTAGGTGAGTGATCACACCATCATGGTTATCTGGGTCTTGAAAATCATTTTTGTATAGTTCTTCTGTGTATTGTTGCCACCTATTCTTAACATCTTCTGCTCTGTTAGGTTCATACCATTTCTGTCCTTTATTTTGCCCGTCTTTGTATGAAATACTCCCTTCGCATCTCTAATTTTCTTGAGGAGATCTCTAGTCTTTCCCATTCTATTGTTTTTTGTTCCTCTTTACTTTCTGTCATTAGAGTGGTGTCACCTGAATATCATATCTAAGGTTGTTGATATTGCTCCCAGTAATCTTGATTCCAGCTTGTGCTTCATCCAGCCCAGCATTTCGCACAGTGTGTTCTGCATATAAGTTCAATAAGCAGGGTGAAATATGCAGCCTTGTCGTATTCCTTTCCCAATTTTGAACCAGTCCATTGTTCCATGTCCAGTTCTAGTTGTTGCTTCTTGATCTGCATACAGACTTCTCAGGATGGTCTGATATTCCCATCTCTAAGAATTTTCCACAGTTTGTTGTGATCTACATAGTCAAAGGCTTTAGCACAGTCAATGAAGCAGATGTTTTTCTGCAATTCCTTTGCTTTCTCTATGATCCAACGGATGTTGGCAATTTGGTTTCTCTGCCTTTTCTAATTCCAGCATGTACATCTGGAAGTTCTCAGCTCACGTACTGCTGAAGCCTAGTTTGGTTATGCATATATGTGTATATATCTAAATTCTCTTTTTTTCTGATTCTGTTCCATTATAGTTTCTGACAAGATACTGAATATAGTTTCCTGTGCTATGTGGCAAATCTTTGGTTTTTTTGTCATTCTTAATAATACCAACCTCTCTTTCTTTTTTCCATCCAGTTCTAGAAGTCATAGCTGATTTTTAGCAATTTGCTATCTTAGGGTTTTCATTTTGCCATTTCAGCTCTCCAATACATGGGTTAACCATTCTTTATACTAAATTTTGCCTATGAAAATAATTTTATTTCTGCCTTTTGACAGGACATGATTGATACATCAACTACAGTTAGTTATTCATTGTATTTGCTTTATAGCTTATTTAAATCTTTGCTTAACAAAATCTTTCATTCTAATATTTTTATTTTACTAGAAGAGCCTGGTGGGCTGCAGTTCATAGGGTCACAAAGAGTTGGACATGACTGAAGCAACTTAGCATGCAAAAAATATAAGGTAGCTAGGACCAAACCTGACAAAGATGTATATGCCATAGAAGGAAATATTAAAGAGCATCTAAATAAAAGAAAGATATACTATACTAATACATTCATGGATGGAAAGACAAATATCTCTAAATATGCCAATCTTCTCCAAATTAAATCTTAGAAGGAGGCCTGGAATCTGCATTTTATCATCCTAGCAGAGTTTGAAACTGTGGTTTTGGACCAACTTTAGAAAACACTGATGAAGAAGGATAGTATTTCAAGTCATAAATATTTTCTCCAGGACATTTTATATCAAGGCCTTCAATAGCGCCTAACCTCACAAGTATTCTGTATTTGTCTTTACCATTGTCTTTATACACATTTCCTTGAAAGTCTGTAATTCTGGCTGAGACTTATGGAAATAAATCAGAACAAAATTCATGAAGCCTGTATATGCAGCATGTGTATTTGAATTTTTCAAATGCATGTACTCTCTCCCAATATTCCAGACAGGACAAGAGTTTTTATTTGAAGTATCCTGTTCCTTCTGGAGCTGGCACCCCAGCATCTGCCAATCTAATTATACCCTCCACAGCCAGCCATCAGTATGCCTGAGCAAGCTGGCTATAATAATCATTTCTAAAATCTTACAGTGTCTGCCAGAAATGTGGAAATGTATAGCAAATGCTGAAATTGGCCAAATTCCTATGAAGACTAAAATCAGGGTGAGCACCCAAGGACAGCATTGGGTAATCGAATCAAACAATCACCTCTTTGTTCTACAGAAAGGCAAATACTCCTTTGCACTACCTGCAACCCCAATAGTGTGCAAGAAACATGAAATTCAACTCTTTTGTTGAAATAATACCCTTGGCTACTTTAAAGGTTGGTAGGAGCTTTCCTGTCTCTGAAAATACTCTGAGGTAGACAAGTCAAACTAGCATGGTTACTTTAACACCTGTTGATCCTTCAAGACATGGCTCAGATGTCACTTTAAACCTTCCTTAAACTTCCCCTCCACCAGTACAAAATAATGCTCAAGATGTTACTTTGCAATAATACCTCTATCTTCTGAGTTATGTTAGTTTTTCATTTCAATTTTATTTATTGGAATACAGTTGATTTACAATGTTGTGTTAGTTTGTGCTGTACATTGCATCAGTTTACATATACATATATCCACTTTTTTTTAAGATTCTATTCCATATAGATTATTCCAGATGAATTATTTTACTGTTTGTTATCACTCTCCATTGTTGGCCTGAGAGCCCTTATTCTAAATTGTGGTATGCCTGGTGTCTAATTAAGGGCTCAGAATGTAGTAGATGGGCTTCCCAGGTGACTCAGTGGTAAAGAATCCACCTGCCAATGCAGGAGACACAGGAGATGCAAGTTCCATCCCTGAGCCGGGAAGATCCCCTGGAGAAGGAAATGGCAACCCACTCCAGTATTCTTGCCCAGGAAATCCCATGGACAGTAGAACCTGGCAGGCTACAGTGCATGGGGTTGCAAAGAGTCAAACAAGACTTAGCGACTAAGCATTTACGCAATGTAGTAGAATGTAGTAGGCACTTGGTAAATGTTTATCTGATGAATGAAAACTTTCTGTTGCCACCAAGTTTACCCTGGGATGATCTTGGTCCTGTGGCTGCCTGAGGTCTTCTCAGTACACAAAACTCTCTGAGAGGTCGCAAGAAAGGATATCACCTGGGCAATTGGAGGTTTGGCCCTCATCTGTATAGATTCAGAAAACCGAGTGGTCAGTGCATTTTCACCATTCAGAGGCTCTTTTTCTCAAAAAGTATGTATTGAGGGCTTTCTCTGAGCCTGGCATTCTGCTGGGTGCTGAGAATAAAGGAGCTTCATGAGCACAGCCCCTGCCTTCACTTCATTTACCACTTGGCTGGGGGGGTGGGGGTGTCCATTCAAAAAGCCCTAAAAGGAAACAACTCAAGGGAGTTCCCTGGTGGTCTAGTGGTTAGTTATGATTCTAGGCTTTCACTGCTGGGGCTCAGGTTCAATTCCTGGCAGGGGAACGGAGACAAGCCAAAACACAAAACAAGACAAAAACCAAGCCCCTTGTACTGGAGAGTAGAACTGGCCTGGTATGGGAAGTACAGTGTGCTAGAGTTGCAAAACAGGAGCACCCAAAATATTTTGAGTGCTCAGGGGGCTTCCAAACACACTCCCAGAAGGCACTGTCTCCAGAATATGGCTCTCAGGCCTGATTTACAAAGTCAAAATGTCCCTTTATTAATAATGAGCAATGGGAGCATCTCACTGAATGCAAATGTACACTGTGGACAGAGAATGTTGCCTGCCATTTCAGTAAACAAAGGATATTGAGACCATAAAACTAACAGGCACCACTGTCACCCCAAGGGTGGGCCCTGAATGGATTCAGGATGGGGAAAAATAGGATAGTGCCCCTAGATAAAGTGTATATCAAAGGAATGATTTCAATGGGCCCAGACTCTTGCATCTTCCCATACTAAAATCATTAACTTGAGATGTGTGTTTTTGTGATTAGCAGTAATCTTTTGATGTTCTGATGGTTGACTACATATTTTTTTTTCTCAGCAAAGAACTTCCTATATATTCTGGCTCCTCCCTTACCTCTTTTTTTTTGCCCCACTGAGTGGCTTGTAGGATCTTAGTTCCCTTAGATCCCGTTGTTCTCCAAGCAGAGATTGAACCTGTGCCCCCTGCAGTGGAAGCACGGAGTCCCAACCACTGGCCCACCAGGTAACTCCCCTGCCCCCTTACCTTTTTGGAGCAGTCTCTGAGAACTAAGAGACTGCATCCCGGGCTCAAGTCCTCAGTGAGTTTGCCAAATAAAACATAATTTGGGGGAGTTCTCTGGCCGCCTAATGGTTAGGATTCTTCACTTTCACTGACAGGACTGGGGTTTGGTCCCTGGTTGGGGAACTGAGATGCCACAATTAGGTTTGCCTTTGTCTTCTCAGTCAACTACACACGTCTCCATTCTGTCTCTCTCTGGAGTCAGATTCACACAGGGAGACAGATTCTAATGGGAAGGTTATTTGGTGAACAAGAAATCAAAACAATTCTCCCTGTTAAGAGGCATTAGATTTGAATGTTGGGGCTTCTATCCTCACACGAGGGACAGCCTTGGAAATGGAGCCATTAGTTTTGAACTTCTCTTTTTTGACCAAGATCCTCTCTTTCCCGTTGAATGGGCTTTGCCAACGTGGCCTCACTGACTCCCCTTTTCTAGGTTTCCACTCTTCTGATGAGGTACAGCACTTCTTGAGATTTGTCAGTACCTTTGTCTATATTATAGAGTATGATGAGGTCTGCTAATTTACTGCCAGCAAAGACAGTGTAGTAGTAGTAGCTTGTGTGTGTGTGTTGTGTAAAACTAAGAGCTAGCAATGACCCCACTCAGGATGTCACACACCAGGGGTAGTTGGCTATATTAATCGGGGAGTCTGTATCATAGCTTCTAGCTACTGCAAATGTTTCTGTTAGCCATAGCTCAATCAACAGCAGAGACTTTGCTAAGTAGTGAAATGAAGGTTAGAAATGGATTTTCACTGGTGAAATTAGTAACGTGTTAGCCAGTATGATGGGTGTTAGTAATGGGTTAAGAGTGGTAAAGTTAATAATACTCAAGACATGTGCATTGCTTAAAATTTGTGAGTCTCTTCAACCTTGCATTTACAGGGTATGAGAACCTAGCCATCTGAAGCCTGTTCCCTAAGGAGTAATACTACAGGCCAAACCTCTAAATAGCTCTGTGTCCAGCTATGAACTCTGAGGGTTCCAGTTCCCTGATCCTGGCTGCAAGGCCAGCAGAATCCTGCAAGTTGATCTCTTAACCAAATTGCTGGGAGCATCACTGAGCTTACTACTCCTGATAACTTTGGGCCTCAGGCTCTCGGTTGTTTTTAGCATCTGAATAGTGTTATTCTTTCAGTCCTGTCAGACTCTGTGATCTCATGGACCGTAGGCCCACAGGATCCTCTCTGTCTATGGAATTCTCCAGGCAAGAATACTGCAGTGGATAGCCATTCCCTTCTCCAGGAGATTCTTCCCCAGGATTCAATTTGGGTCTCCCACTTTGTAAGCAGACTCTTTACTGTCTAAACCATCAGGGTGACTCTAATCACTATTTTTTTAAAAAAAGTGTCTGCCAAAATAGGAGGGCCCAGTTCCGTACCTGGGTCATGAAAATTGTCCAGTACATTTGCTCAGTTCTGTCTGACCGGCTTTCCTATCTGTCACTAACTCCCAGGGCTTGCTCAAACTCATGTCCACCTCAGTGATGCTATCTAAGCATTTTCCCCAATGTCGTCCCTTTATCCTCCCGTCTTCAGTCTTTCCCAGCACCAGAAAAATCTCCTGGAAAACCCATCCACAGTTATGAGAACCTTACTGAGCAAAGACCAAGCAATCTTGCTGACTGATCAACCTGACCTGCCCTGTGAGAAATCTCTATGCAGGTCAAGAAGCAACAGTTAGAACTTGACATTGAAAAACAGGCTGGTTCAAAATCTGTAAACGAGTACATCAAGGCTGCATATAGTCACCCTGCTTATTTAACTTATATGGAGATTACAGCATCTGAAATGCCACGCTGCATGAAGCACAAGCTGGAATCAAGATAGCTGGGAGAAACATCAGTAACCTCAGAAATGCAGATGACACCACCCTCACGGCAGACAGCAAAAAAGAACTAAAGAGCCTCTTGATGAAAGTGAAAGAGGAGTGTGAAAAAGTTGGCTTAAAACTCAACATTCAGAAAACAAAGATCATGGCATCCAGTCCCATCACTTCATGGCAAATAGATGGGGAAACAATGGAAACAGTGACAGAGTTTATTTTCATGGGCTTTAAAGTCACTGTGGACAGTGACTTCAGCCATGAAATTAAAAGACGCTTGCTCCTTGGAAGAAAAGCTATGACCAACCAAGACAGCATATTAAAAAGCAGAGATATTACTTGGCTGAAAAAGGTCTGTCCAGTCAAAGCTATGGTTTTTCCAGTACTCATGTATGGATGTGAGAGTTGCACTGTAAAGAAAGCTGAAGGCCAAAGAATGGAGGCTGTTGGACTGTGTGGTCTTGGAGAAGATGCTTGAAAGTCCCTTGGACTGCAAGGAGATCCAACCAGTTCATCCTAAAGGAAATCAGTCCTGAATATTCATTGGAAGAACTGATGCTGACACTGAAATTCCAATAGTTTGGCCACTTGATGTAACGAACTGACTTACTGGAAAAGCCCCTGATGCTGGGAACGACTAAAGGTGGGAGGAGAAAGGAGACGACAGAAAATGAGATGGTTAGATAGCACCATTGATTCGAAGGGCAGGAATATGAGTAACCTCCAAGAATGGGTGATAGGAAAACCTGAAGTGCCACAGTCCACGGGGTTACAAAATAGTCGCACACGACTGAGAGAGTCAACTGAGCAGACCAAAGCCTAGCCTCAGAATTTCACGTGATAAACACACAGATAGCTCTTAAGTACAACAACCCAAGAAAAAAAAAGCCTGCCTCAAAACTTTCCCTTCATAAGGTCTGTTTTTGCATACAACGATGTTAGCCTTGTTTATCTCACAAGGCCTCCAAAAATGGTGTCACTGGGCTTATATTCCTCCTCAGGTCTAACTAACCAAATCTTAAGTACAAGACAAAAGACTCAGCTTGAGGATGAGCAAGAATAAGCATAAGAATGCTTCAGTGTGCCTGTGCACATACAGATGAGGGAACACACATTCCTAACACAGTGAGGCAGAGGGGCGTGAAGTGTAAGTCCGGGTCAAGAGTTTGCAGCAGATCTTTTCTCTTAAGTGGGTTAAGGCTCATTCATCAAAATACTATGTTTAAAAGAAATCTATGATAAATTGGAACTATATCACGAGGAGTGAATTCTGGTTATGCAAATATTTGCTGAGTCCCCGCCCCCGAGATTCACGTCTTTCCCCACCTTAGCTCCCGGGAAGCCAGCTTCCAGTCCCTTGTTCCCAGGCCCGACTCCATGTTTTCTCCTTCTTGACACTCTGAGTCTGATTTCTTCTCAATAAGGATTTTGTTGACGGCTTAAGATAATGATATATGGGCGCTGCATTTGACACAGAGAAGGTTCACTATAATGTCAAATGAAATAGAGTGCTGAACCTCCTGGGAGGAGAAAAGAGATGACAGAAAATGATATGGTTAGATAGCACCATTGATTTGAAGGGCATGAGTATGAGTTAAGTTTCAAGAATGTGTGATAGAAAAACCTGAAGTGCCGGAGTCCTTGGGGTTACAAAATAGTCGGACACGACTGAGTCAACTAAGCAGACCAAAGCCTAATCTCGGAATTTCCCCCAATAACCACATGGAAAGTTCTTAAATATAAGGACCCCAGGAAAAAAGCCTGCCTCAAAGCTTTCACTTTGTAAGGTCTGTTTTTGCATACAACGGTAGTGGTCTTGCTTCTCTCACAAGACCTTCAAAAATTGAGGGTAATGCAGTGATGTTTCTCCTCAGACCTAACCAACCAAATACGAAGTGCAAGGCAAAAGACCCGACTTGAGCACGAGCACACATAACACAGTTAGGGTGAGGAGCGTCAAGGGTAAGTCCAGGTCAAGAGTTTGCAACAGATCTTTTCTCTTAAGTGACTGAAGGCTCATTCTTCAAAATACTACGTTTAAAAGAAATTATGATAAATTGAAATAGTAAATTGAAACTATATTGCATGCAATGCATGCTAGTTATGCAAATATTCGTTGAGTCCCCGCCCCCGAGGTTCGCTATCATGGCGAATGAAAGAGAGTGCCGAACCTACTCGGTCGTGCCCAGACTATTTGTGAATCCCATGGACTGTAGCCCTCCAGGCTCCTCTGTCCGTGGAATTCTCCAGGCAAGAATTCTGCAGTAGGTAACCATTCCCTTCTCCAGGAGAAGCTTCCCCAGGATCGAACCTGGGTCTCCCGCTTTGTGAACAGACTCTTTACTGTCTAAGCCATCAGGGTGACTCTAATCACTATTAAAAAAAAAAAAAAAAGGTGACTGCCAATATAGGAGGGCCTGGTTCCATCCCTGGGTCGTGAAAATTGTGCAGTTCATTTGCTGAGTCTTATCTGACCAGCCTTCCTGTCTGTCACCAACACTCGTGCTTGGTCAAACTCATGTCCATTCAGTTGGTGATGCCATCTAATTGCTTTTTGTAATGTGGTCCCTTTCTCCACCTGCTTTCAATCTTTCCCAGCATCAAAAAATCTCTTGGAAATCCCCATTCAGTATTATGGAAATCTGACCAAAGATTCCCATACAAGATGAGGGTCGTGCCCTCATCTTCTCCTGGAAGAAGTCCAAAATTACAACTCAGTGCTGAACAATCATCAACAGGAGAACGTTGGATCCCACCAAAAAAAGATACCCCACGTCCAAGGGCAAAGGAGAAGCCCAAACAAGATAGTAGGAGGGGTGAAATTTCATTTAGAATCAAATCCTATACCCGCCAGTGACACTTGGAGGGCTCAAAGAAAACCATGTGCACAGCAGAGCTCAGAAACCCCACAGAGCCTGAGCTAGAAATGTGTTTGAGTGTCTCCTGTGGAGGGAGGGTGGGTCAGCAGTGGCCTGCCGCAGGGGCAGGGGCTCTGGGTGCAGGAGCCCTGGTCATGCACCCTGTGGCATAAGCCCTCTTGAGGAGGTCACCATTAACCCCAACCATAGAGCCGCCAAGCAGATGGCCCACAAACAATCATACCAAAGAAATTCTCGCACTGTTAAGGAAGTTCTAGGACTCACAACAGATTTACCAACCTGGGGATCTGGCAAGGGAACTGAGAACCCCCAAGGAATTTGACTGTGGAGGCCAGTGAGATTTGATTACAGAACTTACACAGGACTGGGGAAACAGACTCTTGGAGGGCACAAACAAAACCTTGTGTGCACCAGGACCCTGGAGAAAGGAGCAGGGACCCCACAAGGGACTGACCCAGACTTGCCCGTGGGTGTCCAGGAGTCCCTGGCAGAGGCGTGGGTCGGCAGTGTACTGCTCCAGGGTTGGGGGCACTGAGTGCAGCAGTGCCTGCCTGGGACCTTTGGAAGGAGGTGGCCATTATCTTCATTACCTCCACCTTAGTTTGGGCTCAGGTCAAACAATAGGGAGGGAAGGCAGCCCCACCCATCAACAGAAAATTGGATTAAACATTTACTGAGCATGGTCGAGCCCATCAGAACAAGACCCAGTTTCCCCACAGTCAGTCTCTCCCAGCAGGAAGCTTCCATAAGCTTCTTATCCTTATCTGTCAGTGGGCAGACAGAAGGAAAACCAGTGTCAAAGAAAACTTATCAAACTGATCACATGGACCACAGCCTTGTCTAACTCAATGAAACTATGAGCCATGCCCTGTTCAGTTCAGTTCAGTCCCTGAGTCATGTCAGACTCTTTGGGACCCCAAGTACTGCAGCACGCCAGGGTCCCTGTTCATCACCAACTCCTGGAACTTGCTCAAACTCATGTACATCAAGGTGGTGATGCCACCCAACCATCTCATTCTCAGTTGTCCCCTTCTCCTCAAGCCTTCCCTCTTTCCCAGCATCAGGGTCTTTTCCAATGATTCAGTTCTCCTATTTTGGCAGTCACTTTTTTTTTTTAAAGTAGTGATTTGAGTCACCCTGATGGCTTTTATAGTAAAGAGTCTGCTTACAAAGTGGGAGACCCAGATTCGATCCTGGGGAAGCTTCTCCTGGAGAAGGGAATGGCTACCCACTGCAGTATTCTTGCCTGGAGAATTCCATGGACAGAGGAGCCTGGAAGGCTATAGTCCGTGGGGTTTGCAAATAGTCTGGGCACGACTGAGTAGGTTCGGCACTCTCTTTCATTCGCCATGATAGTGAACCTTCTCTGTGTCAAATCCAGCGCCCATATATCATTATCTTAAGCCGTCAACAAAATCCTTATTGAGAAGAAATCAGACTCAGAGTGTCGAGGAGGAGAAAACATGGAGTCAGGGGCCTGGGAACAAGGGACCGGAAGCTGGCTTCCAGGGGAGCTGGGGCGGGGAAAGGCGTGAATCTCGGGGGCGGAGACTCAACGTTCATTTGCATAACCAGCATGCACTGCACGCAATATAGATTGAATTTACTATTTTAATTCATCGTAATTTATTTTAAACGTAGTATTTCGATGAATGAACCTTCACGCACTTAAGTGGAAAGTTCTGCTGCAAATTCTTGACCCAGAGTTAACCTTGACGCTGCTCACCCTAACTGCTTTAGGAGTGCTGATTCCCAAGGTCGGTCTTTTGTGTTGGGCTTAGTATGGTCAGGGTATAGGAGAAACATAAAGAGCGCGGTTCATAATTTTTGGAGGTTTTGTCCGCTGGACAAAACCAACATGGCTGTACAAAAAGTAGACTTTGCAAAACGAAAGCTTTGAGATGGGTTTTTATTTTCCTTCTTTAGTGGAATGTTTCCCTGGTGGTTCAAATGGTAAAATATCTGTCTACAATGTGGTAGGCCCAGGTTTGATCCCTGAGTTGGGATGGTTTCTTAGAGAAGGAAATAGCAATCCTCTCCAGTACTTTCGCCTGGAGAGTTCTGTGGACGAAAGAACCTGGTGGGTTGCAGTTCATGGGGTCGCTGAGAGTCAGACATGACTGAACGACTTCATTTACACGCATTGGAGAAAAAAATGGCAGCCCCGTCCAGTGTTCTTGCCTGAGGAATTCCAGCTACGGGGGAGCCTGGTGGGCTGCCGTCTATGGGGTCGCACAGAGTCGGACACGACTGACGCGACGCAGCAGCATTCAGTACTCTTTCCTGGAAAATCCCAGGAACGGGGGAGTATGGTAGACTACAGTCCATGAGATCGTACAGAGTCAGACATGACTGAGCGACTTCACTTTATTTTCTTGCTGTTGCTGCTAGCAAAGTCACTTCAGCCGTGTCCAACTCTGTACGACTCCTTAGACGGCAGCCCAGCAGGCTCCCCCGTCTCGGGGATTCTCCAGGCAAGAACACTGGAGTGGGTTGCCATTTCCTTCTCCAATGCATGAAAGCAAAGTCGTTCAGTCGTGTCCGACTCTTAGCGACCCCATGGACTGCAGCCTACCAGGCTCCTCCGTCTATGGGATTTTCTAGGCAAGAGTACTGGAGTGGGGTGCCATCACCTTCTCCATTTATTTTCCTAGGGTTGTTATACTTAAAGAGTTTTCTGTGTTTGTTAACTGTGTTGCGTTTTGGTCTGCTCAGTTGACTTTCTCAGTCGTGTCCGATTATTTGGTAACCCGGTGGACTGCAGCCTTTTGGGCTTCCCTATCACCCATTCGGGGAGCTTACTCATACTCATAATCTTCGAATCCATGGTGTTATCTAACCATCTCATTTTCTGTCATCTTTTTCCTCCAACCATTAGTCCTTCCTAGCATCAGGGTCTTTTTCAGTAAGTCAGTTCTTTGCATCTGGTGGCCAAACTATTGGAATTTCAGTGTCAGCATCAGTTCTTCCAATGAATATTCAGGACTAATTTCCTTTAAGATGGACTGATTGGATCTCCTTGGAGTCCAAGGGACTCTCAAGCGTCTTCTCCAAGACCACAGTCCAACAGCCTCCATTCTTCAGCCTTCAGCTTTCTTTACAGTGCAACTCTCACATCCATACATGAGTACTGGAAAAACCATAGCCTTGACTGTATGGACCTTTTTCGGCCAAGTAATATCTCTGCTTTTTAATATGCTGTCTTGGTTGGTCATAGCTTTTCTTCCAAGGAGCAAGCGTCTTTTAGTTTCATGGCTGAAGTCACCGTCTTCAGTGATTTTAGAGCCCAAGAAAGTAAAGTCTGTCACTGTTTCCATCGTTTTCCCATCTATTTGCCATGAAATGATGAGACCAGATGCCATGATCTTCGTTTTCTGAATTTTCAGTTTTAAGCCAAATTTTTCACTCTCCTCTTTCACTTTCACTTTCATCAAGAGGCTCCTTAGTTGTTCTTCACTTTCTGCCATAGGGGTGGTGTCATCTGCATTTCTGAGGTTATTGATGTTTCTCACAGCAATCTTGATTCTAGCTTGTGCTTCATCCAGCATGGCAGTTAGCATGTTGTGTGCTGCATGTAAGTTAAATAAGCAGGGTGACAATATATAGCCTTGATGTTCTCCTTTCCCAATTTGAAAACAGTCTGTTATTCCATGTCCATTTCTAACTGTTGCTTCTTGACCTGCATACAGATTTCTGAAGAGGCAAGTCAGGTGGTCTGGTATTCCCATCTTTTGTAGAATTTTCCAGTTTGTTGTGATCCATGCAGTCAAAGGTTTTGGCATAGTTAATAAAGCAGAACTATGTTACTTTTTTTTCTGGAACTTGCTGTTGTTGTTGTTTTTTTTCTAGAACTCTGTTTTTCAGTGATGATCGGATGTTGGCAATCTGGTCTCAGGTTCCTCTGCCTTTTCTAAATCCAGCTTGAACATGTGGAAGTTCCCAGTTCACATAGTGTTGAAGCCTGGCTTAGAGAATTTTGAGCATTACTTTGCTAGCGTGTGAGATGAGTGCAGTTGTGTGGTAGTTTGAGCATTCTTTGGCATTGCCTTTCTTTGGGATTGGAATGAAAACTGACCTTTTCCAGTCCTCTGGCCAGTGTGGAGTTTTCTAAATTTGCTGGCATATTGAGTGGAACACTTTCACAGCATCATCTGTTAGGATTTGAAATAGCTCAGTCGGAATTCCATCACCTCCACTAGCTTTGTTCCTAGTGAAGCTTCCTAAGGCCCACTTGACTTCCCATTCCAGGATGTTTGGCTCTAGGTGAGTGATCACACCATCATGGTTATCTGGGTCTTGAAAATCATTTTTGTATAGTTCTTCTGTGTATTGTTGCCACCTATTCTTAATATCTTCTGCTCTGTTAGGTTCATACCATTTCTGTCCTTTATTGTGCCCATCTTTGCATGAAATACTCCCTTCGTATCTCTAATTTTCTTGAGGAGATCTCTAGTCTTTCCCATTCTATTGTTTTTCTCTATTTCTTTGCATTGATCATTGAGGAAGGCTTTCTTTTCTCTCCTTGCCATTCTGTGGAACTCTGCATTCAAATGGGTGTA
This sequence comes from Bos javanicus, assembly GCF_032452875.1. Taxonomy (NCBI): domain Eukaryota; kingdom Metazoa; phylum Chordata; class Mammalia; order Artiodactyla; family Bovidae; genus Bos; species Bos javanicus. The sequence goes on from NC_083897.1 coordinate 126,375,521, forward strand.
TCTTTCTTTTTCTTCTTTGTCTTTAGCTCATCTTCTTTTCTTAGCTATTTGTAAGGCCTCCTCAGACAACCATTTTGCCTTTTTGCATTTCTTTTTCTTGGTAATGGTCTTGATCACTGCCTCCTGTACAATGTCATGAACCTCCATCCACAGTTCTCCAGGCACTCTATCAGATCTAATGCCTTGAATCTATCTGTCACTTCCACTGTATGATCATAAGGGATTTGATTTAGGTCATACCTGAATGCTCTGATGGCTTTTTCTACTCTCCTCAATTTAAGTCTGAATTTGGCAATAAGGAGTTCATGGTCTGAGCCACAGCTCCTGGTCTTGTTTTTGCTGACTGTATAGAGCTTTTCCATCTTTGGCTGCAAAGAATATAATCAACCTGATTTTGTTATTGATCATCTGGTGATATCCATGTGTAGAGTCTTCTCTTGTGTTGTTGCAAGAGGGTGTTTGCTATGACCAGTGCGTTCTCTTGTCATAACTCTGTTAGCCTTTGATGTGCATCATTTTGTGTTCCAGGGCCAAATTTGCCTGTTAGTCCAGGTATCTCTTGACTTCCTACTTTACAATCCAGTCCCCTATAATGAAAAGGACATCTTTTCTGGGTGTTTGTTCTAGAAGGTCTTGTAGGTCTTCATAGAACCATTCAACTTCAGCTTCTTCAGCATTACTGGTTGGGGCATAGACTTGGATTCCTGTGGTATTGAATGGTTTGCCTTGGAAATGGACATAGATAGATCTTCATTCTTTCTGGAGTTATTTATCCACTCTTTTCCAGTAGCATATTGGGCACCTACTGACCTGGGGAATTCATCTTTCAGTGTCCTATCTTTTTGCCTTTTCATACTGTTCATGGGGTTCTCAAGGCAAGAATATTGCAGTGGGTTGCCATGCTCTTCTCCAGGAGAATCTTCCCCAGGATTGAACCTGGGTCTCTGCATTGCAGGCTGACTCTTTACTGTCTAAGCCATCAGGATGGCTCTAATCAGTAAAATAATAATAATAATAAGCTGTCTGCTATTATAGGAGGACCTGGTTCCACCCCTGGGTTGTGTATATTGTCCGGTTCATTTGCTCAGTCTTATCTGACCAGCCTTACTTCCTGTCAGTCGCCAACATCCGGGCTTGCTCAAACTAACATCCATCCAGTCGGTGATGCTATCAAATCATTTTATTAAATATTGTCCCTTTCTCCTCCTGCCTTCAATCTTTCTGAACAGCAGAAAAACTTCAGGGAAAACCCCATGCAGGCTTATGGGAATCTTACTGACCAAAGGTACAGCAGAAAAATCTCTTAGAAAACCCTGTTCAGAGTTATGGGAGTCTTTCTGACCAAAGATAAAACCTGTGATTTCAAATGATCAACCACACAGAAAAACTCTTAGCTGCAGAAGCCCTAGAAAAACTGCTCAAAGTCACCCTCTTTTCAGGATCTACTTTTTCACACAAGAATGTTGGCCTTTTTTATCTCACAAGACCTCAAAATATTGTGGGTAGCTCGCCTTTTTTATCCCTTGGGCCTACCTAACCAAATCTTAAGTGCAACACAAAAGACTCAGTTCAAGCAGGAGCAAGAACAAAGGTAAGAATCCCATACTATCACCTGTGTACATACTCATGAGGAGAGATACATTCCTAACAACTGAGGCTGAGGAGCATCAAGGGTCAGTCCTGGTCAAGACTTTGCAGCAGTTCTTTTCAGGTAAGTGGATGAAGGCTCATTCTTTGAAATGCTACATTTAAAAGAAATCTATGATAAATTGAAGAATTGAAACTATATTGTGTGCAGTGCATTCTGGTTATGCAAATGAACGCTGAGTCCCCACCTCTGAGATTCACGCCTTTCCTGCCTCAGTTCCCATGAAGCCATCTTCCAGTCCCTTGTTCTCTGGCCCCTGACTCTGTATCTTCTCTTCATCGAGGCTCTGAGTCTTATTTCTTTTGAATAAAGGATTCATCACCAGGCCAAATCTCAGAATGATTTTATGGAGCAGGTTTTTTGTACCACCTTCTTGGCCTTCTCAGTCCAGGTGGGGAAACCTTTGATCCATCCTGTGAATGTATCTATCATGACTAGTAGGTATTTATACCCTTTAGAAACTGGCATCTGCGTGAAGTCCATCTTCCAGTCCTCTCCTGGGTAGGTCCCATGCTGTTGTATGGATTGGGCCAGCTGGGGTCTTCAAGGTCCTTGGGGGTTGTTCAATTGGCAGGTGGGACAAGAGGAGACCACTTGCATTATAGTCATTTGGAGGCCTGTTCCTCTGAAGGACCTTTCTAGTAATCTTTGGAGGGCCTTCTCCCCTAAATGAGTGGTAGCATGTAAGGAGTTAACCAACTTCCACCAGAGGTTCCCAGACAGAAAAAGGAGTCCCTCCTTTTGGAACCACCCTATATGATCTTCTTGAAAGCCCTCACTCTTAGCTTTAAGAGTCTTACCTTCAGTATATGGAGGAGTTTCTAGCAAATTAGTCTGTGGAACTAGGGTGGCAACCCCTATTAGGTCACTGTTCTGTAATGCTGCTCTCTTAGCTGCCTGATCAACTGCTTGGTTCCCTCATGCCACTTCTGTGTTCTGTTTTTGGTGTCCTTTACAGTGGGAGACTGAAACCTCAGTGGGAAGATGGACTGCCTCCAAGAAACTAAGGATTTGATCACCATACTTGATTGGGGACCCTTGGGTGGTCAAGTGGCCTCTTTCTTTCCAAATAGCAAGGCATACTTGGAGCCAGTGTAAATGGCTGCTCTTTTTACTTTTCCCAGCTCCAAAGCTCAAGTCAGCTTTATGAACTTTATGAGCTTAGCCAACTGGGCTGGAGTATCTGGTGGCAAAGGTTTAGCATCTGTAGTCTCAAAATTGGAGACTACTTCATATCCAGCTCTTCTTTTTCCATCTAAGATAAAGTTGCTTCCATCAGTGTACCAGATTTCTTCAGGATTCGTCAGAGGATCTTCTGACAATCCATCTCGGGGTTTTGTCCTATGGTCCAAAGTTTCTAAGCAAGAGTGAATGGGGAGAGAGCCCTCGGGGTAGGCAGGAGAGTAGCTGGGTTAAGAACCTCACAAGGGAATATAGTCAGACCTGGATTTTCCATCAGCACTACTTGGTATCTCATGATCCTTTGATCAGACATCCATAAATGGCCTCTCTCATTCAGGAGTTGTTTCACTTGGTGGCTAATAAAAAATATTTAATTTGCCTCCAAGAGAGAGTTTTAAAGCATCTTCTATCAGGACTGCAATAGCTGCAAGAATTCGAAGGTAGGGAGGCCAGCCTCGGGTGGTTGGGTCTAGCCTCTTGGATATGTAAGCTACTGGCTGGGACTCAGGTCCAAGCCTTTGAGTTAAGATTCCCAAGGCTATTTCATTTTTGTGGACATACAGTTGGAATGCTTTTTCCAGGTCTGGCAATCTCAAGGTGGGTGCTTGTGTTAAGGCTTGTTTTCGTGTAGCCTTTGCCTCCTTTGGAGGAGTTCCCCTTGTCAATGGGATTGAGTCGACCTGTCCCTTTAAGCTTTCATATAAGGGCTGGGAGATTAGACCGTAGCTGGGTATCCAGATTCTACAATACCTGGTTAGCCCCAGGAAAACTCACAATTGTTTTCAAGCCATGGGGGAAGGCAACTGCAGGATTCCTTGTACTGAGTTGGAGGACAGCCTCCTAGACCCATGTGTCATCTGAACTCCAGGGTAAGTGACCTTTGTCTTAACCATCTGTGCCTTAGCAGGGGAGACTTTATATCCCCTCTCTACCAAAAAGCTTAGAACCTTAATCACATGTTGTTGGACGTTTTCCTCATCTGGGCAGCAGACTACTAGGTCATATACATATTGCAATATTTTCCCATTTGGTCCCAGGTCCAGATCTAGGAGATCCCAGCGTAGAACCTGTCAAAACAGGTGGGGGCTATCTCTGAACCCCTGGGGTAATACTGTCCAAGTCATTTCAGCTGTAGGGGCTGAAAAGTTTCCCACAAGTTTATCACAAGGGTGGCTCCCAGCTTAGTGAGTATATCTCTTCCCAAAAAGGGAGTAGGACACTCAGGGACCACCAGAAACTGGTGGGAAAATATTTGTCCACCCCAGAAACAAAGAATTGCTCAGGCAAATCTTGTTGTAATTGTTTTTCCTATAGCACCCAAAATGGTATAGGTTTGGGAGGAGAAGGCTCTGGAGTAGGAGGTCAGGACAGAATAGGTAGCCCCTGTGTCAACCAAGAAATTCTCAGACCTACCTGCCATATCCAGTTGAACCCTTGGCTCCATCCCCGTGATGGTTATCTGTAACCGGTGGGCTGGCTGGAGTGGGCTGCTTCACTCCTGTTGAACCATCATAAGGGAAGGCTTGGCACTTGACCTTGAGGCTCTTGGGTCCCCAGGGCAGAGTACTACCCAGTGTCCCAATTGATGGCATTTGTAGCAAGCCACTTTAGGAGACTTGCCACGGTGTGGACACTTCTTGGCCCAATGTCCCGTCTGTCTACAGATTAGGCATTTGTCTCGTGCCTTGTCCTTCAAGGACTTGGGGTTTGCCATAGGGCTTCCCTGGAGGGCGGCCAGCATCTGGGCATGCCTTAGCTCTTTCCTTCTCTCTCTTTCTGGGGCCTTGGACTCCCTCTCCTATTCTCTGTGATAAAAGGTATTGGTGGCTATCTGGACCATCTCATCTAAAGAGGCAGCAGGGTCCTGCTGCTATAGCTGTTGTATATTTATCCTTACGTCTGATGCACACTGGGACAGGAATTTGTCCTTTAAAATCACCTGTCCCTCATAAGAGTCTAAGTCCAGATTGGTAAACTTTGGGAGGGCCTCTTTTAGACTTTCCAGAAAGGCAATGGGGTTCTTTTTGGACTCCTGAGTTATTGTTGAGACTAGGCACAGTCCCACAACTAATAGGCTTCCTTCTATTTCCATGGGTGGACTTACTTAAGGGTGAGTCTTTCTGAAGTTAATCCTACCCAGTACTGTTGCAACCTGAGAGCTGGGCATCCCTGGGTCAGGGTGCAGATCCTCAGGCAGGTTGAGGCATGTCAACCTTCTGGAGATCAAATCCCCAGGCAGGTTGAGGACCCCTGGACTGGCAGATCTGCGAGCAGGCTGAGGCGTGACAAACTCCAGGGGACAAGATCCTTAGGCAGGTTGGGGCAGGTCAACCTTCTGGGATCCCCAGGTTGGAGCTGGGTGTCCCCAAGGTCTCCAGTGTGACTAGTGCTGGGTACGATTAACGGGCTGTAATCTTAACTCATTGCCAGTTTGTCCACCCTGGATGGGAAGATACCGTGATGTAAAGCAATCCAAGCCTGTGCCTTGAGACTGGGCACCTGGCAAATAGCTCCAAGCCTAATCCTCTTAAGGTGATATAAGTCACTGATTTCTTCCTCTAGTCCTCCATAAGAACAGTTTAAAGTGTCTCCAAAGGTAAACATTTCATTGTCATAGACCCATTCTAGGTAATAACAGAAGTAATGACAAAGGAGTGGGTTAACTGGTCCTGTTAGGGGCATTCAGTTCAGTTCAGTTCAGTCGCTCAGTTGTGTCCGACTCTTTGCGACCCCATGAATCGCAGCACGCCAGGCCTCCCTGTCCATCACCAACCCCAGGAGTTCACTCAAACTCATGTCCATTGAGTCAGTGATGCCATCCAGCCATCTCATCCTCTGTCGTCCCCTTCTCCTCCTGCCCCCAATCCCTCCCAGCATCAGAGTCTTTTCCAATGAGTCAACTCTTCACATGAGGAGGCCAAAGTATTGGAGTTTCAGCTTTAGCATCAGTCTTTCCAAAGAAATCCCAGGGCTGATCTCCTTCAGAATGGACTGGTTGGATCTCCTTGCAGTCCAAGGGACTCTCAAGAGTCTTCTCCAACACCACAGTTCAAAAGCATCAATTCTTCGGTGCTCAGCTTTCTTCACAGTCCAACTCTCACACCCATACATGACCACTGGAAAAACCATAGCTTTGACTAGATGGACCTTTGTTGGCAAAGTAATGTCTCTGCTTTTGAATATGCTATCTAGGTTGGTTATAACTTTCCTTCCAAGGGGTAATCATCTTTTAATTTCATGGCTGCAATCACCATCTGCAGTGATTTTGGAGCCCCCCCCCCCCCAAATAAAGTCTGACACTGTTTCCGCTGTCTCCCCATCTATTTCCCATGAAGTGATGGGACCAGATGCCATGATCTCAGTTTTCTGAATGTTGAACTTTAAGCCAACTTTTTCACTCTCCTCTTTCCCTTTCCTCAAGAGGCTTTTTAGTTCCTCTTCACTTTCTGCCATAAGGGTGGTGTCATCTGCATATCTGAGGTTGTTGATATTTCTCCCGGCAGTCTTGATTCCATCTTGTGCTTCTTCCAGCCCAGCATTTCTCATGATGTACTCTGCATATAAGTTAAATAAGCAAGGTGACAATATACAGCCTTGATGAACTCCTTTTCCTATTTGGAACCAGTCTGTTGTTCCATGTCCAGTTCTAACTGTTGCTTCCTGACCTGCATATAGGTTTCTCAAGAGGCAGGTCAGGTGGTCTGGTATTCCCATCTCTTTCAGAATTTTCCACAGTTTATTGTGATCCACACAGCCAAAGGCTTTGGCATAGTCAATAAAGCAGAAATAGATGTTTTTCTGGAACTCTCTTGCTTTTTCGATGATCCAGCAGATGTTGGCAATTTGATCTCTGGTTCCTCTGCCTTTTCTAAAAGCAGCTTGAACATCTGGAAGTTCATGGTTCACGTACTGCTGAAGCCTGGCTTGGAGAATTTTGAGCATTACTTTACTAGCGTGTGAGATGAGTGCAATTGTGCGGTAGTTTGAGCATTCTTTGGCATTGCCTTTCTTTGGGATTGCAATGAAAACTGACCTTTTCCAGTCCTGTGGCCACTGCTGAGTTTTCCAAATTTGCTGGCATATTGAGTGTAGCACTTTCACAGCATCATCTTTCAGGATTTGAAAGAGCTCCACTGGAATTCCATCACGTCCACTAGCTTTGTTCATAGTGATGCTTTCTAAGGCCCACTTGATTTCACATTCCAGGATGTCTGGCTCTAGGTGAGTGATCACACCATCGTTATTATCTTAGTTTTCTGAAATTCAAGTTTATCTGTGTTATCAATAAAAATTGTGGGAACAAATAAAAAGATGCACCGGAAGAGAGTGGTTAAGCTAAGATAACTATCATGCCTTGAATACTAACTATCTACCATGTCCTGTATTGAGAGTTTTATACATGTATCTCATTTAAATTTCATAATACTCATAGAAGAAAGACATATCATTTAAAACTTATTTTACAAATGTGGACACTTAGGCTTAGAGAAGTTGTCACTTGCGTAAGATCAAACATCTACTGAGTTGTAGAGCTGACATTCCAGCTCACATTTAATTTTGGCCTGGATTTTTAAATACTTCATTGCAGTCCAGGTGTCAAGTAATACAAGTACTTAGGAAGCAGATGGACTAAAAGAAACACACATGCACACACACACACATGCTTGCATGGGCGTCTTTCATATCAGTAAACTTTCATCTGGAGTATTTCTCCTTTAATATTCTCCAATCATTAAATCAACGGTTTCCAAACTTTCCAGTTGTGGAGGATTCCCCTCCCTTATTTTAATCTCTCATGGTTCAGATTACTAACTGTGGTAGTTTTAGTTTTTGCTGTCTAAAAAACTACCACATAATGACATTATGATTTTTGTGCTTTAAAATGAACTCATATATGATTTCACAGTAGCAGCAAACAACATATGAAAAATGTTAAATTTTATTTCTTGAGATCACTTATTTATTCTACAAATGATGTTTAGTGAGAATAAAGTTTTGAGGATTAATTTGTATGGCTTGAGACTCTCCTCACCCCTGCCTCCAAGTGTCTATGTACCACTGGTTGGGAATCTTTAAAGTAGAGCAGTTAAACTTAGACCCAGAATGAATGAGCTTCCTTTCCTGAATGCAGAAATTAGCTCCAAGGAAACTACTGAAGATGGGGATAAATGCAAAGGGCAGGGAAGTGGAGTGTCCATGATTTGATTCTGGACCATAGAAGATATTTCTGGTGCCCTACCCACATCCACCAGGAGGCTTTAGACTGCAATCACATGAAGCTCTTTACTAGAAGCCTTTCTCTGCCACCCCTCCCTACTTCATGTGTTCAGCCAATAGCAGGGGAATCTGGATGGCAGGAAGTTCCACACAGGAAGCAACCCTTGACATGACCTTCCTTGCCTCTTGGGTAGGCAGATTTTAAGTCAAGCCTTCTGCAGTCTTCTATGGGACCCAGCAGGGTTGAGCCCTGGTTGCCCACAGTAGTCACCTGCTCATTAACGTGCTCTAAATTGGCCACCTTTCCTTCCTTGTCTCACTTCTCCCCTCCTGTCCAAATCCTATTTGGGACCACCTCTCAATTAAACTACTTGCACACTTTCTGATCTCACTACCTGCTTCTGGGAGAACCCAAGGTTAAGGTAAAAATTAAGAAATTATTTTTTATATTTTCAAACTCTGCTGTAGGTACCAATAGTTTCAAGATTAGATTCAATTCTTTCTCTGATATTCAGTGCCTTGAGAATGAGTCTAGCGTTTTGAGAGCTAGTAGGTTGGAGAGCCTGGTTAATATCAATTCTCGACAGAGGGGATGTGTAGTTACTAACAACATGTGTAAATAGAGCCTCATGCCATTATTCTTGTGTAGGTTTTTTTCCTCTGTAAATTTTGGTCATTGTAAATAAATAATTGACAGATTTTAAAAATATAATACATAGCCAATAGCTGGTATCCTTCAGTGCCCCCTCCTAGCATTTTCTGGGGGACATTTTCCTTGAACTAAACTATGGAAGATAAATTAAATGCTTTTATTTGGTGAAAACATTGTGTAATAATAGAACAATGTATCCACTCAGCCTCATGCCAAGCAATGTGGGGTAGTAAAAGTGAAATTAAACTGGGAGTTGGGAGCCTTGATTTCTGCATGACCTTGGGAAGTCCTAAAACATCTCCAGGTCCAATTTCCTTAGAGACTGAATTATTTCTAAGAATCTACACATCAATAGATGTGTATGATCTCTTTCACCACTACAAGTTCTAGTGTAAATTGCAGAATTGAAAGGGATGCAATCATGGACAGACTTCAATATCTCAAGCTTTCCTGCTCAACCACCCTGGAAATAGGGCATGCTTACAGTACCTTGAATACCTCTGAAGATAAGTATATAATTAAGACAGGCTAGAATAGTGGTTCTAAGGGTGATTTTTTGCTTCCTAGGGGACATTTTGCCATATTTGGAAACATTTTTGGTTGCCACAACGGGGGAAGAGGAGTACTAGTGGCACCCAGTAGTGATGCTTCTAAACATTCCGCAGTACACGGGACAACCCCATAATAAAGAGATGTGTGTGTGTGCGTGCTAGTCACTCAGTTGTGTCTGACTCTGGGACCCCATGGGCTATAGCCCGCCAGGCTCCTCTGTCCATGGGATTCTCCAGGCAAGAATACTGGAGTGTGTTGCCATTCTCTTCTCCAGGGCATCTTCCCAACCCAGGGGTGGAACCTGGTTCTCCCACATTGCAGGCAGATTCTTTACCATCTGAGCTATCAGGGAAGTCCTAACAAAGAGTTACCCAGTGCCAAATGTCATTGGTGCCAAGGTTGACAAATTCTGGGCCAGAATAAGCTAACAAACAGAACAAAGCATCTTATGGCTCAAAACAATAGAGATTTATTTATTTTTGCTTCCATAGCAGTGTAGGGCGCTTCAAGCTAGACTAGGATGGAGTTGAAGAAGTCAAAAGGGATAGACCCAGTTCTTCTCCATGTAAAGATGCCATCTTATGATGCTCTGTCTCTTTTTCAACATTTTGTTCTCAAGACCACTTAAGGTCCGTCCATTCCAGCTGGCTAGAACAGGGGAATAGTATGGAGGAGCATGTGAGAAGTTTATGTGAGCCAAATTGAATAATAACACGCAGCTCTTCCTCTCATATTCCATTGGCTGGAAATCAGTCAGTGAGTACTCCTAACTCCAGGACAAGTTGAGAAATATGGACTAATTATTTCCCCAGAAAGAAGAGGAAAGAGTACTGCTGACGAGTTAGTATTCTCTGCTCTAATAGGCAATTGTACTACTTCCTTTATCATAAAAATAAGAGTGAGAATAATACCCTAGTTGTTGAATACTCACATGTTTTCTGAGTTTGTGTGCATTTTGTGTGTTTACTTATTTAGTTCTCCCAGTTGCCTAATGGGGTACATCTTGTTGTCTCCATTTTACATTTCAGGAAACTGAGGCACGAGAGGTTAAATAATTTCTCCAAAGTATTCAACTAGTAAGTGTCAGAGCCCAGTTATAAACTCAGGCTGATGCTAAAATATAAACCCTACTCATTGTACTCCCATTCTCATTTTCTCCTTGAGTATCCTAGTTATTATTTCTTCTGTCGAACCAGAATATGCCTTTCTCTAATCCCTACCCCAAGTTGCTGGTTACACTTTTGTCATTGGGGAGAAATAGGCAAATCTTCTTTAGACTTTCTAACACAGGGAAGTAGAAGCATGGGTAGAAGTCAAGAGATTCTGAGCCAGGATGATGGCAAATATAAGAGATGTAACATCGACAGGGTAGCATCTTGACTAGTGAGTATTAGATCTGAGACATAGTAAGTACTCAGTAGCTGTTTTTGTTAAGTGAAAATATGAGTGCAGAGAGAGTTCAGAGTTCCCCAAAAATAGGGTTAGAAATAGCCACATAAGATTTACAGGTAAGCTGGATGGTCTGTGTCTGTCCATAGAAAGTAAAATTTAACAGGAAAATTAGTACATTCCATTGGGGATTTTGTATTTGGGGGTGGTCTGGCAATGCAGAGGCTCGTGGGGACTTTTGACTCCATCTCAATAATTTAGTTTTCATTTGTTGTTTTCAAAATGCCAGTAAAACTTCATGAATCACATAAAGTTTTGAGATAAAGCTCAAATAAATTTTAGAGAATGTTTTGAGCAAATAAATTGTTTACTGCTTCTGGAAGGGGACAGATTTCTTCCATTACTAATTTGTATGAATCACTTTTTAGTAAACAAGATGATTTTGTGCCCACGACAACGGCACATTTTGTCCTTTTAATACAAAATATGTTTTAAAAGAGAAATAAAAGTGAAACATTTAGCAGGGAGATGTCCAAAAAATATTTTAAGAGGTGTAAATTTCCATGGCCAAAAATTTTTTTTACCTTATTTCAGAAATTTGGCCAAAATTATTGAGAGAGAGCTTTGGTAATCAAAAAAGGAAGAGGTATATTTTTATGCCCTAATAGGTATATATTATATAGCTGCTACTCAAATTGATAATTTGAAGAAATAAAAAAAAAAAACTCCCTAACGTGACAGTGTGATTAACACAGAGCCTAGGGTAATCACTGCATTAGAATGAAACTTTTCTTTCTTGATGAGTATATTAGTAAAAGGTTTAGGAATGATTATAAAAAAATTCTCTGTGCCCTTACTGACCTATGAACTAATATTTTGTTATCTGAGAACCTGAGACAGTTTTTCCTGCTATATGAAACATTGGTGCTGTTTTTTAGGAAATGATGATAGATACTCCGGTACTCATTGCAACATTATTCACAATAGGCAAAATATGGAAACACTGTAAGTGTCCATCATGGATGAATGGAATCTAGAACAAAAAAGAACTTTGGACAATAAGAGAAGGTCAAATTATGAATATATCAAAAATGACAGAGGAGTTTGGGTTTCTGCTGATAAGAATGGAGAACTGATATGCTAGAAGACAGAAGACTGTGCATGCCAAAGAGATCAGAAATGGGGTGTATTAGGCAGCATAAAACAGCGGTTGTCACATGGAGGCAATTTGGTCTCCACAGGGGACATTTGTAATGTCTGGAGACACTATTGGTTGTCACAGCTAATGAAAGGGTAGTTCTACTGGTTTCTAGTGGTAGAGGCCAGGGATGCTGCTAAACTTCCTATGATATTATAGACAGTTCTCCACAACAATGAACTTTCCAGCCCAAAATGTCAATAGGGCTGAGGTTGGTAACCCTGATACAGGCTAGTTGCTGCAAGAAATAACCCCATATCTCAACAACTTAACATATCTATCATGCTCATGAAAAGACCAAAGCAAGTGGTTTAGGTCAGTGGCAGTCCTGGGAGTTCTTCAAGTAACCACTCAGGGACTCAGACACCTTCCCTTGTGTAAAGCCATTGTCTTTTATATGTAGGCATGAAGGTAGTCATGGAAGGAGTAGGAGAGTGTGTTTGTAGAGAAGTTCTGTTCAGTTCAGTTCAGTCGCTCAGTCATGTCCAACTATTTGTGACCCCATGAATTGCAGCACGCTAGGCCTCCCTGTCCATCACCGACTCCCGGAGTTCACTCAAACTCACATCCATCGAGTCGATGATGCCATCCAGCCATCTCATCCTCTGTCATCCCCTTTTCCTCCTGCCTCCAGTCCCTCTCAGCATCAGAGTCTTTTCCAATGAGTCAGCTCTTCGCATGAGGTGGCCAAAGTACTGGAGTTTCAGCTTTGGCATCAGTCCTTCCAAAGAAATCCCAGGGCTGATCTCCTTCAGAATGGACTGGTTGGATCTCCTTGCAGTCCAAGGGACTCTCAAGAGTCTTCTCCAACACCACAGTTCAAAAGCATCAATTCTTCAGTGCTCAGCCTTCTTCACAGTCCAACTCTCACAACCATACCTGACCACTGGAAAAACCATAGCCTTGACTTGACGGACCTTTGTTGGCAAAGTAATGTCTCTGCTTTTGAATATGCTATCTAGGTTGGTCATAACTTTTCTTCCAAGGAGTAAGCATCTTTTAATTTCATGGCTGCAGTCACCATCTGCAGTGATTTTGGAGCCCCCCAAATAAAGTCTGACACTGTTTCCACTGTCTCCTCATCTATTTCCCATGAAGTGATGGGACCAGATGCCATGATCTTCATTTTCTGAATGTTGAGCTTTAAGCCAACTTTTCACTCTCCTCTTTCCCTTTCCTCAAGAGGCTTTTTAGTTCCTCTTCACTTTCTGCCATAAAGGTGGTGTCATCTGCATATCTGAGGTTATTGATATTTCTTCCCACAATCTTGATTCCAGCTTGTGCTTCTTCCAGTCCAGCATTTCTCATGATGTGCTCTGCATATAAGTTAAATAAGCAGGATGACAATATACAGCCTTGACGGACTCCTTTTCCTATTTGGAACCAGTCTGTTGTTCCATGTCCAGTTCTAACTCTTGCTTCCTGACCTGCATATAGGTTTCTCAAGAGGCAGGTCAGGTGGTCTGGTATTCCCATCTCTTTCAGAATTTTCCACAGTTTATTGTGACCCACACAGTCAAAGGCTTTGGCATAGTCAATAAAGCAGAAATAGATGTTTTTCTGGAACTCTCTTGCTTTTTTGATGATCCAGCACATGTTGCACTTCCTCTTATATATATAGGGCCAGAAGTGACCCGTCATTTCCATTCACATCCCTTTGGTAAGGCCCCACCTGAATGAAAGATGGCTAAGAAATGTGCTTTAGTTCTGTGCCTAAGAAGAACTATGTCTCTTGGAAGGTGGTCACAAGTCTTACTCCTCTTTGAAATCTCAGCTCACTTGGGCATAGTTCACTGTCCACATTTCATGCATGACTAAACAGACGTGTAGAAATAAAGAAGGTGGGAATAAAAGCTTTGTTGTTGTTGGTGGTGCTTTGTTTTTTACTGGACTCTCCTGGAGGAGAGGATGATGATTTAAGATGTAGAACATGATGAGTTTTCAGTAATGGTAAAATGTTCTAATAGAACCAGACCCTAAAATATTAGATGAGTGCAGCATTGGAGATATAGTTTTGGTACTGATTATCAGTTCAGTGGATTTCACTGCTATATCCTTGGAGCTCAGTTCAGAACCTGGTAAAGATCAGGATCCCTGGGGTGGGAAGATCCTGTGGAGTAGGAAATGGCAGCCCACTCCAGTATTCTTGCCTGGAGAATCCCATGGACAGAGCAGCCTGGCGAGCTATAGTCCATGGAGTCACAAAGAGTTGGACACAACTGAGCATGAGCAGGATGGGCTTAGCTGCTCTGCAGCATGTGAGATCTTCCCATCAGTTGAGTGGATTTCAATGCTATATCCTTGGAGCCCAGTTCACAACCTGGCAAAGAACAGATGATTAATATATTTAGTTGAATGAAATAGATCATCAATGTATGTTTCAATAAAAGAAATGAGGAAAAGAATAATTTTTCTTTTCATTATAATAGAAAGAAACCTGATGCTAACATATCTGCATATCAGTTAGCTATTGACACATAATAAGCCACCCTAAACCTCACTGGTTCCAAAAAGTAAATATCTACCATTGGTCACATACCTAATGCTCAGATAAGTTATCCTTCTGGTCTTGTCTGGGCTGCCTTATACATATGCGGTCAGCTGTGGGTGGCTCTGACAGAATGTGGTCCACTGGAGAAGGGAATGGCAAACCACTTCAGTATTCTTGCCTTGAGAACCCCATGAACAGTATGAAAAGGCAAAATGATAGGATACTGAAAGAGGAACTCCCCAGGTCAGTAGGTGCCCAATATGCTACTGGAGATCAGTGGAGAAATAACTCCAGAAAGAATGAAGGGATGGAGCCAAAGTACAAACAATACCCAGTTGTGGATGTGACTGGTGATAGAACCAAGGTCTAATGCTGTAAAGAGCAATATTGCATAGGAAGCTGGAATGTTAGGTCCATGAATCAAGGCAAATTGGAAATGATCACACAGGAGATGGCAAGAGTGAACGTTGACATTCTAGGAATCAGCGAACTAAAATGGACTGGAATGGGTGAATTTAACTCAGATGACCATTATATCTACTACTGCGGGCACGAATCCCTTGGAAGAAATGGAGTAGCCATCATGGTCAACAAAAGAGTCTGAAATGCAGTACTTGGATGCAATCTCAAAAACGACGGAATGATCTCTGTTCATTTCCAAGGCAAACCATTCAATATCACAGTAATCCAAGTCTATGCCCCAACCAGTAACGCTGAAGAAGCTGAAGTTGAACGGTTCTATGAAGACCTATAAGACCTTTTAGAACTAACACCCAAAAAAGCTGTCCTTTTCATTATAGGGGACTGGAATGCAAAAGTAGGAAGTCAAGAAACACCTGGAGTAACAGGCCAATTTGGCCTTGGAATACAGAATGAAGCAGGGCAAAGGCTAATAGAGTTTTGCCAAGAAAATGCACTGGTCATAGCAAACACCCTCTTCCAACAACACAGGAGAAGACTCTACACATGGACATCACCGGATGGTCAACACTGAAATCAGATTGATTATATTCTTTGCAGCCAAAGATGGAGAAGCTCTATACAGTCAGCAAAAACAAGACCAGGAGCTGACTGTGGCTCAGATCATGAACTCCTTATTGCCAAATTCAGACTTAAATTGAAGAAAGGAGGGAAAACCACTAGACCATTCAGGTATGACCTAAATCAAATCCCTTATGATTATACAGTGGAAGTGAGAAATAGACTTAAGGTCCTAGATCTGATACATAGAGTGCCTGATGAACTATGGGTGGAGGTTTGTGACATTGTACAGGAAACAGGGATCAAGACTATCCCCATGGAAAAGAAATGGAAAAAAGCAAAATGGCTGTCTGAGGAGGCCTTACAAATAGCTGTGAAAAGAAGAGAAGTGAAAAGCAAAGGAGAAAAGGAAAGATATAAGCATCTGAATACAGAGTTCCAAAGAATAGCAAGAAGAGATAAGAAAGCCTTCCTCAGCGATCAATGCAAAGAATTAGAGGAAAACAACAAAATGGGAAAGACTAGAGATCTCTTCAAGAATATTAGAGATACCAAGGGAACATTTCATGCAAAGATGAGCTCAATAAAGGACAGAAATGGTATGGACCTAACAGAAGCAGAAGATATTAAGAAGAGGTGGTAGGAATACACAGAAGAACTGTAAAAAAAAGATCTTCACGACCAAGATAATCATGATGGTATGATCACTCACCTAGAGCCAGACATCCTGGAATGTGAAGTCATGTGGGCCTTAGCATCACTATGAACAAAGCTAGCGGAGGTGATGGAATTCCAGTGGAGCTCTTTCAAATCCTGAAAGATGATGCTGTGAAAGTGTTACACTCAATATGCCAGCAAATTTGGAAAACTCAGCAGTGGCCACAGGACTGGAAAAGCTCAGTTTTCATTCCAATCCCAAAGAAAGGCAATGCCAAAGAATGTTCAAACTACTGCACAATTGCACTTATCTCACATACTAGTAAAGTAATGCTCAAAATTCTCCAAGCCAGGCTTCAGCAGCACGTGAACCGTGAACTTCAGGATATTCAAGCTGCTTTTAGAAGAGGCAGAGGAACCCGAGATCAAATTGCCAACATCCTCTGGATCATGGAAAAAGCAAGAGAGTTCCAGAAAAACATCTATTTCTGCTTTATTGACTATGCCAAAGCCTTTGGCTGTGTGGATCACAATAAACTGTGGAAAATTCTGAAAGAGATGGGAATACCAGACCACCTGACCTGCCTCTTGAGAAACCTATATGCAGGTCAGGAAGCAAGAGTTAGAACTGGACATGGAACAACAGACTGGTTCCAAATAGGAAAAGGAGTACGCCCAGGCTGTATATTGTCACCCTGCTTATTTAACTTATATGCAGGGTACATCATGAGAAACACTGCACTGGAAGAAGCACAAGCTGGAATCAAGATTGCTGGGAGAAATATCAACAACCTCAGATATGTAGATGACACCACCCTTATGGCAGAAAGTGAAGAGGAACTAAAAAGCCTCTTGAGGAAAGGGAAAGAGGAGAGTGAAAAAGTTGGCTTAAAGCTCAACATTCAGAAAATGAAGATCATGGCATCTGGTCCCATCACTTCATGGGAAATAGATGGAGAGACAGTGGAAACAGTGTCAGACTTTATTTTTCTGGGCTCCAAAATCACTGCAGATGGTGACTGCAGCCATGAAATTAAAAGATGCTTACCCCTTTGGAAGGAAAGTTATAACCAACCTAGATAGCATATTCAAAAGCAGAGACATTACTTTGCCAACAATGGTCCATCTAGTCAAGGCTATGGTTTTTCCAGTGGTCATGTATGGGTGTGAGAGGTGGACTGTGAAGAAAGCTGAGCACCGAAGAATTGATGCTTTTGAACTGTGGTGTTGGAGAAGACTCTTGAGAGTCCCTTGGACTGCAAGGAGATCCAACCAGTCCATTCTGAAGGAGATCAGCCCTGGGATTTCTTTGGAAGGACTGATGCTAAAGCTGAAACTCCAATACTTTGGCCTCCTCATGTGAAGAGTTGACTCATTGGAAAAGACTCTGATGCTGGGAGGGATTGGGGGCAGGAGGAGAAGGGGACGACAGAGGATGAGATGGCTGGATGGCATCACTGACTCAATGGACATGAGTTTGAGTGAACTCCTGGGGTTGGTGATGGACAGGGAGGCCTGGCGTGCTGCGATTCATGGGGTCGCAAAGAGTCGGACACGACTGAGCGGCTGAACTGAACTGAACTGAACTGTGGGTGGCTCTGATGATCTTGGCTACCTCTCTCGTATATTTAGAAGTTGGCTGATTTAGGGTAGTCATGGTGATAAAACTGGGCTCATTTATGTGTGTTTTCCATCAGACTCTCCTGAGCTTTTCTCATGGTATGGGTAAGGATCCATGAGAGAGTAGATGTACTCAAGACTTCTTAAAGTTTAGGCTTAAAACTGGTCTCATCACTTCTTCCAAAGCCTATTAGCCAGAACAATGGACAGGACCAGATCATAATCAAAAGTGGGGAAATAGACCCAACTCTTAATAGTAGTCATTGCAAAGTCACATTTCAAAGCATGTGGATATGGAGAGGCTATTAGCACCATCAGATAAAATCAGTTCATCACAGTGTGCAAGGAGATTACTATACAGCAAAGAAAGACCAAGCACTATCCTTGATTTGTTCACTTTTGAGCATCCTGACCTCCAAGATAGTAAATGACATTCTTAAAATAATTTCAAGGCCAGATTTATCACTTGATTTATGAAGAACTAATTAAAATTCTAGTGTATTCCCTGCCCTTTAAAAATAAGTATCTTTCAGACTAAAGCTAATGGCTTTATATGCTAAATCCTGGCTCAGCTTGCCCTGAGTTATTCTAACCATTTTCATGTCATGGTACATGGAAAAAAATAATTTTGTGGCACATTAAAGTAAAAGGACAAGGATGCTTATGACTGGGAGGACTGGCCATGGAGGTTCTGGCTACCCCAGGTCCCACCTGGCTGGACTGAAGGCTTCCCACCTCTTCAATCTGTAACCCAGCAGTGGGTGGGCTGACTAGGATCTTCTGCGGTAAACCAAAATAGCAATGAGTCCAATGACTCTCACCACTTATTTGCAAGATCAGGCATAGAAAACAAACCTATTGAGTCTCAATCTCATGCACTTTCCATAAAACCATGTTGTCTTCAAAGATATGTCTTCAATCAACATATGTTTATCAAGTGCCCACTGTTTGTCTTGAAATGTGCAAGGTGCTGAGAGTGATATAGAGGTCATATATGGCCTGGTCCCTATTCTCCCTGGGGTTAAGGAAGGAACTCTCATCCACCTATTCTGGTCTCTTTTCTGGCCCAGTGTCTAGTCTAATGCAGGTAAGGAGGTTAGTGCCTGTTTCTTCTGGAGTTGCAAGCTTGGCATAGTCTTCCACCTCTGTTTTAGTAACTGCATTTCAACATAAGGTAGTCCACAGAAGCACAGGGTCAACCACCAGTTTACTTAAGACTCCTTGACAATATGAGGCAGTATGAGGTATGTATGGATATAAGAGTTGGTCTATAAAGAAAGCTGAGTGCCGAAGAATTGATGGTTTTGAACTGTGGTATTGGAGAAGACTCTTGAGAGTCCCTTGGACTGCAAGGAGATCCAACCAGTCCATCCTAAAGGAAATCAATCCTGAATATTCATTGGAAGGACTCATGCTGAAGCTGAAACTCCAATACTTTGGCCACGTGATGCGAAGAACTGACTCATTTGGAAAGACCCTGATCCTGGGAAAAATTGAAGGTGGGAGGAGAAGGGAACAGCAGAGGATGAGATGGTTGGATGGCATCACCGACTTGATGGACATGAGTTTGAGTAAGCTCCAGGAGTTGGTGATGGACAGGGAAGCCTGGCGTGCTACAGTCCATAGGGTCACAAAGAGTCAGACATGACCAAGCGACTGAACTGAACTGATGATGCTTGTATAGCTCAATGCAGGAGATCCTCCAGTTATGCTACTTTTGTGCTATTTTAAATATGTTCATTTCCTGTGATGAAATCACTACTAATTATTATTTTTTTTTTAATGTTTTAAATCAACTTTATTCCAATACATTTTTTTTAGAAAAACTGCTGGAGAAAGTCAGTGCAAATGTGTTTACTCTACTTCTCTCTCCAAGACACAATTCTTCACACATCCCATTACTTTTTTTTTTTTTTTAACACTTTATTTTTTTTTTTTTTATTTTTTTGCACATTTTTAATTTTTAATGTCAAGCTTAAAGAAAAGTTTCAAAAATAATACAAATAATATCCATATAACCTCTGCCCAGATTTTTCACTTGTTCTTATCATTTCACCCCATTTCTTTATTATTTGTCTGCTCCCCACCCAAAAAGTTTTTTTCTAAACTCTTGGAAGGCCTGCTGCAGATATCATGGTTTTTATTCCCATGAAGTATCCCACATACTTCAGTACATATTTCTGAATTTCCTAAGAATAGGGATATTCGGTTAATAACTATAATAATACAGTTGTCAACTTCAGTAATTTAACATGGATAAAATACTTTTATTAAATCTACTGTCTGTATTCTAATACTGTTAACTGACCCTCAGTGTCCTTTTTAGCACTTTTTCCTTCTAGTACAAGATCTAGTCCAGGATCAGATATTGCATTTCATTGTCATGTTGATAAAGTCTCTTTTAATCTGGAACACTTTTACAGCCTTTCTTTGTTTTTTATGATATTACTTGTTAGGATTTGTCTTACATACTGTGGTGCTCCCATGTTGGGTGGATATATATTTATAATTGTTATATCTTCTTCTTGGATTGATCCTTTGATCATTATGTAGTGACCTTCTTTGTCTCTTTTCACAGCCTTTGTTTTAAAGTCTAATTTATCTGATACGAGTATTGTGACCACTACTAATTATTTACTAGTTTATTGTTTGGGAAGGGGAATCACTTACATTTTGCTACATAGTAAGCCACTTGAAAACTCAGTGCCTCCAAGAGAGGTGGAAAAATTTTTTCTGGAGAGAGCCAGATTGAGTATTTTCAGCTTTGTGGGCCATATGGTCTGTATCACTAATATCCATGTCTGCCATTATAGTGCTGAAGTGGCCCTTGGCAATACATAAATGAATGGCAGTGGCTGTGTTTCAGTGCAACTTTATTTATGAACACAGTGTTTTGAATTTCATATAATTTATGTGTCACAAAATCTTCCTATGCTGTTTCCTTCTACCCTTTAAAAATCTGAAATCCATAAATAGCTGTCTGGTGGATGAGTTAGGTGGCAACTGGCCATAGTTGGTCTGCAGGCCAGAGTTCATGGTCTCCTGGCCTAAAAGGACCATCATTACTACTCGTTAGTCTTCAGGGTGGGTGAGGGTATGGTGGAGCGATGTAAGCTTGGGCCCAGTGACTTTGTTTCAAGGTCTGGATCCAGTTAGTCTTGGCTTCTCACCAAGTGAAGGCTAATGTTCTCATTTGTGTGTTCATTCTGGGGCTCAGGCTTAGTGGCAGGAGCTCTTGAGTGAGTGTCTGTTCATGGCCATGGCACAAGAGAGCAAGCCTAGTCATCCAGGCACTTTAGTTGCCTCATGCAGGCTAACATTCCATTGCTCAGAACAAGCCACTTGGTGGAATTTGAAATCAACAGGCAGGAAAATGCACTTTTAATGAGAGCAACTCCATACAGTGTGATTTCAGGAAATGGGGCTTTTAATGTCATCTACCAGTCACATTTCTTTTCCTTTATTGAAAGGTGTAATGTAATGGTCTCCATTTATTTTTCCTCCAACTTTGTTCAAGGTGGAAAAGAAAGGAATCAACAATCCATCTTGGATTCTTTCTGGAGAGAATAGCTTCCTGTGACTATTACTCATTTGCAGGAAAATGTCATTTATAATTTTGCTCTCATTTGATATCTCTTTTACTGGAAAATGCACATTACACATTTTTGGCTATTCCACGACCTAATCTGATATACTAAAGGTCAACCAAATGTTTCTGTTAGAGAATTTCAAACCGCCTACTGCTGTGACTAGCCTTTGTTTAGCATCTGAAGGGTATCTGTTACCCAAGAGTTTCTCTTATTCTGCATACCAGGAGGTGAGACTTTATTCCTGAAAGTTGGATCTATGAAACCACTGGACCTTTTCCTGCAATGGTTGTATCTACATCATTGACTGAGGGCTGTTTCACACAGCTTTTTTTTTTTTCTGCCTTTAGCCACATTCCTTCCACTTCACCATTTGTTGATGCAACTTTTAACACAGGACAAAGTGTCTTATGTTTTTCTAACCTTTCTTATTTTCTGGATTTTTTTTTCTGATAACATTCTGCATTTTAAAATTATGAATTTAAATTCCTGAATAGAACATTTCTCAAAACACCTCTTTTTTGAAGCATGTATCCTGAATTTTAAAAATAATAAATCAGTGAACAATCATCTTTCTGCAGCAAAACATCAAGAAGACCAAGAATGCACACAGTCCACCTGGCCAGGCTAGGAGGGCCATTTAGCTTTGCAAGACCTCAGTGTTTGCATCTGAAAATAAAAGTCAATCCCAACTTGGAAATTACATGATTCTGAGGCATCATAAAAAGCACAAAACTAGAATTCTGTATAGCATTGAAATAAAAATTCCAAAAAGTTATTTTTATCATCTGGATATAGACCATATATTGGACCAAAAAACATTATTCTTGATCTCTCAGTTTCTTCCCTTCTTTTCTGCCCCCAACTTTTCCTGATCCTGAAAGTGAAAGTTGCTCAGTCTTGTCTGACTCTCTGCGACCCCACTGTCCATGGAATTCTCCAGGCCAGAATACTGGAGTAGGTAGCCTTTCCCTTCTCCAGGGGATCTTCCCAACCCAGGGATTGAACCTAGGTCTTCCCCATGGCAGGTGGATTCTTTACCAGCTGAGTCACAAGGGAAGCCCAAGAATACTGGAGTGGGTAGCTTATCCCTTCTCCAGGGGATCTTCCCAACCCAGGAATTGAACCAGGGTCTCCTGCATTGCAGGCAGATTCTTTACCAACTGAGCTATCAGGGAAGCCCTTTCCTTATCCTAGGTACCATAATCTCCAATTTTATTTTCTTTACCGGGTAAGATGTCATGAGTCTTTGAGGAGCTTCTTATGGACAAATGTACATCTCCCCCAAATTTGTATGTTGAAGCTCTGACTGAGTGTGACTGTATTTGGAGTAAGGAGTAATTAAGGTTAAATGAGGTCATAAAAGTGAGGCCTGATCCAATAGTATCAGTGTCCTTATAAAAAGAAACATCAGAGAGCGTTTTCTTTCTCATTCTCTCTGTGTGCACACACAGAGGACAGGGGAGATTCCCCTAACTTTACCTTTTCATAATTAATTACATGAAGGTATTTATGAACACCATGAACATCATACTGGATATGTCACACAGAACAGATCCAAAAGAAAATATACTTTCCCTTTTGATCTATAATGAGATATATATATATATGTATTGTGTACCATAGCTACAACTATGGTAAGACTTCTTGTGATATGTTTAGTAGTAAAACCTTCAAGAAAGCAGCATGGTGGTTGAGAGGGGAAACCCTGGAGCCAAAACATGGAATAGTTAGATCCTCGCTCTCCTTCCCACTGGCTGTGTGAGTTGGCAAGTTGCCTGAACTCTCTATGCTTGGTCTGTAAAAAGAGGGAAATAATTACATTTACTTCATAAGGTTGTTCTGCGTATTAAATGAATTAATATTTGTAAAATGTCTAGATCAAGATATAACACACAATACACATGATCTCAGTGTTTGATAAAAAGAATAAAAGTAAGCATAGAAAATCATGAAATGTATTCATCCATACAAACAAAATTAGAAAAAAAAGGGGGAAACATTTGGAGTTTATGTGATAAGTCATATATGTGATTGGGGAATTCTGTGAAAACCTTGCTATTTCTTTCACGAAGGCAGGAATGTTGAGACTGTGACAGGCAAGGGAGGGGTAGGGAGTGGAGAGGATAGATGCCTGGATCTCAGCTGTGACTTTGCCACTGGATGCCCTTGAGCTAGCATGTCACCTCCCCTCCCTGGAGCTTGCTTCTTCCTGTCTAGAAATAGTTGGATTAGATCTATATATTGGCTTGTTCGAAGACCAGAAAAAGAAGATCTTTTGTGATCCTAAAAGCACATTGTACAATGCTGTTAGGTCACATTGGTTAAAGGTTTTACTTGAGTGAGAGGCAAAGAATAAATGATCCTAAACATTTTAAGAGGTAAGAAAATTCACTCAAATAATGAGAGAAAATATTAAGAGATATTGGTACCTAGAAGCTTGAAGTATTATACCACGATTGTTTTAGTTCTGAGCATTGACCACAGGGGTGGGAAAATAATTTGTGAGTCATTGAAATGTGTCTAATGATGCCTTTATAGCTGCTCTTGGTAGAAAAATATTCCTAACCTGACTACATATTCAAAGATTTGGAGATTGGGAAAAGGTGGTCACTATCATAGGGTGAAAGATTTTAACCTGAAAACCTTTAAGAGAATTACTGATTAGCATCCCTGTTTACTCTATACTCCCTGCTTCATTTGGTGGCCAGTGTTGGCTGGGGGACCATGCAGCTTCAAGACTTACTCTAGATTTATGGATCTTCCAGGTGATTCTACAGACTGTAGTTGCAGTGGTAGAGTGTGTTGTGTGCCAAGTGGCTTAAATGGTTTAGATGTCAATGCTGCACCCAGATTATGAATGTGTGTGTATGAGAGAGAGAGAGAGAGAGAGGTCAGTCAATGTAGACCAAGGTTGCTCAACATCGATGCTATTGACACTCAGAGGCAGATGAGGCCTTGTGCACTGCATGCTCTTTCACAGCATCCCTGTCCTCTACCAGGTAGAAGACAGAAGCACCTCCCCCACTCCCTGCACACACAGGTCACATGTGACAATCAAAACTGTCTCCAGATATTGTCACATGTCCCCTGAAGGATACAGTCGCTTCTGGTTGAGACCCGTTGCCCTAGACTGACAATCAGATGGCCTGCTCTGTCATTGTCTGAATGACTTTAGGAAGGTACTCAACCTTTGTGAACCTTGGTTTCTCCCCTACAAAAATGGGGGTTAAAATCAGTACCTCAGGGGCACGCTAAAGGATTGAGAATTCGTGTAAGTTAAAACGCATATTAGAAATAATTATGCTGTCCTTTTTGAAGACACAAAAGCAAATTTCCATACCACAGAAATGGTAGAAGCCCCAGAGATAAATATTCCTGTCAACTGAACAGATATCTCTGGTTTGGAAGATGTGTACAGTGAGATATAGAATCTTTCCTGCTCGAGTTCACCCTCTAGAAACTGCTTAAAAGCTGTGCTGCCTTCACCATCCCTTGTGCCACCCTAAGGTCACTTCGTGGAGAGTGTAGGCGAAGAATTCACCCTGTAAAGAGCAGTTGTCAGCTGCCCCTCCCTGATCATAAACATTCATGTTCCTTTGTAGCAGATGACTGAGTCACAGACCGCCAGATAGTTCTCAGGAACTCCTCTCCCCTTTAGGATGAGGTTTTTTTATATTTATACTCAACTTTCACCACTGAGTAACCCGTAGGGATTCAGGAGTGTATTAATAGATGAGGCTCAATTAAACAAGTATTTAGAGTCCTACAAGGCTCTGCGCTTGGTAAACAGTGGTGAAAACAAAGATGATTACCACACATCATGCTAGAGTAGGGAGGAAAAGCTTGCACATAAACAACACTAATAAAAGAGCGAAAGACACAGGCTAAAGAGAAGAACTAGAAACTTCCGACTGAGGGCTGGGGATAAAATCAAGGAAGAATTGTGGGAGGATGAGACATGCATTGGGGGTTTGTACGTTGTATAGAATTAAGGTAATCCCCAAATTCTTCCTTATTCTCAAGTTCATGACTCTGTGCCATTTATATGATTGATTTATCCCAGTATAAAATGAAGGTAATGCAACCTAACTTGTCTTGGCTACCTCAGAGAGTAAAATGAGAGCTCATATGTGGGATGCACTACACTGGTCTTATTGAGTGGCTTGTCACCTCCATTAGTCCTTCTCTCATATGTTGCTCTTTGGGGAGGAGGGGATTTCAGGGAAGCTTCCATGTTGGTTGAATGAGAGCCATCCAGACAAACCTATCAGTCATTTTCTACTTTAAAAAAAACTCCACCTTTCTTCTGGATGTCTTAATTTACCAAGACTAGGGAGAAGTATAAAAAGGAGCAGCTACTAACTTTTGGGTTTGCTCTCCCCATTAGGACTTTCCCATTGTGGCATCTGAAAGATCTCTATAACTTTGTCTGTGGCTGTTAACCACTTCCATTCATGTTTTTCAATATGTTTTTACCTCCAGGAAAGCATGAAACCACCATCCCCCACTCACTGTCTTTTCCTGAATCTCTCTTCAGCCTTATGTCTCCTGGCTAAGTAAGCAATGCGTATGTGTTTTCCTCATTTGGCTAAAGACCTACTTGTTTAGCACTTAATGGAGGTGAAAGATATAGTTGGGTTTTAATCAATGCTTTGGATTGTATCTTGTTCAACAGACAAGCAAGTTTAGACAAAAGGACTTAACAGAGTTCTAGGCTTCCCTCATAGCTCTGTCGGTAAAGAATCTGCCTGCAGTGTAGAAGACCCTAGTTTGATTCCTGGTTCAGGAAGATCCCCTGGAGAAGGAAGTGGCAACCCACTCCAGTATTCTTGCCTGGAGAATCCCACGGACAGAGGAGCCTGGCAGTCTATAGTCCATGGGGTCGCAAGAGTCGGACACAACTTAGCAACTAAACAACAACCAGCAGAGTTCTAGAGTATTTAATTATAAATTTAAGACACTGGTTCTTAGCTGGGGGAGACATTTTTGGTTCTCTCAACTGGGGTAGGAGTGCTATTGTCATCTGGTTGGTAGAGGTCAGGAATTCTGCTTAACGTATTACAATGCACAAGACAACCTTACAACAATAAACTATCTTTCCCAAAATGTAAATAGGACTGAAATTGAGAAATCCTGATTTAAAATAGATACCTGATTTCCAAGGAGGCATAAAAATTAAACATAATAAATGAAGAGCAATTACCAATAGAAGTATAACTGAAAGAAAAGAAGCAGAAGCATAGATGTCACCATGGTCCTGAAGTGACTTTGTCATTTGGGCTAAATATTTGATTAAGTTTGGAATTTCCTGACAAATGAAGAAAAGGTGGGGAAGGGGAAGAGACAGTTCTTGGGCTTCCAAAACAATCTTTAATAAAAAAGTTAATAAACGAAGAACCTCCCCACCCTCTCACTGAATTCAAAGAGAAATATATCCTGTAGTGTTTTATGTATGGGATATTGTGTAATGAAATAGACATTTTCAACTATGGTTTTACCAAAGACATGGATTGTGTGTGTGTGTGTGTTTATGTGTGTACACACAAATGGATATTTCTGATCTCAGCTCTTTACCAGAAAATAACAGAGGGTATAACATTAGATCCAGAGAGGGCAATGGCACCCCACTCCAGTACTCTTGCTTGGGGAATCCCATGGACAGAGGAACCTGGTGGGCTGCAGTCCAGGGGGTCGCTAAGAGTTGGGCACGACTGAGTGACTTTACTTTCACTTTTCACTTTCATGCACTGGAGAAGGAAATGGCAACCCACTCCAGTGTTCTTGCCTGGAGAATCCCAGGGACAGAGGAACCTGGTCGGCTGCCATCTATGGGGTCGCACAGAGTCGGACACAACTGAAGTGACTTAGCAGCAGTAGCAGCATGACATTAGATCTTGTGAAATTAAAGGCATTTCTTTGAGGAACTGGACAAGTATGATCTGTATTGTCTTTGTTTCTGAACTAACAAATCAGGGGTAGAGTCTCTGAAGATCTGAGAAAGATGGCTGACATTTCCATCAGACTATGGGATTCTCTCTCTGGATTATCAAGTGACTTCAATGAGTTTTGGGCAAGGGCTAAAGAGTAATCAGATCATGGTGGAATTGTCTGATGAGTGCCTGAAGTGCTGACTTGAGCTCATTCAGTGGTATTTATTTCTAGTCTATTCTATCAGTCAGTGTGTTAGTGTTCAGGCACACAAAGGTGATTAAAATGTGCTCCCTGTCCTCAAGTAGCAAAGACTTGTGTGTGCTTCCCTGGCATGAAGATCTGTAAATAATCATGAATTAATACACATAGTAGAAGAATGTGCAATGTGCCATAAGAACTCACATGAGCAAGTGATGACCCTGGGGTGTAGGGGAAGGTTCAGTGAGGAAGTGAGGTTTGAATTGTGTGGGTTATTGAAGAACTCCTTACAGAATTTATCTACAAACATTTGCTGTATAAAATGCATGCATAAAAGTATATAAATCATGGCAAAACCAATACAATATTGTAAAGTAATTAGACTCTAATTAAAGTAAATAAATTTAAAAAGTATATAAATCATAATACATCCCTGGCTCTATTTTCACAAAGTGTACCCACGCATGTAACCAGTGCTTAAGCAAGAAATGGAGCATCACCAGAAATAGAATCCCGAAAACCCCTCACACCTATGTTCCAGTAATTATCTTCCCCCAAAGTAACTATGGTCCCAACTTATAACCATGTAGTTTAGTTTTGCACTTTATATAAGTGTAGTCACATGTTACATGTTATTTTGTGTCTGACTTTAGCATTTTTTTGTGAGATTCATCCAGGTTTTCATTTGTCGCTATAAATCATTCATTTTCATTACTGTGTAGTATTCCATTGTATGAATATACCACAGTTTATTTAATCCATTGTACTATGGATGAACATTTGACTTCTTTCCAGTTTTTTACTATTATAAGTTGTACTTCTATGTATGTTCTTGTACATGTTTTTTAGTGGCCATGTTTATATGCTGCTATGTGCATACACATAGAAATGGAATTACTGAGGCTTAGTGAATGGCACCCACTCCAGTGTTCTTGCCTGGAGAATCCCATGGACAGAGGAGCCTGGCGGGCTAGAGTGCATAGAGTCACAAAGAGTCAGACGTGACTGAAGCAACTTAGCACGAACACAGTATACACATATATTTTGGGGAAAAAAATGCTTATTTTTGCTTCCAACTCTTAAGTTGTGGGGCTTAATAAAATGTTTTCAAAACATTCTTAGGTTTACTCTCAGCAGGTTACAGTGTAGTAGGCTAGTAAGTTAGGTGGCAATGGGGGGCACAGAAACAGAGAGGGAGCCCCCACAGATGAGGCAGGTAGACCAAAGCAGTGATAATGGAGAGTCTTGGGAAGGACCTTTGAAGGAAAGAAAGGGCCCCATGAATATTTATTATCTGAATAAAAAGAAAAAAGGGTGGACCAGGTGACTCTTAACGTTCTCTCAAATACTCTCATTTTGTAAAATCACCTACAGGGAAGTTGTTACATTTGATAAGGAAATTTTCTCCCTTCTTCAGATATCCTCCTATGCCAAAGGCTTTGTTGGGAAGTACTGTTCCTCTTCTAATAAGAAAACTGTCAGTAAATAAAACAACCCACAACAACCTAGGTCTGAATCAGTCTTTGAGGAAAAAGCTGGTGCACACACACATAAATTTCAGAATATAGCTCAGTAAATCTTCCTGCTTCCAGATTGTTTCCAGCTGAAGTCATGCTTGGCAAAACTAGATGCCTCTGAATGTAAAGATGGCCTTTGTCCAGGAGCAGACCTCCATGCGGCTCCTTCCTCTTCCCATTTGCATCCAGCAGTGCCTGGGAGAGGCTGGGATCAGAGTCCCTTCAGGCAGTAAGAGTGAGATGGAGGCAAAACAAGGACATTAATGCTGGGAACCAGAGGTCAGGGAACCTGAAGCCAAGGGTAGCAAGGAGATGTGAGGAAATGGGTCATTTCATAAACACCCAAAAGGGGAACCTTTGCTCTCAAGAGAAGAATTATTGGTGAAAAACAAAACAAAAAGAGTTAGAGGATCTCTGAATCTTGGAGGGACATTGAGAAGGAAAATAAGGACACGCCATTTTGATTAAGAAAGGAAAGTAGTGGAGAAGCACAGGACTACTATTGTGAAGATACATGAATTAATAGGAAAAGAATCCTATGATATGTTTAGAAGGAAGGAAAACTCTGCTTGATGAGCTTAAGAAAACACTTTCATAAATGTAAACTTCACAAATATCTTCAGATCAAACGTGTGACTGACTAAAGATGAGTGACCTCAAATCCAACTAAAAACACCAAGGTTATGTCTGCACAAAAAAGTCGGCTTGACTCAATGCATTAGGGGGAGAAAAGATTAAGTTAATAAAACAACACCAAATCTTAAAGTGCCAAGTACCTGCTTTGCCTGAACATTTTAGTTTTCACTTGTTTTGGCATCCTGTAGACACAGCCAGAATATATTATGACAACAGAAATATCCTGTTCTGAAATGTTATTTTAGTTACAGGGAAAGGGACAAGTGCATTCCTAGATATAACTCAGTCAATGGGTACCACTGGGTCTTAAAATCTTTTTCAGAAATTGCTAGAGACCCTGACCAAATACAGTTAAGTATATTCATTTTAAAAAGCTTCCAGAAAATGCTGTTTTACCAAGTGGCTACAAAACATGGCCAGAATTAACTAGGTCACATTTTCTATGTGTGTTGACTTTTATTTCAACAAAACAAAATATTCTTTGATAAATTGGACAATATATTACCTTTAAAAAATTTTCCTCCCCCCAAAAATGCTTTGATATAATCAAACTTTTGTTTACTTTTTATCATTTAATGTATGGGATGAGTGTTGCCACACTATCATTATGATGAAATAAAGTTCCAAGAAGTGAAATGAGTAGCCTGAAGATGTCTAGGCAGGGAGAGTACAGACAGGTCTTAAAGAGGGTCTAATGATTTTTTTACCTTGATGCCTCCACTGGACTTGGTTCCAATTATGTGCTTTGGTTTCAATAACACAAGTGATGTCTGTTTATGTATGAATGTTGTAAAAATGGTATTAATATGTACAATATTTTTTGCTAGTTTAAAATAATCAGAATGCACTTAACTAAAGTGAATCATACTCAAATGTCAGTGCTAATGAAGAACACATGGTGATTCTCTGAATCTCACTCATTGGTCTCAATATAAAGTTAGCACAGTAGCTTTCTTGTGACTCTTATAATAGCAGATATAGCATAATAAATCTTATAATAGGCAGAGCTTGTTACCATGATAATGAAATATTGTAAGTACAGAAGGATAGGATCCACATAAGAAATTTCCCTGTGTATCATCCAGGCTGCTTTTGGCTGAATGTTTCAGAATATATAACTGAAAGCTGCTTAAACAGTAAGGAAGATTTGAATTTCACCTAGGCATTGTATTAGTTATCTATTACTATATAGCAAATTACCACTAACTTTGTGGCAATGCATATTTATTATCTCATAGTTTCTATGGGTCAGGAGTGGCAGACACAGCTTAGCTGAATCCTCTACTTCAGGGTGTTTTACAAGGCTGCAATCAAGGTGGCAGCCTGAGCTGGAGTGTTATCCGAAGGCTCAACCAGAGAAGGATGCCTTTTTAAGCTCATTCTAGTTGTTGGCAGAATTCAGTTCCTCAAGGGCTGTTTGACTGAGGGCTTCAGTTTCTCAGTGGCAGTTGACCAGAGGCCATCCTCAGTTCTTTGCCACATGGGTACCTCAGGTCACTCAGTGAGTGAAAGAGGACATTTATACCTTTATTATTGTGAAAGAAAGACTTTTATAGAAAGTCAGACTTTCCTGGCAGACTTCCCCTGAGGCCTCATTTGTCAGTAATGGGTCATGTGCCCATATTGATATTGTAAAGGAGTCTGGGAAAGTTAAGTGTGAGCATGTGACATTTTTACCCTTATTAAGAGACAAGTCTCTGCCAACAAGGAAAGGTATGTGGAGGGCAGGAGCTGGAGACTTGCTGTTGAGGAGGCAATAAATATCTACAACCAGCAACAGTTACTAAAGGACAGGCTTTTCCAGGGACATGTGTCAGTAGTCCTGTTTCACATAATGGCTGAATTCTCTGCCTCTTTTCTCTGGTCTTGTTTGAGATGTTTATTCATATAGTGTGTTGCAATGTCATTGAAGTTTTACTTGGATGAAATATTTTTGGAAAACAAATGCAAACATAGGTTCTGAAGCTGCTCAGAGTTCCCTATTGTTATTGTTTTTATCCCAGTGTTTCCTGAATAAATTAGTAAGCTGGTTATAAAGTTCTTATTCTCAGATTTCTTATTTGAAAAATGTTTGTAATGTTTCTTATGTTTCTTTTTTATTTCAAACCGAAATGACTAGTTTTAAAATTTAACTGCCACTCATCTGAGTCATTGGTTTAGACATGCAAAGATAATCATTAAAAGAAAAGCAGGTGATAGTACAAGCATTTGATCTACCCTCCACCCCTACCTCTTCAGCAGAAGGCTCTAGATAAATACACAAAAGTGGATTCGTTGCAAAAATTCCTCTGTAATCAAAGCTGGGGCCTGTGACCATCAACACCTTCCAGCCCTCCTTGCAAGTCCCTCAAAGCCTGGTGACCACCTCCCATAGGTGAGCCTGCTGCTGCTGCTGCTGCTAAGTTGCTTCAGTCGTGTCTGACTCTTAGCGACCCCATGGACTGCAGCCTACCAGGCTCCTCCGTCCATGGGATTTTCCAGGCAAGAGTACTGGAGTGGGGTGCCATTGCCTACTCCGATAGGTGAGCCTAACACCAGTCAACTTGACCATCCATCCTAGTTGACTGCCAGGAGTTTGCCTAAAACGACTCTACTCCTGTAGTACCACTCCTTTTGGTAGTCACATTGCAGTTTGCTCTTGCAGAACTTCTTTTCATACTTGAAGAAGCTAAATCATGTCTCTTTCCATCCTATAATTTGCTGTTGGTGGTCTGGACTCAAGTGACTAAGCTCTCTTTATTCCTTTTGAATTGAGTCATATTTATTAGGCCCATTTGCGATGACCTTCTGAAGCCCGCTTCTATAATCTCCCTCAATTACTGTAATGCTCAGTGTTGTGTCAGCTACAGGTTTTTAAAGCATGTCCAGGCATACTAATTGACTGATCCAGTGCTCAGTTATGTCCCAAATGGCCTGACCATTTTGTGGGATTTTAAAAGAAAACATGCTAGAGGGAAAGCAGAGATTTTTATTAGTTCCCTTAATGCAGTGGTTCTCCTCTCAGCCTGGGTGGGAGGGGAAGATTCAGCCCCCAGAGGACATTTGGCAGTGTCAGGAGACATGTTTGGTTGTTACAATGGGGAGGGAGGGTGTACTGCTAGCATCTAGTGGATAGATCCCAGGCTGCCGATAAATACAGCACAAAGAACATCAGCATCTCTCCAACAAAAGACCTGACCCCACAGGTCTATGCTTCTGAGGTTAAGAAATCTTGATTTAAGAAATGGCCTCTGGTTTTGTATGGGAATTTTATATAGCAATTTGATATGAATTTCTATTAAATATTTTTATGTGCAAATGAAGAGCCCAAGTCTTGACGTATTTCTCCACATCTTTATCTCATTTCTCTCTTGAGCAATTCTATTACATCTGGACCCCCACAGCTGAACTCCCTGCAAACACCCTTAGGATTCTTAATCTCTTCTCCATATCCCAAACCATTGATAGTTGAGAGCACAGACAGGGTCGCACCCAGGAATAGTCAGGTAAGAAAGCTGCATCTGTGGGCACTTGCCACCACTCCTGCTGGACTCAGTGCTGCTTTTGTCCCCATGAATAATCTCTCATTGCCCTGTGATCCTCTGTCACTCTCTACAGATCCAAATTGCTGGTCAGGAGCATGTGATTGAGTCTGAGCTTTAAGGATGGGCTGAAAATCAGGAGATTCACATGTTTAATCCACCTGGTAATTCCCATCCCCCATCAACATTTCAATTCCCCAGAAATAACTACTGTTAACAATTTGTTGGTTATTTTTGCAAGTATTTTCAATGCATATACAGACATATATTGTATGATATACTTTTTATATTATAATGCACATGCAAGTTTGAGTTGGCTAAGCTATCAGATCAGATCAGTCGCTCAGTCGTGTCTGACTTTGCGACCCCATGAATCGCAGCACACCAGGCCTCCCTGTCCATCACCAACTCCCGGAGTTCACTGAGACTCATGTTCATCGAGTCAGTGATGCCATCCAGCCATCTCATCCTCTGTTGTCCCCTTCTCCTCCTGCCCCCAATCCCTCCCAGCATAAGAGTCTTTTCCAATGAGTCAACTCTTCGCATGAGGTGGCCAAAGTCCTGGAGTTTCAGCTTTAGCATCATTCCTTCCAAAGAAATCCCAGGGCTGATCTCCTTCAGAATGGACTGGTTGGATCTCCTTGCAGTCCAAGGGACTCTTAAGAGTCTTCTCCAACACCACAGTTCAAAAGCATCAATTCTTAGGCGCTCAGCCTTCTTCACAGTCCAACTCTCACATCCAGATTCCCATAATTCAGTGGCTTCGAGAATAATGAGATTTATTTTTCCTTCAAGTCAAAGCCTAATGTGTGTAGTCCAGATTGGTGGGCAGATCTGCTCTAGTCATTTGGGGATGTAGTATGACTGTGTCTTTGCCACCTTCAGCACATGATCCTGCAGGTCCCTCTGGGAGTCACCATTCCACCTACTGACAAAGAGTGCAATGCAGCCTGAAGAAGGCACAAGACCTAACTTAAAGGACAGGCTTGGGCAAGAACCTACTTGCATGGCCATGCCTAACTTCAAAGGGCGCCAGGATTGAAGTGTAGCTGGGCACTTTGTTTCTCTCTATCTCTCTCAACATAAATAGGACCACATCATGTAAAAACTCTAGCTCGAATATTGTCCATATAAAGATGCATCCTTTTAAAAGAACTGTTAACTTGAATGAATGGATTGTGTATTTTTGATTCTCATAAGGCACGTGTGTAATTTTTCCCCATGAAGGGCCTCTTTTGAGCCCTTCAGTCTGTTTAAACTGTGATCGAAAGCTCAGCACAAATAGTACTTGGCCAATATACAGTAGTGCTTTTTGAATGACTAGTTAGGTTTTCTTTTCTTTAGCCATTCTTTTTTAGCATAGAAATTTGCATTCTGATATAGAATGTTTATAAAAAAGCTATGACAAACCTAGATAGCCTATTAAAAAGTGGAGACATTACTTTGCCAACAAAGGTCCATATAGTCAAAGCTATGGTTTTTCCAGTAGTCATGTATGGATGTGAGAGTTGGACTATGAAGAAAGCTGAGCGCCGAAGAATTGATGCTTTTGAACTGTGGTGTTGGAGAAGACTCTCAAGAGGCCCTTGGACTGCAAGGAGATCAAACCAGTCCATCCTAAAGGAGATCAGTCCTGAATATTCATTAGAAAGACTGATGCTGAAGCTGAAACTCCAATACTTTGGCCACCTGATGCAAAGAACTGACTCACTGGAAAAGACCCTGATGCTGGGAAAGATTGAAGGCAGGAGGAGAAGGGGATGACAGAGGACAAGATGGTTGGATGGTATCACCGGCTTGATGGACATGGGTTTGAGCAAGCTCCAGGAGATGGTGATGCACAGGGAAGCCTGGAGTGCTGCAGTCCATGGGGTCACAAACAGTGGGACACGACTGAGTGACTAAACATAGACTGTTTGCTTTGTAACTTTCCAAAATCATGTATTAAAGAATTGTTCATTTGTTCTGTTTATTATTGCACTGTTTTTTAAAAATTTTTTTAAATTCATTTTGATTGGAGGCTAATTACTTTACAATATTATATTGGTTTTTGCCATACATTCACATGAATCAGCCATGGGTGTACATCTGTTCCCCATCCTGAACCCCCTTCCCACCTCCATCCCCATCTCATCCCTCAGGGTCATCCCAGTACACCAGCCCTGAGCACCCTGACTCATGCATTGAACCTGGACTGGTGATTTATTTCACATATGATAATATACATGTTTCAATGCTATTCTCTCAGATCATCCCACCCTCACCTTCTCTCACAGAGTCCAACAGTCTGTTCTTTACATCTGTGTCTCTTTTGCTGTCTCACATATAGGGTCATCATTACCATCTTTCTAAATTCCATATATATGCATTAATACACTGTATTGGTATTTTTCTTTCTGAGTTCGCTCTGTTTCTTCACTCTGTACTTCGCTCTGTACTTCGCTCCAGTTTCATCCACCTCATTAGAACTGATTCAAATGCATTCTTTTTAATAGCTGAGTAATATTCCATTGTGTATATGTACCACGGCTTTCTTATCCATTCGTCTGCTGATGGACATCTAGGTTGCTTCCATGTCGTGACTATTGTAAACAGTGCTGCAATGAACATAGGGGTACACGTGTCCCTTTCAATTCTGGTTTCCTTGGTGTGTATGCCCAGCAGTGGGATTGCTGGATCATATGGCAGTTCTATTTCCAGGTTTTTAAGGAATCTCCGCACTGTTCTCCATAGTGGCTATACTAGTTTGCATTCCCACCAACAGTGTAAGAGGGTTCCCTTTTCTCCACACCCTCTCCAGCATTTATTGTTTGTAGACTTTTGGATAGCAGCCATTCTGACCGGTGTGAGATGGTACCTCATTGTGGTTTTGATTTGCATTTCTCTAATAATGAGTGATGTTGCGCATCTTTTCATGTGTTTGTTAGCCATCTGTATGTCTTCTTTGGAGAAATGTCTGTTTAGTTCTTTGGCCCATTTTTTGATTGGGTCGTTTATTTTTCTGGAATTGAGCTGCAGGAGTTGCTTGTATATTTTTGAGATTAATTCTTTGTCAGTTGCTTCATTTGCTATTATTTTCTCCCATTCTGAAGGCTGTCTTTTCACCTTGCTTATAGTTTCCGTCATTGTGCAAAAGCTTTTAAGTTTAATTAGGTCCCATTTGTTTATTTTTGATTTTATTTATATTACTCTGGGAGGTGGGTCATAGAAGATCCTGCTATGATTTATGTCAGAGTGTTTTGCCCATGTTTTCCTCTAGGAGTTTTATAGTTTCTGGTCTTATGTTTAGATCTTTAATCCATTTTGAGTTTATTTTTGTGTATGGTGTTAGAAAGTGTTCTAGTTTTATTCTTTTACAAGTGGTTGACCAGTTTTCCCAGCACCACTTGTTAAAGAGATTGTCTTTTTTCCATTGTGTATTCTTGACTCCTTTGTCAAAGATAAGGTGTCCATAGGTGCATGGATTTATCTCTGGGCTTTCTATTTTGTTCCATTGATCTATATTTCTGTCTTTGTGCCAGTACCATACTGTCTTGATGACGGTAGTTTGTAGTATAGCCTGAAGTCAGGCAGGTTGATTCTTCCAGTTTCATTCTTCTTTCTCAAGATTGCTTTGGCTATTCGAGGTTTTTTGTATTTCCATACAAATTTTGAAATTATTTGTTCTAGTTCTCTGAAAAATACCGTTGGTAGCTTGATAGGGATTGCATTGAATCTATAGATTGCTTTGGGTAGTATACTCATTTTCACTATATCGATTCTTCCAATCCATGAACATGGTATATTTCTCCATCTATTTGTGTCATCTTTGATTTCTTTCATCGGTGTTTTATAGTTTTCTATATAAGGTCTTTTGTTTCTTTAGGTAGATTTATTCCTAAGTATTTTATTCTTTTCATTGCAATGGTGAATGGAATTGTTTCCTTAATTTCTCTTTCTGTTTTCTCATTGTTTATGTATAGGAATGCAAGGGATTTCTGTGTGTTAATTTTATATCCTGCAACTTTACTATATTCATTAACTCTAGCAATTTTCTGGTGGAGTCTTTAGGGTTTTCTATGTAGAGGATTATGTCATCTGCAAACAGTGAGAGTTTTACTTCTGCTTTTCCAATCTGGATTCCTTTTATTTCTTTCTCTTCTCTGATTGCTGTGGCTAAAACTTCCAAAACCATGTTGAATAGTAGTGGTAAGAGTGGACATCCTTGTCTTGTTCCTGACTTTAGGGGAAATGCTTTCAATTTTTCACCATTGAGGATAATGTTTGCTGTGGGTTTATCATATATGGCTTTTATTATGTTGAGGTATGTTCTTTCTATGCCTGCTTTCTAGGGTTTTTTTTTTTTTTAATCATAAATGGATGTTGAATTTTGTCAAAGACTTTCTCTGCATCTATTGAGATAATCATATGGTTTTTATCTTTCAGTTTGTTAACGTGGTATATCACAATGATTGATTTGTGAATATTGAAGAATCCTTGCATCCCTGGGATAAAGCCCACTTGGTCATGATGTATGATCTTTTTAATATGTTGGATTCTGTTTGCTAGATTTTGTTAAGGGTTTTTGCATCTATGTTCATCAGTGATACAGGCCTGTAGTTTTCTTTTTTTGTGGCATCTTTGTATGGTTTTCGTATTAGGGTGATGGTGGCCTCATAGAATGAGTTTGGAAGTTTACCTTCCTCTGCGATTTTCTGGAAGAGTTTGAGTAGGATAGGTGTTAGTGCTTCTCTAAATTTTTGGTAGAATTCAGCTGTGAAGCCGTCTGGTCCTGGGCTTTTGTTTGTTGGAAGATTTCTGATTACAGTTTTGATTTCTGTTATTATTGCACTGTTAAGTAACAAGGGTAATTAAGATGATACACAGCACATTGTATTCTGTTTTCTAAGAACTGGAGACAAGTCTGAATTCCTGTGATGTCTGTTGCTGGTTTGCTTTTACACTGTTGACATACCTCAGAAGAGGTGAGGATGGCTGAAGAATAACATGATGCCCATTTCAGTTCTGACCTTCACTGCTTCAGCCCCCCACCCCCGACACTGTTCTTTGGCATTACAGTGTTAACATTAAGTATTCTTTCTGAAAAACTGACAGGGCTTTTGTCTGATAATCTCAATATTGACATTCTATGAATGAGTTTTGACCATAAAATTGAATCTGTGCTTAAGCACAACAGTTTTAGTATAGTTTCTTTACACCTCTACCAATCACTTGAAAAAGAAAGAAGAAAAGGTGGAAAGCTTGTAATACATGAGGCACCTCTAGGTTTGGGTTTTCCCAAGACTATGAATAGTCATAAACTGTCAAACAGAAGCAGATCTGAACATCAATTGCCATCTGAAACACTGCCACCATCTGGGACAACTCATTGCAAATCATGTGTATCAGTTTCCTATTGCTGCCTAATGCATTACCACAGATTCAGAGGCTTAAAATAGCATGCATTTATTAATTAGTTCAGT
This sequence comes from Bos javanicus, assembly GCF_032452875.1. Classification (NCBI taxonomy): domain Eukaryota; kingdom Metazoa; phylum Chordata; class Mammalia; order Artiodactyla; family Bovidae; genus Bos; species Bos javanicus. The sequence continues at coordinate 126,413,963 of NC_083897.1, forward strand.
CTCCCTGGGTCAGAAGTCCAGGCATGGCTTAACTGGATCCTCTGCTCAGTGTCTCACAAGGCTGCAATCAAGGTGTTGGCCCAGCTGCATTTCTTTCTGGAGCTCAAAGACCTCTCCCAACTCACGTGGCAGAATTTAGTTCCTTGTGGTCATAGGACCAAGTTTCTGGTTTTCTTGCTAGTGTTTGGCAAGGAACTCCACTCAACTCCTGGAGTCTAGTCACGTTCCTTGTCACATGGTTCTTTAACAAGGTCTCTCACAGACCTACTAACATGGCAACTTACTTCAAAGCCGGCAAGGGAGAGTGTGTTGCTCTAGTCTGCTAAGATAGAGCTATATATGCATGTGTGTGCTAAGTCGATTCAGTTGTGTCTGACTCTTTGCGATCCTGTGGATTGTAGCCCACCAGACTCCTCTGTCCATGGGATTCTCCAGGCAGGAATACCGGAGTGGGTTGCCATGCCTTCCTCCAGGGGAATCTTATTGTTCCAGGGATCGAACCCACATCTCTTGTGTCTCCTGCATTGGCAGGCGAGTTCTTTACCACTAGCACCATATATATAGTGGAACATAATCATGGGAGTGGCATCCTGTCACCTTTGTCATATTCAGTTGGTTCAAAGTTAAGTTCTAAGCTCTGCCCATATACAAGGGGACTGGACTACACAAGGATGTGACTCAATAGGGGTCATCTGAAGGTGTGTATGCCACATTGCTTTTATGATTTAACTCTTTGCCTTCTTTTCATTTGATCTCCAGTGCTCCTCTGATGCCCGTCTGGTGCCAGGTTTCAAACCTCCACCTGTTTGGTCTGCACATTGTTTGATTCGCATGTCTGTTACTGTACATGAAGATTTGCTGGGGCACAGTCATGCCTGTTTAAGTATCTCTCTGGTTGCTTTTACACTTCAGTGGCAGAGTTGGGTAGTTTCTACAGAGACTGACTTGTGCTATATGCTAAGTCTAGCTGATAATATTTGCTATCTGACTCTTTATAGAAAACATTTGCCCACTTGTGCTATAGAATAAAGCAGACCAAGTTTGTTTCATTTTCATCTGAAATTTCAGTAGCCCCTATTTTTTTCAACCTGTTCCTTCTGCCAATATTCACCCTAGTTGACTCTCTTGTTACTATATACCTGCATTGACACAGTCATCTCCTAATTGGGACCCAAAAGCTAATTAGATCTTCTCCCCTTTGGAGCCTTTGTTGGATTCCTATTGATTGAGCATCAAAGGCTCTTCCCTATTTGGTTCCAAATTCTTTTTTCTCTCTCTTTACCTGTGCTCTTTAATAGAAACCCATCTTCCGCAGGCAGGCTGACAGCAAACACAAGCTCAAAGACTCTACTCAGTTTTACCTCTGTTGTGTGATTCATTTAGCACTTCTCATAAATTGTCTGAATTTAATCATTTTCTCTTACCCTATATAAGCCTTGGAGCCTCTGTAGATCATAAGATCATTGCACCCAAGAAGTGTGTCATATACCTTGCATCTGATAAAATGCTTAGCAGTAGACTGAGCTGGAAATGAGGTATAGGAAACATACCCCATTGTTAGGTCTGTATGACAAACTGCCTTACTATTTAGAAAAGTAAAGTTTTGCTCTATTTTATGTTATTTTTAATGGTGGTGATAATTTTTTCAGTTCAGTTCAGTCACTCAGTCATGTCCAATTCTTTGTGTCCCCATAGACTGCAGCATGCCAGGCTTCCCTGCCCATCACCAACTCCTGGAACTTGCTATATTTAAAATTTTTCTTTAAATAAATAAAAACGTACAAAAAGGTTGAACTTTTCCCTAACCCATTTGGGAGTAAGTTGGCAACGTGATACCCTTTCTCTGCTAGTACTTTAGTATGTAATTCATCTAATAAATGGCCACAATATAATCAGCAAACTCAGGGAATTAAGATTGATATGTTACTTCCATTTATTCCTGGGGCCCTATGCAAATTTTACCAACTGTCCCAATACTCTCCTTTGTATCAAAAAGATCCTGTCCAAGATCAGGAGTTGGATTTAGTTGTTATATCGTTTTAGTCTCTTTCAATCTGAAACAGTTCTTCAGTCTTTTTTGACTTGTAGGACCTTGCTACTTTTGAAGAGTATAGGCCAATCGCTTTGTAGAATATCCCTAAATTTGTGTATGTCTGATAGCTCCTCATGGTTGTTGTTGTTTAGTTGCTCAGTCATGTCCAACTCTTGCAACCCCAGGGACTATAGCCTGCCAGGTTCCTCTGTCTATGGGATTTTCCAGGAAAGAATACTTGTGGGGGTTGCCATTTCCTTCTCCAGGAAGAGATCTTCCTGACCCAGGGATAACCCACGTCTCCTGCATTGGCAAGCAGGTTCTTTAGAACTGAGCCACCTGGGAAGCCCTCCTCATGATTAGGTTTAGGTTTTTTGTTTTTGCACTAAATGTATAAATATCTTGCTCCTCATTAAAGTTTTTCCCACTAATTTCAGCATCCATTGATGTTTCTTGACTAAATTATTACTGTGATAGTTGCCACATGATAACTTTCTGTTTCCATCAATCCTTCTACAAATATTATTTGGCATTTCACCATACGGACAAGCTTTCTACTCTCCCTATTTGCTTATTTATATCACATGAACACCTTATTCACCCCTTTTGTGACTCCAGAAACCTATACCTGGCCAACACTGTTGTTTCCCTGTGTGGGCCTTCCTCATGGCATTTGAGCTCTAACTGCCAGCATCAGGCAGCCTGGAGCAAATGCCCTGCTCAACTTACTTGGGCTCTGATTTGCTTTGCTGGGTTGCCACCTCTACCTTACCCTGTAGAGATACATACCCTGCATGGCCCACCTCACAGCTCTTAGATTGGAATATTTAGAAAGAGAGGAAAGGAAGCTCTCACATTCTTCTCATCACATGATATTATAATTTATTTACTTTCCTATTGTCTGTTTTCCCCTCTTCATTTGCTCTATTCACTGGTAAGTTAGCAAGACCTAGAACATACTTGCCCTGAAATAGGCATTCAAGCATACATTGAATGAATAAGTGAGCAATGAATACATGGAAACTTAAGCTGGTTCACCCCCTGAAAATAAGTCCTAACAAGCTTAACATTTTCTTTCCTTTTATCCCTTGAACTCATTTTAATTTTGATGTAGAATTAGCCCATGGTAACCAGTGGTTGTTTTGGGTTTCCTACCTGACCTAGCCTGATGTTGGCGTAAGCTTATTTTCAGGTCACCACGACTCAGCCTTTTTTTTTTTTTCCTTGCAAGAGAATGGCTAAAACATCATTTTTCCTTTTTAGGAGGCAGCTCCTGTGTTTGTGCTGGGCTCACATTTCATGCCTCCCAGGCTTCTCCTGCTTCTATCCTGTGTGCAGCCTTAATAGTAGGCCTAATGGACATTTCGATACACAGAGAGCAAAATCAGTCACAATCAATTGCTGCTTCTGTCTCAGAATCAAAGTGTTATTCAAGAAGACATGTACTCAGGAAAGCTGCTTCTACACATAGAAAGAAAGAATTGAGGACCACTTCTGCGAATGATATGAGTAATGAGTTGGAGAGAGAAGGCAATAAGGCATCCAGATGCTCCTGGAATCAGGAGGCACATTCTCGTCCTTTCACCAGCTTGGTAAATTCCTGTGGGAAAACCTTCCTCTTGAACCTGCCAGCTGGGGAGACGTAACAGCTACTATGCTCACTCCCCCCACCCCAAGTCATCACAAGGAAAAAAGGAATGTATATGAATGAGCTTTGCAATTTAAAATTATATTTTCATTTAGCATTGTGGCTCAGCTGGTAAAGAATCCGCCTGCAATGCAGGAGACCTGGGTTCGATCCCTGGGTTGGGAAGATCCACTGGAGAAGGGACAGGCTACCCACTCCAGTATTCTGGCCTGGAGAATTCCATGGACTGTATAGTCTATGGGGTCACAAAGAGTAGGACATGACTGAGCGACTTTCACTTCACTTAGCATTTATTATAGGGTGCTTCTCAGGTGGCACTAGTGGTAAAGAACCTGCCTGCCAATGCAGGAGATGTAAGAGACTCAGGTTCAATCCCTGGTTTTGGAAGATTCCATGGAGGAGGGCATGGCAACCCACCCCAGTATTCTTGCCTGGAGAAATCCCATGGACAGAGGAGCCTGGTGGGCCCCAGTCAGTGGGGTCGCCAGAAGTCAGATACAACTAAAGTGACTTAGCACAGCATTTATTATAATTAATTTCCTAAAAAAAAAAAAAAGTCACATATTACAAAATGCTGTGTAATTTCTGAGTTTTTTATACTTATGTGTGTGGAAGAGAGAAAAGGTAGATGGGCCTTTAAAAAGAATGTTTATTTCTTAACTAAGAACTGCTTCAGGGGCTGAGAAGGCAGACTACATTATGTAGACTCAGAATATTTTTGGAAGTTAAATGGCATTTCCTACCATTTTACTTCTAATGCATTCAACTGCTCACCTCTCTCAAAACACCTTGTGCCTTGCATGCCGTTTGAAAGATTTATTTCTTTCCTCCCTCTTTTCTTCTAAAACGTTTCCCTGATAAATCCTCATTCATCCTGTAATGAAGAACATTTTCTCTATGAAATTTCCAACAGCTCTCCAGCGAGTTTAGAACAATTATCATGCAATGAAATTATGTATTTACATTCTGTATCCACCATGGGCTGTGAATTTCCAGACGGGGAGATGTTGCATTTCATTCTGTTTTATTTTCTTTATGTTAAGGGTCTCAAGTGTACAGAATTGAAGTAACTACACCGGCTAGCTCATGACACTCTTGAGTGATGTGTTATGTGTCTTTTCATTTTTAGTAACTAGCCTTTAATAAAAGAATGGCTAACAGCAAAACAATGAACTTAGGCACACCTGGGCTGAATCCCTGCGCCACTTAGCTGTGTGACTTTGGGCAATTTATACAGTGTCTCTGAGCTTCTGTTTTCTCAATTGTAAAATAGGAATAATAAAAAGGCCCTATTTAATAGTTTTTCTTTTTTTCTTTTTGAGTGTTAAATGCAATACTGAAAATCAAATGCTTAAGAGAGTTTCTTGACGATAAACAGTCGGTAACATTTTAGCTTTTTTGTTGTTGTTGTTAATGGAATGAAGCTGAACAGATACTTGATAAATGAAACCTCCATGAAGCTTTTTGGAATTCCAATCTGTTATAAAACTATTTTCCCTTTTCCTTTCTCCTCCCTCCCTCTTCCCCCTCTTCCTTCCTTCCCTCTTCTTCCTGCTCCTCTCCCTCCCTCTTCTTCCTTTTCCCTGCCCACACCATCTCTCTCTTTCCCTGTCTCCTTACCCCACCCCCACTTTTGCCATCTCTGAGCATAGCTGCGGCACAAACCAAGGCAAAGTTGAATCAAGTACCGAGGTCTTTTTCAAGGGAAGCCAGTTTTCAAGCTCAGGCACACTCGACTTCTAGGATGCAACCCAAATACTATCAAATAACAGCATTAAGCTTCTTTGCAGATAAGGCTGGAATACCTCATTCTCCAAGGTTTTTAAATTTAAGGGAAGTGAAACCAGGCATTTTATAAATATTAGTTCAAATTATTCTCATAGCAGTTCTGCATTGTTGGAATTATTATTCCCAGTTTACAGATAAGGGAATTGGAGCCAGTGTCACTATACGAATTAGCTTTATTGTAGGTGCAGTCTCTCAGTTCTTTTTGCTTCCCTGAGGGTTTGTTTCCTCATACTACAGATGTAGTCGATTTCTACCCTTTCTCCCAATAGTCACGGGAGAAGATCAACAGCCAACAGAAACGTCCATCCTTATAGCTCACGGCCCCAGAGAACGTGAAACACTATTGTGACATCCAGTTTCTTGACCAGTTTCATGGGAGGACTATAATTGGGCTTTGTCTTGGGGTATTTTCATTGGCAGGCAAACAAGCAATCGGCAGTGGTTTAAGCAAAAAGAAAATATTTCCTTATCTCACAGATCTAGAAGTCTGAAGGTGGGGTGCTCTTGGGTTGAGTCAATGACTTACTATAATCAGGAGCTGGGCAGTGTGTTGTGAATCTTTTGAGTTTATACTCAGAGTTGCAGGTGACTGTTGCTGCTCCAAATATCACGTCTTCATGTCAGGAAGGAAGTCATAGTAGGAGGGAAGTTTAGTAAAGAGGTCCTTCTGTCCACAAGTCTTACTTTGGGGAGTTGATCTCTACTCTCTAAACTGGAGACTTCTTTTTATATCCCATTGGCCAAGTGGGTCATATGTCCATCTGAGACCAGTCAGTGGCTTGGGATGATGGAGTTACCAGGAATGGCTTGGAACAGTCATGACTCAGCCTCTGAGGCTAAAGGAAGGGACGGCTCCCGTAATAGCAACGGTTTTTTACCTTCAACCTGAACACAGCACAGGTTCCCTGGGCAGGAGAGAGTGTGTGCAGATGGTCATTGGTAAGGGGATGACTGGGACTTCCCAGTGGCTCAGTGGTAAAGAATCCACCTGTAACGCAGGAGCCAAAGGAGACGTGGGTTCAATTGCTGGGTCGGGAAGATCCCCTGGAGAAAGAAATGGCAACCCACTCCAGTATTCTTGCCTGGAGAATTCCATGGGCAGAGGAGCCTGGCAGGCCACAGTCCATGGGGTCACAAAGAGCTGGACATGACTGAAGCGACTTCAGTTGCATGCATGTATGCACGCAAGGTGATGGCCAATGTCAGCCATAGCCCATTTTGGACTCATGTCCATCCCTCAGATCTGTTGAGGATCATGGATGAGTTCTGCCTCTGATTGTGTTCCCCACATATGGACTCTAAAACTGGGATTAATGTGAAAGGGATTGATCAGGACAAAACAGTAAGGGAAGTGGGATAAAGAGTGGAAGGAGGCTCCACAATGGTTCGGGGTCCATGAAGTCCCTTCCAGAGAGTAACTTTAGCTCATCCCCATGGAGGAGCACTGAGAACAGCACAGATCCCACTCAGCACTGCTGTCCCCGTCAGGTTTCTGCCCCCAGCCCTGTGGGGGCACTTTGTGCTCTCCACGTGTGCAGGTGAAGGTGGTTGTGGAAACTCGAGTGTGGGCCTCCAGTTAGGAGACACAAGACTGGCTGTTGGGAATAACAAGAGTCCAGAGCTACTCAGCACAACACCGGGGAAGGGACTGGAGGGGGTGAGCAGAGCCCTGAGGGCATCTTCCACAGCGTCCATGAGAGTCCAGACCTGCATTGTATGCACCTCAGAGCCAGATGCTGGGTAGGCATTGCTCAGTGGTTGCCAAGTGAACTGGAACACTCTGGGCATGAGAAGATCCTCCAATGGAAAGGTGAGTGCTTAGAGGTCAGCATCTCAGGGCACCCCTTTGTAAGCCCTTTGCACGTTTCCCCAACTCAGGAGGGCAATGCAGCGGTCTTGCACATGCACAGAAATGTTGGCTGTACAGGTACGGTGGAGTCAGCCCGGGTCTCATCTTCAAGTTAGCTGCTGCAAGGACCCCAGCTGTCAGTGATGACTTCTACCGCGGCTCCTCTCTTTCTGCTGTAGGTCCCTCTGACTCTCTTTAGTTAAGTGTAGGGTTTCTCAACCCTAAGAACTATTGATATTTGAGGCTGGATCATACTTCACTGTGAGGGTCTGTCCTGTGAACTGTCGACTTTTTAGCAGCATTGCTGGCCTCTACCATCATTCCCCCTCCTCATATGACATATGGCCCCCAGACCTTGCAAAATTGCCCTTGGTTGAGGACCACTGGCTTCAAGCACTGGCTCCTGGAATGCTGGCTTGCAGGACTTCACCTGCTATCCTGGGGTAAATGTCCTCCACCTGATGGAACTCTATAGACTTCATGTGAATTTGTCAGACTTAGTGCCACAACTCTTCTTTTGTGTTACTTAGTGAATTGGTTCGGGGTGAATTGATTTGGTACTTGAGTCTCGTCTCTCGTGTTCTAAGGAAGGAGTACTGTGTCTGGATTCCATCTCCTCTCCCTGCTCATACTCACCCAGCATGGCCCAAGCTGGGGCTTTCTTCCCTTAGAATTTGAGTTGCCAGATTTAGCAAATAAATTTGATTTTCAGTGAAAATCATTTTTGATTTTGTTGAAAATCATCAACAAATGATTTTTCAGTGTAACTCTATCTCGTGCAATATTTGGTATACTATAGAAGTATGCATTCTTTATCTGAAATCGAACTAAGTGGCTTGTATTTTGTCTGACAGCTGTACTTGATACATTCCAGCTCCAGGGACCCCAGCACACAAATGCCGCCATTACTGACTCCTGATGCACTCGGCTTCTTTCACCACAAAATCTTAGCTCTGCTGCCTAGTTATTTTCTGTTCCATTCACCACAGCCTCACCACTTAGACTATTTCTATCACAACACTTAAGCATAGTCTACTTCCATAGTTCCTTGTCCTTTCCTTCTCCGGCTTTTGTGATCTTCCCTCAACTCCTCACAATGGACTTGAGTTTTAAAGGCCTGATGGCCTGATGGATTTGTGTGTGGATGGGCATGTGTGTAAAAAAAAAAAAATAATAATAATAATAATTACTGTCCCTAAGAGAAGCACATGGGAATAGAATAACCGAATAACACAGTCATGGAAGGGCTTCCCAGGTGGCACCAGTGGTAAAGAACCTGCCTGCCAATGCAGGAGACATAAAAGACCTGGGTTTGATCCCTGGGTCCTGGGTTTGATCCCTGGGTCGGGAAGATCCCCTGGAGGAGGACATGGCAACCCACTCCAGTATTATTGCTTGGAGAATCCCATGGACAGAGGAGCCTGGCGGGCTACAGCCCATGGGTTCGCAAAGAGTCCGACAGGACTGAGGTGACTAAGCGTACACACACAGTCAGGGAGGGTCCTGGGGAAAGAACTCTCCAGCATTCCACACTAGCCCCTATTCAGAAAGCTAGTATACCCATGGAAATAATAGAGACAGAGGAAAAATCCTCCATAAATAATAACACTCCGGAGCACATCCTTGTAGTTTATTTTTAAAGATCAGATACAAGTAACCTTTGATATGTTGCACATACTTTGGATGATTTTTCTAAAAGATTTTGGTTGTTAATACTATTGTGGCCTAACAAAGCAGCTGAATTTTGTGTTGTTTGAACAAAGCAAGTCAAAAAATAGGAAAAAGTGTTTGCTTGTCATCTCCCTTAGACTTGCTAACTCTGTTCTGTGTTAGAAAGGCCAGTGGTAAACTTTTGGTGGCTTAGAGAACTACAGCTGAGTGCAAAGATGCAGGAGGCAACCTCATGGGAATCCCACATCCAAGTGACTCACATAACTCATGTCTGTTCCTTTAGTAGCCCAGGGCAATTTGGGCGTGGGTTATAGTATATGTATTTCTGTGTTCTTTCTGAGTATTTTGGTTCATTCAACTAAAAAGACCAGAAGGAAAAGAGTAGCTAATGTGCTAACATTTTAACAACTACTAAAACATTACTTAAAAATAAAGCAGCTTTATTGAGACATAATTCACACACCATAAAATCCACCCATTTAAAGTGTACAGTTATATGGCTTTCAGTATGTTTACAGAGTCATGCAACTTTTACCACAATCAATTCGATTTTTATCACACCAAAAAGAAACCCCATACCCACTGGCTGTTACTCCTCATTTCCCCCACCCCTACCTCTAGTCCTGGGTAACCACTAATCTACTTTCTGTCTCTATGGACTTGTTTACTCTGGACATTTTGCATCAGTGGAATCATGCCAAGTGTGGTCTTTTGTTTTTGGATTCTTTTATTTAGCATAATGTTTTCAAAGTTCATCTATGTAGTATCATGTATCAGTAACTTTATTCTTTTTATTGCCAAATAATATTCTGTTATATATACCACAATTTACTTATCCACGTATCAATTGATGGACATTTGTGTTGTTTTCACTTTTCAGCTATTATGAATATTGCTGCCATGAACATTCATGTATTATACAAGTTTTTGTGTGAATATGTTTCACTTCTCTTGGATAGATACCTAGGAGTGGCATTGCTGAATCCTATGATAACTCTATATATAACATTTTGAGGAACTACCAAACTATTTTTCAAAGTGACTGCATCATTTTAATTCCCACTAACTGTGTGAGGATTCCAATTTGTCTACCTTCTTGCCAACACTTGGTATTACGTGTCTTTTTGATTATAGTGCTCCTAGTGGGGGTAATATGGTATCTCACTATGGTTTTGATTTGTGTTTACCTGATGGCTAATGATATTCAGAATCTTTTCGCATGCTGAGTGATGATTTGAATATCTTCTTTAAACAAATGTCTATTATATCCTTTCCACTTTTTGAAATTGTGTTTCTCTTTATTACAGCATTGCAAGAATTCTTTACATTTTGGACTCAAATTCTTTACCAGATATATGATGTACAAATGTTTTTATCCCATTCTTTGGGTTATCTTTTCATTTTCTTTATGTCTTTGGAGAACAAGAGTTTTTAATTTGCTGAAGTTCATTTTGTCTATTTTTTCTTTGGTTCCTTGTGCTTTTGGTGTTGTATCTAAGAAGGTTTTGCTGAACCCAAGATTATGAAGATTTACTGCTATGTTTTCTTCTAAGAGCTCTGGTTTTACCTCTTACATTTAGGCTGTGATCCATTTTGGAGCTAGATTGCAGTGGGCCAAGTATAAAATAAAAAATGCGAAGCTGCGTTTGAAAAAGTTATTAGAATCTCAAGATGGCAACAGCTGAGCATTCACCCATGTTCAGAGCCTTTCTGAGGATGGAGCCCTGTGCACAGGTTTCACCACCCACCCTCCATGAAGGTGGCCCTGAATAGAGTTCTTCTAAGTTTGAGAATTTGTAGATTACCTCTGCCATACGGTACCACACTATAATCAGAATCACACATGTGCAGATGCTTCCTGAGCAACTGAACACCCACCATGACCTGTTGATCTGAAAGCTGCTACTTTGTCTGAAATGAGTATGCAACTAGATGTCTCCAGTATTAAATCTTTTTGGCTGAATCTTTGGAGCTGTGGTGCAAGGAGCTGGACTGTGATGTTGCCCTTGTTTGGGAAGGTCTTTGCTGATTGTACAGTCACGCACAAGCTCCACTCATCCAAAGGCATATGAGCAATCTTCTGACACCCATGGCTCTCAAGCTCAGGACCCTGCAAGTCAGATTAACTGTGACTGCAGAGTGCACGGGTTGTTATGAGTAACTCTGGGAGAAAGCTGCATTTGTTTAAAGTGGGCACTGAAGTTGATTCTGAATGCAATTTAAGATATCTGTGATGACCAGATCATTGTTTCAATAGCCTCATTGCCTGCCTGAAGCTTTAGCATGCATGAGTGTTTTTGCTAGGAAACAGAAAATGTTTGGGTTCCCAATTTAGAATTTGTTCTTTTGTGAGTTCAAAGATTTGGGGCTTCCACATCTCAGCAGGCTCCTGTTTTTGTTTCTTTGGGACCTCAGAGAACTAGAGCTCTGTGTCACTTTGCCCTCGGAAGAATTTTGTTGTTTATCAAGGATATTCTTGATAAGTGGCATATTTGGAATCTCCAAGAAAATGAGAAAATAAGTAAAGTGAACACAAGTTCTGAAGAATTCCCCACCCCTCAAATCTTCCTGGCTTCAGACTTTATTTTTGGTTTTTTTTTTTTATACTTTGTCAAGGTATGATTTATAGCCATAAAATATACCAATGTTCAAGTATACAGCTTGATGAATTTTGAGAAGCATGCACACTCATTGTGCAGATTGAAATATAAAACATCTCCATCACCTCAGAAAGTTTCCTTATGTTCTCTTACAGTTAGTTCCCATTCCCAGAGGCAATCACATGACTTAGGGACTGAGCACGGATCTATCTATATATAGATATAGATGGGTGTATATATATATATATATATGTCTCCACATAACCACCTCAAAAATCAAGTATTGATTGTTCAATATTTCAGATATTTCTATCACCACAGCAGCCCTTCATGGCCCCTCCAAGTCAGTGCCTTCTCCCCTCATACCAGGCAATCATTGATGCACTTTCTTTTGCTCAGCATGTTTTTGAGATTCATGCATATTCTTATGTATTTTGGTAGTTTTTTATTATTGAATTATATTCCATTGTATGAACATATCACATGTTATACCTATTCATCTGTTGATGAACATTTGAGTTTTCCCAGTATTTGGCAACTATGAATAAAGCTGCTTTAAACATTGTGTACAGTTTTGGCAGGGGATACATGTTTTCATTTCTCTTGAGTAAATATCAAGAAGTAAAACGGCCATGTCATATGGTTAGTGTATGTTTAATCTGTAAAAAGCTATCATACAGTTCTCTAAAGGACTTTCATGTTTTGCACTCCTATCAGCAATGTATGAGAGTTCCAGCTGTATTTCATTCTTGCCAACCCTTGCTGTTCAGTACTGTAATCATACAATATGTTTCAGTTCCAGTAGGCTTATAGTGATACCCTCATTGTGGTTTAATTTGCATTTCCTGATGACTAATGAAGATAAATATCATGTGCTTATGAGTCATTCATATATCTTCTTTTGTAAAGTTTCCAAATGCTTTTCCTAGTTTTAAAATTTGCCTAAGTTTTTAAAAATTTATTTCTAAATTGTAAGAACTTTTTATATATTTGGGGAGCAAGTTGTTTGTCAGATAGAAGTATTGTGGATATTTTATCCTAATGTGTGTCTTGCCTTTTCATTTCTTAATAATTTCTTTCAAAGAGGAGGAAGATCTAACTTTTATAGAGTTCAGTTTTTAATATTTTCATCTAGGCTTATTGCTTTTTGTATGCTAAAAAATCTGCCTACCACAAGAGTGCAGATTTTCTTCAGTATTTTCTTTAAAATGTTTTTAGAGTTTTAACATTTACATTTATGTATGTGTTCTACCTGTCTATCTATGTATAAATAGATAGTTATATAGCATGAAGTGTTTTTAAAAACCTTTTTCCAGTACAATCTATTGAAATTCTATTCTTGACCATTGAATTACTTTTTGACATTTTTGTTGAAAACCAATTGATTGCATTATGTATATTTGTGTTTGAGGATTCTCTATTCTGATATTTTGTTGTGTATGTCTTTCTTTATGCAGTGTCACCCTGTCTTGAATATTGTAGCTTTAGAGTAACTCTTTAAATCAGGTAATATAAGTCCTCTACCTCTGTTTTGTTCAACTGTGCTAGCTAATCTTGGCTCTTTGCATTTCTATAACATTTTATAATAAGTTTGTTAATTTCTGCAAGAACTGATGCTAGAATTTTAATTGTGATTGCATTGAACTAATCTATTTATGCCTAAATTATTTTCTCAGTAAAATTCTTAAATTTTGAGTTTTTTGATTATGCATATATTTTGGTACATTTATCCCTGAGTGCTTTATGCATTTTGGATAACATTTTTATTAATTATATTCGTAAACTATATTGTTTTCCTAATTTCACTTTCCAGTTCTTGGTTTAGCAAACAGAAATATAGCTATTTTTGTACATTGACCTTGCATCCTGAGATCTTGCTAAATCTACTTATAAATCAGTGACTTTTTGGCAAGATTTCTGGTTTTTCTTCCCATGTAATTAATACATGATTATGTTTTCTGGAAATGAACTTAGCCTATTTTGTTTTCAATGTGTTTCTTTTGCTTGTCTTGTTGCACTATCTATGACCTCTGAATGAATTTCATTATGGTTTTGCTAAGAATTTCCTTGTTTAATGCCTTTTCATATGTTTATTGACCATATGAGTATTTTATTTTGAGAATTTCCTGTTTATATATTTTTCCACTCACTATTGAATTGTTTGTTTGCATTATTTATCTGTAGAACCTTTTGAAAATATATCTGAATACAAGTCTTTTGTTGGATATATGTTTTGTTAACATTTTTCCTAGTCTGTGACATGTCTTTTTCACTTCAGCAATGGTGTCTATTCATGAGCAAAATGTTTTTAATGTGATGAAGACAAATTTATCAGATTTTCTGTCCTAGGAACTGTTTGCCTATTCCAAATTCATAAAAATATTCTAGGCGCTTCTATTCTTCCAGAAGCTTTTAAGTTTTGGCTTTTACAGTTAGCTCTATGATTATTTTGAAAAAGCTATATGTGTATTTTGTCTTTAATTTACATAACATTCAAAAGACTTTTCACCATTTTTCAAATGTAAATTTGAAAAAGATGAAAAATATATAGTATGTAATGTTGGCATTAGGTACGGAAACAAATAGTTGTGATGCTGGTGATACAAATGCATGCAGTCTTTTGGTATACAAAAGAGCTAATTCTGCAGTAGGAATCAAAAGCATTAAAATTAAAAATGTTAATTCCTGAGACCTCACATTTTCAGATTCAGAAATTTGTTCTGTGAAAATAATCCTAGATGTGTGCCCAAATTTAGCTTCAGTTCAGTTCACTGACTCAGTCATGTCCCACTCTTTGCCACCCCATGGACTGCAGCACTCCAGGCTTCCCTGTTCATCACCAACTTGCGGAGCTTACTCAAACCCATATCCATTGAGTCAGTGATGCCATCCAACCATCTCATCCTCTGTGTTCCCCTTCTCCTCCTGCCTTCAATCTTTCCCAGCATCAGGGTCTATTCCAATGAGTCAGCTCTTCGCGTCAGGTGGCCAAAGTATTGGAGTTTCAGCTTCAGAATCAGTCCTTCCAATGAATATTCAGGACTGATCTCCTTTAGGATGGACTGGTTGGATCTCCTTGCAGCCCAAGGGACTCTCAAGAGTCTTCTCCAGCACCACAGTTCAAAAGCATCCATTCTTCAGTGCTTAGCTTTCTTTATAGTCCAACTCTCACACCCATATATGACTACTGGAAAAACCAAAGCTTTGACTAGATGGAACTTTGCTGGCAAAGTAATGTCTCTGCTTTTAAATATGCTGTCTAGGTTGGTCATAACTTGTCTTCCAAGGAGTAAGCATCTTTTAATTTCATGGCTGCAGTCACCATCTGCAGTGATTTTGGAGCCCCCAAAATACAGTCTGACACTGTTTCCATTTTTTCCCCATCTATTTGCCATGAAGTGATGGAACCAGATGCCATGATCTTAGTTTTCTGAATGTTGAGGTTTAAGCCAGTTTTTTCACTCTCCTCTTTTACTTTCATCAAGAGGCTCCTTAGTTCTTCTTCACTTTCTGCCATAAATGTGGTGTCATCTGCATATCTGAGGTTATTGATATTTCTCCCAGCAATCTTGATTCCAGCTTGTGCTTCTTCCAGCCCAGCGTTTCTCATGATGTACTCTGCATAGAAGTTAAATAAGCAGGGTGACAATATACAGCCTTGATGTACTCCTTTCCCGATTTGGAACCAGTCTGCTGTTCCATGTCCGGTTCTAACTGTTGCTTCCTGACCTGCATACAGATTTCTCAGGAGGAAGGTCAGGTGGTCTGGTATTCTCATCTCTTTAAGAATTTTCCACAGTTTGTTGTGATCCACACAGTCAGAGGCTTTGTCATAGTTGATAAAGCAGAAGTAGCTTCAAGCATGTGTTATCACAACCTTTTTTTTTTTTTAAGGGCCAAGGAAGAATGGAAACAGTCTCTAATAGTGGATTGTTTAGATTATCATATACCACTATTATGGAAAACTGTCTAACCATTGAAGATGATGCTGTAGAATATTCAGTGTCATAGATGATGTTCATATACATGTTCATATACATTTTAAGTGAAAGATGAATTACAAAACTGAGCTTATGGGTTGATAGTCTTTTGATCTGTGTGCGCACACATAGATGCCTACAGGAATTTGTGCTTACTCTTGTTTCTAAAGCACATGTATTTCAGGAAAAATTGTATATATTTAAAATTTTGTCTCTAGAAGAATAGAGAGTGTGAGGGAAGGGGAAACACTGAGGTAAGTGATAGCCGGGAGTCAGTGTGTTACAATGAGAACATCTGTTTCATGCTAGAAAATGTTTTTAAGTTACCATCTGTTTGTGCTTTTATACTTTTAATGTGTTCCTTTGATTTCATATCTTTATTCTTCTGTATGTCTAAGAAAAGGGGTAGCTAGTCCCTGCCTATGAATTGAAAGCGTGACAGAGAAAAGTGCTCCTATCGAAACCATTTCTCTTACTGCCTAGTATTGTATCCTTAGGGCTACAGTGCCTTGGGTGATTTATAATTTGGGGAGATTCATGTCTCCATTTAAATTCCCTTTGAATAGACACGGAAGTAGATGTCAACAAGAAACACTTACCTGATCTAGGGAAGGGGGATGTGGATCCGAAGGAGCACCCACAGGTGAAGCTGTATACGGACTTGGGGATGAAACTGTGCTGGACTCCCTGGCATTTTGCCAAGGCTGACTCAGGTTTGGTGTGAGGGCAGCACTTCCAGAAGCCTGTGCCCAGGTCTTTTTGGAGTCATATGGGCCTATGTCAAGCCTCTGGCCTTTGGGAAAGAGTAATCAAAATGTACAAGTCTTGATCAACCTTGTTTGAGGCACCTCCATCTGTGTTACACCAGCTTCAGCATCCTGAGGGTGTGCACTAGACTTTGTGCAGCTAAAGGCAGTTATCAGAAAGGCAGTTTAATCAAGGCACATGTGTGAAATGCCAACTGAACTCAGGTCTAATGAGGGAATTTTCTATTTTATTCATCTTCATCTTTCAAACACTCTGTGTTACAGTTTTTCAGCAGAAGATTCACATGTAGATAAAAGGTACCTTTTAGCCCAAATTGTCCAAATGAGCATTTGGAGTATTGTATTCGTTTCCTAGGGCTGCCAAACAAATGACCGCAACCAGGGTGGTTTAAAACAACAGAAATTCATTCTTCTCAGCTTGGGAGGTCAGAAGAGCAAAATAAAGGTGTCAGCAGAGCCACATTCCCACTGCAGGCTCTAGAGGAGAATCCTTCTTGGCCTCTTCCTAGCTTCTGGTGGCTCCCAGCTTCCTTGCTGTCCCTTGTCTTGTATTAATAACTGCATCACTCCAATCTCTGCCTTTGTTGTCCGGTGGCCTTCTTCCGTGTGTGTCTGGGTCAGTATGTGTCCTCTCTTCTTTTTATAAGGATTTAGTCACTGGATTTAGGGCCCACTCTCATCCACTGTGATTAACTTAACTAATCACATCGACAAAGACCCTGTTTACAAATAAGTCACATTCACAGGCACTGGGGGTTAGGACTTAGACATTTCTTCTAGGGGAGCACAGTTCACAAGCATATTCAATAGAAGCATCACTTCAAATGTCACTCCTTGGCTGCTGTGTTGTACCATTAAGCTGAAATTCATTCCTGTTTATTGCATTTCTGACCCCCTATATCTCCCTTGTCTTTGGTTCATACGATGACTCTGGGAAGGCCCCTAGGCCCTTCTCTGGAATTTGTAATGGAGATAGTTTGTGCGTTTCTGTATTCATAGAAACAGAATGTTCAGCTTTAGCTCCCAAGAGAGTTAGAATTCTGGCAGCGTTTGGAGGGAAAGTGGATGTGAGGGAAGGGCAGGGATGCTAAGGGAAGATGAGGCCCCTGAACGTGGAGCTGACCTAGACAGAGGTCCGGGGGGTGACATCCTAGATGATGACGGTCCAGAGAGGGACGAAGAACCAGAGATTGAGTCCAAGGAAACAAACGCACAAGTCTGGTGCAGTGGAAAGCATGGGGTAGATATACAGAATATGCAAACTGGGGCCCACCTTGGCAGACAGGCAAAAGGAACGGAAATTTGTTGTTCACATCCAGTCTCTCAGCCAGGCCTCTCAGCTCTACAGCTCCCTGTACAGCTGTCCAGTATCTTCCCATTTCCTCCGCTGAAGCCCTATCCCAGCCTCCGTCAACGCTCTCCTAGACAGCCAATTCCCTCTTCTTTTCCTGCCATCCAAACTGCTCTCCAGAGGGCCACTAAGTTCTCTTCTTACAGTGTAAATCGAAAGTCGCTGTATGATCTTGTCCCTGCCCACCCATCCCATGTCATTATACTTTAGCCACTCTGCTTTCTTTACATTGCTTTAGCATCCCAAGCTCCTGCTCCCTCACAACTTTGCACCTGGAACTCTCTGATTCTCTGGGGCTCTACACCGCCTGGAACTGTCCCCCCAAGTTGTTGATGTCTGCTTCTTGGCCTCTATTCCTTGGAGTTACCTTCTGTAATCCTTCTGTCTAAAGCCATGCCTCCCCATCACTCTCTATCCAAAATCCAATTTTATTTGTCACAACCTGAAATTATCAAGTTCGTTTATTTCAATGGTTCTCAACCTGGACCAATTTTGCCCCCAGGTACATTGGATAATGTCTGAAGATGTTTTGGGTTGTCATCCCTTGGGAGTGAGGGTAGGGTGCTACCACATCTGGTGACTAGAGGCCAAGGATGCCATTAAACACCCTACAATGCATAGAAGAGCCCCCATATGAAGATTTATCTGGCCCCAGGTGTCAGTAATGCCAAGGTCATGCCAATGTTGAGAAACTTTGATATATTTGTTGCTTTTTTATTCTCTACCTATGTATGACCTTCTCTTTCAACGTACATCCCAAGACAGCAAAACCCTGTTCTGGCTTGTGTTTTATTCACTCCTCTATCTCTGGTCTCCAGAACAATGCCTGGGCCATGATTGGTGCTCAAAAAATCATTGATTGATAAAAGAATGCATAGCTTCAAGCTGTGCGTCTGACTTTTTGAGCCTGGAACCCTTGCCTCCATGCTCTGAGCTTCAGTTGCTTCATCTGTAAAATAAGAATCATAAAGTTGCCTAATTTATTAGAGTTATTGACTGAATAAATGAGAAAATTGCCTCTAAGACACTGAACAGCATCCGTGGTAAGCAGCAGCCCACGATTCACAGGGGCTCTTACTGGTGC
This sequence comes from Bos javanicus, assembly GCF_032452875.1. Lineage (NCBI taxonomy): Eukaryota > Metazoa > Chordata > Mammalia > Artiodactyla > Bovidae > Bos > Bos javanicus. The sequence goes on from NC_083897.1 coordinate 126,432,733, forward strand.
CGTGTGCCCTTTGCCCTAAACTTTTGCTTCCATCTCCTTTTCCCTTTCCTATGTTTAGAAAAGAAAAAGTCCTTCCCCTCACTTTGGCCTGAGTTTGCTGTCTTAGCTCTGCACTCTCGCTTCACTTTACCTCTGTAGCCATGCTCAAATTCTCTCTCCTGCTCAAGTACACTCTTCTTGGAGACGAGGACAGGGAATATTCTTCTTACTGTAGACCGCAACACCTCTTAGAGCACGCTCACACAAGAGATACTCAACTAAATGTGTTTCTAAGTGTATTAAACTGCTGTTGACCTAGTTCAGCTCCAGTCTTAGGCAGGCTCTCGATCCCTGGGCTCAGGGCTTAGACTATGAACTTGCCCTTCCCCCGAGGATCCTTTCCTTCACTCTCACCACTTAGGGGGCTAGAGAGAGTTTTCTTTATGTTCTTTTTTGCCAATTATTAAGAGAATTTATTTTTATATATTAATTTGGAGAAGACTGATATTTTTACAAAATTACATCTTACCATCCAGAAATGGTTCTTCATATATTCAAGTCTTCTTTAGTATCTTTTCATGAAATTTTATTGTCCATTCACACACATGTATATCATTAATGCAAAATTCTTACAAAATTGAGTCATAGCTCTTTTATAGTTTTTGTGACAATTATAAAAGGGATTTTCAGTTTTGCTATTGTTGGTAGTTCAATAAGCTATTGATATTTAAACAGCCCTGGTGGCTCAGATGGTAAAGAATCTGCTTGCAGTACAGGAGACCTGGGTTCAATCCCTGGGTTAGGAAGATCCTCTGGAGAAGGGAATGGCAACTCACTCCAGTATTCTTGCCTGGAGAATCCTATGGACAAAGGAGTCTGGCGGGCTACAGTCCTTAGGGTCTCAAAGAGTTGAACTTGACTGAGCAACTAACACTTTCACTTTTGCTATATCAAAACATTTAAAGTAAATCTTTTAATTGTTCTAAAATGACATTAGCATTATATTGTCAAGTTTATAATTTCCATTGAGATTTTTCTTTGATACAGTAATTTTTTAGAAGAATATTGTTCTTTTTTAATTTTCAGTTGTGAAAGGGGTTTGTTTTTTTATGATTTTACAACTGTCTTTTTAAAACTACTTATTTTATTTTGTAAATCTGTGATGAGCTGGCCTTCTTATTTTGGGATAAAACTTACAGAAAAGTTGCAAAAATTGTGCAGAGAATTCCCTTGTGCCCTGAACCAATTTCCATTCCCTCTGATGTTATCTTTCCACATTACTGTTCTATGATCCTCTTTTTCAGCCGTCTGGTGAGACATACCCTTCAAAGAGACCCAACTGCTGAAATGTAAATTTTTAATTTAGTGTGAGCAGAAAATGTTGTATATGCAAATGACAAGAAAGAAAAATGTCTAGAAAGGAGGTGGAGATAAGGCCACACTACTCTTCCCAGGATTGTTACATAATTTGGGAGGCTCAATGCAAAATGCAAGTGCTGAGCCCCTTGTTCAAGACTTATTAGGAATTTCAAGAAGGGGACAGCAGAGTATTAAACGAATTGTGGGGCCCTTTGCAGTGCCAAGCCCTGGTGACTGCCTGGGGTTGCACACCCATGAAGCCAACTCTGACTGTTCCAACCAATATTTCAACTTCCTCCATGGTCTCAATATCTAGCAGGTTAAAGGAAAGTCTTTTGCATAACCAGGCCAGATCTACTCATATGTGAATTTTTCTAGAACCATACTCCAAGTCACAAGCTTTGCAGCTTGCCCACCTTCTAAATTTCAGTTCAGAAGACTTTGAGATGAGGACAATGGTATTAGGTACCCTGAAATGGCAGCGAAGCTAATTCTAAAATAACATCCACGTTAGCTCACACAGGCTGATATTTTCTTTGCTGAAGATCAGGCAAATGAAGTGTTTGTTTTGAGTGCCTTCCAGTAATACTTACAAGTAGCCAAGATTGCTTGGAAATTGTACCTGATGCTGAGAGGCTCTTGGTGAATATATATTTTTTTAACCAGGTTGACTCATTTAACTTGTCCAAATGGGACACTTTCACAAGGGAACCTATCAGCCAGTCTTTTCTGATGAAATCACAAAAATACCTATGAGGAAATGAACTATAAAAGTTCTTGGGAAGCTGGGATTTTGAAAGTATCTGGGAAGTACACAGCTGGAAATTGATTTAGCTCCATCTTTTATTTATAAACCTTCAGCAGCATTGTATTTTGAAATTTGAGGGCATGCTGTTTACTTGTAGTATAAGAAGTCCCCCTACATGTGAACCTTCGAGTTGCAAACTTTCAAAGATGTGAATGTGTTCCGATATGCCAGCTGCCATACTGTGCTTTTCAAGGTATTATAAGATTAAAAATGTTTCCTCTATTTTTTGTTTGTTTGTTATGTATCATTTGTGTTAAAAGTATTATAAACCTACTAAAGTACAGTACTATATAGCCAATTGTGTGAGTTGAGTACCTAGGCTAACTTTGTTGGACTTAACGAACAAATTGGACTTACAAACACAGTCTCAGAACAGAATTCATTCGTATGTAAGGAACTTACTGTATTTTCTTAGCTGACCTAGCCAGGTAGCTGCACACCCAGATCAATCTTCAGTGTGACTACACACCTCTGGCCACGCAGACACACCCTTCTTTCTGCACTAGTGTCCTAGTGCTATGCTGTGCTAAGTCGCCTTAGTCATGTCCGACACTGTGCAACCCTATGGACTGTAGCCTGCCAGGCTTCCTCTGTCCATGGGCTTCTCCAGGCAGGAATACTGGAGTGGCTTGCCATGCCCTCCTCCAGGGGATCTTCCTGACCCAGGTATCAAACGTATATCTCATAAGTCTCCTGCATTGGTAGGCGGGTTCTTTACCCTATCCCCACGTCAAAGAAGGCATTCTGGATCTGTGGCAGCCTTCTCATATTTCTACTGCACAGGGACTGGCTTCTCTATTAAACAGCATCCCACTCATTAGGAGAGATGCACCTATCTGTCTCTCCTCTCTCTTTCGATGCACAGGAGTTGTTCCACTGGCTTCTGGGAACTGATTGCCACTGAAAGCAAATGGGCAGATGACCGCTTAGAATGACACTGGAGAACTTTTCGTTCTGCTGTCTTTCTCTTCCCTGTGTGCGTGCTCTGTGTGCAGCTGGTGTGCAGACCTAGTACTTTACATCTTGCCACTCTGGGGCCCTAGTTCCTGGAGTGTAAAGAGGTCACTCACTCAGAATTTCTGGCTGTTTTAGTGGCTTGGAATTTCTAAAAGTCTGCAAGAGACTGTTTAGGAGGCTGTGTCAGCATTCTATGGAGACGATATAAGCATAAATCAAATATATATAATTATTATATAACTAAACACATATAAGTTTGTAATAACTAAATGTATATAAGTATTAACACATAATTATGTAAATATATAAATAACTTTAAAGCATAAATGATATATGTGCTGTGCTGTGCTCAGTTGCTCAGTCGTGTCCAACTCTTTGTGACCCCATGGACTGTAGCCCACCAGGCTCCTCTGTCCATAGGGATTCTCCAAGCAAGAATACCGGAGTGGGTTACCATGTCCTCCTCCAGGGGATCTTCCCAACCCAGGGATCGAACCCAGGTCTCCTACATTGCAGGCGGATTCTTTACCAGCTGAGCTCCAGAGAAGCCCAAATGTTATGTACTTAAAATTAATATATATTATATATATATATATGAAAGTATTAGTCCCTTAGTTGTGTCTGACTCTTTGCAACCCTATGGACTGTAGCCTGCCAAGCTCTTCTGTCCAGGGGATTCTCCAGGTAAGAACACTGGAATAGGTAGCCATTCCCTTCTCCAGGGGATCTTCCTGACCCAGGGATCAAACCCTGGTCTCCTGCTTTTCAGGCAGATTCTTTACTGTCTGACCCACTAATGCTGCTGAAGGTTGATGACTAATCATTCTCTAAACCACCTTCTCCAAGGTAACTCATATTCTGATCTCTGTCACCATAGAATAGCTTTCTCCATTTATCTACTTTATGTAAGTGGAATCATACTTTTTGTACTCTTTTGTGTCTGGTTCTCTTGCATATGGTTGTATCTGTGAGTTCACTCACAGTGTAGCATTCATCTGTCATACTTCCTTCTACATATATACCACAATGTATCCATTCTCCTGATGATGTACACTGGAGCTGTTTCCACTGGCCAGGTTTAAGGCAGGAAATTTTCCTGTTTTATGATTGGAGAGAGGGGTGTTTCCCCTTGCCACAAGGTCATATACTGTTGGAGTTCCAGCTTTATGGGAAGGAATGTTCTATTCAAATTGCCATCTTGGGCAGACTCTGGAATTTGCATTTCATCTCCTGAATCCATGAGACCAGAAAACTAGAACTTGGATTCACCAGGTTCAACAAGTTGCTTCTAGGCAAACAGTGGCTGTAGAGCTACAATGTCCTGTCTAGTTATTTTGAGACCTAGGTGTTTCTTATTTTCTTGCCTACTCATACATGCAATTTAATGGATTTTAAATATGTTATCCAGCATTTATAGATGTTTTTTGTGGAAGGTCAACTTGATATTTATTCTGCCTTACTGTACGAAACATAAATAAATATGTATGTCTAAAATGCCCCTTGGTTTTTGAGACCAATGTGTATGTTCTAAAACTTATAAAAAATGAGGTACACCGATATTCCTTTTATCCATATTCTTTCTCAACTTATATAAGGACACCAAAGAGATTATAATTTTTGCTAAATAAATTTTCTTCTGGGTTTGTTTGTGAGGATAACTATAAATATGTTCCTTTCAAAAGTTTGGGCTTGTTTCTTTTTAATACTTCCTCCACAAATCACTTTGGGTGATTCAGGCAGAAAATATTTTTAAGGAACTGTTTTTTACACGGTTTTGAGTTAGACCAAAGATGGAAGTATGGAGATAGGAATAAAAGGAAACATCTATTATGCAAAGGGAAAAATAATGGTTGCCATTGAGGAGGTCTAGAGAAAGTGCTCTGCAAATTCAGAGGAGAGGTGAATTTTTGGATTCCTTTTGAGTGGATCAGGAAAGTCTCAGTGTAAGAGGACAATCTGAGCTGAGCTCTGGAGAGGGGGCAATGAAGAGCTTTTCTTTTGGAAGAAGAGGAGACATACTCACTGCATGAGCTCACATGGGAGCATATAGTTGAGTTGTCTGTAAGGACACATTCCTAGATTAGAACTGTGCTGTCCAACATGGCAGCCACTGACCCCACATGGCTGCTGAGAAATTGACATGTGGGTAGTGCGACTGACAAACTGACTGTGAAAGTCAAAAGTGAAAGTGTTACTCACTCATGTGTGACTCTTTGTGACCCCATGGACTGTAGCCCACCAGGCTCCGTGTCCATGGGATTCTGCAGTCAAGAATACTGGAGTGGGTTGCCATCCCTTTCTCCAGGGGATCTTCCTGACCCAGGGATTGAACCTGGGTCTCCTGAATTGCAGGCAGATTCTTTACCGTCTGAGCCACTGGGGATGTTGGTTGTAATTTTATGTAATTATAATGAAGTTAAATTTAAACTTTACTAAAAGAATGATGCTATTTCAGTGTTTGGAAAATGTTTAAATATGTTTGGTACAACTTGGGTATGTGAGTTGACTTTTTCAACTGTTCATTTATGAAACCTAAATCCAAATCAAATATTTGTAATGAAAATTTATTGTCCAAATTGAGATATGCTCTAACAATGCAAAATGTTTTATTAATCATTATTTTTATATTAATTTCATGTTGAAATGATACTCTTTGGGATATTCAGGTTAGATAAAATATATATCATTATGATCAATTTCACCTGTCTAGTTTTACTTTTAAAATCTAGCTGCCGAAGCATTTAAAATTACCTATGTCTCTTGCATCATATTTCTGTTGAACAGTGCTGAAGTCAGAGGAAGGTTGGAGCATAAAGTTGGAATGTCCTAGGAACTTTAGCAAGTTAACTTCTCTGGGCTTAAGTTTCCTTATCTCCTATGGTTCTTACCTCATACAAGTATTGAGAGGGCAAAATTAATTTTCATGCAAAGCCTATGTAAACACAGTAACAACTGGCTCAATAACTGGGTGTCATTGTTCTTCTTTAATGAGATAAAGAGGAAGAAATTCAAGTTCTGTAGAAAAGCGGGAAACAACAAGGTTGCCTGATTTTATAAAATCTGTGATGGCTTGGGTGGTAAGAAGGATCAGTGCGTACTAGTGAGGGAGTGTGGTGAATCAGCAAATGCAACTATGGAAGCTGAAAGAAGATGGCAGGTGATGGATGAAAGGTGGGATTGGAGGATTGTTCTAGGATTGGAAGGCAATTTTAACTTTACCATGGATAGACAGGGTGTAGGTGGGAAAGCCAGGTCACCTGCCATGCCTCTTTTTTAGCATCTACAGAATGACACACTCCTTTGAGGCCAGTTGCTTAATTTGATGGGAAAAAAGTAGAAGGAAAATTGTTCATAGATGTTGGTTTTGCTTTGTGTGTGAGGCCTGCTGCAGCTAAATAAAAAGGGGCAATTTATCTAAAGGTAGATCTAAGGAACTTCTGATGAAATACTGAAGAAAACAGTGTATACAGAGAGAAGTAAACTCGTGAAAGAAAGAATTGGCAAATTTTTTAGCTTTGCAGTTGGACTTGCTTGACAATTACTGAAGATAAGGAAAAGAAGGAGGGTTTGACTGAGATTTGTTAATTTTTGTAAACAGGTAGGAACATCCTGTGCCTTTCCCCTCTAATTATAGTTTATGAATAATTGTTTGAGTATTAGGACAGTTGTCTCTGTGCCTTTTAATATATTGTTATGTGTACTCCTTGTTTATCTGTGATTTAGTTTCAGTTTTCATATCTATGTGAGGTAGACATCAGTAAAATTAATCATATCATCTTTAAAATGATAAATAAAAAAGCTCAGCAAGAAATATTTGAAGTGAATACACAGTGGTTTCTTCAAAATAAAGAAAAGTAAATAATAACTTTGTAAATATTCCTCATTAGGGGAAAGCAGCACTGTCTTTGGCCACAAAGAGGTCATGCTTTTTATATTCTCAAGGTGGAATTAATTTTACATTTTAAACAGTGCATAAATGAATATGAGATTTAGGTGAACATATCAGAAAACTCAAATAACAGTAGTTCATAAAGATAGAAGTTTTTTATTATTATTACTTAAAGGAGGCTGGATCTGCATTTACCTGGGGCCAATGTTCCTTTAGTCTCCCTCCTCCATCTTCCCAGCACCTGTCTTTCTCCTTAAAGGGATTTCTGGTCTAAGATAACTGCTACTGCTACTGTAGTCGCTTTGTAAGGACACATCACAGGCTGGGTGAGAGTGGCAGTATTGGTAGATTTCTGCGAAGGTTCTTTAAAGAGCCTAGGCAGGTAGGAAAAGCCAGGCTGCTGAGTACAAGTGGAGAACTCTGATCCTAGGCTAAGAGATGTTTTCTCTCTGGTTTGTTCATACTGCCTACTGGTACAAGTGTATATTTGTTAGGGGTACAGAGCATGGCTAGGAGGTAGATAATAGTTTGATAATCAGTTCAGTTCAGTCACTGAGCTGTGTCCAGCTCTTTGCAACCCCATGGATTGCAGTACACCAGGCTTCCCTGTCCACCACCAACTCCCAGAACTTGCTCAAATTCATGTCCATTGAGTCGGTGATGCCACCCAACCATCTCATCCTCTGTCATCCCCTTCTGTCCTACCTTCAACTTTCTCAGCATCAGGGTCTCTTCCAATGAGGCAGTTCTTCACATCAGGTGGCCAAAGTATTGGAGCTTCATCTTCAGCATCAGTCCTTCCAATGAATATTCAAGACTGATTTCCTTTAGGATTGACTGGTTGGATCTCCTTGCAGTCCAAGGGACTCTCAAGAGTCTTCTCCAACACCACAGTTCAAAAGCATCAATTCTTTGGCGCTCAGCTTTATTTATGGTCCAATTCTCACATCCACACATGACCACTGGAAAAACCATAGCTTTGACTAGATGGACCTTTGTTGGCAAAGTAATCTCTCTGCTTTTTAATATGCTGTCTAGGTTGGTCATAGCTTTTCTTCCAAGGAGCAAGCGTTTTTTAATTTCATGGCTGCAGTCACCATCTGCAGTGACTTTGGAGCCCAAGAAAATAAAGTCTGTCACTGTTTCCATTGTTTCCCCATCTATTTGCCATGAAGTGATGGGACCAGATGCCACAATCTTTGTATTTTGAATGTTGCATTTGAAGCCAGCTTTTTCACTCTACTCTTTCACTTTCATCAAGAGGTTCTTTAGTTCCTCTTCACTTTCTTCCATAAGGGTGGTGTCATATACATATCTGAAGTTATTGATATTTCTCCCGGCAATTTTGATTCCGGCTTGTGCTTCATCCAGCCTGGCATTTCCCATGACGTACTCTGCATATAAGTTAAATAAGCAGGGTGACAATATACAGCCTTGACGTACTCCTTCCCCAATTTGGAACCACTCTGTTGTTCCATGTCTGGTTCTAACTGTTGCCTCTTGACCTACATACAGATTTCTCAGGAGGCAGGTCAGGTGGTTTGGTATTCTCATCTCTTTAGGAATTTTCCACCGTTTATTGTTATCCACACAGTCAAAGGCTTTGGTATAGTCAATAAGGCAGAAGTAAATGTTTTTCTGGAACTCTCTTGCTTTTTTGATAATCCAACAGATGTTGATCTCTGGTTCCTTTGCCTTTTCTAACTCCAGCTTGAACATCTGGAAGTTCATGGTTCACGTGCTGTTGAAGACTGGCTTGGAGAATTTTGAGCATTACTTTGCTAGTGTATAAGATGAGTACAATTGTGAGGTAATTTGAACACAATAATGAGACATCACTTTAAATCCAACATATTGGCAAAAGTTAGAAAGTTGGAAATGCCAGGCATTGGTGAGGACCTGGGGATCTGGGACTTTTCATGTACTGTCAGGGTGTAGACTGGTACAGCCATTCAGGGAGGGAATCTTTTGTACTTTGTCAAATTCAAGTACCTTACCCCATGACCCAGGACTTCTGCTCCTGAGTATATATATCCCGGAGAAACTCTTAAACAGGTCCATTAGTGACAATACAGAGATGTTCATCAGAGCATTTTTTGACAGTGGGAGTTGCAGGCAACCAACTGTCCATCCCTGGGGGAATGGCTAGGCTAGACACGCACTAGGAAACATGACACAGCAGTTCAAAGTGCCAGGCTGAATATATGTGTAGCAACATGGGTAGGTGATTGTTTTTAAAGGGTTGAATCTCTGTCCTCTTCTATTAGTCATTAATTGAAGTTGACCATTTGTTCCAAAAGTTTATTCCTTCAGAGAGTCTCTCAATTGCAAAACTTTTAATTCCTATGCTGATCTTGGGGACTGAAGAATTAAGGACCCACTGAAAACACTGAGCTCCCTGGAGTACACCAAAGGCCATTAGATAAGCCACTCCTGCTCAAAGTGTCCTTCTTCTTCAACTGGTTAGTGCTTCTTCACCTTCTGTCACCAACTCAGGTGAGCTTTCTCTGACTCATGCCTGCGTCCATGTTCTTCTTCTTCTTCTTTGTACAGCACCAAGTATTCACCCCCATGATACATAACCCCATCATCTTGTACCCTGATTGCCTGTTTACCTTTCCCACTTTGTTTACCTTTCCCACTAAACTGTGGGGTAAGGGCCGTGTCTCAGACTTCTTTCCCAGCTCTTTGCTCAGTGACTGGATCACAGTAAGTGATCAGTAGATGTTTTCTGAATGAGAAATTAATAAATGAGTAAATGAGTCAAGGATGAATGAATGAATGGCCTAGTCAGGAGCTTTCCCATGAATCATCTCATACTGTTGCTCATGTTTCACTGGCCTGCACCTATTGACTTTGCAGTGCTCAAGGTTGAGAGAAGCTGCAAAATAAAAATATTTTGGCTGAACACACTGTCCTTCCCAAAGGACAGAGGGGCTCTCTAACCAAGGACACAGGCAAGAGTGAACAACCAACAGTCCCTTCTCTATAAACTAATAATGGCGTCTTACAACTGAACTCCCTGAGAGCACAATCTACCCCGTGGGTCATGTCCTTTCTCTGATCAATGACTGGTCAGCAGTTTGATGCTCAAAGTCTGATCTATTTACAACCAGTCCTGTTCTTCCTGACTTACATGGAATTTTCTGTCTCTTCTATTTCTGTTCCTCTGCTGGTTTATTTTCTGCAAGTGGAGCTCATCTCTGGTTTTCTGGGTAAGCACTTTCTGAATTAGCTGGCTTCCAACTGGGGGCTATGTTATGTTTTAAAGTGAGTGACTTTGAACATTAAGTCCAGCTCAGCTCTGCAAGCTACTGCTTCCTTGGGAGCCAGGCGAAGACAGACATAGACAGAACAAAGTTTGCCATTCTGACTTTGTTCTAAGTTATTTTTCTAAGTTATGTCCATCCTGGAAGGCCACACTCATTGAACGAAAAGTAGTCTGGAATCAATATTTAAGTGAAGAGTGTGATTGCTCATGGCCTCTGTCGCCTCTTCTCTCTCACCCTTCTCCATATGCCCTTTCCCTGTCTTCTCTGGAGTACCCATGGTTGAATGCAAGGCAAATTCTTCTGCATATATGTGACTTGTACCTGTCGCTCCACTCACCCAACACCACCTGCCACTCTGCTCAGGTTCTTGTGGGCACTGCAGTCCTGAACTGAGCAGGAAGAGAGAAATCTACCCATGCTACTGACAGGAGACATGTAAACTGCCACCATCACATGATAGTGAGCTGGCCGCCCAGATTTCAGCCTGGGACAGACCATGGTAAATTTCCCAACCACTGAGCAGACAACAGGGGAGAGATGGGAGCATTTTCTCACATCCTTCCAAAGGTCTTACCACTCCATTAAAAAAAAAAAACAAAAACATTTCAATCAACCACGCAGCTAGTAGAAACACCTACACGAGTTCAGCAAGGTGCCAGCATGGGTCCAGCACTTGCTGCTGCTGTTTGTTTGATCTCCTGTTGCGTCACCATAGGATTTAGGTTAGAAAGTTGTGAGAAAATATATCATAGAGTCTTTGCCACAGAAAATTGTGAATTCCAATCTCACCCTGGCATAGCTGTTGTGGTTGATTTGGGGAAAGAAATGGCTACTTCCTAAGATTTGGGGGGATCAGAATGTCATTCTAAGTCTCACAGAAATTCAGTGAATCAGTTTGGAGTAAATTTTCAAACATGGTATGGTGGTGATATTTTCTTTCTTGAATGAGTCATTAAAATGACAAAATTGCTAGATTCCTATTGTGTTCTTCCTTGACCAGGACTACAGTAAAGTTGGAACGTGTTTTCAGAGGGTTGGGAAGGAGGAAACACAAGGACACCATTATACACCATACAAATAAAGTAAAAGGTCATTTTCCCACATCTTCTCAAGGTTTAATCTTAATCTGGGACAAACACAGTTTAATATTTTTTTTATGGAGAGGACACTGCTATGGGTGGAGCAGAGATGAAGCAGTTCCCTTTGACTCAGCTGTGACTCAGCTCGGGTCACATCTCTTGGCCTTAATTCTCAGAGAGAATTAGATGTGTGTGATTTTACAAGCTGGACTTTCTTTTATAAAACATTTTAAAAGCACTAGAAGGAAATGTGCAGCCCATCTTGTGCTAAAAGGCCAGCAGACATTGTTGCTTTCTGATTGCCCCTGGTTCATTTTGTGTCTCATAAATAAAATATTTCTGCAAAAATATGGAAAATATCCTTGCCCTAAATTGGGAAAACAGCTTTGCTTTAATTTCCTTCCCTGAAAGTTGGCAACTGGGTAAAAGAAAATATTTTTACTTCCAGAAATGCTATTGTCCCTCCTCCAGGCTTCCTCCTAAAGACCTAGGGTATGAGCAGTCTGAGGGGCATCCTCTCTGATCAGTTTCTGGTCAGGTCTGATCTTTTTCTCCTTGACATTGGCCCATGGTTTTCAGCCACTAGAGCCTGTGGCAGGGAAGATTTTCTGGCTGCAGGAAGTCTAAACTCCAGTCACATCTTTCAACTCCATCCTTAGTTTCCAAGATAGGAATGAGGCTTCCTTGATAACATTCTGCTGAGCTGTCCTACATGCAAGAAACTGTGTTTGTTTCATCATCTCTGAGATATGTTTTCAGAACCTGCTTGTGATGGTTACAAAGAGATCTGTACCTTGGTGAGATCTGGGGGAGAAAATTCAGTCAGGCACATCTATCAACACTGACACCGTGTTCGTTTATTCATTCAGTAAGTGAAGCTTCTTTGAGTTTCTTCTCTGTGTCCAGCAAATGTGCTAGGCACTTGAAGTGTCAAAGTGAAAAATACAGATACCTGCTGCCTTCATAGCTAATACTCTAGAGGCAACACAGACACAGGCATTTTCTTTCTCTCACTCTTTTTAAAAACAGCTTTATTAGAGTATAACATATATACTGTAAAATTCATTCATTGTAAGTTTACAATTCAGTTATTTTGAGTAAACTTACAGAATTGTGCAGCTATCACTATAATTCAATTGTGGAACATTTCCATCACACCAATAACATCTGTCATCATTAGCAGTCACTCTCCTTTGCTCATCACAGTCTCTGGCAGTCACTAATCTACTTTGTCTCTAAAAATTTGTCTATTCTGGACATTCTGTATAAATGGAATCATACAACACATGATATTTTTTGTCTGGCTTCTCTCACTTCCTTTACATTTTGAGGTTTATTATGTTGTAGCATGATTCAGTACTTCATTCCCTTTTATTGCTGAATAGAATTCTATTGTATGACTATGCCACGTTTTGTTTATCCAGTACCTAGTTGATGGATGTTTGGCTTGTTTCTGGGTTTTTTGACTGCTGTGAATAATTCTGCTGTGAACATTTGTGTACCAATATTTGGAAGGATATATGTCTCCATTTATCATAGAGATAACTAGAGATGGGATTTCTGGGTGAAATACAGATGTTTAAACAAGTATTTATAAAAAGTGAGTGATTTAAGGGCAGGAAGATTCAGTCTGGAATCTATAGCACAGTTTATTACCTCTAGTCATAGAATATAGGATGAGCAATAATCTGAACATACACGTTCAAATTCTTCTCACCTTACTGACTGGGTAAACTTGGGGAAAACGACTTCACCTCTCTAGATCTGTCGCCTTATCTATATATGATGATGTTAATACCTATAGTGTATATTATCATGAGGGCAGATTTAAATAATTTGTTGATTGCCTGGCTGATACATGATATTTGAAGATGTCATGTACAGCTTGGTGATTATAGTCAATAATACCATATTACATATTTAAAAGTTGCCAAGACAGTAGAGTTTAGACATTCTCATCATAAGAAAAAAAATGTGTAACTCTGTGTGGTAATGTACATTATCTAGACTTATCATGGTGCTTATTTGGCAACATATACAAGTATTGAAACATGATGATGTGTACTTGAAGCTAATATGTAGTGTTACATGTTAGTATTGTGTTACAATTGACATATGTCAATTACAGCTCAGTTAAAAGGATGAAAATAAAACTTACTTGAAAAATAAAAGTACATAAGGCTTTCAGAAATTATTCTAAAAGATATTTAATAATGAAAAATTCATACATGTTACTCAGGAAAGTTAGTTTAAACTAAGCTGATCTTAGGCAGTCTGGCCTTATTTGGGCAACTCTGTTTGAAAGACTCTAAAGGAAGAAAGTTTGGATTTCCAAATACTCAAGAATGTTGCATCGACTTTTTGTTGAGGGAAGGCCTGCCTGAGAATGGATGTGGCTTCCACACTACTCATGTCCTCAGCCCCTCTGTTCTAGGTGTGATTAGCTCCCACTGAAAGAGCCAAGTGACACTCACTCCTGTGCAGGCCTGCTCCTTTAACTGGGCTGAAGCATCATGGTTCTCAGAAGTAGGGTGCAGATGTGTTTCCTGCCATCAGCTCTTAGGAGGGACTAACATTCTCCTATAGGATTGACTCCTATAGGATTGACTCCGACAGGATCTAAATGGAAAATTTATCTTGGAAAGGCCTTTGAAGCGGACAGTGTGTTCCTTCACTGAACTCATCGACTTTGGTGTGCAGAAGCAAAGTGAAATTAAACATCTCTCCATTAAGTCATTCAATGAGCATTTATTAAGTCTTTTAGGTTCAGGTACTATACTAAATGTTGAGGAGAGAATGAACAAGACAGGAATCTCTACCCTCATTTTGCTCTCTAGTAAGGGGAGTCTGTAGGGAAGCAGTAAGAAATACATGATAGAATTACAGGTACCTATAGTGAAGGCAATTAAAGCAGGCTAAGGAACAGGGGTCATCAGAGAAATGAGGATGCTATTTTAGAGAAAACCAACAAAAACTCTCGGAGATGGAAATTTGTTTCTGAAGAATGAGCCGCTGCCCTTTGAATGGGGCTTCCCAGGTGGCTCAGTGGTAAAGAATCCACCAGCCATGCAGGAGCCACTGGAGGTGCGGGTTCGATCCCTGGGTCAGGAAGATCTCTAGAGTAGGAAGTGGCAATCCACTTCAGTATTCTTGCCTGGAAAGTCCCATGGACAGAGGAGCCTGGGGGCTACAGTCCATGGGGTCGCACAGAGTTGGCCATGACTGAGCGACTAACATACCCTTTGAATCATGATAAGACCATGTATGATCTCCTCCCTGCCCCCCGCCTCCTCAGTGGTTTCTCATCTTTAATCCCCACACAGCTGTCACAGCAGCTTCTTAGTCCTCCTTGAGTAGATCATTCCTTCCTTCCTCAGAGCTCTCTATTGCCTCTTCTCTCTACCTGGGACGATTTCCACATGGCGGGCTCCTCCTGTGTCCAAGTTTCTTCCTGACTAATGAGTTTGGTGAGGCTAGACGATTCATTTGAAAGCATGGGCTGTGAGCAAAACAAATGTTATTACTTAATGCCCAAGGTGGTAAATGTCCCTCCATACGTTAAGATGGTCAGATCACAATTTGGAGGGCCTGCCATCAGCTGGAGTCCTGTGAGTAACTAGGAGAAGCAGAGCCCCCTGAAAACCCAAATTGAACACCTATCATGAATAAAAAACGTTTTCATTTCATAAAACACTGAGGTTCCATGGTTAATTTGTTGCCCTGGAATAACCTAGCCCACTCTGACTCATATGGCCCATTTGAATGCAACAGAAACTATTGTCTCCCATTACAAACATGGAAACTGAGGTACCAGAAAATAACTTACCTAAGGTCACACAGCTGGTAAGCAGAACTGAGATTTAAACCCAGGTAGTTTGGCTCCTAGGACTGTGCTCTAAGCCCCATCATAAGCTGCACAAAGAACACGACGGATGCACTTAAATCTAACTAATAGGTTAAACCAAGAAAAGCATAGTTGAAATTTCTAGCCTGAGGGAGCTGTTCTGGGGCAGTACACACAGCAGGGGATCAATAAATGTTAAGTGAAAGAGTACATCTTTTTAAGGAGCAGTGTGTTCTGTTTCTGTGGCTGGGTAACAAAATACCACAAATGTAGTGGCTTAAAATATCACCCATTGATTAGCTCACAGTTTCTGTCAGCAGTTTAGATATCTAACTGGATCCTCTACTTAGGATAAGATAAAACTGCAAAGAGGGTGTCATCGTGAGCTCAGAATCCTCTTCCACACTCATGTTGGAAGAATCTAGCTCCTCATCATTGCAGAACTAAGGTCCCTCTTGCTGGTCCCATAGACAGCCAGGGATTGCTCTCAGCTCCTAGAAGCCCCCAGACATCCCTTGCCACATGGCCCTCTCATAGACTTTTTCCTAACAGGGCAGCTAACTGCTTCAAGGCCAGCACGGGAGACAATTTCTCCACTCAACTACTATGGGGTCTTATATAGCATCATGTCATCATGGGAGTAACATCTCCTTTGCCATATAAGGTAACCTAATAAGGTAACCTAATCTACAACCTTACCTTATAGTTCCCATCCCATTCCCAGGTCCTGCCCGCACTCAATGGGAGCGAGGTATACAGGGCATATTGCAGGGAATGTTGCAGGCCATTTTAGAGTTCTGCCTACCACAAGCAGTAAACAAACAGAAACTGTTATACTTTTTTTTTGATTAGTCAGATTCATTGCCTACTGTGGAGAAATTCAAATTTCATAGTCTACAAATTTTTATTGTTGTTTAGTTGCTAAGTCCTATCCGACTCTTTGTGACCCCATGGACTGTAGCCCACCAGGATCCTCTGTCCATGGGATTCTCCAGGCAAGAATACTGGAGTGGGTTGCCATTTCCTTCTTCAGGGGATCTTCCTACCCAGGGATCAAACTTGCATCTCTTATGTCTCCTGCATTGGCAGGCGGATTCTTTACCACTGAGCTACCTGAGAAGCCCATACAAGTTTTACCTCAAGGCAAAATAAGAGAGTTAAGAGAAAGCACATAAATCACTTTTAGACCACCAAACATGGTTAAATAAAGAGATATGTTCTGTAC
Organism: Bos javanicus; assembly: GCF_032452875.1. Lineage (NCBI taxonomy): Eukaryota > Metazoa > Chordata > Mammalia > Artiodactyla > Bovidae > Bos > Bos javanicus. The sequence goes on from NC_083897.1 coordinate 126,449,145, forward strand.
AATGACTGGGGTGAATGGTGATTTCAAGATAAGTGAAACTAATTTTTAATCAATTTCATTGTGGAATAATTTTATACATAATAAACTATATCTGTTTCAGGTGTACATTTTGATAAATTTTGATAATTGTTATGAAACAACCACCACCAAAAAATAGCAAAACGTTTCCATTACTCCCAAAAGGCCACTCATACCCCTTTGCCATCTAGACTTCTATCCACACCCCCAATTCCTGCCCCAGGAAACCTGTCCAGTGCCCCTATATTGTTGTTGTTTAGTCACTAAGTCGTGTCCGACTCTTTGCTACCCCAAGGACTGTAGCCCATTAGACTCCCCTGTTTATGGGATTTTCTAGGCAAAATGCTGGAGTGGGCTGTCATTTCCTTTTCCAGGGGATCTTCCTGACCCAGGGATCGAACCCATATCTCCTTGTAGGCAGGCTCTCTCCTGCTGAGCCACCAGGGAAGCCCCAGTATCCTTTTAGCTATTAATTAAAGAAAGGCACTATGATGTACAGTTGAGCATTTACTAGTTGGTTCCTCCCTCACTTTGATTCCTCCCTTGACCACAGACGTGCTGTGTGACCTTGAGCAATTTACTAATTTCTCTCTGCCTCAGTTTTATTATCTCAGGACAGTATCTCTCTCAAAGATAGTTGCTATATCAAAGAGCTTCTGTGAGAACCAATTTAGTTAATATATGAGAAGCATAAATAGTGTTTAGCACATAATGAGTACTAAATAAGTGTTTGCCATGTTTCTTTTATTGTTATTGTCAGCATTGCTTGCTTCAATTAAAGAGCCGTTTATAAAGATGGCTTATGGAAGATATTTAATGTACATTAAAGTCTATTTATGCCTCTGCCTAGAGCACTCTTTCCCCAAATATCAATTCTCTAATGTCCTCCTCTTCTACCATTTTCTCTAATCTCAATCTCTCATTGAGGATCCTAAACATCTTATCTGATATTGCAAATTGCCCCACCTTACTCCCTCCCTCTTGATGCTTCCCTATCCTGCTGCACTTTCTTAAAATTGAAGTATAGTTGCTTTATACTGTTGTGTTGGTTTCAGGTGTATGGCAAAATGATTCAATTATACATGTACATATATATATACGTGTGTTCTTCATGTTTTCATTATAGGTTCTTACAAGATATTGAATATAGCTGCCTGTACTGTGCAATAGGACCTTGTTTATCTATTTTACATATAGTTGTTTATATTTTATACGTAGCGGTTTATAGGAACTCCTAATTCATTCCTCCCCATCTTTCCCCTTTGATAAGTACAAGTTTGTTTTCTATGTCTGTGAGTCTCTTTCTGTTTGGTAAGTAAGTTCATTTGTATTACTTTTTAGATTCCACATGTAAGTGATATCATATAATACTTATCTGACTTCACTCAGTGTAATAGTCTCTAGGTCCATTCATGTTTCTGCTGATGACAATATTTCATTCTTTTTATGGCTGAGTAATATTCCATTGTATGTGTACATATACACATATATGTCTAAATAAATACACATACACACACACACATATATATACAAGATATATATATATATACACACATCATGTTTTGTTTTTTTTTTAATCCATTCTGTTAATGGGCCTCTAGGTTGCTTCCATATCTTGGCTATTATAACGTGTATCTTTCTGGATTAGAGTTTTCTCTGGATGTATGCCCAGGAGTGGGATTTCTATATCATTTTCTAACTCTATTTCTAGTTTTTGATGGAATGTCCATACTGTTCTGCATAGTGGCCTCGCCAATTTACATTCCCACCAACAGTGTAGATGGGTTCCCTTTTCTCCTCCCACCTTGGCCTGTTATACTTTTAATTTGTCCCTACCATTTATCACCATCTAATATTCTAAATGCAGCAGTGAAAGTCGCTCAGTCATGTCCAACTCTTTGAGACCCCATGGACTATACAGTTCATGGAGTTCTCCAGGCCAGAATACTAGAGTCAGTAGCCTTTCCCTTCTCCAGGAGATCTTCTCAACCCAGAGATCGAACTCCAGTCTCCCACATTACAGGTGGATTCTTTACCAGCTGAGCCACAAAGGAAGTCCAAGAATACTGGAGTGGGTAGCCTACCCCTTCTCCAGGGGATCTTCCTGACCCAGGAATTGAACCGGGGTCTCCTCCATTGCAGGCTGACTCTTTATCAACTGAGCTATCAGGGAAGCCCTAGCTCAGTCAGTAAAGAGTCTGCCTGCAGTGCAGGAGACCTGGGTTTGATCCCTGGGTTGGGAAGATCCCCTGGAGAAGGAAATGGCAACCCATTCCAGTATCCTTGCCTGGAAAATCTCATGGACAGAGGAGCCTGGTGGGCTGGAGTCCATGGGGTCACAAGAGTCGGGCATGACTGAGTGACTAACACTAATTAACTAATATTCTAAATAATTGTATATTCTATTTCCTCTTTATTTTCTATCTCTCCTTGCTATAATATAAGCTCCACCAGGACAGGAATGTTTGTCTACTTTGTTTGCTGATTTATCCCAGCCTCTTAGAATAATGTTTAGCACATAAACAACACTCAATAAATACTTGCTGAATGAAATGGACACCTGTAGTATGAGCTTTATATATATTATCACATGTAATTCTCACAACAAAACCATAAGATGTAGATGTTATCACCACCATTTAATAAATTAAGAAAGCAAATAGTAGAGAGATATAGTAGCGTGCCAAAAGATACACAATTAGTTGGTACAACTCCAAAACATACTCTTTTAGCCATGGTGTGCCTTATGGGGGAACCTGAGGGCAGAGGTGAAGAGTCAGGAATTATTGTCCAGCTTTAGGAACCCACAAGCAATTTGTATGTTTACACACATTAGGTTTTACACACTTGCTTATGCCAAGCTAATTCCTTATTCCTGCTTTGCCACATTTCAAAATACTGGAATGGCGAGAGGCAGAGGCATATTTCTGAAGAATGAGCTCATTCCCTGGCCTGCAGCCTTGCCAAAAGTCATCGCAAATCTATTGCAGAAGGTTGGACTCCATCAAGTTTAGGATTATCTTGCTTTACTACAACTGGGACCTCAAGAGAATCAAGATTTAAGTCATCATAGTAACTCTGTGAATCAAGGACCATCCTATTAGAGGAAAGAATTTATTTTCATACTGAGATATGTAAAGTCTAGACATCACAAAGTAAAGACGTCAGTTATGGACCTGAAAATTCAGCACACATTTAGTTTCTTTGCTCTATCTGCCTTGGTATGAGTTTTCCCAAACCAGACGTTGAGACTGGAAATTGAGTGCAGGCAGTTTATTTGGGAGGTGATGCCAGGAGCACAGTGAGGGAGTAGGAACATGATACAGAGAAAAATGGGAAGCCAATAAATAATATGTTAATGAGCTGATAACTATTGTGGGAACTTGGAGCTCTGTGCTGCTGAGACTATATAGGACACACCTCGGAAGTGTCCCATTGGGGTGTGATGAAGCGGGGGAACGCATGCCAGCATTGGGAATCTTTTCTGAGCCCTCAGCCTCTCTGCATTTCTAGTCTGCATGTGCAAGTGATCCAGCACTCCCATGGCCAAGAGACTATCCTGAGGCAGACACAGGAAGCCGTCTGAATGTAAGAAACTGTCTGCAAGTGACCACTGTTGAAAGACGAATCTCACTGTGTCTCTCGTATTTCATACATATTGTGAATAGGGGCAAAACGCCTGTGTTTTGGAATATTTAAAAAAAATATATTTGTATAGTGAACATCCTTGAGAGATGAAGGCCATGTCTCCCCCTAGAGGGAAGGGCAGGTCTGTTTGTGGCCCAGCATAATAAAGATAGTGTCTCCCTCTGGGACAAAGTTCAGGCAGGCTTACTGCCCATTATAAAAATTTATGTTCCCTAAAGCTCAGGGTTCCTCTCCTGCAGTGCAATCTGTTATGCGCACAGGTGTCAGCTGAATCTCTTCAGGTCGCCTTGTGGGACTCAGTGGAAAGAGGAACTGGGGCCAGAGCCAATACTCTGGCGACTGCTACTGACTGTTGTGAGGAATAAACCATCCATGACATCTCCACACTGTGAGTCTCTGACTTCCACGTCTCATGTCTCCTGCCAGCGCCCATGAAACTGTGGCAGGAAGACTTGTTTGCTTGCCAGTAGGGTCGAATCTCAGAGAAGGCAATGGCACCCCACTCCAGTACTCTTGCTTGGAAAATCCCATGGATGGAGGAGCCTGGAAGGCTGCAGTCCATGGGGTCGCTAAGAGTCAGACACGACTGAGTGACTTCACTTTCACTTTTCACTTTCACGCATTGGAGACGGAAATGGCAACCCACTCCAGTGTTCTTGCCTGGAGAATCCCAGGGGTGGGGGAGCCTGGTGGGCTGCCGTCTATGGGGTCACACAGAGTTGGACACGAGTGAATCGAGTTAGCAGCAGCAGCAGCAGCATATAGGCTATATTCAGAACCTGGTGGGCTGCCGTCATAGAGTCGGACACGACTGAAGCAACTTAGCAGCAGCAGCAGCAGGGTCGAATCTCAGACCTTTCACAGTTCTGGAGGGTCTCTAAGGTGGATGTAGGGGATATGGACAGTATTCAAACTGTGACTAGTACATGCAATGTTTCTCTCTCTTGACAGTGGCATTAGCCTTGATAGTATTAATACTAAATCTCGATTTTATTCTCTATGTTTGATTGAGCCTCAGAGCTAAGCACTGTGTTCCTCTAGTACTATTCCCCCTTTAAGGATAACAACAGCAGCAAAAATAATATTGGGGAAAATCTCTGAACATGTAAAAATGTACTGCCTATTGAATACTCATCACATATTCATTTCTTCAAGGCCAGACACCTCTTCTAGTTTTGTACAGAATAGATTCACTAGTTAGTGAATGTCATAATTCCTTTATTTCTAAATTATGTTGAACATGTTAGAAAATTACCCTGATTGTCTTTTGTAACCAAGGTTTTATGTTGTTCCCCTTTTCAAGGAGTACTTTCATGTTCTGTTATATGCAAAGAAGGTTCATCTTTACCTGGGTCCTAGGGGATATTAATGGGCTTAACCCACACCCTGCCTCTAGTCATATTGACAAGGAAACTGAAATTCTTTATTCTTAGACACCAGGTCTGCCATACTTCAAAATTCCATAAATATCTGAGTCTGTAGGTAAAGTCTGTTCTATTTCAGTTTTCGTTGTCTATTCTCTCACCCTTGCCACATTCTCTTACTGACATTTGATAGGGCAGGTCACTCTACATGGATTTTTTTTTCTTAAGGAAAATCTCAGCCATTCTTAAGCTTTTTCTTATAAAGTTTCATTAAAAAAATTAGTTGAGATTCTGCTTGGAGTTTTATGAACTCTATCTTAAAATTTGGGGTATATTAAAACATTTACTCATTTTGCCTTTATATGGTATTTATCCCCATTTACTTGGACTTCTTTAGTGACTTTCAATAATTAAAATGTATAATTTTCTTAAAGCTGTTGTATAATCTGATAGCTTTCTTCTTGAGTACATTATATATTATTTTACAATTATAAATGGCACAGTTTTTAATATTGTAGCTTATAACTGCTGACTTCAAGTTTATCAAAATGTGATTTGTTTTTACATATTGAAATTATTGCAGCCACCTGTTAATTTTAATAATTTATCTGTGGAATCTCTTGAGTTACCTATCTAGGCAGTTATATCATCTGCAGATTATGCAACAAGCTAGAATTTTTTAAACATTTTCACATATATTATGCCATCTGATTCTCCCAGAGCAAATATTTATCCCATCCTAGAAATGAGAAAATGTATCCAAAAATTGTAAGTGCTCTACCATAGATATCAAGTAACTGAAGTGGAATAGTCTCCTGTCCTCTTTTTTTTTTTTTTCCTGTCCTCTTTTTTCAATATTGTATGATGCCTCCTGAAATCACTCAGCATGAAAAGATGATGAAAATTACAATCAGAGAGAAGTCACAGATAGTGAAAGTAGGTGAAAAAGAGGAAAATAAGTTCAGTTACCATGTGAATGTCAAAATATAATGAATTGGCCAGGTTTTGATTTATTGACCATAGAGACTTAAAAACTCTTTCTTTTCTTCCCCCCAGTTTGCAAGGTTTAATATTATTGCTATGTTTACTTTAAAACTTTAACATTTTTCTTTTGCCCCAGGGCTCCTGGGCTAATGAAGTCCTTGGCTGCGCTCATACAACCATGGCAAGATCGGGCTGCTCCAGTCACTTCCTAAGTGGTAGGGATGGGTATCATTAACTGTTCTGCCTCTCATAATGCTTTGGAGAATGACAAAGATGTCACCATCGAGTCTAGCCATGTTTATATCATCCTAACCATTATTCCAGGTGGAAGGTCACAGTTTCTTGTTTTGTCTTCATGCTGCAGAATCTGCAAAAGTACTTTAGAGTTTGGGTTCTGAAAGAGTATATCCCATTTCTTCCTGTGGTTATTTTCAAAAGAGGCCTGGAAAGCAAATGGAGGAATTTCCATTTGGTAAATATAGGAATTTCTTCCACTACCTTGGAGAATATGTTTCCTCTCCAATGTCAAGAAGATATATTAGAATCTGCCCATTGAATAATGAGGAAATTGAATCCAGGAAAACTCATGAAAGATTAAGTATTGGTTTCCATGTTTACAATAAAGATCTGGCATCTCCCCAAGTTGTGCTTGAAAAAAATGTTATTTGTTATAAAGCCAAATAGCTCCTATTCCAAGGTAGTACAGTATTGGTTCATAGTCTGCAGTAATTCCAGTCAAGAGGCCAAACTGGACTTAGGTGTATGTACTAAATACAAAATATTTTGCATAATATGTGGCCTGCATCGTAAAGTCCCTCCCTTTCCAAATGCTACCTAAAGTGCCTAGTGTGGACCAAAGACTCAAGTTCCCCAATTGAACCATCTGTTCCACATGGAAGTAGAAATTGAGAATTTGTAAGCAGGACTTGCAGCTGTGACTCACAATAAGGCAGGACTGGATCGGCAGTACAATCAGTAAACAGAACACAGCATGAGCCTAATCAGCTCCAAGACCTGAAAACCACACTCCTTGATTCTTGCCAATGCAGTCCCATATGGAAACTTACTATAGGAAATACTCCAGTGAATTCAAATGCCAGATTGTTGGAAAGCCTTCTCCAGAAAAATAAATCCCTCTTATTCAGGCAGTTACTTCCTTTTGAAAAAAGATCCCCTTAGTTTTAATTCAGGGGCTACAAATTGGGCCTCCTTTCTCTTTTTTGGTACTCTGAATGCTTCCGGGAAAGTATTTTAGAGATTGTATTTCAGAAGTGTGATTTTGTAACAAAGGAGGTCCATCATGGAAGGTTCCATGAGAACCCTCTCATTTCACGAACCTTCAGTAAACAGTTTTCCTCTGAATATGACCCTTTTTCTAGACTCTGGCATGACAGAGACAGCATGAGACAAAACCAAGGGAAGACAGTGAACCCCACCTGAAGTGCAAAGTCACAGGAGATGGCTCCAGAAGATGTATAATTAAAGCACATGAAAATGGAACAATTATCAAAAATGAGAGCTGACACGTATGCTCTACATGCTGCTGTGCTTACTCTTCTTTTGCAAATACTATTACAAAATAAAAATGTGGATTGACAGGCTTTTTTGAGCCTTGCTAAGCAACAGCATACCTTCAGAGGGCTGGAGATATGTCACGTAACTCATATGTGGCTCAGTTTTGGAAGAGTAAAAAGAATACTGTTGATACAACCAGAAGTAATTTTGAGATAACTCAAGTAATTTACTTAAACTTCTTGGAAATAAACAAACATTCAACCAGAAATACTACTTATTGTCTTTCTCCTTTTCCATCCACCATCCTCAAGCACTATAACCAGATCCGTGCCACTTTTCAAGTGCTCAGATCCTCAATAACCACTTTTGTGAGTCTCAATTCCCCTTGGAAGCCAGGGCAGGCACATCCTGAAGCTGGACAAGTCAGAAGATCTTTAGCATGCTGGGGAAAGGAATATCTAAGAACACTCTTAAAACTTTGTTAAAAAAAAATATATATACGTAGCCCTTCTCACATAAAATTGCAGCAAATAAATTTAATACATCCTAAATGAAACTGTAGCTTACCTGTTTCTATGTTCTGAGTGACCCAAGGGTATCTAATTATTTCTGGGTTTTTCAAACTCACAGTAGCATCACCTTACTTTGAATAGGGGCTTTTATAAATGTCCATATAAAGATGCTTGTAAGTCAACCTTTCAGAATATAGTGGTGAGGAGCAGTTTTGGAAAACTTGGCTTTGACAACTTTGCAAGGCTAAGAAAAAAATGTAGAATTCATTTAGCTTCTGCATAGCTTCCTTTGCTATTTGTCTTAAAAACTCAGTGAGCTTCCCACCTTTGGGCAAAGCTCAGGGGACTTTGTCACAGAGAGAGATTCTTGTGTTCAAATTGCTGCTTCTGTGACAAGTCTCCTTAGAGTAAAATTCTGATTAACTAGCATGATTGTTGTGTGAACTGAATGTTGAAATTTTGAAGATTTGGAATTTTAATTATTTGCTTACTGAATTTAAACTGCTCAGTCATGTCCGACTCTTTGCCTCTCCATGGACTATACAGTCCATGGAACTCTCCAGGCCAGAATACTAGAGTGGGTAGCCCTTTCCTTCTCCAGGGTAACTTCCCAACCCAGGGATCAAACCCAGGTCTCCTGCATTGTGGGCAGATTCTTTACCAGCAGAACCACAAGGGAAGTCCATGAATACTGGAGTGGGTAGCCTATCCCTTCTCCAGCGGATCTTCCCAACCCAGGAATAAAACTGGGGTCTCCTGCATTGCAGGCAGATTCTTTACCAACTGAGCTATCAGGGAAGCCCATTTGCTTACTGAGAAGCATATAATTCTTCAGAGATATTATTCTGAATGTGCTGCTGCTAAGTCACTTCAGTCGTGTCCGACTCTGTGTGACCCCATAGACGGCAGCCCACCAGGCTCCCCGTCCCTGGGATTCTCCAGGCAAGAACACTGGAGTGGGTTGCCATTTCCTTCTCCGATGCATGAAAGTGAAAAGTGAAAGTGAAGTCGCTCAGTAGTGTCCAACTCCTAGCGATGCCATGGACTGCAGCCCACCAGGCTCCTCCGTCCATGGGATTTGCCAGGCAAGAGTACTGGAGTGGGGTGCCATAGTAAACAGCTATAAAAAGAACACTAAGCATAGCCTTAGTCAGGAGAAGTGGATCTCTCACTTTGTATGATCTTAGGAAAGAAAATCAAGGAGTTTCTGGATATGCCTTTGATTAGATTATGTGGATGAAACTATTGCATACACTATAAAACCTTATGTAAGTATAAAACATTATTATTCTTACCTGTTGGGTGCCCAGGACAACATCATAGACATGCAAGCAGATATCCCTCAAATGAATGGATAGATGAATGAATAATAGGTACTCTAAATCAGTCAATGGAAAATTTAGAATTTCAGATTACATCTCAACTAACCAAAATCTCCTGCCAGAAGTCTGAGGTGGGGAGTGGAAGTGTGATTCATAATTGTTCTTTTTCGTGCTTTTCTAAATTCTTGTGTGAGATTCTTTTATTATCCTTTGGTTTTCATCTTTTCTTAAATGTGAATCAAAGCAGTCCCTTCACTTCAGCAGACACTTATTAAACCTTTATTAAATATCAGGGAAGATATCATCTCTGCCTTCAAGGAGTTGCCAGTCTAGTGAATTCAGACATATAAGAGAATGTCCGTACAATGGGGCAGTTTATGAACAGGTGCTATTTGGTCAAGGAGAAGGGGCATCATCTTTACCTGGGGACTCAAGGAGGTGACCCCTGTGCGGGATGAAGGAGGCCCTGTAGACAGAGGTACCAAAGGAGAGCTGAGCTGAGAGGACAAACTAGTGGGATTGTTAGTCGCTGGAATTTTGCTCTTCAGAACATTCGCTTGGGTTCCTAGATTCTGCCTTCACTCAGAATTTAAATCCATCTACAAAGAGCCTTGGTGCTTCCCTTGAGCTGATCTCCATAGATAGAGCCCCCTTTCACTAGAGGAACCATATTTTTTTTTTATTCGATGTGTAGTTGCTTTACAATATTGTTTTAGTTTTAGATGTACAGTATTTTGTTGTTTAGTCGCTAAGTTGTGTCCAACTCTTTTGTAAACCTGTGTTCTATAGCCTGCCAAACTCCTCTGTCCATGGGATTCTCCAGGCAAGACTACTGGAGTGGGTTTCCATTTCCTCCTCCAGGGAATCCTCCTGACCCAGGGATCAAACTTATGTCTCATGTCTTCTCCATTGGCAGGTGGGTTCTTAACACTAGTGCCACCTGGGAAGCCCCATATTTCATTATAGTTTTTTTTTTTAATATAAATTTATTTATTTTAATTGGAGGTTAATAACTTTACAATATTGTATTGGTTTTGCCATACATCAACATGCATCCGCCACGGGTGTACACATGTTCCCCATCCTGAACCCCCCTCCCACCTCCCTCCCCGTACCATCCCTCTGGGTCGTCCCAGTGCACCAGCCCCAAGCTTCCTGTATCCTGCATCAAACCTGGACTGGCGATTCATTTCATTTATGATATTATACATGTTTCAATGCCATTCTCCCAAATCATCCCACCCTCTCCCTCTCCCACAGAGTCCAACAGACTGTTCTATACATCTGTGTCTCTTCTGCTGTCTTGCATACAGGGTTATCGTTACCATCTTCCTAAATTCCATATATATGCGTTAGTATACTGTATTGTTTTTCTTTCTGGCTCACTTCACTCTGTATAATAGGCTCCCATTTCATCCACCTCAATGATTACAAGATAATAGGTGTAATTCCTTGTGCTATACAGTATATCCTTATCTGTTTTATATACAGTAGTTTGCATCTGTTAATCCCAACTCCTAATTTACCCCCCCACCCCCTCTTTCCTTTGTTAACATAAGTCTATTTTCTGTGAGTCTGTTTCTGTTTTTCGCATGCACTCATCCGTATTACGTCTCAGACCTCACAGGTGAGTAAGAACATATAACGCTCGTCTAACTTGCGGGCTTCCCAGGTGATGCTGCTGGTAAAGAGCCCACCTTTGAGGAGACGTAAGAGACACAGGTTCAATCCCTGGGTCAGGAAGATCCTCTGGAGAAGGGAATGGCAACCCACTCCAGTATTCTTGCTTGGAAAAACCTATGGACAGAGGAGTCTGGTGGGCTACTGTCCACGGCAAAGAGTCAGACACAACTGAAGCGTGTAACTTGTCTAACTTGTTTCGCTAAGTATAATATTCTCTAGGTCTGTCCATGTTGGTGCAAATGGCATTATTTCATTCTTTTATATGGCTGTATAACATTTATTCATAAATATATACATATGTGTGTATCTCACATCTTAATTCAGATACCTGTTGATGGGCACTTGAGTTGCTTCCATGTCTTGGCTATTATAAATACTGCCTCTGTGAACATAAGGGTGCATGTATCTTTTTGAATTAGCATTTTGGCTTTTTTTGGCTCTATGCCCAGAAGTGGGATTGCTGGATCATATGGTGGCTCTATTTTTAGTTTTTTAGGGAACCTCTTACTGTTCCATAGTGGCTGCACTAATTTACATTCCCACCAACAGAGTACAAGGGCGAGGAACCACATATTCGAATGTTCATATCACTTTTAACTGAAGTTTTCTTTCTTTAATTGTAATGCCTGAGTATACTGATTCCTCTATTAGAGCAATCAAGTCAGATAGCACGGGGAGACTGCACTGTGAACTCAGATGGTTACAGGAAATGTGCCTTGGCTCTGCTGCTATGGCAACAAGTGGTTCTCCTGCTTTCTGATTCCAGCATAGACCACAATGATAACATTTTCTTTTGCAGTGATTAAGAAAAAAACTTGAGAAAGCAATAAAGGCAATGACTTGGTGTTTGTCTCTGCATTTAAGAGCTGAATTATATCCCCGCATCTACTAAAGGGATCAGAATGGGCTTTTGGAAGGTGCAAGTATTGTTGGTAACTCTTCCCTGGGACTCTGTGTGACACTGGCCTTAGGAAAACTGAATGTGCCTAAGGTGCAGGAGGGCTGATCATCGCTGTCTGAGCTGTGCTGCACAGCTGGATCCGTAAGTGAGGATGTTTGAGCCTCTCACCTGGGAGCTCTACTAACAGCCTCCTTGATGATTCCCCAGCCAGACACCATCCTTTGGTGCTTCTCAGTGTGGGAGTAGGATGGGCAGGTGATTTTGCACTGCCCTCCCCCGACATTTGGCAAGGTCTAGGGCTTTCCAGGTGGTGATAGTGGTAAAGAACCTGCCTGCCAATTCAGGAGAGACGTGAGTTTGATCCCTCGGTCAGGAAGATCCTCTGAAGGAGGGCATGGCAACCCACTCCGGTATTCTTGCCTGGAAAATCCCATGGACAGAGGAGCCTGGAAGGCTACAGTCCATAGGGTCGCAAAGAGTCGGACATGACTGAGCCACTGAGCACACACGCAAGAGACATTTTCGGCTGTCACACTGGGAGAGGTATTATACTGATGGCATTTAGTAGGTAGAAGCCAGAGATGCTGTGAAACATGCTACAGTGCGCGGGACAGGCTCCCACCACATAGACTTGTCCAACCACAAGTGTCCGTAGTGCTGAGTCTGGGACATCATACTGTAGACCATGAAGTACATGAAAATTTTGGAACAGCTAGCTTTCAGGATGCGAGAATAGTCAGTATGAATAAGAGGCCATGAAATGGATTTGAATCTTCAGGGTGAAGTTTCTGGACTCCTCATGGGATGGTCAGAGATGGCCCACCATGGAAGAAGGTGCGTTACTAACCGCAGCCTCTTGAGAGCCTCATTCAGCTGGAAGCTTGTGTGACTCAGACGCCTGAGAGGCTCAGGTGCTCATTTTCAGAAATAAATTCCTTTCGCTTCTCACTGTATGACTTGTTTAGAATTTCACGTAGGTAGCAGAGCACATGGAAATGACACGTTGGTTGTACTTTGTTTGAACACCATGTGTTGAAATGGCTGCAAGAGCAGCAAGCTGTTTTCCAGAGAATTTCATTAATCACTCTTCTCATCAACCTGGGATTAAACACATAGGAGATAGCAAAAGAAAACACAGCTAGTGATGATGACTCACAGACATAGAGAACAAGCCAGTGGTTCTTAGTGGGGTGAGGGGAGGGTGTCGGGGGTTAAGAGATACAAACTCTTAGGTATAAAATGAGCTACAAGGATATACTGCACAGCACAGGGAGTATAGCCAATATTTTATAATAACTAGAAATGAAGTACAACCTTTAAAAATTGTGATCACTCTGTTGTATACATGAAACTTATTTAATATTGTACAACAACTATACCTCAATTAAAAAAACCACACTCACACACAAACATGAACACACATGCACATAAAAACAGGTACATGTGCAAAATCTTGGAGATTTTGAACATAAATCACTTATCAGGCTCTGTGTAAGTATCAACTAGATGTCAGCCTAATTCTTAATATTCTGGAACACCTCCCTTAAAGGGGCAAGAGCACACTGCCTTGTTATCGGTATCTGGGGACCATTGTGATGACACGTGTGTATGTGTACACAGCTCTGGAATGTGCTTACTCATCCACCATGGCTGTCAGGGTGAATACCTCACCTGTCACAGGGAAATAATACACCCCTGTGTAAGCGTCTCTAAGTGTTTCCCAGTGGCACTCTGGGGGTTCACGGCCTGTCAGTTTTTTCTGAGCCAAGGCTTTCCAGACATGTCCATCCACCAGCATCTACTAGCATATCTGCCCAAGGCATTTGCGGTCACTGATGTCAGTCAGATACAAATTGCCCTGGAATCCTTCTGAATCCTCGGACTTTCTCCTGTCAATTCACTAAGCCTTTATGACCACACCTCCTGCGACATGCCAGACCCCAGGTCCCAGGATGCAGATCTGGGAATCTGGAAGGTGTGGTCCCTGCTTTCCAGAGAACTCGGTCAGGGGAGGAAAGTGCAAATGGAGAACATCCAGTGGATTTTCATCCCAGAGAAAGCGTAGGAGTGCAGGGCCAGGAGTAGCACAGGGAGGGATGGGTATGCTGAAGGTGGATGTCAGAGGAAGGCTGATCTGGGAGCTCAGCCATAAAGCCCCAGTGAGAATGTACCTCGGTGGAGAGAAGAACGAGATGCAGACATGAAAAGAGAACAGCTAGGTCTCTTCCAAGGGCTTGCATGCAATGTACAGTGGCTGCCCAGATGTTTGGATCTCATTGCTTATGAGAGGTGGCGGGTCTATCCAGCATTTTAGAAAGACCATTCTGGAAGCAGAGAAGGGCATATATGGACTGGGACTTGGGAAGGTGACAGAAGGAGGCTGAAGCCAGGGAGACCAGTGAAGAGACCCTTCATTGGTGGTGATAACCAAAAGTAATGGGCTTGAGAGAGATCTCTGATGTAGGGTGGACTGGCCTTGGTGCCTTGTTGGGTTGGGGAATGGGGGGTGGTGCCTCAGCTGGCAGTGGCACAGAAAGCTTAGTGGGACATCTGGCTTCTCAGAATTTTCAAAAGCATCCTGTTCCCAACCACCTCAGATTAGCCTAAAAACCAAGTCAAAATAGCTTGCTCCCAGTCTCCCACGCCAAACCACAGTTCTGGTATATAATTCTGGAGGCCCCTGGGCTTCCCTCATAGCTCAGTCAGTAAATCATCTGCCTGCAATGCAGGAGACCCAGGTTCGATTCCTGGATCTGAAAGATCCCCTGGAGAATGAAATGGCAACCCACTCCAATATTCTTGCCTGGAGAATCCCATAAACAGAGGAGCCTGGTGGGTTACAGTCCATGAGGTCGCAAGAGTCAGACATGACTTAGCAACTAAAACCACCACCACCACCCATTCCCCCAACTCGCACCCTTACTGCCTGCCTCTGGCAATCACCAGTCTGTTCTCTGTATCAGCTTGGTTTTTATTTTTCAGATCCCACGGATAAGTGAGGTCTAACAATATTTGTCTGACTTATCTTACTTAGCATAATGCAGTTTACACATCAGTGCAATTTTTTCCCAATGTACTTAGTATTCACCAGGAAGGAGGAGGTGTGGTCCGTTTGATCAGGAGTGGAATGAGCTGAATCACAGCAAGAAGACAAAGGAAAGGCAAGAAGAATTTCTGAAGCTGACCTAGGTATCCGGGTTAGATAAGGAAGGAGAGTCCTTGTCTGAAGTTGACAGGGGGCTGATTATCTGGAAGAAAATCAAGACAAGAGGAAGGATTGGAGGTGGTGCTTAAAGACTGGAATATCTGAGTTTAAGATTCCAAAGTAGTACAGTTAGGGTGGAGGCAGGAGAGAGGGTGACTGGATTTGCTTGGAAGTGAAAGCCATTGCAATTAAGAAGGCATATGTGTGGAGAAATATGTGTTCACTCCTCTGTACTCCTTTCTTCTAGAAATCTGTCTTGGTTATTGCTAGTTTCATTAACATAAGAGCTATCTCACAGTGACCTTGGAACATTTTAGGACAGTTATATTCTATAAAGTAGATAGGTCTCAATTATTTAAAAACACTCACCACAACAAATTAAAACCCCTCATTCCTGTATTAGGAAATGCATATATCAATCCAACTCTTTTTTTGTCAATTACAAACCATTTATGCAAATTGCATGGTTTCAAGTGAATGCTTTGCAGAGTCAGCATCCTTTAGAAACATCTTTCTTGCTAGAACCATGTGTTTTTCACCTGTGATTGCGTTTTTTTTTTAATTTTTGGTTAAGTCTGTAGATAACATCCTTTCTTGAAGATTATTAATTATATATACAAATACCCTCTGTGAAAGTGTACACTTCAAAGAAGCCAGAGATCTAAGGCAGAAGTAAGTAAACTTTTTCTGTAAGGGGCCAGAAAATAACTATTATTGGCTTTTCAGGCCAGAAGGTCTCTGTCACAAAAACTTGATCTTGCCTTTTTAAGCCAAAAGCAGATGTAGGCAACATATGAACTAATCGTAGCTGTGTTGCAGTAAAACTTTATTTACAGAAACAGGCTATGCACTAAGTTTGGCCCACAGGCTGTGGTTTGTTGACTCTTAATCTAAGTTAGTAAAAGACTCCTGTATGTTGTAGAATTTTGTGAGAAAGTCTCAAGTTCAGATTTTAATTGGCTTGACTTTTCAATTTTTCCTTTTTCTTTACATATATATTATAGCTTGCTGTGACTCTATAGAAAGGAAACAACTTGTAAATGAAGATGACACATGGAAAGTTCAAACTACGGATCATTTGCTGTGCTCAGTCGTTCAGTTACGTCTGACTCTTTGTGACCCTATGGACTGTAACCTGCCAGGCTCCTCTGTCCATGGGGAGTCTCCAGGCAAGAATACTGGAGTGGGTTGCCTTGTCCTTCTCCAGGGATGGATCGTTTATGGAAACCTAATAGATGATGATGGGCTTCCCCAATGGCTCAGTAGTAGAGAATCTGCCTGCAATACAGGAGACCCGGGTTCCATCCCTGGTTAGGGAAGATCCCCTTGAGAAGGAAATGGCAACCCACTCCAGTATTTTTGCCAGGAAAATCCCATGGACAGAGGAGCCTGGTGGGCTATAGTCCATGGGGTCTCAAAGAGTTGAACATGACTTAGTGACTAAATAACAACAACAAGTAGATCATGATAGTCTATTGTAGACAGTGGTCAGGTTTGTCATCTTAACTTGCTTCCTTGAACACTCAAGCATGTCCTCCCTGGTCTTGAAGAAATGTGGGTATCTGACTCCGCAGTGCCATTCCCTTCAATGATGTAATCTATAGACACAAGGCAAACAGTGTAATGCATGCTGTACTGATGCCTGTATTCTAAAATATTTCCTCATGGAAATTCAGTATTTTGGACTGAAAATCTGTTCCCAGCTTTTAGAGACTTTTCATTAATAAACACCTTTTCTTGATAGTAAACTATGAGTGAGTGAGTGAGTGAAGTCACTCAGTCGTGTCCGACTCTTTGCAACACTATGGGCTGTAGCCCGCCAGGCTCCTCCGCCCATGGGGTTTTCCAGGCAAGAATTCTGGAGTGGGTTGCCATTTCCTTCTCCAGGGGACCTTCCAGACCCAGGAATCGAACCTGGGTCTCCTGCATTGCAGGCAGACTGTTTACCATCTTAGCCACCAGGGAACTCCTAGTAAACTATAGCTTGACCAAAAATATCTCTGACAAGATGTCAAGACTTACTGTTCCTCTTGTGATTTAACAGACATAATGAAGTAGAAGGATACTTCTCACAAATAAGTGTTAGAATGTCAATCAGAGTTTTGTGGTTTCCCTGTCCCCTGAATATATTTAAATACTTAGTATTAAGGCTTATTAAATATTTACTACTGAGGTTGCCACTCTCTGAGGTGGTTTGATGTTTCATTTAGGACCCCGAAGGGCTGTTTTTGATCAGTCATTCTTTGGAGTTAAATGTGTGTACGTTGGTAGGACAGGAAAGGAATGGAATGTCAACTTTCTGCCAACGACTCTTCTGGCTGAAAGAAATTTTTTCTTTTCAGTATGAGTCACATGGAGAATCTATCTTAGGAAAGGATCAAAAAAAAAAGTGAAAAGCAATTAAGAAGGAAAAAAAAACTGCTTACATCCATGTTGGTCCTATTCCCATTGGAAAATGGGTAACAAATAGCATTTTTTGGTTACTGCTTTTTCTTTTTAAAGCAAAACTGAACTTAATGAATTGTTCATTTGGCACATGCCCAGATGAAATGGGCCTTATTCAGGACTCATTGTGAAAGAAGATAGCAAAAAGCACAATCTGCTTTTCTCACTCTGAACATGGAAATTCTTATCGGAGTGGTCAGTTGGGACAACTGCAGGGAACAATATCTAAAGCGATCCTTTTAGCCCAGATTGTAGAGCAAAAACCAAAAGAATCATTAAGGATGATTACCTTCTGGATGGAATAAATTAGATTTACAAGTGATTTCAAAATGTTACTTGAAGGTATACAGTAACAGGAGTCTGACACTCTATTAATCCTTCTGCATGAAGCAACTGGTAAAGCCTTAACGTGCTGTGAAAAGTTACCCATGCCAGTTTGTGACAGGATCTCCCTTCTATACATTCATTGGGCGTAGCAGGTACTACATCGTTTTAAATCTCACGCCAGTGTGCTTTGGAGTGGGTGTGATCCATCTTAGGTATTGCTCTAGCTTCTGCTCATTCTAAGTCAGGGTTTCTTTTCTTTTTTTTGCTATTTATTTTTCAATTGAAGGCAAATTGCTTTACAATGTTGTGTTGATTTCTGCCATACAACAACGTGAATCAATCATCATTATAAATATATATATATTCATATATACACATATTATATCAGTTCAGTCACTGAGTTGTGTCCAACTCTTTGCGACCCCATGGACTGCAGCACATCCTGTCCATCACCAACTCCCAGAGCTTGCTCAAACTCACGTCTATCAAATCAGTGATGTCATCCAGCCATCTCATCCTCTGCCATCCCCTTCTCCTCCTGCCTTCAATATATATGTATATCTCCCCTCCCTCTTAAGCCTCCCTCCCCTCCCTCATCCTACCCCTCTAGGTCATCACGGAGCACCAGGCTGAACTCCCTGTGTTACATAGCAGCTTCCCACTAGCTATGTATTTTACACATGGCAGTGTGTTTATGTCAATGCTACTCACTCAATTCATCTCATCCTTTCCTTCCCCCGCTGTGTCCACAGTCCATTCTCTACATCTGCATCTCCATTCCTTCCCTGAAAATAAATCCATCAGTATCATTTTCTAGATTCCATATATATGTGTTAATATACGATATTTATTTTTCTCTTTCTGTAAGTCAGGGTTTCCTAACCTCAGCGACCATCGATACTTGGGGTCAGGTGATTCTTTGTAGTGGGTGCTGTTCTAGGCAATGTAGGATGTTTAGCAGCAGCCCAGGCTTCTACTTACTAGAGGCCAGGGGTACCCCTCCACCTCTCCCACTCCACCCCTTCCCCATTATCACAACCGAAATGTCTCCAGACATTACCCAATATCCCCAGGGAGGCAGAATGACCCTGATTGAATAACGGTGCTTTAATTTGATATAGCACAGCCTTGGTTTGGTATCATTTAACTGATATTCTAAAAAGCACTGGCTACATGCCAGTGCCACCTTGGGCTTCTTTGTGTGAGTGTGATCTTTGCTTTGCAGTGAGTTGTATACGGAAGAGGGTACATGTGTAGGGTGTGCACACATCTAGATTTGTCTGGAATAGCTGAGTTTTTACCTCTTGCCTGGATGTAATTATTAAATAGCATCACCCAAAAGAATGTCCAAATAAGGGTGAAAATTATCCAGCCCCCTTGCCATCTGGGGCACTTTGACTTTAGAGAATAGGTATGAGTTTTAAAGACTCCTACAATCTCAGGAGGCTCTTTTCCTCTGCAGAAGTCTTTGATTCTTTCCTGTCCTGTTTCGGAATCTGGAAATTTACCTATTTCATGCCTACATGGACTGCATACTCAAGTCTTAGCTCCTAACAACTTCAATTTTTAACCAGCTAGGCCATGTGAGCTCAGACAATAGGGAAAAGAATGGTGCTTTTAAAAGAAGTTTCTTCTCTCAATAGAGACAGTTTGAAGTTCTAAGTAAAGAAAGAGTTGCAACTGATTTTATAATGGCTTTTATACTGGCTTTTACAATCACACTATTACTGGGATCAGGCTTCCTGCTTGGATAAGTGCTTTGCGATACTTCAGACAGAAGAGTGTGAGTTTAGAACAGACTGGGCTACAATAGAAGGGAGTTGAAGAAATCAGAGGTGGTTTGAAAAGCAATCATTCCTTTGGTCTTAAGAATAAGGAAAAACATTTTTTATTCCTCAATAAATCCTGTTAAACATAGGACAGACTGCTTGTTAAAGCCTTGAGTGGACGTTTGGATTGTGTGGTTCCTGGCATGTACCTTTGCTTAAAAAAGCACACAGAAAATCTCCAGGTAGTTATATGCACTCTAACCTGTAATCAGAATCGGCCTCCTACCTGAAAATATGAAGACAAGATTTTCAATCCATAGTGAAGGCAAGATAATTATGTGAGAACACTCCATTTCAAAGGTCAGCATTAATTTGGTTATTTGTAACTCAATGTCAGATGAGATTTTATTTTTAAAGTAATACAAATTCATGGAATCTGTGTGAGATGTTGGATGTGCAATCTCCCTTCCTCCCCATACTTTTCTTCTCTTTTCAGCCTCCTAGAACCTTCATCTTCCCTTTAACCCAGACCAAATCCTCTGGGTCTGGAGGGCCAAAGTTACAGTTTCCTGACTGGAAACAAAGTAAGGCCAGGTGGCTTCACCTACTAACAAGTCCTTGTCCCAATCTCCTTGACTTCACATTGGGGTGATTTTTCCCCCTGGGTACACCTGGCATCAACATTGTAGTGGGTGTTGTCTCTAACACTTTAATGAAGGTTGTGTTTTTCTCTTCAATTGGATTTCAGTAGATTTTTCAGGTATTTCCTGAGTCTTGTTGCTTTTCCGTCTTGACTGTGAAATACAAGTTGGCAACTATACTGTATTTGCCTGTGATTGTCAGTCAGTAGCCTTCCGTTGAAACGATCATCTCCAAAACTAGTCTTTAGCTCAGAATAACTATCCCTTATCAAATAAGGGAAACTTACTATAGGGAACATGGTAGAAGTGATTGTTTATAAAATCATTGAATTAGATTATGCTTTGAAAAGTCTATTTCATATTTTCAAGTTATATATTAATAGAAAACTGTCTTAGGATATCGTGTTTAAGGAGAGTATGAGCCTGGCTCTACACAACTGCAAGTGACAGCAACCAGGTTGTTGCCTTATAAGGGAACATCCTATATGAGATGAGATACACCTGAACCTCAGCTTAAATGCACTCAGAATATAAGAAGTCAGTTTCACAGTAGTGTACCAGAAGACTCAACAATGCCCAAAAGAGTGTAACTTTGAGTTGCATAGGTTTAGAATATTAGTATTATAGGCCTCAGTGCCTACCTATTAAGAGGCTATGGAGCCCTGCCCTTTGCCTTCAGACCCCAAAGTCTCCTTTCTTTGACTGTCTTTCTCACCAAAAATATGCTATCCTTTTGCCAAATGAAGAATGTTCTTCGCCATCTTTAGCATAACCATTCTCATCACAAAGAACTGTTTTTTTGGAGCATTAACTACATGATGCACAATGTACTGTGGGCACAGAGAATTATGGAATATTTCTTCTCCATGAACAAGACATGATCAAGGGGAGGACAGGACAGAAGCAGTGAGAAAGTACAAAAAGATAAAAGAGCATGTACTAAGTGTTCAATGACAATGGATGAAATAGCAAACAATAAAACTGAAGGTTAAAATTTTAGTGAGGAGTTAGTAGGGAAAAAAAATACAATCAAAGATGGGAGTTTTCTTTTATCCATTAAGAATTACGTTGTTAGAAACAGGTTGCCAGAAACAGAACTGAAAGAATGTCTTAGAAAAGGTAGGTAGTAAGTTTTCTTACACATAAAACAAATGGAAGGATTGGGCTAGGATAGCAGTTCTACAATGTCATCAGTGTCTCGAGTTCTCTCTGTTTTGTCATTCCTAGTGCCAGCTTTCCTATTCAAGATTGTCTCATGATCACAAAATGTCTGCTATATATCCAGCCATCATGTCCATTTCTTGGACAGAAAGAATAAGGAAAAGGGGAGCTCAGAGGGTCATCCTTGCTGAGAGAGCTTCCTTTTAATAATTTCTTAGAAACCTTCCACCCAACGCTTGGTCTCTGATATCTTTAATTTTTTCAGCCAAGTTAATACCTGCCATAATTGGCACCTCCTCCATTGTCATGGCACCAACAAATAATAGAAGAATGGATACTGGATATATAGTAAGTTTTGGTATACAATTCCACTTTTGCTGATATTGAAAAGTCAAAACCACGTAGATCTTCTAAGCCAGAGGTGGACAAATGCCTATGGGCTAAATTCAGCCCACTGACTACTTTGGTAAAAAAGAGTTTCATTGGGACTCAGCCACACCCATTAATTTATGTATAGTCTATGAATGCTTTTGCATTGTCACAGCCGAGTTGAGTTGTGACAGAGACTGTCTGGCCTGCAAGACCAAAAATATTTTCCATCTGTCCCTTTATATGAAAACATTGCCAACCCCAATTCTAGACAGATAACCAAATGGAAAAATGGGCAAAAGAATGGAATGGACTCTGCAAAAGGGATCTCTGAAGACCAATACACACATGAAAAATGCTCTAACTCATTAGTCATCAGGGAGATGTTAATTAAAACCACAGTACAGAACCACTGAGTACCCATCAGAATGGCTCTAATTAAGGAAGAGTGAGAACTGATAATATCAAGTATTGCATTAATATGGGACAACTGGAATCCTCATACATTTCTGGTAGCAGTATAGGTTGGTACCAATACTTTGGGCAACTACTGAGCAGTACTGCTAAAGCAGAAATATATGTCCTCCCTATAATGGAGTCATTCTATTCTCAGGCATATACCCAACAGAAATGCCTACCTATGTTCACCAAAAACCATGTTCTAGAATGTTCTTATCAGCACTATTCATTAATAACCCTAGACTGGTAGCATGCAATAGTGATGAAAGACACCAGATTGGGAAAAAAAAAAAAAAAAAGACCGTCCACTGCAGGATTCTATTGATCCAAAGTTCAGAAAAAAGGCAAATAAAATCTATGATGGTGTTGGTCAGGAGAGTGGTTCCTTTTAAGGGGTAAAGGTTGGGAGCAGGTTTTTCTTGTTCTAAGTAGTCTTTAAACAGGGATGTTCACTTTGCAAAATGCACTGTTACGCAGTTATGAATTCAGTACGTTCAGTTTATAAATGTATTATATCTCAGTAAGGAGCACCCCCATCCCCCCAGAAAAAACTCCATATCCTTTACATGATGGAAACCTTGCAGTGAGTAGTTAGTTTTCTATTAAAAGTGTTGCCCAGATGATGCGTTCTTCCTCATACAATCTCAGGAGTCTCCACAACTGGGGCAGCCCTTTGTTCGAGACTATGTTTGCATTCTAGTCTCAGTAACAAATGGGGCACATTTTCTGTTTCTGGCTTTCTGTTTTAGACTACATCCCCCCTGACAGTGTGGCCGCCTAGGTGGTCTCAGCTCCAAGCAGCCCCTGCCCAGGATAAGAAGGTTGTATCTAAGCTGCACTGGATTAACCCCCTGAGCAGACCCTGTGCCCCTGGGCTTTCTGGCCAAAGGAGAAAGTGAAGGCTGCAAGGTCAGCTGAATGTGTAATTCATGGATCCTAAGAAGGCCTTTTGGAAAGAGGGTTTCCCCCCATTTCTGTTTAGTCTTAACATTGTGAAGTTGTAAAGAGGCGCTGGAGACTGAGGGAGCTGTTTGTATGCTGTGTTGTCTGCCTCAACTGCACTCTCGAATTCTGGCTGGCTGCCCAGTCTTGTGTGGGAAGCTGCTTAAGATGTGTGTACTTCTCCAAAACATCAATTTTAGATTTTAAAAGGATTAAAATATTATTCCTCCAAAGCCAGAAACTCGGGCAGCTTTTAAAGGAGAAGTTCAGAAGCAATAGCCAGGTCTTTTTAAAGAATTACCCAAACTTTTGGCTGATTAGTTCAGTTCAGTTCAGTTGCTCTTTGTGACCCCATGGACCGCAGCATGCCAGGCTCCTCTGTCCATGGGATTCTCCAGGCAAGAATACTGGAGTGGGTTGCCATGCTCTCCTCCAGGGATCTTCCCGACCCAAGGGTCGAACCTGTGTCTCCTGCACTGCAGGCAGATTCTTTACCAACTGAACCACCAGGGAAGTCATACAGACTAAATGAGCTAATATGTGAGGTACTCAGAAGACTTAGAAGTCACAGCCCATTAAAAAATTGATGCCATAAAAATAAATAACAGTTCAAGTTTGCTTCCTTGAAATGTCATAAGGCTTTTAAGACACCACAAAGTCATCGGACTCTAAGGGCCAAATGTAGACATGAGTGTTCTAGAATCTTCTGCTTTTCTCATCGCAGAGCACATGATGTGGTGTATAATTGAATCCAGTGTAGACATGTGCAAAGTCTATTCAAATTTGGAGTGATTTTGGAGGAACAGCGTGTGTCCAAAAGCAGGTTTATATTTGCAAGGCGAGGGCACAGGAAAAGCTTTTCTTTTGATGAGAATTAGAAAACCCCAATCAATGAGAGGGAAATACTTTGACAAATGATTTGAGACTAGTGAATACAAACACAACAAATGTTTGCTTTTGGTTATGATTTATATTGCTCTAGAAAAAATGGGAGTGGGGGGCTGACTTCTGCACACCAAATGAATCCCATATACCTTTACCCGAGACTTCTAGAAATAACAAAGGTGTGTCTCTGAAAGCTTAGATATGCGGAAAAAGAGAATCCAGTTTGGAAGTCTGCCTGCTCTGAACAGGCTGGTTTATCTTAGGCAAGTTGTCTGTCTGCTTCAGGGCTACAAATTAAATAAAATAATTGAGATGTTAATAGAAACAAATATATGAAAGATACATGTTTTAAGTCCAAAGGAAAGACTTATAAAACTCCAGGAGGGTGAAGATGAATACTAAAAGTAGAAAAAAGATCAAACGAAATAAAGTGCTATTTTAGTTTTCTAAGTCAGGGGTCAGCAAAAATTTTCTGTAAGAGAATAGATGTGTTAGGCTGTTGGAAGCAGCCATAGATAAATACATACATGAATGGATGTGACTGTGCTCCAGGAAGACTTTATTTATGGATGCTGAAGTGTGAATTTCACATAATTTGAATGTCATCAAATATTATTCTTTTGATTTTTCTTTCAACCATTTAGAAATGTAAAAGCCATTCTTACTCCTATGCCAGATCTGAGACAAACATCTCCCCTTAGAACAAGCAAAACAAAAAAATGTAGAAATACAACATGCCTTCCTTTTCAGGTTTTTTTGTAAATTATTTGAGTGATGGTTTTCTACCTTTGGTATTTTCCTGGATTTTTCTCTGATGCTTTATGCCCCTGCTAGAATGCTTTGTGCCCCTGTAACACTTTTTAACATCAGCTGTCATGCATATATTAAATGCTTATCATGAACTGAAATCCTGGGGACAGACTTCAGAGGAAAAAAGATATTAGCAATAGAAAGTGGTACAGAAGCTCCTCTATTTATGGAATTTCAGCTTGTGCACTTTCATAGATACAAACAAAACCATACTCTGGAATAAAGCCCTCTGGCTCTCTCCTCATCATCAAAATATGCACTAAGAGGTTCTGGGAGCTCTCTTTGTTTTTCTGCTTCCCCGCACCCCACCCCCCCGACCTTGTTTTTCAATTTACCTAATATTTACAGTACTTCTGTTTGGTGCTGAGTTTTGCCATTAACCCCATCTTGTATGATAACCTCAGGGGAAATGAGAGAAGAAAATGCTAGTAAGAAGTAGAAGAAAGAAAGACAAGATAGAAATAATTTTTCAAAATCCAAATAGGTCAGAAAAATTGTTGCAAGTCCCTTGGCAGGAAGAATAGCTTTGAGGACAAAAAACCTCATCATGCAACCTGAGAGTTCTATACCTATGTGATAATAGCAAATGTCAATATAGAGTTTATATATGCTCAGCACGTTTCTGACTAACTGCTAAATACACACATGCTCGTATACTAATTTAGTCCCCAGAAAAAGACGGTAATCAACAAATGATGTCATAAAATGATTGATGAAGCAGAGAGAAATTTAACTGTATGTCTGGGGATCAACATTTTAGACCTTTTTTTTTTTTAAATTGATTTACAGTTTTGTGTAAATTACTGCTATACAGCAAAGTGATTCAGTTACATACACGTTCTTTTTCATATTCTTTTCCGTTATAGTTTATTGAATGTAGTTCCCTGTGCTCTACAGTAGGACCTTGTTTATCTAGTCACTGTATAATAGCTTACATCTGCTCACCCCCGAACCTCCCACTCCATCCCTCACCCCCCGCCTTGGCGACCACAAGTCTGGTCTGTTCTCCATGTCTGTGAGTCTGTTTCTTTTTTGTAGATAGGTTCATTTGTGTCATATTTTAAAGTCCACATAAAGTGATATCATGTGGTATTTTTTGTTCTCTGTCTGGCTTCACTTAGTCTGATAATCTCTAGGTCCATCCATGTTGCCGCAAATGGCATTATTTGGTTCTTTTTATGGCTGGGTAGTATTCCACTGTATATATGTACCACATCTTCTTTATTCATTTATCTGTTGATGGGTATTTAGGTTGTTTCTGTCTTAGACCTATTTATGATAATCCAAGGGAAAGAAATAAATCCAATAAGTAAAATAAACTAGTTGTGAATGGTTCCATGGGTTTGCAGCTTTTGAAATTTATCCAAACTTAAAGTCCATCACTAAATGACAACTGGAAATGCTAAAGCTGCTGAGAAATTCCCCATAGTGCAGAAATTCTCTGTATGAGCAGATTAACCACTTCAGAAGATTTTTAGCATATGAAATGAAATAAGTCTACTGTGGGCAAAGATGCCAGATATAGTATTTATCAGCGAGGAAGGGGGTAAGCTGGAGTATGAAGTCTTGGAAGATCAATTCATACTTCACTGGAAATACATCAGGGGCTGCCAGCTTCTACTCTGCTCAGGATATCTGGACATAGGAACAGTCATAAACAGCTTTTAGAGCTTAACAAGTTTTCAACCAAAAAGTATAGTGGACGCTTGCTGTTGGTACTCTGCCTGGAATATCTCAGATCTATTACCATTCTGTGTGTCTGTTCCATCCCCCCATTTCTGTGTGGTTTGCTTCTAATGACCAACATCTGTGAACGTCTTCCGAGGATTTCCTTTGGGATTCTTGAGCAGTTTCCCTGTACCCACAAAGAACAGGAAGTGCTTGGGAGTTTACATCACCCTGGGGCATCCCACAGCCCGTGATTGGTAGCTGTGAGAATATTTAAGCTCAGCTCCTTTGGCTTGAGGTGGGACAACTCCTGAGCTCCCCTCAGGATCAGACTGAGACTGAAATTCTGCCAGAAATCACACCATTACTTGACTTCCTCCCCTTTCATACCCTGTTATGCTTACCCCTTACCAGTTACTCCTGGGAACATGTACTTAATAAATCACTTACCCATGAATCCTTATCTTAGTGACTGTTTCTGAGGAACTCTACCTAAGGCAAGAAGCAACTGTATTATTAAGAAGAGACAGCATAGGGCCTTCATTTGGCATTGAAAGAATAAATGAAAGAATGAACTTAATGAATTAATAGATGCCAGTCTTAAACCTTGAACCACGCATGTTATAGTCAGGGAAACAGCAAAGGGATAAAACATTAACTGCCATTTTAGACTTGCAGATCCTATAGTGGAACTCCTTACATGGTGCAGCCCCTTAAGCTGATGGTCATACAGGCTCATTCTAAATACTACTGGGAAGAGCACATCTCCACCTCCCAGAATAGCTGCCTCCTTCTCTTGCATTAGTCAATTTATTATAAAGACCTTCCATCTTTCTTTCCTTTCCTTTCTTCCCTCCCTCCCTTCTCTCTGTGTCTGTCTCTGTCTTTTGTAGTTTTATGGAGATAGAAAAGAATCCACCTCCAATGCAGAGACCTGGGTTCAATCCCTGGGTTGGGAAGATCCCCTGGAGGAGGGCATGGCAACCCACTCCAGTATTCTTCCCTGGAGAATCCCCATGTACAGAGGAGCCTGGAGGGCTACAGTCCATAGGGTTGCAAAGAGTTGGACATGACTGAGTGACTAAGCACAGCACACAGCACAGAATTCACATTTCATACAATTCACCCATTTAAAGTGAATAATTCAGTGGTTTTTCATACATTGAGAGCTGTGCAACCATCCCCATAATTAATTTTAGAACACTGTTATCACCCCAAAAAGAAACTGTGGGCCCTCTAGCTATCAACCCTCTCTGCTCCCCAACCCCTTCTGTCCCCAGCCCTACACAGCCATGGATCTACTTTTGGTAGCTTTTCCTGTTCTGAACATTTTGGGTACATGGAATCATGTAATATGTGGCCTATTGTGACTGGATGCTTTCACTTAGCATAATGTTTTCAAGATTCACCCATGTTTTAGCATCTGACAGCATTTCATTCCTGTTTATGACCAAATAGTGTTCCAGTGTGTGGATAGACCACATTTGATTTATCCGCTCATCAGTTGGTTAACATTGGAGTTGTTTCTACCTTTGGCTATTGTAAATAATACTGCTATGAACATACGTGTACAAGTTTTTGTGTGGACATATGTTTTCATTTCTCTTCATTGTGCACCTAGGAGTGGAATTGCCAGGTCAAATATAGAAAGTTGTTTCTTATGCTGAGCCAAAATCTGTTTCTTCATAATTTCCACTCTTGATCCTGGTCCAGCCTTCTGGAGAAAGCTGACCAAGCTTTCCTTTCTTACACATGACATCTCCTCAAATCGTTCATCATTGTGCTCATGTTCATCTTCAACTTTCCCAGACTGAATTTTCTTTGTTCTTTTGATCAGACCACTGTAAAAATGAGACTTCACAGAAATGCAAAATGATAGCCTTGAAGCTGTCACATTGTCTGTTATGATGTACAAAACAGCTCTCTTTTGTTCCAAATCTCAGACTGTCCCATCAACCATAAGGAACTAGTGGCCGACAACTTTGCTTTGCCAAGACAGGTGACAAAGAATTATTTCTAGGTAGGAAGTTTTTTTTTTTTTTCAATAGTATCTGAAGGAATTTTTCCCTTTGGAATATCTAAAAGGACTAAAAATTTGTGTAATTTATACATGTTTGTCATTTCTGGACATGTTAATGTGAGAAAGTGAGTCTCATGTCTTGAAAAATAAAATTTAACAGAGATCAGTTATCCCTAAAAGCTTTGAAACAAATAATGTATAGCATTCTTTTTACTTTTAGTCATGAAGACACTGAAAAGAAAACTTGACAAAACTACAGGAAAATGTAACAAGTCACTCAGCAGGCTCTGGGTTATGATCAACGAGGTCAAACGTTATGTTCATTTCTTTTTCAGTAATTACGAATGAATCCGATTCTTGCTTGTTTTTTCAAACATTTAGAGATATTTTCCACCTTCTTTCAACATTAAATCCAGAGCTCTGGGTGGGTTCTGACATTGTCTTATGCCAGCCGCTTGACCTTGAACAAGTCATTCAGCCTTTCTAAGCATTACTTTCTGCATCTTACTCTCATGATGGCATTGGTTCTCACACTATGTTGTACATGACAACAATCAAGGGATCTTGCTAAAAATATTATTCCCGAGGTGGTGCTCTAAGAAATTCTGATTCAACATGTTTTGGGGAGGTCTACACAGTCTATTTTTTTTTAAATCCCACCCCAAGTGATTCTGATGCATGTGTTCCTAAAGACCATATTTTCAGAAACACTGATTAGCTATTTCTTCCTGATCCCTTTTCCTTTTGTCCTGTCTTCTGCTGAAAAGGAGAAGTCTTATTGTCTTTCCAGGTAATATCTTTCCATGTATGTTGTGTCCATGAACATGAAGAAAGATGGCAACCAAGCTTGAAATAAGCAAATGTCCTAGTCTAACACATAGAATTCTGATATATTAGGATTATTGTGACCAGAAGGACAATTGTATCCATAAAGTAGGGTTTGTCAACCTTGGCAGTATAAACATTTGGGACCAGATCATTCTTTGTTTTGTATATGTGTGTGTTGGTGGGGGGTGGGTAGGGATTGTCTTGTTCACTGTGGAATTAAATATCACTAGCCACTACCTCGGAGAAGGCGATGGCATCCCACTCCAGTACTCTTGCCTGGAAAATCCCATGGACGGAGGAGCCTGGTAGGCTGCAGTCCATAGGATTGTGAAGAGTCGGACACGACAGAGCGACTTCAATTTCACTTTTCACTTTTATGCATTGGAGAAGGAAATGGCAACCCACTCCAGTATTCTTGCCTGGAGAATCCCAGGGACGGGGGAGTCTGATGGGCTGCCATCTATGGGGTTGCACAGAGTCGGACACGACTGAAGTGACTTAGCAGCAGCAGCAGCAGCAGCCACTATCTACTGATTACCAATAGGACATCCCCTAGTGTGTCTCCAGACCCTGCTAGATGTCCTTTGGCAGACAATGTTGTCCCTGGTTGAGAACCACTTTTTTAGAGCATGGTCCCAAAGAAAAAGAATCAAGAAATTAAACTTGGCTCCATTGCACAGCAAGGCAAAGAAGGCAAGGCTAAACCATTGATGTCCGACCTTTATGTGTCAAGCATTCCTTGGAGATCTGGAGCTCTGGCCCATGCTCTCTATTTGGTGGATTAATGGGATACAGATAGTTTAGGTGACTTGGCAAGCAAAGGACACTCTGTTTCATTCTCCTCATTTTATTACACTCCTAACAGCGAACTCTTTAACGTTTGCCTTATATGTTCTGCTCCCTATAAAAAATTTAAATCACGATCATAAAATAGATTAATTAGGGGAGGGGAACTGATACGTGTGGAATTGCCTGAAATGGGTGTCATCATTCATAATACTGAAACTCCAAAACCGGGGATTTTTGAGGATGTAACAGTGGTTTCCTTGGGTGACTAGTCAAGTGCTCTAAATGACTCTAATAATAGCTGCCAGTTTTGATCATGCAAATGGTCAGTTTTTGTACCCTCTGTTAGCCTTTTGACATGCTATGCTGAGTGGAAACCCACTTGCATGTAAGTTCCAAAACTCAGTCCTACTCTTCCACTCTAGGGAAATGTCTCCTTGTTTTCTTTGTTGGCACAAGACCCACTCCACTAAAAGAAAATGTGTTGTTGGTGTGAGGTGTACTGCTAAGTGGAAATTATTAACGAGTGAATTTCTTATGTCTATGAAGTATTTGTTTCTCAACCTCTGTACCCTTGATGTTTGGGGCAGGCTAGTTCTCTGTGGTGGGAATGTTGTGCACTGTAGGATGTTTAGCAACATCCCTTGCTTCTACCCACTAGATATAAGTGGCACCCCCACAAAGCTGGGTCAGTAAAAAGTATCTCCAGACATAACCGTGTGTCCTCTTGGGGGAAAATTGTCCCCACTGAGAACCACTGGCCTAGGAGGTATGGATGGGGCACTGGCAGCGTCTTCCTCCCCTCTTCGTAAGAAGACACCACAGCGATCTAATGAATGAATCTGACTTATCAAAGAGTCTCTACTTTGAAACACACTGGAATGGCCTGTGAAGAGATTTGGACCCAACTTCATTTACATCTCAGCCCCACCATTTACCAGATGTGCGAAACAAGTGAAGCACTCTCATGAATAAAATGGAGATAATCGTACTCTCCTCACACAATTATTCTGACGATCTAGATTTGCTATTTGTAAAGCCTCTGGTTGAACAAAGGGCCAGCGACGTAGGTGCTCAATAATTAGTGGAATTGCTTTCATCCAAATTAGCACCTGCAGCACTGGATTGTCATGAGTGTTCTATAGGCTTTACATGCTTGCCACACCGTGCAGAGGAAAGCAGGTTGTAATTGGTTGGGTGGAGATAACAGAATAACATCAAATTGTGGATATGACGAAAGTAGTTTCTTGATTCTCCAACTATTTCTTGGGAAATCATAACTAGAGGGAATACAGTCTCTGTTTTTTGTCTGTTTGTTTTTTGTTTTTTACCTAATGAGCCTGAAATAGAAAACTTATTTTAGAAGCATCTCTCTGTGGATACTTTTTTAGGGCACTCTCCTTGGCTCCAAGTCACTGAGTAGCAATTCTTCAGTGAAAAATATCAAAATGGCGAGAAAAGGGCAAACCAGTGATGCTAAACTGACCCAGTGAACAAAAGCAATGGTCACTTTTGTTTTCAGCCACACCTTCTTTCCTTGCATCCATAGATCATCAGATTCGCAGTTCCAGTTGTGGATGCATAGCTTCTTGATATTCTCTGTAGTAGGGGTCAAGGTTGAGGGCAAGAGTTCTGAGTGATGCTCTCTCCTCTGTCCTATATCACCACAGCCCCAGGCATCATTCTTGGGACCTCCAGGAATTACTCAGTCACTGGTCATTGGACCAGGTCTGTCTTTGGCTGGCATTGTCTCTCTCTAATGTACCTGGAGAGAGGAATGGGGCACTTCATTCTTCCTTGGATCTGTCCCATCCCCATATCCCTGTTAAGGTTAAAAGGAAGGGGGGAAGATTATGGCTGTGGAACAAAATGATAATTCCTTAAGTGGCCCTTATATTTATAGTTTGGTTGCTGAGGTTTGCCCCCACTATACTGTATGCTGAACTTCTGCCTAAAAATAGATCCTCCTTCACTCAGAAGATTAACTGGTACATCCATTACTGTTACCCACACATGTGGATGGACTCAGCAATAGTGTTTCCAATGCTATGACCCTAGCACAGCTGGTAGGTCTTTCTTCATTTGCAAGAGACATGTGATTTTGGACAAGAAGGACCTTATGCCTGCTTCCCCATTTCTCCTTCCCGATCCTGGAGTTTGATTTCCTGAATTTTATCTTCATAGCCCCATGAGAAAACCTAGAAGAGAGACAATTTTAAACTGTATTCAGCCTTTATATAAACTATGTTCAGTCTATTTATACTGTAGTGTAAATAAAGACTCTAATTGGTATGATCAGTTTGGAAAACTGTCGGGCATTGTCCAGTAAAGTTGAAGGTATGCATGCCTATGAGCCAGCAGTTCTGTTTCCAGGTTTGCACCCTATTCAAGGGCGGGCACATGTGCGCAAGGAGATAGGTATACTGATGTTCAAGCCGTGTGTTTTCAGTAGTCCAAAACTGAAAAAGACACTAATGTCCACCAGCAGTAAACACAGCCAATGGACTACTAGACAGCAATGGGAATGAACAAACCATAGCTACATGTGACAACATGGAAGAACGTTAGAAACATGATGTTGAGTAAAAGAAGCCAGATGCAGTAAAAATGTAATTATGAATCCATTTATATAAAATTGGAAAGAAGGCAACACTAAGCTCTAAAATTTGTAAACACATAACTTCCTAAAAAGTAGTAGTCCTCAAATAGGGGTGATCATGCCTCCCTGCCTGCAGGGGACATTTTCAGTGTCTAGAGATACTTTGGCTTGTCACAACTGCAGGAAGGAGATAATACTTTCATTTGGTGGGTAGATGCCTGGGATGCTGCTAAACATCCTGTGATGCACAGGATGGCCTCCACAACACAGAATTATTGGTATGACACCAAAATCACAAGCAAAATCAAAGCAAAAATAAACTATTGAGACTTCATGAAGCTAAAAACTTGTGAACAGAGAAAGAAACAATCAACAAAACAAAAAGGAAATCTAAAGGACAGGAGAAAATACTTGCAAACCACATATCTGATAAGGGGTTAATATCCAAAATAGAGAAGGAACTCTAAGAACTCGGTAGCAAAACAAAAATGTATCTGATTAAAAAATGTGCAAAGGACCTGAATAGATGTTTTTCCAAAGAAGACATACAGATGGCCAACAGGCACATGAAAAGATGCTCAGCGCCACTATCAGGGAAATGCAAATAAAAACCATAATGAGGTATCACCTTATACCTGTTAGGATAGCTGTTATAAAAAAGACAAGAGGTAAAAAGTGTTGGCAGGAATGTAGAGAAAAGGAGCACTAGTACACTGTTAGTGAGAATGGAAATTGGCACAGACATTATCAAAAACAGTATGAAGGCTCCCCCCAAAATTTAGAATTAAAAACAGAACTACCACATGATCCAGCAATCCCACTTCTGTGTATATATCCAGAAGAATTGAAATCAGGGTCTCTAAGAGACATCTGCATTCCCATGGTCACTGTAGCATTATTCACAATAGCCAAGCTATGAAAACAACCTTAGTGTCCATCTACATGGATGAATGGATAAAGAAAATATGGTGCATATATGTACAATGGAACGTTATTCAGCCACAAAAATTCCTACCATTTGAGACATTAATAGACCTTGAAGGAATTCTGTTAAGTGAAACAAAGCAGAGAAACACAAATACTGTATGATCTCACTTACTTGTGGAATCTAAAAAACCTGAATTCAGAAATAGAGAATAGATTGCTAGTTACCAGGGACCGGCAGTGGGGGGATGAGGAGGTGTTGGTCAAAGGATTAAAAACTTGCGGCTATGAAATAAATTTTGAGAGATCTAATGTGCAGCATGGTGACTTTAGGTAACAGGACTGTACTGTACACTTGAAAGTTGCTAAGAGGGTAGATCTTAAATGTTCTCATCACACACACAAAATTGTTCACTGTGTGAAGTGATGGAGGTGTTAAGTAATCTTATGATCATCATTTCACAATATGTGTGTGTATCAAGTTACCACACTGTACACCTTAAATTTGCACCATGTCAGGTATAGCTCAGTAAAGCTGGTGGGAGGATTATTGGTCCCCAAGTGTCAGAAGTGCTGAGACTAAGAAACCCTGCTATAAAAGGGAAGCAAATAACTCTGTTAAACACAAGACAGTGTCTGCCCCTGGTCTGGGGTTGAGGGGAGGGTGTTATAATGCAGCCGAAGGACACTAGCAATATTCTATTCCTGATCTCAGTGATGGTTAGATGGGTATATGTTTTGCAATAATTCATTTAGCTGCACATTGTATGTTATTAATTTTTCTGTTTCAAAAATTTAAAAATACTCTTGGAGGTGGGTTGACAGGATAAGTAGGATGGAAGAGTATAGGAGGTGGGTTTGGAGGAAGAGGTTCCCCACCAAGAGGGTCCCATACCTGCTCTGTCCACGACAGGGCTGGGTGTGCAAGAAGGGCCTCGTTCTCTGATCTAAGTGCATTTTAGTTCTCGCATGAGCCTTTGGCTCCTCCTACACCCTGAAGCGGAATTTGCTTTCATGGATTTAGATAAAGTTTTCCTTTAAAAAATGTAATCACCCTTGGGTTGGCATGAAATGTGGAAAATATTAACTCAGTTTATAGGCAGGCAGAATAAATGCAAACAGGGATTTTAATTTAAATGTCCTGGCCGAGAGGGCAGCTGTCAGTACTGGAAATGCTGTAATATTTGGGGATAGGAAGTCATGAAAATGCCATTGATAGCGTGACATATTTTCTCTTAAAAGTGATGCTAGTAGAGGAACTCCTAGACATTATTTTTGAGTCCTCTCTGGGGAACACTGTAAACATCAGAGAAATTTATTTTAAAAAAAGATGACTAACCAAAAGAGAGCATTAGCTCATCAGGCTCTTAACCTAACCAGTGAATGATATGAACTTCAGCCTTTTCTGAAGTGAGGTTTTTATGTGTTCTCTTTATCACCCTCCATCACCCCAAAAGATCAAACCTGAATTTTGAAACCACCTGCCATTTAATGAATAGGTTAAATGACCTAGAACAATAACTGCAAATTATACGCACTTAGAATATTTATTGAATAAGTAACCTAGTGAATAGTTAAATAACATGGGAAGGATACTTGGAAGTAGAGATGTGCAAAAAAGAATTTTTTCTTGCTGCTGCTAAGTCACTTCAGTCGTGTCCGACTCTGTGCGACCCCATAGACGGCAGCCCACCAGGCTCCCCCGTGGTGTTTAAAATACACCTTTAAATAGATTCAAATAAAAATAATGTGTGGAATTCAAATTGTTTAAGATTTTTATTAAATTATAGTTGATTTACAATGTTTCAGGTATACAGCAAAGTGATTCAGTTACACATATATATGCACACATATATTCTTTTTCAGAATCTTTTATATTATAGGTTATTACAAGGTATTGAATATAGTAATATGCATCTGTTAACCCCCGGTTCCTAATTTATCCCTCCCCCTTCTCCTTTGGTAACCATGTTTGTTTTCTACTCTTTCTGTTTTGTAAATAAGTTCCTTTTTATCATTTTTTAAGACTCCATATATCTGGGAGTTAGTGATGGACAGGGAGGCCTGGTGTGCTGCGGTTCGTGGGGTCACAAAGAGTCGGACACGACTGAGCTACTGAACTGAACTGAACTGAATATAAGGGATATCATATGATTAAGTTGTTCAAGATTTAGCAGACCTCTTAGAGTTCTACACAATCTTCTAGATTCTTTGTCAAGTCTCGAAGAAATGGATTGAGAACTGAAGAGGTGCATAACTCACTCAGAGATGAATTGAAGAGTCTTGCAGCATGGACTGATGATTTCTTTTCTTAGATGCTTTGTCCTATCTCCTCAAACCTTTCAAACACAGGGAAAAAAAAAAAACAACCCTGTTGCCCTTGAAAATTTAAGTCCAACTTAGCAATGACAGTTTAGCAAGAAATCTGCTAGCAGACAGAAGTCATTCCTAAAGTGTAAGTACACAGTTTGGGGAGTGATGAATTATTTTGGGCTTACAACAATGCTGTTTAGTGACTTAATAAATTTTTCAAAGACAGAGTACAAACAAACTAAGATCTAAGATAACCCAATTTTGACCTGGAGGTGGCATCATGTTCAAGGATAATGATCAAAGCACTATGTTTAAGTTTTTTTTTTTTTAATCCAGGAACCCAATTATTATGGTGTGTATGTAGATAGATAGATAATGAAATTTTTTTTTTAGGGAAAGGGATTTTTAGCTTTGAGACCTTAATGGCAGGTGTAACAGAGGAAGAAGTCATCAGGCTAGAGAGCTACTCTTTCTAAATAGAGCACCAGGAAGCAGAGGTCGACATGGGGCATTTGCATATGCATCCCCTCCTTTGGCTGGCCCTCCAGCAGCACTCTGTTAAGGGTGCAGGGTAGTGAAGCTTGTACTGCTTCTCCTCCTTGTTCTGAGGGTCTTCGAGGACATAGCTCTAAGGGTTGCTTTCAGCAGCGGAGCAGAGTGAAAGTGAAGAGGGGACTTTAATGTGTTGTCTTTCCAGCTCTGCCTGGACGTGTCTGAGAGTAGGGAGGGCCTCTAAGGTGACTAGGTTCACTCTTTTCACCCACTCTGCAGAGGCAAAGGTGATCTGAGCAAGGCAGGCTGTAGGGAGGAGGAAAGTGAAGTCCCTTAGTCGTGTCTGACTCTTTGAGACCCCATGGACGGTAGCCTTCCAGACTTTGCAGTCCATGGGATTTTCTAGGCAAAAATACTAGATTGGGCTGCCATTTCCTTCTCCATGGGATCTTCCCAACCCAGGGATTGAACCCGGGTCTCCTGCATTGCAGACAGATGCTTTACCCTCTGAGCCACTAGGGAAGCCCACAGGGAGGAGGAGACCTGGGCAAATGGTGAAACTGACTTTCTCTTAAGACTGGTAGCACTCTGGCTGGAAGTTCCTGGTTTGGGCAGGGGGTTGAGTTTAAATTTATTTTTGTTTCTTTGCTATTACAGTATAAAATACACATGGTGAAGGGTGTAAATTGCCCAAATCTGAACTGTACCATTCAGTGAATTTTTACACATGGGTGTCCTTGGGTAGCTGTCATACAGAATAGGATACAGAACATTTTCAGAACCCTAAAAGGTTCCCTTGCATCCCCTTCCCAGTGAGTACCACCTCCCCATCTTGGAAATCATGATTCTGGCTGCTATTGCCAGAGATCACATTTCCCTATTTAAGTTCAACATGTGAATTTCAACTTCTGAATAAATAAATGGAATCTTACAGTATGTTCTCTTTTTCAGTCTGATTTCTCTCTCTGAACACAGCATTTGTGAGAATAATCCATGTTGTTGTGTCCAACAGTAGCATTTTCCTGTCATTGCTGAGCAGTATGTATTCCCTTATATGGAGAGACCAAGGTTGGTTCATCACGCACCAGTTGATGGACATTTGGATAGTTTCCATATTGGTGATTCTGTTTAATGATATTATGAACATTCTTGTCCATGAGAAGGACACTGGCATCCCTTTCTCTATGTATTTACAAGTGGGGTCAGAGGGCAGGCATATGGTCAGCTCTAGAAGATGCAGTCTTACAGTTTTCCAGGCAGATGCACTGTCATGGTATCTAGTAGCAGATTCTTTAGGACACCTGAACCCCTGGCTTCACATTCTCACAGCTGTGAAGAATTGACACATGTGCATGCACGCTCAGTTGTGTCTGACTCTCTGCGACCCCATGGACTGTAGCCCACCAGGCTCGTCTGTCCATGGGACTGTCCAGGCAAGAATACTGGAGTGGGTTGCCATTTCCTTCTGCACAGGATCTTCCCTATCCAGAGATGGAACCTGTGTCCCCTGCATTGGCAGGGGGATTGTTTACCACTGAGCCACCTGGGAAGCCCCGAATTGACACAAGCCACTCACAAATCCATCCTCTACTTGATAGCCACCCCTCTTGGGCTTGGAATGAATGATTTCACAGAGTCTGGAGTTTCTCTACTCTGGTCCCAATCCCTACCTTTGTCCAGATGTAGCTTGTGAGAGGCTGCTGGCAAATCACAGAATATCAGGCCTGGGGAGGGACCTTGGCGCTCAAAGTGTAGGCTTCCACCAGGATATTGAGAAGTAGAAGTCAGTTTTAGGTGGCCTTGTGAATCTGCAGTGTGTGCTAAAATCATTCGGTTAATCTGGCAGCATTTGCAAATAGTGTGCGTTTCTTCTCTTTCCAAATCCTCGCTGTGTTGTTTTCTGATTTGCTAAGACAAAGAAAGGAGGGTTCCGAGCACTCCCCCCACCCCCAACTCAGCTCCATCCTGGCACCCACGCTAGTCTTCAGTGCCAGCTGAATTCCTGCAGATTTTCCAGGACTCCCCCGTGCCGCCGGGTTCTCTAGACATGCCCAGGTCCTGCACGCCCTCTGGGACTCAGTTGGCCCGAAGTGGTGTGGCCGAGCAAGCCTCCAGCCCGGCCTCCCTCTCCCCAACAGCTCCCCGAGGCAGCTGACTTGGCCCCTCTCCGGCCTGCCCCCTCCAGAGGTTCCCGCCACTGAGATTCTCTCAGAGGAAGGCTTTCCAAAGACTGAAACTCCACCCTCGCCGGGGGCCGGTTCCGAATCGGCTTTCGGCGTCAGGCCCACACCTCCTTCAAAGTTAGTCAAAGTCTCTTTCTTGGAAACCCAAGCTCTCTCCCTCTCGCTGGTGGTGAAGGCGTTAGCAGCCCCGGCCCTGGCATCCCGGGGCCCGTGGGCTCGGGGAGGGGCGGGGGTGGCAGGAGTTCGGAGCGCCGGCCGCCCTGACACCTGTCGTGGGCGCGCTCGGTCGCTGTAGCCCCCAAACAGCTGGCAGCGGCGGTCGAGACTGGGGCCCGGCAGGAGCGGAAGGAATTAAACGCCCGCCCATCGAATTTGACTCGGCCTCTCCCTCCTCCTCCTCCTCCTCCTCCTCCTCCTCCTCCTCCTCCTCCTCCTCCTCCCGCTTCGCCGTCGCCTCCTCCCTGTCCCCACCGGCTCCGCGGCGGGACGCTGGTGCCCCGGACGCTTTGCACCGCGCTCTGGGCGCAGGGAGCAGGGCTCGAGTCCGGGGGCTGCCCGAGGATGGCGGTAAAATAGGGGGACCCCGAAGAGGCGCCACGACCCCAGCCTGAGCCCCAGAGCCTGCTACTCCTCCCCCGGTGGCGACATGGGGGACCCGGTGAACCGCGAGAAACCACAGCTGCACTATGCGGTGAGTGTCCCGGCGCGCGCAGAGGCGACAGGGGGCGCCACACGGCCGACCTGCGGGGACGGCGCGGAGTTGAAAGGATCCGGGGCTCCGCAGAGGTCCTCGGTGTGTGATTGGGGCGGGGGGCGTTGGAGAGTGCCGCGTGCATCACCCCGAGTGTCACCTGTTCAGAAACTCGGATGCCCCTTAGAAGGGGAACCCCCACTCCCAGAGCCCGTGGTCCTCTGCCCCGCGCAGTAGTCACTGCGTTTGGGGTAGGGGACTGGACCTTGCCGCCGCCTCTCTGGCCAAGGCTGAGAAATGGGACTCCCGGGGCTGGGCCCAGGTTTGCCCACCCAGTCTTTGGTGAGATACACCGCAAGAACCCACAGAGAACTGGACGGGAGGCTGGGCGGCTTGGCGATCCCAGCGTGTGACCAGTGGACCCTCCGGAGAAGCCCTGCAAGGCGCTTTGGGGTGCCTCTGGTTTGCTCCTTGGAAAGGGGGCGTGCATTTCCCTAGGAGTTTGTAGCGGGACACAAGGTTGCACATTTTCTGATTTAATATAAGAAGGTGGTAGGGTGTCATGTGTTGGTGGCCTCTCTTCCTGTTGCCTCAAATATTGCACATTTCTTGGGGTCCTACCGTATGCCAGGCACTGCGCAGAGCTGGGGACCGCAGGACACACGAGACATAAAACTCGTGGAGTTTGCCTCCTTTAAAGAAGGAGTCAAGATTTCTAAGTGAATGATGGGACCGACCAGATCCAGATTGTAGACTGAGTTTCTTTTTGAGAAAGAGAGAAGACTTAAGAAAGAAAAGTCCAATGAACATAGAGATGTTTCTGAGGAATGGGTACTACTTGTGAAGATTCTGAGCACCGCCTCCAGGAAGCCGACAGGGATCTGTTTTAGTTTACCCCAGTCTTTGGCCATGTCTCTGTGGTAGATGTGTGGCTTTGACATGGGGCATTGCAGTTGTTCTGGCATCTGCTACTTTACTGAGTTCTCTCTGACATGATTTTCACTATTGAGATGCAACATTCTGGGGGCTGACTTTCAAAACTAGGGAGAATTAAGACGGAAAGTTAGGGATCATCAATATTTATAATAAGGCACAGGCAGTTATCTGCTGGGAATTCGTGTCCTCCACAATGCACTCTCCACATTTAAAAAAGGGAACGCTTTCAAGAAAGGAGTCGAGGTGAACAGGGGTGGTAGGTGCAGAGATCCCGGGGAGCTGCTCCAACTGGTTCCCGGGGCGTAGTAGAGTGGCTGGTTGCAGACGGGGCGGGGTTGGGGGGACACGACAGGTTGGGCTCACCGCGACCTTCTGGGGTTTCACTTTGCTGCGCTGGAAAAAAAAAAAATGAGGGCCTGAATTAGGAAATTCTTAAGGTTCCTTCTCAGGCACCCGTTCTAGGAACCTATGACGGCTCTTTCTCTAGTTTTGCCAGCATTATTTGCCTTGAAATGCTCAGTGAGACACTAGTAAGTTACTAATGCCTGTTCTTTTTTTTTTTTTTTTTTGAGACACCAGCGGCTCAGAGATTTGCCTTTTAAAGCGGTATTAAGGGCAACCAGTTTTCAGCAGAGGTTTCTTTGCACAGAAAGATCTAGGGTCTGTGCTCATTATGTCTAATCAGCATCTCATCCCACTACCTTCTTCTGATTTTGAACTGTGTGCTGGTGCCCTTTGAATTGTAATCTGAGGTGTCAATATCATTTACAAGGTAAGGGAGGAAAGGTGAGAAGTGACTCCTTAAAAAAAAATCTATTCGTTGTATGAATGATTATTGCCTTAATTATGCAAATACACTCAATGCATCACGAAACAAATTAAAAATGATTTTCAATCAGATGTCTCATTTTCCTAAAAGCAAAAACTTAAAAGTCAAGCAGATGGTAATGCCTCCTCTTGCTCTCTGAAGATATGCTGATGAAATCACCCTGTATTCTAGCACAGATGACTATATACGTATTTTCTGATTTAAGACTCAGAAGGACGACTCCAGAGAGAATATGTTGGCTCTCAGGTCGAAAGAAGTCACCCCGGTCCTCTGAAACATGCATTAGAATGACAAAGCAGCAGCGCTCAGCAGCACTGTATCAGTCACAAGTCAAAAGAATGTTCTGTATTAAGTGTGACCCATTGTTTTTCATATTAACATAACCCTCTATGGCTTAAGATTTTTCTAACGCTGCACTCTTTGTCTGCTTCCCCCACAGTGATTGAGGTAATTCCAAGAGCTTCTTTTGCCTTTTTGCATAAATATTCCACTTATTTTGCCCAACTTGGTTTTGCCCCATTGTGTATTATCCTGGAGTCCTGGAGGCTGTTGTTTTTTTTTTTGTCTTCATCTTCTAGAAAAGAATTATCCTCAGGTGTCCTCAGTACCTCTTGCCTCCTCTGAAATCTAATCCAGGGGCAAGTAATACTCTTTCTTCAGTGCTTTTTTTTTCATTTGGCCAAGGGGACACTGTATTTAAGAAATCAGTGGCTCACCTTTTACTCAAATGTTCATCAAACATTTTTGTGGGCCAGGTATTCGGCCATTTTTCCAAAGATGATGAAATAGTGAAAATCTTAGGAATTGCTATGAGTTCTTCACTCATCTTTTCAAACGGTCCTAATAGTGACAAAGAGAGAAATACAAAACACTTAAACAGAGAAGAGCATCCTGCATTTATAAAATCAGTTAGCACTTTCCTGAAGTATAGCACAACTGTCTTGTTTTATCATCAAAACAAAAATGCAGCCAACATTTTCCTCCCAACCTTTCCTCCCACGGTTTTCCCACATGGAGTTTATGGTGACTCCATCCTCCCAGCTGGGTGTCATCCTTTGATGCCTTTTGGTGACTTGGTAAACTTCGTATTTTGAAAATCCTGCTTTGGTCCCAGGTGAGGAGGTGTCAAAGTGCACGCTTCCTGGCATTTGGACCAGGGAGAGATGAAGGAGATGCTCTCTACCTCAACTGAGCTGGAGGTTGAGTGCAGTCAGCATATTTTAGAGATGCTTAAGACACTGAACTAGCCAGACTGCATTTGGAGAGGCTATAGAGGGTTTTTTGGGCTCCAAAATCACTGCAGATAGTGAGTGCAACCATGAAAATAAAAGACACTCCTTGGAAGGAAAGTTTTGACCAACCTAGATAGCATATTCAAAAGCAGAGACATTACTTTGCCAACAAAGGTCCGTCTAGTCAAGGCTATGGTTTTTCCAGTGGTCATGTATGGATGTGAGAGTTGGACTGTGAAGAAAGCTGAGCCCCGAAGAATGGATGCTTTTGAACTGTGGTGTTGGAGAAGACTCTTGAGAGTCCCTTGGACTGCAAGGACATCCAACCAGTCCATTCTGAAGGAGATCAGCCCTGGGTGTTCTTTGGAAGGACTGATGCTAAAGCTGAAACTCCAGCACTTTGGCCACCTCATGCGAAGAGTCGACTCATTGGAAAAGACTGATGCTGGGAGGGATTGGGGGCAGGAGGAGAAGGGGACGACAGAGGATGAGATGGCTGGATGGCATCACCGACTTGATGGACATGAGTTTGGGTGAACTCCGGGAGTTGGTGATGGACAGGGAGGCCTGGCGTGCTGCAATTCATGGGCTCACAAAGAGTCAGACACGACTGAGCGACTGAACTGAACTGATAGAGGGTCAAGGATGACATGCACAAATCAGTGCTTGCCTGGCAGCACTCCTAGAGAAACTGCAGCTTCTCACTGTTATTGTCTTAAACACGTTGCAAAGTGTTTGGACACTGTCTGTGTCAATTTCAGCCTCAAGTCCAGCTGGGCGGTTAGGTTTTCTATTTGGTGGTTGAAGAAATCCAAGTTTAGAGTGGTGGAGTTCAGGGTGGCACAGGTGGAGTTAGTGACAGAACAGAGAGTTTTATGCACATGCCCTGATCCCACAGAGCTCATTTGACTCAGAAAATTGAGTTAGAAGAGCCAAATTCTCCTCCCTTCTTCCTCTTTTGTCACTATAATAAACCAACAATCAAATATCCTACTTTCAGTGACTTAATGTGACCCTTCATATCATTGAATTACACAGCCAGATAGCTCTTTAATTGGACTGCTATAGACAAAACCCCAAATTTGCACATCCATTAAGTTGAATGCCATTTTGTCTTGCGTTTCTCAGCCTCAGCAAAATGAGCGTTTTGAGTAGGATTGTTCTTTGTTGTGGGGCTGTCCTGTACTCTGTACAATGTTTAGCAGAATCCTTGATATCCACCTACAAGATACCTGTACCATAGCCCCACCCACCCCAACTTGTGATAACCAAATGTATCTCCAGACAGGGCCAAATGTCCCGTAGAGGGCAAGATTGCTCCCATGGAGACCCCCTGGTCTATCTAATTTTCATGTATATTTTTAAGAAAATGTAACATTTACTGTGTAGCGAGACTGAGAAAGAGAAGACAGAGTAAATCTTCTGAATATTATATATATTCTATTCAAAGAACATGCAGAACTTCAGAGAAAGACCAACACAGAGATTCAGAGAGAGCCTCAAATGCATCCCGAGTGCTGGGGGTATAATAATGAGTCAGCCTAGTTTCACTGATCGTGGCCTTAGCAGTGTTCTCCCACTCTTGTTGGGCCCCCAAAAGTCAGATCGCTTGGCCTGAGTTAAAGATTACCTTAATCTGGGAAAAGATGAGGAAAGCATCTTTCCTCATATGCTTTCTTGCATTAACTCCAAAGAGAATATTGCAAACCTTGATCATCTACCAAGGTCTTGTGACAAATGCCTAATTTCATGACAATCTGTGCAATTGAGTATGGTGACTTCAGTAGAATCACTACACTGAATATTAATTTTAGAACAAATTATCAGAGGCGTCTTGGAACACCTTATGGAATACTGTTATCTCCAGCATCTCCCTGGAGGCACTCACTTATTTTCACCCTCTTTTTTGTGAAAGAGAAACAATAAGGTTTCATGTTGCTGCCTGTAAAGATAAGTCTACAGATGGGTTACGTGTCTTCTGTTCACTGAGGTGTGGCAAAAAGCAAGGGGCTTAGGCTCTGATTTGGGACATCCCCCCATGAAGTCCAGATGTCAAGATGCAGCCATTTTTGTCCCTTGACTGGTCCACTTCTGAGCTTCTCTGTTGCTGACATCACTTCCTGTTTGGTGCAGTCCCCTATCCTCTGTGCTCTTGACCACAGCCTCGTTACTAACCGCTGACTCTTTCCTTGCTCTACTTATGGTTCCTCCTCCCTAAGGAACCCACTGGAAGGGCTAAGCTGCTTACCCTGGCAGGGAGCCTTTCCTCACCCAAATCTGTTGAGGTCTTATTATGAAAGTTTCCAAGTTTGCTTTCTATGAACATTTGATTTTGAAAGACTTTAAAGCCAGTAAGTCTACTTAATAATTCAGTGGTGTTGGTTACAGGACGCGTGTGTGTGTGCTCAGTTGCTTCAGTCGTGTCCGATTCTTTGTGACCCTGTGAACTGCAGCCCACCAGGCTCCTCTGTCCGTGGGATTCTCCAGGCAAGAATACTGGAGTGGGTTCCCATGCCTTCCTCAGG
This sequence comes from Bos javanicus, assembly GCF_032452875.1. Taxonomy (NCBI): domain Eukaryota; kingdom Metazoa; phylum Chordata; class Mammalia; order Artiodactyla; family Bovidae; genus Bos; species Bos javanicus. Next base: position 126,494,131 of record NC_083897.1, read on the forward strand.
GGATCTTCCCGACCCAGGGATTGAACCCGTCTCTCTGCATTCCGGGTGGATTCTTTACTGCTGAGCTGCCGGGGAAGCCCCTGATTACAGGCTATTCTTTGGTAATTCCAAAGACACCCAGAACTGGGCACCTTTGCAGCACTGAGCTGATATGGATCAGTTATCATCCATCAGTTCTGCCAGTATAGACATCTTAGGAAATTCAGCGGAATTTGTACTGGCCTGCTGCATGGCTCAGAATTCACTTTTATAATACTCTGCTTGCTACTCATTTGTCTCCTCACAAAAGCCCAGATTTTGCAAGTTACAAATCAGAGGGAGATTATTGAATCACCTTAATTAACACCTCTACTAATCATGGATACCTTTTCCATTCCCCATCCCCACCTCCCAACACACTTTCTTTTCTGCTGCCCTAAGTTTTTCCTGAATATAACCTCTTTGGTTTGGAACTCTCATCATCTTAGGAAGCCACATCTCCCATCCTTCAAAACACTTCATTTTTTTAATGTTATTTATTTACTTATTTACAGCTGGGTCTTCGTTGCAGTGTACAGACTCTGTTGCTGCCTGTGGGCTTGCTCTAGTTGTGGCAAGCAGGGGCTACTCCCTAGTTGTTGGGTGCGGTCTTCTTACTGTGGTGGCTTCTCTTGTGGAGCACAGGCTCTAGGGCACGCGGGCTCAATAGTTGTGCACAGTCTCAGTTGCCCCGCAGCATGTGGGATCCTAGTTCTCAGACCAAGGATCGAACCCATGTTCCCCTCATTGACAGATAGACTCTTAACCACTGGACCACCAGGAAAGTCCCTCAAAACACTTGTTAAGCACCACTGCTGGTTGATAAACAATCAGATTTCTGTTGCATGTTGTGTAGCAGAAATATCTGTTAATCATAAGAAAACAGATACTACCCTTGGTCTCAGTCCTTTCTAATCATAAACTTGTATTATTTACTTTTCCTGTTCCCCACCTGGTGATGACTCTGAACCAAATACACTTGAGTCTCAGCTTGGTCGTGATATTATTGTCCAGTTGTATGTACTCTTCACTGGGTGTTTGGTTTCTCACCTGCCCCTCACCTGTATCACTCTTGGCCTTTCCTGCCTCAGTAAATGGTCGGTGACTTGGTGAGCTGCCCAAGCCAGACACCTAGGGGTCATCCTGAAGCCCTCCCTTTCCTGCATGCCCCACCTTGAATCTGGCCCTGCCAGGTCTGTTTTCACAGCACTCTCCAAATTCATCCTCCTCTTTCCACCTGCACTGCTGTCATCTATACCCGAACACACAGCAGCCATCATCCTCACTAAGACAACATGGTAACCCTATAGTCCAGTCGTGGGACCAGTTGAGATCTTTTTTAAAAAATGAGATTGTGTCATTTCAGTGCTTAAAGCTCTTTGACTGGTTTCCATTACACTTAGACTAATACCTTCATCTATGACCTTGGCCTTCCAAGTCTTCCTACATAAATCTCCCTGGTTCCTAACACCCTCCCTCAGCTTGACACTGCTCAGCCACATCAGTGTACTTTTAGTTCCTCAAATGTGACCAGCTCTTTCCTTCCCTGGACCTTTGTTCCTGCTGTCTCTTCTGCCTTGGATGTTGTGTGGGTCTCTCTCTATATATATCCTATAAGTTGTGGGGGAAAAAACTCACTTCCTCGACTGCTCTCTCCAAAGTGCTTCTGAGTCCATCAATTACCATTGATCATAGCACACTAGATGCTGCATTCGTTGTCTGCTCCACTACTTGGTATTATATTATACGTGTTAGACTCCCTACGTTCAGGGCAAGGACCTCATCATTCTTTTCCCATGATATTCCCACTGTCTAGAATGGGTCCTGCTACAGGATGGGCACACAATAAACATCTATGAGGAAATGAATTTGGCTACTTGAGTGGTTTCACCTATACACATCACAATCCACAGTGGATTCAAAACTTCACTCATCATCAGCTGGTGATTGCAGAACATACTGGCTTGAGGGCTTCACCCAATTTCCACTAAATGAGAATCTTCAAGGCTGACACTTGGCATCAGTGATTCTGACAGCAGCCATGTTTGGAAACCACCAATTGATTGAAATACATGGTGGACCACGTACTGTTCAAGAAGCCTCTACAAAGTCTAGATTCAGCGGGAAGGGGATCCAGAGATTTCAACGTAGGCTTCTCCTGAGGTGACTCTGAGGTAATGGAGTACCAGTTTTCAGAGAGGTCTTTTGTTTTGTAACCTGGCATTTTCATTTCAGCTGAATGCACTAAGAGTACAGGAGGCATAAGAATGCTTCCTCTCCCATAGCATGAGGGCAAAAATGTCCCTTAGCATCTGTTTTCTAGGTAATCTAAGCCAGTGGTTCTCAACCAGGGGACACTGAGAAATGCCTGGAGGCATTGTTGGTTGTCACAACTGGCAAAGGATGCTACTGGCATCTAGTAGTTAGAGACCTGAGTTGCTGCTCAACATCGTGCACAGCACAGCCTAACAGGATTGTCCATTGCCAAAGTCAGTAGTGCTGAAATTAAGAAACCTTGCCTTAGATTTATCTCTGTAGACATCAACATCTTTCTGTTTGTGAGGTTCGTTTTGTATTGTGCTCTCTCAAATGAATTGTATGTCTTTCCCTGCTGTTTAAGAGTGAGACAAAATGTGACTTACCTCTTCCAGATGTGAGTGAGTCATGACTATGAGCATCATGTTTCACACTGTGGGGGAAGGGTGATGGTGGACCTTCTAGAAGCCTCACTGCCTTGGGCTTTTCTTCTTCACTCCTCAACTCCTGATGCCCTTTGTCATCTTGGATCTTGTTTTTAAACGTTTCCCGTCTTCTCTCTTGTGTCAGCCTTCAGGTGACTTCTTGATGCATCAGCATTTAACGATCTTGTCTCAGTTCACTACCTCTATTCTGAGATAGCAGTTTATTAAACATGGTAGTCCTGGCTCTAGAATTCATTTCAGTTCAGTTCAGTTCAGTCACTCAGTCGTGTCCAACTCTTTGTGACTCCATGGACTGCAGCACACCAGGCTTCCCTGTTCATCACCAATTCCCAGAGCCTGCTCAATCTCATGTCCATCGAGTCGGTGATGCTCTAGAATTAGTGATCATCATCTCCCAACTGATGTGAGGAATTCTCCGAAAACCTGCATGCTTGGATGTTGGGTCCATGACTGTAGGTGAGTGGAGAGCTAGGGTCTGTCACTCTCCAACAATCACTTGTTGAGGATGTGATACAGACTGGCCTGCTCTGGGGGAAATGCAAAGGCACTGAAAGAAAAACAAAAGTGAGAAGGAGAAAGTTAGCTTCTCCCAGCTCTTCTCTCTCAATTCCATCCTGGTTAAAAATCTCCCAGTCAAGACACACCTCCTTGGTCCAATGTGGGCCCCTCGCCAACACAGGAGGACAGAGTGACAAGATCAGTCAGACTTGAGTCATTGCCCACTGCTATTGCTAAGGAGGCAAACTGACTCAAAGGCATTGGATTTAACAGAATAAGTGCTTAATTCCTTTTCAAAATTTTAAAAATTATATGATTTTCTATGATCTTCATCATCCTATGATTTGTACTCAGACTTAAATGGTTTCTAACTATCCTTGTTTCTCTATATTACTTCTTGGAGTGGCAAAGTCTTACATGGCAGCATCTGATTGGCTGGAACAGGCCATATGATTTCATGTTAATTTTAAAGGGAAGAGAGAAGGTCTCCCATGAGGAATTTCATAGTCGGAGATATGGACTATTGGCCGATAATTCTATATGATATATTGCCTTGAAATAGCAGTTTGCATGATGAAGGGTTAATAAATGAACAAATGTCAACTGCAAAAAAAAAAAAAAACCCCACAAAACTCCCAATCAGCCCAGGGTGGCAGGTGTGTTGGCATTCTGTCTGTCACTGACAAGGATTGTGGGGCCCCTTCTCAAGCCCTGGCCACATCGGTGAATGTTATTTAGCATGGCCTGTCTTAGATTGTAAGTTCTGAAGTAATGGGGGAGTAAATAGTTTTAAAAGTCTTAGGAGCTTGCAAAATTTTGGACCAAGATCAGCAAGGTTTACAAATGAATACAGTTATTTAATATCTTTTAATGTACCTTCTCAGATTTTCTGGTTCTAATCTTATTTTCAAAAGACCAACTATTCTGATTTGTTTTATTCTTAAGTACTTTCTGAATACTTAAAAACTTAAAGATAGATCAAATAAAACAATAAGGACTACCACCCATCCTTATATGGTACTGCTTTCTCTGTCTTTATGGTGACTGCTTGGATGTGGCTGTGGGATACATCTCAGTTTGGGTAAATTATACACAAAGAACGAGACTACTTTACTCAAATATGAGCAGTGTTGATGAGGGCTCTTTCCTTGAAAGATGTCATGATCCTTTGAAATGAAAATAAAAACCGGTCAGGATTTTCTCTCCTTTTTTTTGGTTGTTTGACACACTCTTAGAATTCTTCCAAGTTGAATTTGTATAGTAAAATTTGAGTGTTTGGAGTGCCAAATACATTAGACTTCTGAGATGAAGTTTTCAGAGGAATTTAGAGTTATGGCTTTGGGGAAAAGTTGCCATGGAAACAGCAAAAGATGTTCAGATGAATCAATTTTAAAAATATTTTTTGAATGACCCCTTTCTCTAGCTGACTGAGATCTTGGTAAAGAAAGGTGTCCATCCAAGTGAAATAAAGAGGCTAAAAGTATGTCACCAGTGTGCAGAGCAGTTTGGTTGTGTATTTGCTGAGCTCCCCTGTGCCAGGGAACACAGGGCATGAGCTCTGCCCATCAGGACAGGACTCTTGGACATCGCTCTGTAGTCCTTACTTAGCAGTGCCGTTTTAATTTAGTGCTGTTTTAATTCAATCCACAGAGTAATAATCGTTTAGCAAGAAAATGGGATGTCAGGTTTGCTGATGGAATTTGAAAATGGTCACACCTAGTATTATTTATGTGAGTATTTATGCACATGACCTGTAACAGTCCCATTATGATGTCAGTTTGATGGTCTGAGCAGAATGTAAACCACAGTCTTAACTTTAATCTCAAAAGATAAGGTGTTCTCCCACCTTAGCTACTGACTCACAGAGAAGGGCATTGTATCCATAAGAATGTGACAGGAAACAGATGCGACACTCAAAAATGCCTAATTTAAGGAAAGGACTATTAACCAGAATCAGCAAGGGGCGGTAAGGTACATAGAAATTAGCAGTGGGGAAGCCGTGACTGCAGGGAGACAGAGAGGGTCCAAAACCTCTTGTTGACGGCCCACCTCACAGGAAGGGACCCTGGAAAGGTACCCAGTGAGGACTGCAGCAAGGGCAAGATACAGAGAAGCAGGGATGGAGTGGGATGAGAGATGAATATTCTGACCTCTTGGTCTTCTGCTCACTCATCTCCTTCTAGTACTAAATCCAACAAAATCCACTGAGATCAGTTTCAGAGGGCAAAGGCCAACACAGAGAAGGGAGGACATTGTTTGCTTTGTTTTGGTAGACATGGGGGAGAATTGGCAAACAGAAAATTCATCATATGCATGTCAGTCTTGTTTGAAGTTTAATTGCATTATGAAAGACCCTAAATTCCTGAGTATATAGAGGACTCCCAAACTGCTTACAGTGGCTCTTTCCTCTCCCCATGGGTTATCTATATTACCATATTTAAGCTAGTAATGTGTCATGCCAACTCCATCTGTATATGATGTGCATGCCTTTAATATTCAAAGCTTGTTACTTTCATTATACAGTGATGTATTTACATAGGTATTGTAATTAATTTAAAATCAAGAAACTCCATACTTAATTCAGAAATGCTTTGATCTAAATTTATTAATACAAACTCAAACTATAATAAATTCCTTTTCCTCTATAACCCTGGGGATACTTTAATGTCTTTTCTGAAGAATGATAAAGGAAGAATGGATTTAGTTTTTTTCTGGTTGATGGGTAAAGAGTTTTAACCCTTAAAGTTATACATCAACACCAATGGGTTAACCTGTGCTTTATTCTCATTTCTGTCTGTCGGTAAAGGAGTGCTTGCAGCTGAAGACTGTACTCCAGTAATTTAGCAGAGAGAAAGCTCCCATTTCAACCTTGACTGCAGAAAGGGCCTTTCGTTCTTAAGTTAGTTCCTCCTCAAGGCCCCTGTGTTTCCACTTTCATAACATCCATCTTACATGTAAATTGCATCTTTAAAGATCGTATTCATTATAGAACTGAAAAATCCAAAGAGACAGAGACCAGAACCAGGGCCCATGTCTAGACTCCATCTCCTTGGTCACATGAGGCATGTGCCTGGCACTTGGTGTGTTCTTGAATGTCAGCCAAATTAATCAAGAACTTAATGCTCTTAGAAGTACTTAGACTGATTTACCATCTTAATAATAATAACAGCCAATACTTACTGAATGCTTTCCATGAACTCTGGACATATTGCCTGTAGTATCTCATTTAATCCTTTAAAGACCCCTGTTAGGTAGGTCCTATTATCATTCCCACTTACAGGATGAGGAAACTAAGGCACTGAGTTTGGATCTCTTTCAAGGTCACAACAGCTAGCAAGCAGTGGAACCGGGACTCAAGTCCTCATTGGTTTGATTGCCAAGTCTCAGTGCTTGAACCACTGCATGGTGGCTGACTGCAAAATGACACTGGGTTGGGATGTTACCTTTAACATGACAGTTTTAAAAGCTTTTCATTTTGTAAATATTCTAGAGTCATAGGAAGTTGCAAAAGTAGAGTAAAACCAAGATAGAGCATGTACCCTTTATCCAGCTTCCCTCAATGATAGCATCTTCCATAATTACAGTACAGTTTCAAAATCAGGAAATTCACATTGGTATAATGCTGTCAACCTGACTATAGACCTTGTTCATGATTCACCAGTTTTTTACATGCATTCCTTTGTATTTTGTGAGGGAGGGAGGGACAGTCAGGAGGAAGGAGAGAGAGACCGAGAGATGTGCGGGCAATTCTATCACATGTCTAGATTGGCGTATCTGCCACCACACTGAAGATATGTGACTGTTTCATCGCCACAGAAGAGCTCTCTCATCTACCCCTCTGTAGCCACACCCACACTACCTCCTACCTCCTTCTCTAATCCGGGCAACCACTGACCCGTTCTTCATAAAATGCCACCTTTTAAATTACTTCCTCTGTCCTTCTGGCACAGTGGGAACATTCCTATCTCCATCGATCATTTATGTCAGAAAGGTCCAGAGACCTAACAGAAGAAAGTTAAGATGAATTGACAATGAGATCAGAGAGGGTTTTGGAGTTCTTGTTGTTAGTAACATATACAACCACAAATGAAGAACATCCTGTTTGGTATTTTTAGCTGAGCATTGTGGTTATTTTGTAATTCCAACTGTTGTGTTTTCTTTAGCAAAGTGCTTTTGATTGAAACAGCACAGAATTTAGCTCCTGCATGAATGCTCCATGCTCCTTCTCTGCATGGCTGTTCTAATGGAACATCCATTTCAGGAATGACAACTGCATGGTTGAACTTGCAGCCGCCTGGGAAAGGTACAGGAGAGCAGGCACTGTACCGTCCAAAGGTATTTATGAACAAGGATAAACACAAGTCCCACATGCATTTGCAGTAGCCATGACCCAGTTGGGCAGCACAATTGTTGTATAAACCCTGATGTTAATGGTACACATGAATTTTTATTCATTCGATTCGAAGGGAGTGGCAGTTCATAGACCTCTCTTGGGGAAACGGTTGAACCTTATCAAGATTAGCTGGTTCAAAAAAAACCTTAATAGCTGTTTTTATTCAGGATGGCTACAGAGTGAAACCTTATCATTCGGGACACAGTTCAAAAGACTTCCTGCACTTATTTGGTTCCCACTATTTAAAAAAAAAATTGTAAAAAGAGCTGATGCTGTCTGATTCTTCTAACATAGGCCCACTTATTGGATACTTAAATTATTAGTTTTTACTAATTATCAGTTTTACTATATGATTTGCCTTGATCTTTATTAGAACGGAAAATATTTTTTAAAACCTTGACATTCTTAGACCAACCTATTGCTTTCAATTCAGTAGGCAGGGAAAGCCCTCATTACCCTGTGGGTCCTTCATATCCCCTTGTAGAGACTATAGGAAAAACCTGGGTGTGAAGAGCTACGGGGCCTTCCAGGAGATTTCTTCACTGGGGGACACTATTTTATTTTGGATATCATTAAAAAGGAATGAAATAGAGAACTCCTGCCATGCATACACATGTGCACACAGACACACAAAATGGTGCTTTATGCTGTGTTATCGAAAATGTAGAATTGTGTTTCTTTCAGTTAGCTATTGCCACACTAAATTGCTGCATAAAAAAAGCTACTTTGAAAATCAATGGTTTAAAACACCCATCACTTACTGTCACAGACATGTGGCTTTATCTGGCAGAACTCAACTGCTGGACCTGAGGTCAAGCTGCCAGCCCTACAGGGCTTGACTTCTTGACGATTCCATTCTACATGTGTTTATTCTAGGACCTAGGTTGGTGGGGCAGCATTAATTTGGAGAAGTGCGGATGCACAATATGACAAGTGGAATTGACTAAGGATTCTTAATGCGCAGGCTGAGCTCAGGCACACTCTCATCTCTACCCATCTACCATGACCAAGGCAAGTCATGACCAAGCCTAATGTCACTGAGTAAGGAAATATACTTCCTCCATGATGGTACCATGGCAGGGGTATGAGCACAGTAAGGGGTGAAGAAATAGGGCAAATCAGTCACTTTCCCACAGTATGTAATCAAATTTTGAAAATACTGACATGTTTAAGAAGACGCAAATCTATCTCAATGTTTTCCTGTTTGCTCAATGATTCCTTTCTGTTATGTATCAATATGTATTTCCTTATGACCTAATTAAGCAAGAGAGGCAGGATAATGGGAAGATCCTTCTGATACCAGTCTCCACAAATCCACATTGATTGGATATATACTGAATAGATATTGAGGGAATATTATAGAAATAGACTGAATCTATTAACATTTAAACAGAATCGTCACAGTCTTCCTCTGTTTCCTTGGGCTTAGCAACACTGGTTCCTCAATATATTAAAAGGAAAACATTCACCTCCCGGGAGATTTTTTAATTCATTTTAATTTACTAGTGTCACTTTACAAAGATTTATAAATTTGGCTCCCGTTTTTAAAACCGTCTTCTGAGATTGTGGATGAGGTCATTTACAATAAGAAGAAACAAATATAAATACCGTAGTTCAAACAAATCAGAGCCAACATTTGGAAATTAGCTGATGAGTTTGATCAACTTTGCTATGTACATGGATAAACTAAATTAAAAATAATGCACACACACAGAATTTCATCTCTGAAGTTTAAAACCTTTGCCCTGTCTTCCTCTAGCAAATCAACTGACTGAACAGTTGCCAAATTCCATTTTCTTTTTCAGTTTGCTCTGTAGGTGGTCATACCTAGTAGAGCACCCACCATATCACAGTCACTCAGTTGTCTAAGTTGGAGGCCAGCAAACTACGGCCCATGGACCAAATCTGGGCTGCTGCCTGCTTTTTTTTTTTTTTTTTAACAGCCTGCAAGGTAAGAATAGATAAGTATTGCATTTTGAAATAGTGGGATAAAATGCAAAGAAGACTAGTTCATCACATGTGAACATTATATGCAATAAAAATTTTAGTGTCCATGAAAATAGCCATGCCCTTTCATTTACATATCAACTATGACTGCTTTCAGGTTACACCAGCAGAGTTGAGTAGTTGCGACAGACTCCATGGCATGCAAACTCTAAAATATTTTCTGTCTGGCTCTTTACCCAAAAAGTTTTTGGATTTCTGGTCTGAAGCTGTGTCTCAAATGACCACAGATGCTGTAGATAGATCTACTGTTATATAAGTGTGTTAGTGTTAGTGAGTCAGCCGTGTCCAACTCTTGGTGACCCCATGGACTATAGCCTGCCAGGTTCCTCTGTCCATGGATTCTTCAGGCAAAAATACTGGAGTGGGTAGCCCTTCTCTTCTCTAGGGGACCTTCCTGACCCAGGGATTGAACCCCAGTCTCCTGCATTGCAGGCAGATTCTTTACCGTCTGAAGCCACAAGGGAAGCCCACTGTTATATAAGAGAGAGGGCAAAAGAAAGGGGACACATATGGTCCGTATGGAGAAGAAACTTGAGTGTGTTCAGATAAGGGCAAAATAGCACTGAACATTCATTTATTCACTAGAATGTGTGGAGAACCAGATGTGAGTCCAGTGCTAAAGGAAAATTTCAAAAAAGGATAATATCTAGTTCCTACTCTCAGACTTCCTCTTAATTAAAAAGTAAGATGCATTCACATATAGCTTATAGTGTCTAAAACCTATCTTCTTCATCTCCTTCTCTAAGTCACCAGAAAATCCTCTGCAAGTTTTAAGTTAAAAATTGTTTTGTCTCATATTTTCCCTCGTAGCTCAGCTGGTAAAGAATCCACCTGCAGTGCAGGAGACCCCAGTTCAGTTTCTGGGTCGGGAGATCCCCTGGAGGAGGGCATGGCAACCCACTCCAGTATTCTTGCCTAGAGAGTCCCATGGACAGAGGAGCCTGGTGGGCTACAGTCCATAGGATCGCAAAGAGTTGGACACGAATGAGAGACTAAGCACATACCTTATTTTGTAAACATTCTAGGCAGAAAAATTTTCGCAAACTTTGCTATTCTTACCCCTTCAAAATGGAGAGTTGAACTCGGAAAAATGTCATTTACTCCTTGGTTTAAAGTGCTGGCTCTTGTTTTGCATTTGCGATTTTTACATTAATCTGTCCAGAACTCCCTCAGAGCAAGGAATGTAAAGGGCCTCCAAGGGCTGACCCTAAAAACATCAGTGCACTTTTCTTTAAACTCTTTAAACTCTATATAGCTTGCTGAGTGCAGCCACAAGAGCTGGGCGGTGAGAGAGCTGTTGGTCCTCCAGGGCAGCCTGTGTTTTGCCAAGGGATGTGGCCCCATCTTATGCTTTGGGATGTTTCTTTTGGCTGACTCTTCCACATTCTTGTGACCCTTTGAATGGAGATGTCTTTACAGCTTTAGCCCTACAACCTGGCCTCCCTGCTATCATTTCCTGCAGGTCTTGTCTTAGATCCCAGCAACTTCCTGAGTAAATATCACTTTGGTGTCTCCTAAGAGGAACTTGGGATGCTCACAAAACCTGATTCCCACCATACGTGAAGCATAATGTCCATGAGTGTTCCTGTCATTGGACTCTGCAAGAGGCGAGCCTGGAATTCCCTTCAGTTCCAGAGCGAGGGGCAAGCTGTAGAACAGGGGCACTGAACAGAAAACCAGGTGAATGCCACTGAGGGTGGGGATCCTGTCACCCCAGAGGAGGAAATTCCAGTTGAAAATAGAAAGCAGGTCAGCACCCTTGTGAGAGCCAGTGTACTAGACTCAGAAACTGGCAAACTGGGGGCCTGTGAAGGCTCCTGTCAGAAGTCTGTGAATTGGCCTGAACAAGGCTGTTGTGTTCTAGGGCAGTAAATTGGGTGGTACAAGCCCAAATGAAACGTGATTTATCTACTTTCACAATTGTGCTGGGCTGGAGAGTTATGGGGAAATGACTTAATTTCATACATTTGTCATGTTGACCAATGGTCAATTCTTTAACTTACCATGATAAGAATTTTTTTCATTGGTTGTTAAAGGGGCAAAGGGTTATTTTGTAGAACCTATTTCATAACCTCTTGTTAATTTAATTAAAAGATCTCAATTAATGATTGTTCCTTAAAATAACAAGATCTATAATTAACTTGGAAAGCTCACAATATTACCGGGTTGCTAAGGAAGTTAGTGGCTTTATGACTAGTCTGATGAATTTCCAGAATATCTTTAAAGAGAGTCTAGAAACTTTATCATAGCTCTTAAAAGCTATGGAACAGGATGTCATTTGGGGAAGTTTCATTTGCTTGCTCCAGCTCGTGATCCAAATTTGGAGGAGACTAAATTTCTCCAGGGTTTTGTCTGCAAATGAAGTTAAGGATATGTGCTATAAACTCTTTTAAACCTGTGAAGAGTTTGATTGGGGTTGAGGGGATAGGAATACTGGAAGAGAGTAAAATGGACACTTTTGACTTTAATGAGGAAAACATTGCATGATGGAAAAATGCTGTCTGTTGGTTGGTTGTCATAAGCTTTAAAGTAGTATTTTACAGTGGAAAAACATGTTGTTTGTAGGACTGTTTTTCAGAGGTTTCTTTGCAACCTTTCATTTATTTGTTACTAAAAAAACTTTAAACATTGAAAACAGCAAAATCTTGGTGTATAAGTAGGATTTTGTTAAAGAAGAGATGTATTTTTGATTTATATTACGTATATGTGTGTGAAGATATAATACTTTCCACAAATCTCTAGAGATAGAAAGTAGATTAGTGGTTGCCTGAGGCTAGGAATGGAAAAGGGGAAATGACTCCTTATGGTCACCAGGAATGTTATTAGGGTGACTGAGATGTGCTCAATCCAGACTGTGGTGGTGGTTGCAGATTTTGGTAAATTTATAAGTGAATTTTATGATAGGCAAAGTACATCTCGGTAAAGTTGTTTGTAAAGTGTAGGCCTGGATAAAAGAATCAGAAAGTATACACTTGCAAATGAAGGACTGAAATCAGTCTTACACAGCCAAACTTTAAATACATTAGTAAAATTATGGTACATCTTTTTCCCTTCTAGACCACCCACCTAGAAAAATAAAAATGTAAGAAACGAGACAAAGCCCCATTTTTTATTCCTTATTTGGGGTTCACAGAAATCTGACCAAGCATACATTTGTGGTTAACACAGAAACATCCTACTGAACTAGACACTGTAGACTTCTAAGAAATTCAACTTTCTAAGCGAAGTACTATCTTAGTTTTGTTACAATGTCCGTTTTAAACAAAGGCACATTAGGTGATTGTTTGCTTTACAACACTATTTCCTGTAGTGCTCTTTTAGCAATCACAAAATCAGTATGTATTTAAAGCAGTATCCTTAATAAAATAAAATTCTACTGCATCCCAGCAGTATCCATTACAGAAAGTGAAGTGCACGCCCGAGGGTCCTTCCTCCTCCCCTCGCCTAGGTCTGTGTGTCTGTGAGTACGAAGGCCCAGTGCTACCTTTGCAGCCTCATGGGAGGATGTGACAGGGGCCCTGAAGCTCCACGGCTCTCTAGCCCTAGCTTTTGGCAGCAAGACCCTGAGAAGGCCAGAAGGTGTGTGGCCACAGGTCCCTGCTCATGCTCCTGAGTGAACACTTGACTTAGGTTTCCAGTGAATGTGAAAGTGAAAGTTTTAGTCACTCAGTCATGTCCAGCTCTTTTTTGACCGCATGGACTGTAGCCTGCCAGGCTGCTCTGTCCATGGAATTCTCCAGGCAAGAGTACTGGAGTGGGTTACCATTTCCTCATCCAGGGGATCTTCCTGACCCAGGGATTAAACCTGGGTCTTCTGCACTGCAGGCAGATTCTTTACTATCTGAGCCACCAGGGAAGCCCTTCCAGTGAATCATGGGGTGCAATTCAGAGACACCCACCCCTTCTCTTTTCTGAGGGCTATTGAACCAGATCGCCCTGGTTGTGGCACATATATCTTTTATGCCTGGAGAAGTGATGTTTATGGCAAGATATCCAGGCTGAAGAGGCATTAGGTTGGCCAGGAGAGGGAGAAAGCCCTCCAGAAAGAAGGAATAGTTTGTGCAAAGACCCTGAACAAAGAGGAATAGCAGGTTCAAATAGCTGAATGAAGAAAGTTCAGAGTGAATAAGGGGGAGAGAACATAAGAAACATTTTGAGAAGTGGGTGGGCGTGGGCAAAAAGAATGACAGGGTCTTGTAGGCCACAGAATAAGAATATTAGATTATAGCCTAGGACCAAGAAGAAGCTATTGAAAAATTTTTAAACAGTGTAATGGTGTATGTGTGTGTGTGTGCTGTGATCAATTTCCTCATCCATAAAACAAGACACGATGAAGTTGTGTTAGAACCTTTGGATACTCAAGATAGAAGATTCTTTATTGCCAGAATATCTACAGGATCTCCAGACCAGGATATCTTGTCAACCCCAATAGGAAGAATTCATGGATGACTACTGTGGGATTCTGGGCTTCCCTGGTGTCTCAGATGGTAAAAAATCCACCTGCAATGTAGGAGACCTGGATTCTATCCCTGGGTTGGGAAGATCCTCTGGAGAATGGAACAGCTACCCACTCCATTGTTCTGACCTGGAGAATTCCATGGACAGAGGAGCCTAGCAGGCTACATACAGTCCATGGGGTCACAAGGAGTTGGACATGACTGAGCAACTTTCACTCACTCACTCACTTTGGGATTCTACTACTTTAATGTCTACTTCTGACTGTTCCTGGCTCCTCCTGCTCTGTCACCCACTGAACAGCAATTACTACATCTCTCAGGTAACTAGGAACAGAGAAAATCCCATTAGTTAGTTCAGTTTGAGTAGTGGCATCTGTGCAAAGAGAATGATGTCAGCATGTCTCTTCATAGGCCCCTACTGATTCAGTGACTATTAGTCAGTCAACATCCCTGGACCAATCAGATATTGATAAGGGTGGGTTTTTATTACCTGGAGGGAAGTTTGTGCTCTAGGAGCCTCCAGCGGCTGCTAACCTCAGCAGAGATGAATGTGGGCATGGAAAGAATTGTGTTGCTCTTCTCAGTAACAGATAAGCAAACCACTGCAAAGAACAGCAAGTAAAAAAAATCTTAGAGTTGTGGCAAGGACAACAGATATTGTAGGTGAAACTTACACAGTGCTTGCCTCACTGTTTACAACAATGCTTGTCAGTTAGTGTGCAGTGAGAAGTTGGTTGTTATTTTTGCTATTAATCATCCCATTCCTCCCACCCCCATACACTGTGTCACTTCAGTAGATTCTGCTTGACAGGTTACCAGCTTGGGGTCTTAATCTTTGATGCAAGAACCAGTGATAACACCTTCACCCAATGGATGGATGATGTATAGCTCTATTTTTATAGCTTTTTTAAAAAAGTTATGTTATTGAAGTCATTTGTTTTCTTTAGTTATTAATCTCACTGCTTCCTCCAACATTTTGTTGAAAAGCATTTCATCATGTTTTGGTTAAGCCATTTATGGTTAGCTCACAAATTCCAGTCTCAGGAGTACAGTTACTCACAAATTCCTTAGGACATTCACTGTGTTAACAGAAATTAAAAAAAAAAGAAAAGAACTATAGGATACATTCCTATATCTGATTCCTTCACAATTCTGTTGAATTTCATCATATACCTCCACCCCATTTACCTCCAAATGGCCAGTAAGCATATGTAACATGCATACAGTTGGCCAATAAGAACATGAAGACATGCTCAAAAGCATTAGCCATCAGAGAAATGCAAATCAAAACCACAGGGATGAACCATCTTATAACTTCTAGGATGATAATAGTCAAAATGACAGATAATAACAAGTGTTGGTAAGAAGATGGGAAAATTGGAACCCTCGTACCCTGCTGGTGGGAATGTAAAATGGTACTGCCACTTGGAAAACAGTCTGGCAGTTCCTCAAAACGTTAAATATAAAATTACCATATGACTCATCAGTTCCACATCTAGATATCTACCCAAGAGCAGTGAAATGTGTATACATATACAAACTTGTATATGAAGGTTCATAGCAACATTATTCATAGTGGTCAAAAAGTAGAAGCAATCAAAATGTCCATTAACTAATGAATGAGTAAATAAAAGTTGATATACCCACATAATGGAATATTAGTCTGCAATAAAAAGAATGAAGTACTGTTCCATGCTACAGCATGGATGAACCTTGAAAATATCAATCTAAGTGAGAGAAGCCAGACACAAAAAGTCACGTTGTATGATTTCATTTATTTTGAAATGTCCAGAATAGGCAAATCCAGAAAGTAGATTGTTGCTTCCCTAGGACTGTGTGGGAGACAATGGGGAGTGACTATTAATATTTACGAGGTTTCTTTTGGAGGTGACAAAAACGCTCTAAAATGGTTGTAGTGATGGTTACAAAACTCCATGAACATACTAAAAACTATTGAATTGAACATTTGAAATGCATGAATTATATAGTATGTGAATTTTATCTTTATCAGGTAGTTATAAAGATGATAAAGCCAACCAATGCCAGACTTGAATGATGTAATAAGGTAAGGTAATTGTCTAAGCACATTTACCTATGGAACAAAAGCTCCTCAGTTATCTATTGGATTGACCAAAAATTTCATTTGCGTTATGGAAAAACTCGAATGAATTTTTTGCTAGCCCAATATTTATGAGTTGGTTTGCCATACATGTACTTAAGAAACTTCTCAGTTTACTCAAAATATACATGACAGGCAGTTTATTTTATGTTGTGAGAAACAAACAGAATGAGCAAGGGCTGTTGACGAGAGCATAGTGTGGCCCCTCACTGAAAACTTGTGTATATTTTAGTGCCCCAAACCCACATATCCCACACATTAATCAGGGCCAACATGCTGGGAGCAACCCTGACTGCCAACCACAGGAAACGAGGATGCATTTTATGTGGACATTTGTAGGCAAATGTAGCATAATCTATTTAACTGGTGTGGTAGTTGCGGTGACGGGGTGTGTGTGTGGGGGGGGGTGTTTGTATGTGTTTACTTTGTGTGTGTGTGTGTGTGTGTGTGTGTGTGTGTTTATAGCAAGCTCAGTCAGAATGCCCTAGGCCAAACAGTACCAAGGCCCTCTAAAGGAAGAAAGACTAATATCTTGGAAAATGCATTCTTGCTTGCTCTCAGTTGTTCAAGGATCGCCCTCCTCTGCTGAGGTCCAGTTTAGTCTTCTGTTGCCAGAAGATCAAAGAGAAAAAAAGATGTTTCTCCACATACGTCCTCTGTATCGAACCTTTTACTCTGTGCCTTTATGTGTGCTTTCTAATCATAAGAACAGCTGTCTAGTGGGGGTTCTTTATCCCACTCTGTAGGTGAGGAAACTGAGGTTTGTGGAGGCTAAGTGACTTGCCCAGACTCACAGGGGTAGTAAATGCTGGCACTAGGGTTTGAGTTTCTGTTAGCTGACTCCAAAGTCCAGATTCAGACTCCTTCATGTGAGACTGTTTCTCATCTTCCCAAGGGGAAATGATACCCTTGATTCTTTTGCTATTGACTTAATTATCATCATTATTAAAGCAGAAAAATGAAAGCTCTTCCAAGAAGATGGTTAGAGCGTAAACTTTGGGCTATCCAGGATGTGTGCTTATCTGGAATGACTCATTCCCAGATGATCCAGGGTCACTGAGGATTTGCTGTACTGGGCCTTAAGAGCTGTGACCTACTCTTTTTAAAAAATATTTTTAGAGACATTTTTCCTTCCTGAGGTTACCCATAGCAGTATCCTTTGACCACATTTTCTTTGAGGTCTAGATTAGAAAAAAAATTTATAACCACCCACAAATACAAAATTTCTTAAGAAGAGGCTTTCAGGGGCATAAAACTTACAAACTGAAAAGAAATTTTGGTTCCTGTTGGCAGGCACTGTTGCTTTCATTGAATTCTAACTACACCGAATGGTTTTTAGATAAATTGAACAAATGCAAAGGGTTATTTTATATTTTATATTTTAATCTATACATTCCATTAAAAAGACTGAAGATTGACTTGACTAGATTGGAAGTCTTGACGCTTAATGAGCCTCATGTTCATCTTCGGACTCTTGCTCAGGTGGGATATGTGGAGTTAAACTTGAAGGCTTTGACGCAAGGGTGACCTTGTTGCCAACCTGAAGACTCCTTATGACTATGGCAGGTTCTGGAGCCAAAAGTTAGGGTGGTTTCCATTGGTGGGGTACAATACAGCTGAGCAATGGGAGATGCCAAGGGTGGAGAGGCTCATCTGAGAGATGAAGAGAATGGCTTTGCCTCTGACCCCGTGAATCGGCCAGGTGGTGGTGGTGAAGATGGAAAGGAGAGGCCAAAAAGCAAGTAGTACCTGGAAAGCATAGAGTATTTGAACTCAGATATCTGTAACATATTTGCATTCATATATTCAACATTTTCTCCTCTCCTGCCTTGTATAGGCCTGGCCTTTCTCCATCTATGTGTCTTTTTGAAACATCGCAGGATATTTAACATTAGCACCTAATTATAGGTCTGTTTCAATGTTAGAGCCTGTTTCATCTCTACTTTAACATGGTTTAAGTATGTCTGCAAAGGAAGAAAATTTACTTACATTGTTAACCATTGCTTTCATGTCTCAAAACAGCAGATTTGTTTATCTGACAGATTTTGCCAAGGAGGCAGTGAATGAAATTTTAGTTTTCAAGGATGTTTGAAGTTAACATTTTGCAGTAGATAGCCAAGCTCAGTCAAGCAACACTTTCTTATGAAAGCGTCTCTGAGCTCAACATAAATCATGCCTTAAAGTAACATTCAGCTTTCAGACCAGCACTATCCAGTAGAAATGTAATTCAAACCACATAGGTAATTTAAAATTTTCATGTTTAAATAAGTTTTCTAGAAAAAGGTAAAAAGAAACAGTAATATATTTTGTTTCACCTAAGACATCTGAACTATTACCATTTTGATATGCAGTCAGTAGTAAAATTAGTAAGGAGACATGTATGTATGTATATTTCATTTCAATCTTTGAACTATGGCATGTATTTTGCACTCCTAGCACGTTTTAGGAGAAGGCAATGGCACCCCACTCCAGCACTCTTGCCTGGAAAATCCCATGGACAGAGGAGCCTGGTGGGCTGCAGTCCATGGGGTAGCGAAGAGTCGGACACGACTGAGCGGCTTCACTTTCACTTTTCACTTTCATGCATTGGAGAAGGAAATGGCAACCCACTCCAGTGTTCTTGCCTGGAGAATCCCAGGGACGGGGGAGCCTGGTGGGCTGCCATCTCTGGGGTCGCACAGAGTTGGACACGACTGAAGCGACTTAGCAGCAGCACGTTTTAATTGCGACTAGCCACATTTCAAACACTGAATAGCCACAAAGGCCAGTGGCTACTATATTTGATACTAAGGCTTTAGAGGACTGAATTAGAACCCCAAAGGCAACAGATTTGACTCAGTTCTCTGCTGTGGAAGTTTTCATATCAATCAGTGGGCTTCTGCACTCTCTCCCACCCTACAGACCAGCTCTGGGCACCCCAGGACTGCATTTCTGTTCTCCCACTGAAGCACTCAGGATCTAGAATCTTGGTAGGTACGGTGCGGGTGGAGCCATGTTTTCATGTTGCGTGGTAAAGCCTAGCTACTTTTCTCTGCTGGTGTCCCACTTGGCTTTGAATTTCAGCCCCCTGGCTTTCCTACACTGAGCAGCCACTGCAAACTATTGTTTGCAGTGATACCTGTTCCTTTCTAAGAAGATGAAGGCAGTAATCAGATTTGCACTTAGCACAAGGTGTTCAAGTGACATTACGTACTTGTTTTGGCCATCCCCCTACTCCCAAATTGCTGGGGTGTATCTTCATCAGGGGTTATATAAATAGGAATTGCCCACCTCCTAAATAGAGTGTGTAATACAGGAGGTAACCTAGGCATCCTCCCACACCCTGCCACAATTGACGCCCACTTATTCCCCAGAACACCTAAGCCTTTATGTAATAGGGCCCTGGGAAGAAGGGAAGTGGCAGGCGAAAGAGGAATAGATAGTTCAAACAGCGCTCGTGTGTGAAACATTCAGATCCAGCGCTTAGATGCAAGACTCTTTTTGCTTCCAGTTTCAGGGTTTGTTACATTGCAAGTGTGGTTCGGTTGCCAGGGCAGCATCTTGGAGCTGATACTCACAGAGTGAGCCAGCGGTTGCTAGACCTCTTGATACAAACACAATTTCAGACAAAGTCATCCTAAGGAAGAGGCGACTCCTGTGTCATAAAACCCGAGTTGTATGATGCGTTTCCTCCTGTAAAATGGAGAGAGAGCTCATCTATTTTGTTAATTCATTTGCTATATAAAGTTTTGCTTAAATTAGACATGGGCTTGAAGCATGACTCACAGTCTTTAATGTTTGGGAAACATTCAGAGACGTTGGAATAAAAGCGGATGGTAATCTTTTAGCATATAGTTTTAAGATAAATGGTTGATTGAGTTTCTCAAGAACTGACTGAATTTTTTTTAATTTTGAAATAGACAGGGTTGCCTGTTTATTGTCATCCTACTCATAGTGACTACCCATAGTGTCAATGTTCATGTGTACAGATGAAACAAAACCCGTGATGATACTTCCACCACATGCAGGGAAATGTTGATTACTTTGCCTTTTTGCAGCCAGGGCAGTTTTTGTTTTTTAGAAACAGTTGCTGGTTGTGGTCTGAGAGGGTATCAGCATTCCATAGTATGCCAGCTTATAGAGAAATACCCTTAAAAATCACTTAAACATGTAAAGTTTCAAAAGAATTCATTAAATATTAATAATACATGCATAATAGATGTACCCTGGTAAATCTGCTCACCCAGTGTCATTTACATACTAGACAGTTGGTTCTCACTCAATCAGTTTTGCCCCCTGCCCCACCAGGGGACATTTGGAAATGTCTGGAGACATTTTTGGTTTTCACTAGTGGAGTAGGGGTGGTATGTTACTGGGGCATATTGGTTCAAGATCAGTGATGCTGGCTAAATATCTACAACGCACAGACCAGCTTCCACCACAAAGAATTATCCAGCCCTAAATGATAAGGGTGTGAGATTGAGAAACCCACTCTAGACATGTATTTTTCTAGAGTTTATATAGTCTCTTTTCATTCAAGGTTTTGGCTAGGCTATTAAGATTGTCTAGGTAAAAACTGTCCAGTTTTGTGCTGGCTGGACATAAAACTGTGAGTGTTAAAGTCAAGGTGATGCCTACCTATAACAATTGTCAGAAGGAATTTGTGCACTGGGTACGAGGCTGGCTTAGCTTCCCTTAGATGTCCTTCTGATCCCAGAAATATCATACTTTTTGTCTCTTGCCCCACCGAGCTGTTTTTCAGGAAGAATCCCTCCCAAAGTTTATGGTCATCATGACCAGCGTGTTCTCAGATCCTGCCATTAGAGCCAAGCAGAGTATTTTTGGAATGTTGATGAATGTGCTGAGATTGTTATTTTTAAATAGCATTCTGCTATGCAACACCATGATACAGTCTCCTGAACGGAGCTGATTCCAAGTGGAGGCATGACCTCTAATGTTGAATAGTAAACTATTGAAAACTTATCAAAACAAACAGCACAAGGGATTTCCAAATCTCCTGACTAGTAACTGCAATTGCTGTCCCCCCATATACATAGACATCCCCTTCTTGAAATTCAGACCCTCACATATTGGGAAAGAAATAGAATACTGCACAGTCATAAGACAAGTATCATTATACAGTGAAAGGTCAAGCTAGGTTAGTGTTAAACATTGAGTCTAATGTAGAAATCTAAAAGTTAGTGTCTTAAAATACTAAGCCATAGGAGTGAAAATAGAGGCTTCCATGGTTTGCATTTTGGCTGCCTGTTCTTTGGCTATGAATTCCACCTGAAGTAGAGGCAGATGTACTTTTAGTGAGGGAAAGCACAAATTCACTGACAATCATGTCACAACGTGTGTTGGCCTTTCTTTCCATGATTGGAACAATGACTAGCCTCACTTTGCCATCTTCTTCCTTTCATCCAAAATGCCCTCCCTCCTCCCACCTAAATCCAATGCGTTCCTGAGACCTAGCTCAGCTTTCTCATTCTCCTAGAAGTCTCTGTAGGTCTTCTAAACTTGATTTCTCTCTCTGCTGAATTCCTGTACCCATGTCTCTTTGGCATCTTAAAAAAAATGGAATTCACATACCATTACATACACAATTTTAAAGTGGGCAATACAATGGGTTTTAGTACATTCACAGAGCTGTGCGTTCATAACCACATATTTGAGAACATTTGCTCATCACCTGAAAAAGCAATGTGGCTTCCATTTGCAGTCAGCTCCCTGCCATTTCCCTTCAATACACCCACTTCCACTCCTGAGAACCACTAACCTACTTTCTGCCTCTAGATACTTCATATAAATGGAAATATGCAATATGTGTTTGCCTTTTTTTCACTTAGTGTAAGGTTGATCCAAGGTTGATCCATGCTGTAACATGTATCAGAACTTCATTTCTTCTTATGGCTGAATGGTATATATGGATATACCACATTTGTTTATCCATTCATGGATAAACAGTTGATGGACATTTATCAGTTGATGGACATTTGGGTTTTTCCACTCTTTGACTATTATGTATAATGCTGCTAAGAGGATTCATATTCGAAATTTTGTATAGACATATGTTTTCATTTCTCTTGAAATGAAATATACCTAGGAGTGGAATTGCTGGGTCATACTCTATGTTTATCCATTTAAGAAACTGCCAGACTGTTTTCCAAAGTGGCTGCACCATTTTCCATTCCCACCAGTGGCATATAAAGGTTCTGATGTGTCCAGATCCTCTTGGACATTTTGAGCTGCACAAGCCTGTTGATGTCACTTTTTGCCTTCAGGACGAACTCCCTCACACATGTTAGTCTCACTTCCCAAATTCGACTACAAGCTTCTCAAGACAGCGATCCATGTGTTCAGTCATCATCTTAGGAAATGTTTCTTAATTTCCTACTGGGTGCCAAGAACTAAGTCCTAAGGCTACGAATATGAAAAAGCTCTGTTTTGTGGAGGAGGTGCATACAATCACAATAACCCATTTCTGAGCGACAGGTGTGGTAATGACCGCCTATTCAAGGAACAGCCTTTGCTTCTCAGAATTCATATTGATTATCTCCCTCCCACAATGTCATACTTAAAAACACCACTCAAGCCTATTATTTAATCCATCCTATTTTAGAGAAAGAACAGAACTCTGTGTGTGTCCTCCTTTTGTCCAAATGTAGAAGGTCTGATTTTTCTCTTGGGCTTTTGTGTTTCAGTACCACTTAGCAAATATGCTTAAGAAAATAAATGCCAGCAATATTTCTAGCAGTAACTTTGGAAGTACAATGTGAGTTATTTTGAAACAGTGAATCATCAAGAATGTTAATCTGTTGACTTGTCAGTATAAAAGCTGTTTGAGACTCTAGGCTAAAGAGAGACAAGGAACCTTCTAAAAGTTTAAGTCCTCTGGATTCAACAATAAATTGTCCATATATTGCTTTCACCTGCAGTCAGTCTGGTTTCATGCTTTTCTTTCTTCAACTACCAGTCAAGAGAAATTAAGATATTTGGAATCCCTAAATCATGTAAAGAATGAAAAGAATCAAACTACAGACTATTGAAATAAAAGACTTGTTATTGCCATATGAAAGTACAATTATCTAAGTATAAGAATATGATCATTAAAACACATCTTATAGTGTGTCTTTTAGTGATTTAACAGTAGTATCAAATTGTTTTCATTTGATTTCTTAATTACCTAATATAAAAACGTCAAATCAGCAATGCCAGAGGATGTGTGGATGGAACTGGCTTGCATTTAGGAAGAAGATGTTGATCACTTGATGTGTTCAAGGAGAGAGATTGGCACTTCTATTCCAGTTTGTAAATCATATCAATTTTAAAACTGACTTAAAAATTCTTCTGTGATTTGTTTGGACTCTTAAAAGAGGTTTGTTTATTCCAAAGAAAAATTAAGAGTGAATTGTGTGTTCATATTAAACATAGATGAGTGAAATTCATATTGACTCTGTGAACATACAAGAACAATAAGATTCTCCCATGGGTTCAAGGTTTTATTAGCACTTACAAAACACTTACTATTTACCAAGCACTGGTTTAGGGTTTTTACAGCCACTAACCTCTTTAATCTTGATAAAAACCCTAGAGAACACACACAATTATTGTCCCCATTTTATAGATGAGGAAACGGAGAGTTTCAGTAACTTGCTTGAGGTCAGCCAGGTAATTTGTGTAATCCCATGCAATCTCCCACTAGAGTGCTTACTCTAGTCTGTCTCTCAAATAACACACTCATCAAGTTGAATAAAGATGAGGATTCTGTTGGGCCTGACATTATTCCAGGTTTCAGAGGGCAGCTGGCTGCAGGAAATTTCATACAGTCTAGGACAGCAATGAAATTAAGTATGTGAGATAAAATATATACATTGTAACATTTCACATTATAGAACATATGTGTGACATTTTCATATTACATCTTTTCATATTGTATGTTATGCACATATGCATGTATATGTATATATTATACACACATTCATATGTAGCCCCTTGCAGGGTACCCTTTCCTGTGTGTCTCCATGGCCTTGATAATGATGTGAGCTCCCCATCCCCAATCCTCCCTTCTCAAACTTTTGGGAACTTCTATGCTACTAGTATTCTTGGGAGTTATTGTTCTTTCTTCTTGGTATGTTGAAAGATCAACAATGTCGCTCTTTCTCTAGAGGCCAAGCATGGATTATGGAAGAGAGGTTCAAAGACCTTGAACCTGTCTACAGTTGGGCAACCCGACAGTAACTTTTATGCTTTGGAGGCAGATCTTCTTGTCATGGTTCTGACATGCAGGGGTATCTCATGGCGGTGGTTTGTATTACCAACTTCTCCCAAGAATGACAAACCTCTATTTATCTACTGGGCAGTGGCTTCCCAAAGATGGGCCCCATTTATGAGCAGTTCCTACTGGCAGTAGTTCCCCCTCAACTAATCATTTAGGGTGTGTGGTATGGTGGTGGTGGTATGTATGTGTGTGTGTGTGTGTATTTTAGTGGGCTAAAATAATGAGTGTTATCAAATCTTCTATGCCTAAAGGATGTAAAATTAAGTAGGACATCACGTGTGCTCATGACAGTAAGTTATAAAGGCAGAGAAGACACTGGATTGAAACTAAAATTTCTAGACAGGCTCTGAGATATATATTTTTTTAATAGAGCTTATGTTAAACAGATGTAATGAGTATAATCGCAGCTGTATATGCTTCTTTAATATGTCAGTGTTTCTCATTTTGGAATTCATTCCAGAACTTATTTTTAAATGGGCTGCTAGGTGCATAGTATATTACCTTGCCTTCCAAGTGCTGTCTCTGAATTTAGATACTGGATCAGTATCTACCAAGAATGACAAAATTATGAGTCCCAGAACAGGCCTGGTTATAATAAGCACTCAATATATACTTTTGAAAGAATAAGTGGACTGACTACAGTTTATCACAAGATTTAGGTGGCACTAGTGGTAAAGAACCCGCCTACCAATAGACATAGGAGATGCAGGTTCGATCCCTGGGCTGGGAAGATCCCCTGGAAAAAGAAATGACAACCCGCTCCAGTATTCTTGCTTAGAGAATCCCCATGGATAGAAGAGCCTGGCGGGCTACAGTCCATGGGGTCACAAAGAGTCAGACATGACTGAAGTGACTTAACACGCACACAGAACAAGATCACTTTAACCTCTGTTCACTTTGGAGGAGCGAGCAGTTACTATAAGAGGGGCGATCACTCAGGATTGTCTTTTGTCACCTCTAAATAAAAGGACAACTGAGAAGGGGTTGGAGAAACGTGGGGCATTGGGTGAGCAAGATGGCTCCTCTCTTGGACACCATCAAGGAAGTGTCTTGTGTGGCGTCATGCTCAGAGCCAGAATTTGGTTGACTTCTTGTCCTTTTTTTTCTTAATTTATGTATTTTTAATTGAAGGATAATTCCAATATTGTGTTGGTTTCTGCCATACATCAATATGGATCAATATGGATCAGCCATAGGTGTTCATATGTCCCCTCTCTCTTGAGCCTCCCTCCCACCTCCCACCCCATCCTACCCCTCTAGGTTGTCACAGAGACCCGGTTTGAGTTCCCTTGACTTTTAAGAGGTTCTAGAGTTCTCCTGAGATGGGAGCTATAGTGTAGGTTAGTGATTCTCAACATAACCTATTGTGTTTTGAAATGTTTACTTTTCAATAGCCCATTTACCCTCTTGTCTGTGTGTGTGTTAGTCTCTCAGTCGTGTCCAACTCTTTAAAACCCCATGGATTGGGGCCCACCAGGCTCCTCCGTCCATGGGATTTTCTAGGCAAGAATACTGGAGTGGGTTGCCGTTCCCTTCTCCAGAGGATCTTACTGACCCACGGATTGAACCTGGGTCTCCCTCACTGCAGGCAGACTCTTTACCATCTGAGTCACTAGGGAAGACTACCCTGTATTCTATTGGAAGCTAAAACTAAACTAACACTAAAACTGATAGTAAAGTCGTATGCTTTTGCTATAAAAAGTATGAGTTCCATGTTTCTGATATGATAATACTCCTACAGGGTGATTCATAGGTTAAACCATTAGAACAGAAAAGAGGAAATATTTTTACTGGGCTATGCTCTTCTTTTTAAAAACAAATACTATTTTTTAAAAAACCATATCACTGGCATAGCATTCAGCTCTTTTCACAATTGATTGTCTTTAAGCATACAATCTTTAACTGTGAAATCATTCAGAGATAATTATTTTGGGGAGGAAAATGACAAGAGAAATAGTTATGTAGTCAGTTTTTGATTATCCATGATGATTTTGCCACTGGAATTAAAATCCCTTTTTAACAAATAGCAACAGTTACCATCTCTTTCTTTGCTAACTCTTAGAACAAAATGTTTTATTAGGAAACAGAACTGAATTTTATTTCTCCTCCTGAGCCTTGGGTCTGTCTTGTATTTTTACTTTCTGTAGCACCTGATGTTTCCCCCATTTCATCAGTGTGCTGGAGCTGGCTTGTACTGCGTGGAAAACCAATCGTGTGTATCTCTTTCCAGCTCCATGTTCTGTTTCCCCACCTTGGTACCCTGAAGTCTGCCCCAGTGGGAGTATTTATACCATGGAAATTGACAAAGGCTGTAAATCAGGGCTTTCCCCCAGAGTTAATTATTAAGCATTTTGCCAGCACACTACTGCCCCACTCAGTCCTCACTTTTGTTTTGGATAAATATCTCTAAACTGTATTATATGTCAGCCTTTTTACAAACAGAAGATGTGAAGGAAAAAGTCACTCTTCCTTGGCCTCATTTTCATGATTCATATATCTGTGTTTGCTTTTAGTGTCTCTTTCTTCATGTTTCCCATCAGGAGGCTTCTTCCTTTTGAAAGCATTCCTCACTTCTATTTTTTGACTCTGATTACAGCCTGTGACTTAGAGAAACAAGTTCACTAGGTATGCGTATTGAAGAAAAACAAATGAGAGTTTGTGGAGTTCTGTAATATTAATAGAATAAAGTTTGTGAGTACAGCCTTGGCCCAGATCTTTTATGACAACTAGTTTGATTGCTAGGACTGGCTTCATGGGCATGAGATCTGAGCAGTCACTCAGGGCCCAGTGCCCAGAAGGGCTTCACGCATGGTGAAATGCTCCACAGTCACCATCTTGAAATTGTGAATACTTTTTGAGCAAGAGGTCCTGCATTTTCATTTTGCTCAGGGCCCCATAAATTATGTAAGCAATCCTGATAGTTGTTCAGATGTCTGTTTTACTTCTGATTTTAGAAAGTTGAATTTCTTAGAAGTCTGGTGTCTAGATCAATGGGATGTTTCTATATCAACCACAGATGAACGCTTGGTCAGATCACTGTAAATCCTAAGTAAGTAGCAAAAAAAATAATTGGTGGTGTTGTCATTTATTGTATTTTGATTTTTTTAAGGGAATGCCCTAGAAAGGAAAAAGATATAATGGTAAATGATTTATCTTAAGTTTGAGTGTATTTTCCTCATTTGCAAGTAAGTACTTTTTGATTCTCTTATTAATGCATACTTTTAAAATAATTTTATTAACATATTAGCTGCATATCACAAAATTCACCATTTAAGTGTACAATTCAATGACTTTTAACAAATGTACACAGTTGTGCAGACAGCCCTGCAATCTTCTTTAAAACATTTCCATCACCCCAATGTGATTGCTCCTGCCCATTTGCATTCACACCCTCTTCCCACCCCCAGCCCCTGGCAACTGCTAACCTACTTTCTACCTGAATAGTTTTGCCTTTTGTGGACATTTCAAATAAGTGGACTAATAAAATATATGACCTTTTTGTGACTCACTTCATTCACACAGTTTCATGTTTTTGAGGTTCATCCATGATATCGCACATAAATGTACACTTTCAGGCAAAGATTCATATGAGGTTTGTGCAGGGGAAATAATCTCTACTGTTCTTATCTGTGAGTACACATTCATTTTACCTCAAATTTCCGTTTAGAATGGAAAGGTAACCCAAGTGAATTGCGAAGGATCCCCATTTTCAACATTTACCCACATACCATTTGGCACTTCCAGATCAACCATTTGCTCCACCTCCTAAGAAAGTTTACACTCTATTTCTAAAAGTCTACATGAGCTTCATATTTGATTTCAACTACTACCAAGTACACTTTCTGGAATTATCACTCAATTGCAAAGATATTCTGGCAGTTATAAAGAAGCTCTTTTGAGTTAGTGTTCATCAGTATTAAAAATACAGTTTTCTTAGCTTAAAAACAGAGTAAAAATACCTTGAATTAGAATTCAGGCTCTGGACTCAAACAACTCTCAGCTGAAATCTTAGGTTTACTACTCAAAGTTGTGACCTTAAATAAGTTACTTAATCTCTCCAAGATTCAATTTTCTATAAAGCTTTATCATTATTTCTGTCATTATTATTTACGCTGGCTTTCTTTTCTTTTCTTTTTTTTTTACTTTAGGGAAAATTGTTATTGGAAATGTCTTCTTAATGGGGGTTGGGGAGTGCATGGTTTCCATTAAAGAAAGCTCTGTTGACCAATATTTCAAATTGTCCTTGTTTGGCTTTTTTTTTCAGTGAAATCATGAGTTTATTTAAAAAGATGACCTAAGAGGGCAATCATAAACAGTTTCTACATTCTCTTTTTTTCCTCCCAGTATCTTTCTCTTTATTGTTACTTTGAAATGGAAATGAGTCTCTTTATAAGATTTAACATTTGAAACAAACCATTTTAGTATTTTGTATTTTGGTCAAAACAACAAAGAGTATAGAGGTAAACTCAGCAATGTTTTTTCAAAAACACCTTGTTTGGCTTTCTAATGATTTTTAAAAGCAGGTTGATGATGATGGTTTACTGCAGCCCAAACTCCCGCAACCCCTTGGACTGTAGCCCACCAGGCTCCTCTCTCCAAGAGATTTCCCAGGCAAGAAACTGGAGTGGGTTGCCATTTCCTTCTACTACACTGACTTTCTTTAGGGAGTGGAACTATAAAGGATTTCCTCTTTTCACAGTCAATTTCTGGTGTTTTGGTTTTTGCTTTTCTTTACTTCATTATTTTTTAAAACAAACATTATTATTTTTTAAGTAGGAACAGGTTCCCTGGTAGCTCAGAGGTTAAAGTGTCTGCCTGCAATGCGTGAGACCCGGGTTCGATCCCTGGGTCAGGAAGATCCCCTGGAGAAGGAAATGGCAACCCACTCCAGTATTCTTGCCTAGAGAATCCCATGGACAGAGGAGCCTGGTGGGCTACAGTCTACTGGGTCGCAAAGAGTTGGACACGACTGAGTGACTTCACTTTCACTTTCAAGTAGGAACAAGTCACGATTTCAAAAGCTTAAATTGTTCTCTGACAGATTTGTAATCATTATATGATCTCTTTTAGTGCTCAGCTTTTATAAATTTTAGAATCCATAAAAATATGAAATTCCATTTCCTTTAAATAAAAAAATCAGTGATTGCTTTAAAATCATGAATAACACAAGGGGACTGACTATTTCATGAATTTGGCAGTGTCTTTTTCAGAAAATTCCTAGTACTTTACACTTAGGCAATAGAAATGGCCCCATCAGCAATCACAGGAGAAAGTAAGGAGTGTGATGAACACATTAGTTGGATGGGGCTTGTCGCCCTTACTTTCTCATTCTAGATGGTGTAAGTAAGTGTTAGTGGCTCAGTCATGCCCGACTCTTTGCAACCTCATGGACTGCAGCCCACCAGGCTCCTGTGTCCATGAGATTTTCCAGGCAAGGATACTGGAATGGGTTGCCATTTCCTTCTGCAGGGGATCTTCCCAACCCAGGGATCAAACCCAAGTCTCCTGAACTGCAGGCAGACTCTTTACCGACTGAGCTACAAGGGAAGCCCATTCTAGATGGTAATGGGGTAAAATTTACTTTCTGAATATTCATTTCAAATGTGTGTGTATTCTTAGGATTGTATCCTTGGTTCTTCAGAGCATGTTGAACAAATAAAGAAGGCATCTAGGTGAAGCTAAGGGACCCTGGAATCCAGAGGTCTTTGTTTCTATTTCTGTTATTTTTGAGATGCTCTGTGGCATCTCAAAGCTCAGTTTTCCCATTTGAGAATGGGGGTAATCCCCACTCTACTTCATAAGTTTTTCCTGAGCATTGAATGAGATAATTGATGAGAGGTTATTGTATAAATGTAAAGACTCCCCCCAAATATGAGCCAGTGTGTTTTCTAAGATCATTTATTACTTGCTATCCCTGTAATATTTCTCTCCCTCAACACTCCTCTGCTGATGAACAGTAAGGATACCTTCATGTTTCATCAGGGCTTGGAATGGCTGTGGGTTTCTTTGAGCTCACTAATCAGTTATTACTATTGATGAGTTAATCAATAATCAATACCTGAATAAGAAAAACAGGATAAGGAAATGAGAATGATGGTGTAGGGTTGAGAGTAGTACCTTGAGAGAAGACCTGAATAATGAAAAGGAGCCTACCATGTAGAACTCTGCTGAAATCAGAGCATTCCGGAACAGAAAACAGCAAATGCTAAGTCTGAGGATTGTTGCCTGTGTTGATATAAAATCAACATGGAATGGCTGCCCTTCCAAAGGAGTAACTGAGTTGTTTTAGCCCACACTGGAAGCTAAGATAAAGGTATGTGGATTGCATAACAGTGAAAGCTCTAATTTAGGATGGAGTAATTCCTTACTTGAGGAACGCTTTTTAAAAAAGTTTCTGTTTCATCTCTATGCCCACATAGCACCCAGCCCAAAGCTAGGGGCTCAACCACTGATGGTTCTCAATGCTGGCTGCAAAATAGAATCCAGAAAACTTTTGGCACTTCTGTATCCAGAGTGTGGCCCTTAGACCAGAACTATTAGTATCAAGAAATGCAAAACCTCAGGCACATCCAGACTCACTTAATCAGAATTGCATTGTGGTAAGATCCTTAGATAATCTACATACACGTTGAAGTTTGAGATATGCTGTACAATATCATGCCCAAGGTCAGGAGAATCTTCACTTCTGGAGATTCTGGTTCATTTGTTCTTGGGAAGAGCCCAGGCATCATTTTAAAAAAAGCACCTCCAATCTTCAGTTGATCAGAGTAGACTGTGGGGCCAAGTTTGACAACCAATGGATTGGTATTTCCCATTTATAGACCCTCAATAATGAATAACTGTCAGGTACTCGGGGCTTCCCAGGTAGCACAGTAATTGCCTGCCAATGCAGGAGCTGCAGGAGACTTGGGTTTGATATCTGGGTTGGGAAGATCCCCTGGAGGAGGAAATGGCAACCCACTCCAGTATTCTTGCCCGGAATCCCATGGACAGAGGAGCCTGGCTGGCTACAGTCCACGGGGTCACAAAGAGTTGGACTCTACTGAGCATGAACACATGTACCAAGTACTTGATTTCATCAATTATTTAAATTGCTTGTTTTAGAACACCCAGTCGTGTTTCAGTGTTTTCTGACATACTACAAATAGTCTTAATAATTTGTAAATCTTCCTCTAAAATAGTCTTTGTTTCACATTTTAGAATTATTGTTACCACAGATCAGGGACTGGAGATAACTGATTAGTTACCTGGCTTGATTAGTCTTCAAGCCAGGTAAGACTTTTTCTTCACCTCTAGCCACACCCACTGTCCATATTTGGAGTCGTATTACTTCTCAATATCTACTTGCTTTGCAGTCCTGAAAATCATCTTACTATCTCAGATTCACTTTTATTTCTATAAAATGAGTACATTTACTAAGTGGTCTGGTAGAAATAAATATAAGTGTATGGCTTTAAAAAACTTCATTTTTTTCTACAAATATATGATGTGAGGAGTTTAAAATGTAATGTTCAATGTGGATATATTATTTCAGGCACCATTTGTTAAATATTGATAATAAAGTGTGCTGTTTAGAAGTCTTCATTTAAAGGACTTTCAGCTAGTTTGAATGTAAACTCCAACAGTCAAATTCAATTTGAAACCCAGTTTTCATTTCAGCATACTGATTCTCTAGTCCTCCATCTTTAACTGTGTGGTAAACCCACAAAATGATTTTATTAGTGGTTTAATGTTCTGTGGGAGGTTTTCTTGTTTGTCTTTATTTTGGCATATAATTTGTGCATGTTGAAAATTGTTTCATTTGTGTTGAGATTGGAAGGCAGTGTATATTAGTTATTATTGGTGGAAACATTAACTTTATTGTTTGGAGCAGGGTTTCTCAGCCTTGGCACTGTTGATATTTTGAGCTGAATTGTTCTTTGAGGCTGCCAGCACTGTCCTGTGCATTTTAAGCTGTTAGCAGCATCCCTGGACTCTCGTCACTAGTTGCCAGTAGCATGTCCCCAGTTATGACAATCAAAAAATGTCTGAGACATTGCCCAGTGTCCTCTGAGGGGACAAAACTGCCCCTAGTTGAGAACCACTGATGTAAGGCAGAAATGAAAGAAAAATAATCTAGGTATCTTAAAAACTAAAACTAGAGTTGCTGTATGATCCAGCAATCCCTCTCCTGGGCATATATCCAGAGAAAATCCTAATTCAGAAAGATACATCTACAACCCCAACGTTTGTTGTAGCACTATTGACAATAGCCACAACAAGGAAGCAACCTATGTGTCCATTGACAGGTGAATGGATAAAGATGTGGTACGTATATGCAATGGAATATTACTCAGCTGTAAAAAGAATGAAATAATGCCATTTGCATCATCATGGGTGGACCTAGAGATTGTCATACCAAATGAAGTCAGTCAGAGAGCGAAAGACAAATGCCATATGATATCACTTACGTGTGGTATGGGAAATGTGACACAGATGAACTTCTTTACAAAACAGAAACAGACTCACAGACATAGAGAACCAACTTATGGTTGCCAACGGTGTAGAGGGTAGGGGACGGATAAATGAGGAGTTTGAGATTAGCAGATGCACACCACTATATACAAAATAGATAAACAACAAAGTCCTACTGTATGGCACAGGGAACTGTTCAATTTCATGTAATAAACTGTAATGGAAAAAATATGTATATATATATTACATATATAAAAATATATAGTACATACATATGTAATTTTATATATATATATATATATATATATATATATATGAATATATATATGACTTCCCAGGCGGCTCAGACAGTAAAGCATCTGCCTACAATGTGGGAGATCTGGGTTCGATCCCTGGCTCGGGAAGATCCTCTGGAGAAGGAAATGGCAACCCACTCCAGTACTCTTGCCTGGAAAATCCCATGGATGGAGGAGCCCGGTAAGCTGCAATCTGTGGGGTCGCAAAGAGTCGGACACAACTGAGCGACTTCATTTTACTATATATATATATCTATAAAATGAAATCACTTTGCTGTACACCAGACACTAAAACAACATTGTAAATCAACTATAATTTACTTTAAAAAAAGAATCCACAGATATTTTATGATCTAAATAAGACATTTCATTTCTCAGTGTAGCCAGTTTTTATTTTGTGGCTAGGTGAATTGATATCAGTGTGAAGAGCACTACTACATTGGATTTCTATTTAGAGATGGTTACAAATATTTACAATAATTAGCTGAGAAAACTTTCTCCTTTCTGAATTTTAAAGCTCTTAGTGTCAAATGGAAAATCAAGTAATTTATCTGCCAAGTTAAAATAAGAAAATGACTTTGACCACAGTTATTGGAGAGCTTCAGGTGCAAGTGCCTGTTTGGGCCTGCTAACCTCAACACAGGGGACCTCACACTTTTACTCTGGATGGGCAAAGCAGTGGGTCTCCACCCTGGCTGCTCACTGGAGCAGAAGAAATGTTGTGCTTGGGCCCCAGCCCCCAGACATGCCAGCTCACTTGTCTCAAGAGGGGCATAGGTATGTTTCTGAACTGCCCAGGTAATTCCAGAGTGCAGCCAGGGTTGACATCTGCTGATGTAAGAAGATACAGCTCCACTGCCTTTATCCTTCATCCATCACTTCCCCACATTTACCTGTGGCCTGCTTTCTTCCTATCTACACAGTGCTGACCAGACTCTTTTGCCTATCCTTGATTATTATTTTTTAACCAAATGATTTTTCCCCACTGTTTTTCCTTTGCTCAGACCTGGACTTGCAAGGAAACAACTGGCTCAGTCTAGTCCACTTAATTCATGACCTTCTTTTGACTGCTGCCTTCATTTCAACTGTTAACCTCATTCCACCTGAAAAACCTTTATTGTTTTAAAACGGGTATTTCTTCTTTTGCCAGCAGATCATTATCCCCAATCCCCATTTATGTTTCCCATTATTACTTGCCTCTTTTTCCTCCTTACAGCTTAATTTTCTTTCTTTCCTTTGTGCTCCCTCTTACTCATTTTTCCATGCTTAAATGACATGCTCATATTTTGTGGATTCTTATGTGTGTTTTAAAATGCCGGGAGAGTATGTTTCACTTGACGCTGATCTCTTTGCCTTTTTGATCCTCACCTGCCTGTTATTTTTAACTTGAGACTCGTGTGTTTTGTTTGTGCATTGGTTATTTCAAATCGATGCTCTTATGTCCCTGTTTGCCCCACCTGAGCATTTCAATGTGACACCTCATGTCTGCAGGGCTCCCAGGTTCCTATTATGGCTGGTGGCTCTGGGCCAGGGAAACCAACCCAGGCCTCAGGCATCTCGTCACGTCTGGATTCACCTCTCCCCTTCCCGCAAGACAAGCTCACCTGCCTTATAACCCAGGAGCCAGCCTCTCCTTAAACCCTGTTGTCGCTATCGCACTTTTAAATAATATCTAAAGAGTCTTTCTCCTTGGCTTGCTTGAGGGTATTTCTGCTAAACCCCACCAGCAACTGTCATCTTGTTCCTTCAGCTAGTTCTTCCAAAATAATTCATAACTTGCCTCGTTGCTAAAATGTATGCCACATGCTCTCAATTCTAGTATCTGAATCACAGCAGAAAAAGGCCCCTTGGATTCATCCCAGTGATGGTGCAGTGGAGGCTCCCACAACACAATATATGTGTGGGCTCCCTTTGGCCTTTTCATTCAAACTTAAGGATGGATTCATCGTGCCTGCTCTGTCCCTTTCCTTCTTCTAGTTTTACACAAATAGTCTTGTTTTCTTGTCCCCTCTGAGACCACAACACCACACCTGTTCCACAAATATCACTTGACTTGTGATTTTCAAAGCCTGAGCTTTTGTTTGTGTGTGCCCAGGTACCAGAATATTAACACTGACTCCAGCTTCATGAGAGACCCAGTATATCCATACCCAGTTGTACTTTTCCAAACACCATTTTAAAACCTCTAAGTTTAATTTACAAATCTCATTTCACTTGTAAATCTTAACAGGTTTGCATTAATGTAAAAAGAAATACTGTTTTTCTGTTGATCCTTTAAATGCCAGCCAGTGAGATTTCCGAATTTAACCCTTAAAATTTCACTGAGCAGCTAAATAATCCTTACGAGGTCTAAATTTTCAGATTTAATACATTAGTTTTTTTTCAAATATTTGAACAGTGATTACAAACTTAAGTCATTAAACCCTAAGTATTTTAATTAAAATCATAAGTTTAATATGTCAGATTCTCCCAAACAATTCAAAGACTGCAAAGCACAAATGAAATATGCATATCCTAACATATTGACTCCAGAAGTTATCATACTCAGCTCAATAGTATTTAAATGAAAGTTTTATTAATCTCTTTATTAGCCCCATGTATTTTATTAGTATTAGGACTAAGGCCTATATTAGTATTGATACTAGTATCAATACCATCACTAGCAATAGCAATGATATTTAAGTTAAATTAATACTAGCACAAGTATTAGTGCTAATAGGAGTACTGCTATTAGTGCTAGTGTAAGTAGTACTGGTAGTAGTGCTAGTATAAGTACTACTACCAGCATTAATATTATTTTTGCTAATTATTATTGTTAATGCTAATGTTAGTGCTAGCATTGGTACTAACATTAGCATTATAGTAGTACCAGCACTAACATTAGTATTTGCATTATTATTAGCACTAATACTAGTATTCAGACTGATATTCATGTTTTTGTATTATACTAGGCTCAGCACTAGTGTTAGTATTAGTACTACTGCTATTAGTAGCATTGCTAGTGATGTTAATACTTAGCATTAATATTAACATTAATATCAGTTTTAACAGCAATACTAGTGCTTGTGTTCGTGTTTGTTCTAGTACCAGCATCAGCGTTAGTATTCACCTTACTGCTACTAATAGAATTGCCATTATTAGTTGTACCAGCACCCGCATTATCATTAGCATTAGCCTTAGTCTTAGAATTAGTGATTAGTATACTTTGCAGAGTTTCTGACCCAAGGTTACTGACCCAAATGAGGAAAATAGAGATTGTGGATACAGAGTTATTGGTTGAGAATGTGGCTCCAAAGTTAAAATTCAGCTGTTTCGGTCAGCAATTTCTGGACCAAGACACCAAGAACTGGAGTTTACCAGCCTGGCAGTACAACCTCAGTGGCCTTTGTTGAGCTACAGTCATTCATAGAGCAGTAGTGTTTTCTGAGCCTCAACCTTCTCCTGCACTCTGGTGAATTGTGGTTACTTATATCCAAGAATCTTACTTCAGATCAGTATTTTCTTATTTGATTTTCATTGAAAATTTCTGTGACAACTTTTTATTGCCTGATTGGAGACAGTGATCTACCATCCTTGTTTGCCCAGGACTGAGGGGTCTTCTGGGACGTAGGACATTCAGGGCTAAAACTAGGCAAGTCCAGGCTGGCTGGTCATCCTAGATTCTAGACCAGTGATACTCTGGCCTCTCTAGACTGGGCTGGGAAACTTTCAAACATATCAGAGCCCAAGTCCCACCTCCAGAGATTTTGATTGAATTGGTCTAGAGGTAGTGCCCCAGCACTGATACTTTAAAAAATCTCCCAAGTGATTTTCATGTGTAGCCAGGGTTGAGAACCACTGTTCTGCACTCCCTATCTAGTTGGAAACACCTTGTGCAGCATCTCACTGCTCACCTTCACCAAATGGGATTCAGCAAATCTTGAACTGGGTAAGCATGTGTGTGGGTTCACCAGTGTACAGCATTTCCAGTAAATATTCCTGGGGGCAATTAGGGCTTCCCTGGTGGCTCAACTGGTAAAGAATCCACCTGCAATGCAGGAAACCCAGGTTCAATCCCTGGGTTGGGAAGATCCCCTGGAGAAGGAAATGGTAACCCACTCCAGTATTCTTACCTGGAAAATCCTATAGATAGAGGAGCCTGGCGGGCTACAGTCCTTGGGAACACGAGTTGGACATGACTTAGTGACCAAACCACCAGTAATGTACACCTTTCTTGCATATCATGTCATTTGTTTTTGAGTATTAATGTGTTCTCATGAAAGTGAAAGTGTTAGTTGCTCAGTCGTGTCCGACTCTTTGTTACCCCATGGACTATAGCCCACCAGGCTCCTCTATCCATGGGTTTCTCCAGGCAAGAATACTGGAGTGGATTGTCATTTCCTTCTCCAGGGGATTTCCTGACCCAGGGATCGAACCTGGGTCTCCTGCATTGCAGGCAGATTCTCTACCGTCTGAGTCACCAGAGAAGCCAAATGTAAGGACTCTGGTAGTAGGTGTCTGAGCATCCACAGGTGGCACCTGACTTGTGAAAAACCTCACGGCGCTTCCAGCTGGGGTGCAGGGCCTGGTAGTCCAGCCAGTCCTCAGCCACAGGGACCACGGGAAGAAGCAGTGGCCAGCTCTGTTCCGGCCAGTACCTTCCACTGTTCTAGGTCTGCAGACTGATGGCAAGGATCCCGCCTATGGCTCCCGCCTTCTCCAGTTCCTCTTCTTCCTCCTCTGCAGCTGCTTCCTCATGTGTTCTCATGGCTTTTCATAAAATTATTATGTTTTTGTTTTGTTGCTTAAATTGTCATACCTTCATCAGTGAGCACTCCTCACAGCTGCCCCATTTATCCATTTAGCACCATCCTTTTATTTAAATTTATTTATTTTAAAATTATTTTATTTATTATATTTGGAGGCTAATTGCAATATTGAGGTGGTTTTTGCCCTACATTGACATGATTCAGCCATGGATGTACACGTGTTCCCCCTGTCCTGAACCCCCTCCCACCTCCCTCCCCATTCCACCCATCTGGGTTGTCCCAGTGCACTGGTTTTGAGTGCCCTGTTTCATGCATTGAACTTGGACTGGTCATCTATTTCTCATATGGTAATATACATGTTTCAATGCCATTCTCTCAAATCATCCCACTCTCGCCTTCTCTCACAGAGTCCAAAAGAGTGTTCTATACATCTGTGTCTCTTTTGCTATCTCGCATATAGAGTCATCATTACCATCTTTCTAAATTCCATATATGTGAGTTAATATACTGTATTGGTGTTTTTCTTTCTGACTTACTTCACTCTGTATAATAGGCTCCAGTTTCGTCCACCTCATTAGAACTGTCTCAAATGCATTATTTTTAATAGCTGAGTAATATTCCATTGTGTATATGTACCACAACTTTCTTATCCGTTCATCTGCTGATGGACATCTAGGGTGCTTCCATGTCCTAGCTATTGTGAACAGTAGCACCATCCTTGAAAGCATTCATGTTTCCTGGTGACAACAAAGTATAAGAAATCC
Source organism: Bos javanicus (assembly GCF_032452875.1). NCBI lineage: Eukaryota > Metazoa > Chordata > Mammalia > Artiodactyla > Bovidae > Bos > Bos javanicus. The sequence continues at coordinate 126,532,847 of NC_083897.1, forward strand.
ATCCTGATTTTTCTTGCTTCATGTCGTGGATTCAACTACACTCCAAGGATTTCTAGTTCTTTTGAGTGGGGAAAGTTTTAAAGATAAAATCTTGGCTATAGGGGTGCACATCAGGTTGTTTTACCAGAGTACTAATAGCAGCTAGATCTTGGATCCATGACCATCTCTGCAACTGAAATTCATTCTACTCAGTGCTCTGTGGTGACCTAAATGGGAAGGAAATCTTAAAAAGAGGGAATATATGTATAACTGATTCACTTTGCTGCACAGCAGAAACTAACACAATATTGTAAAGCAACTATACTCCAATGAAAATTAATTAAAAAGAAGAAATCCTTAATTCTTTCATATGCTTTTTGTGTATCTCATTGGCTATCCTATGAGTTTTTCCCTTATTGTATATTTTTTTCCCATCAAACTGATATTACAATGTTTTTGCCCTTTTTTTCAAGCATTAAAATTCTTTCACTCCTTTATTTACTGTCTTTTCAAGTTTCAACTATGAATCAGAGAAATATGTGAATAGACTTCGGGTATTTTCTAATTTATGCTGAGAGACAGGGGAAACACCCTGCTCTCTTTTCCAGGCCCAAACTCTGTTTCCTTTTATAGTTTTGATAATTTCTCCCTTCTCCAGTCCTCATATTTTCTCAAGTTCCATCACTCCTCCACCTATTTCTTCATAAGCCATAGCCAACTGAGTTTTATACACAAAGTGGAGAGTGGACCTTCCTCTGAAATGATAGGAAGTAACTACTTTGTTACTGTTTTAAGAGAAGTGGAGATGAATGAGCAGATTTACCCTCTCAGTCATATCTCAGGCTGATCACTTGTGTCTGAAATTACAGATTCAGGATATGGGTCAGAAATTTGGGATCAGAACAGCACAGCCGCTAATGGCAGGGACCACAAACAAGAATCAGTAATAAAACCACATAAATGTTATTTTTCATGAGCTTCATACTCACCTTGTATTGTTTTGTAGAGAAGGTATAGGAAGAAAGAGGTAATATCCAGCAAAGTCCTTCTGTAATCTCCTTGACTTGTTGTTAAAATAAATATTTTTTTAAATTGGAGTATAGTTGATTTACAATACTGTGTTAGTTTCAGGTATACAGCAAAGTGATTCAGTTATACACACACATACACACACACACACATATATATATTATTTTTTTCAGTTCTATTCCATTATAGTTTATTATAAGATATTGAGCATAATTCGCTATGCTATACAGTAAATCTAGAATAAATCTTAGTTTTAGAATTCACTCTGAGAAGAGAGTAGGCAAACCCTCACCATCCAAAGGATTTCCCTCATTTGAGATCTTGAGTTTTGTCAAGTCACTTAAGATCAGTGATAAAATCCCCTTGAGAGTTTCCAGATTTTTCTCCACAGGGAACCATGAAGTAGACTGTTTATTTGTGGAACTCCTAGTCCTAGTACTTTAAACTCTTTCCTTTGCTGACCTAAAGATAGCCAGCAAAAAAAGACTCTTAAAAATACATGCTTTATTGATTTTGGAATGTTCTGGTAAATGCTAATCTGACTCATGTCTTTTACTTAGGGGTGGCTTTGGCTCAAGCCCCAAAGTCATTTTAGACAAGAGGAAATAGAGAATCTAATAAATAATACAGAGCTTACATATCCAGATACAAAATAATAATTATTGTTGCTAATAATATGACTATAGATGCCACACCAATCTCTCCATTTAGGTAAATTCCTAATAGATAAATCCAAGTGAAATTTGATATAAGTATAGGGTTCTTTGGACTTACTATTTTTGACTTTTGTTACAGGTGCATTTTCATTAGTATTTTTGTTAGTTTCACCTGTACTTTTACTTGTTTTGGTAAAAACTCGGTGACTCTTTAATGACTTAGGAAACAGTTTAATAAATATGTACATCCATGCTTCAGACTCATAACTACAAGTGATTATTTCTGAGAATATCCTTGGAAGCTACATCTTTTGTTTGTTCTAAGACGACAAAGCTGTATTCGTTTTGGTTGTACATATAACACACGCTCATAGTAAAAATGTTACAACTATAGAGAAAATTATAAAGACTGCAGCATAGTAAGAAAAGCTTCTGTGCAGGATCCATATGATATGCCTATTTTTGCCTCATTTTACATGGACATCAATGAAAATGGGCCAATAACTCACCAGAGCAGAGTCAACCTTCACAAACACAGCTTTATGGAATTTTGTTTGAACATAAAAGCATTCTCTATATAATAATCATTAATTTAGTATTTGTGTGTGTGTGTGTTTGTGCTAAGTAGATTTAGTTGTGTCTGACTCTGTGACCCCATGGACCGTAGCTCGCCAGGCTCCTCTGTTCATTGGATTCTCCAGGCAAGAATACTAGAGTGGGTTGCCATTTCCTTCTCCAGGGGGTCTTCCCCACCCAGGGATCAAAGCTGTGTCTCCTGCACTGCAGATGGATTCTCTACCACTAGCACTACCTGGGAAGCCTGATTTAGTATTTAGTTAACAAAAACCTTTTTATCTGTTCACTTACTTACTTGTGTTTGAGGGCATTGAAAGGTTTTTGAGAATGATCTGGATACCCTAGCTTTAAAACAAGTAAATGAAGACAGCTCCATACTTTCCTCCTAGGGTTGGGAGAAGTTTTATAAATATTTATTTATTTATCTGGCTGCATCAGCTCTTAGTTTTGGCCTGTGGGTTCTCGGCATGCAAACTATTAGTTGTTTTGCATGTGGGATCTAGTTCCCCAACCAGGGATTGAACCCAGAGCCCCTGCATTGAGAGTGCAGAGTCTCACCACTGGAGGAAGTCCCAGATTTGGAGAAGTTTTAATTAGCTGTTGATGTTAATTGCTTAGCCTAGTACCTGTCCTATGGTGGTAGGCTTTCAGGAAATGGAGCTAAAGTCATTAGCGCCTTCATCACCAACATCATCTTCTTTATCATTACCACCATCACGACAACAGCCAACATGATCACACCATCATCTTCACTATCATCAATCTTACTATTTTACCTTGTATAGATAGAGACATTCAAAGACACTTCAAATTATTCCATGAACATAGGGATTATCTGAAAACCACTGTGGTTCCTCTGCCTAAATGCTTGTTGTTCTATCTTGGAGGATTTCATTATTCATTGAAAAGACATACCAATTACTGTACTGGGATATTAAAACACACTGTAAAAATAAAAGTCTTAAGAAATTTTGCTCACAGAATTACCAAAATATTGATAACATGTCCGCTACTGGCTGATGGAATAGATAAAAATGGAAAGAACTGGGTTGGGATGGGAATAGCATTGTCTTAATACTTGGTTCAGAGATGCTAAAGGGAGCCAAGAGGCCGTTTCCGCCTACATTCTTTAAATGCACCTCTTTTCTATACTCTTCTTCATAATAAATTGTTGGCACTGGCCATACACTTTTCTTATCTCTAAACTGCAGAACTTTCTTTTACGTAACATTATTTTTTACTTGTCTTATTCCTAATTCTTCATCTTAAATATCAAGAAAGAAAGAACACCAGGAGATGGTTAACGTTTTCATCTCTTGCCTCCCAGGATCAAAAATAGCTGTTGCTGCAGTGTTTGGAATAGAAAAACTTTAAAGAACCTTATATACAGAACTGGTTTGTACAGCCTTCTCTGCTGATTTCACGCCAGGAGATATTTTTATCCTGTTAGGAAGTAACTAAAAGCTTTACTCAACTCCACCAGCCTCTGTAATGCATATCTGACACATGCTTGTGACCCTGTGAGAAAGTTCTGTACTCCTCCTGGTGGCGAAAGAGAAAAACTAACAATTGAGTTCGTCATTGGAGAGTGTTGATAGCTTATGAGATGTGTAAATGTTGCCATATGCTTTTAGCCAGTGTCTTGTGAAATCCTTGTCTCAACATCTTTGGTTGGTTTTGCTTTTTGGACAACCACATTCTTTATCTTCTAAGGTCATTGGGATGAAAGAAATTTGACAAACGGGCATACCATTTTGCTTTAGAGAGAACTTGAGAAACCCAACTATGTCTTAAATCAAGATAATTTCAGGATCATAACACTGTGTTCGTCATATTAGTCACAGTGCTAGCTTCTAGGCCTCATGACTATAGAACTAGATGTTGGGCTTATTTTATTATTTTTGCCTCTGAACACTAATTTCTCTAACTCAGTAGACAGAACAGATAAACTCTGTTTATCTGTGATAAACAGAGTTTGGAGAATGTCAGCTCACAAAAGGAGTCACTAGTCCATGCACGATACAGGATGCTTGGAGCTGGTGCACTGGGATGACCCAAAGGGATGGTACGGGGAGGGAGGAGGGTTCAGGATGGGGAACATGTGTATACCTGTGGCAGATTCATGTTGATATATGGCAAAACCAATACAATATTGTAAAGTTAAAAAAAAAAAAAAAAACCACCACTCCTTATTGAGCCCTGATTGGAGGCCAGGCTGTATGCTACATGATCGGATACATTCTGGGTCAATCAGTCCTTGCAACAGCTCTGTGGGGTCAGACAATCTTGATTTAACAATCTGGACACTGCTACACTGAGTCACATGGATAGGAAAATGGTTCAGCCAGACTTCAACTCAGATCTTTTTTTTTTTTTTTAATTGAAGTATGTAGTAGATTTACAATATTGTGTTAATTTCTGCTGTACAGCACAGTGATTCAGTTATACATATATGATGTGGCGTGTGTGTGTCTGGCTCTTTGCAACTTCATGGACTGTAGCTCTCCAGGCTCCTCTGTCTATGAGTTCTTCAGGCAAGAATACTAGAGTGGGTTGCCATTTCCTTCTCTGGGGGATCTTCGTGACACAGGGATTGAACCCGTATCTCTTATGTCTCTTGCACTGGCAGGCAGATTCTTTACCACTTGTGCCACCTGGGAAGCCCTATACGTGTGTATATATATATCCTTTTCTATATTCTTTTCCACTATGGTTTATCACAGGATATAGAATGTAGTTCCCTGTACTCTACAGTAGGACCTTGTCTATCCATCCTATATATAGTGGTTTATATCTCCTAATCCAAGACTCGACTCTATCCCTCCTCCACTCCCAACTCAGATCTTTTTTTATTCAGAACTCATTCTCTAAGCCAGTGGTTCTCAGTGGGGGCAATTTGACCCCTAAGGACATTTGGCAGTGTCTGGAGCAATTTTGGTTGTCACACCTGTGGAGGAGGTACTGGCATCTAGTGGATAGAGACCAGGGATGTTGCTAAGCATCATATAATGCACACAATGGCCCTCACAGCATAGAATTATCTGGCTCCAAAAGTAGATAGTGCTGAGGCAGCGGAAACTTGCCTTAAACTAATACTACACAAAATGTGGTTCTTGGACCAACAGCTTCTGAATCACTTAGAAGCTTGTTAGAAATGCAGAATCACAGGCCCCATACTAGAACTAGTGAACAGAAAGCTCCAGAACTGGGATCCAGGAATATGTGTTTCAACATGCCTTCTCCATCCTTCTTGCACACTCAAATGGGACAAGCTCTGCTGTGAAACCCCAGGCTATTGTGTGTTATATTGAGCTGGACACAATTGTATGGTTTCCTCATCACTTTCAGTGTTCCATTGTTGAATAGAAGTTTCTCTTCAGGCATCCAAAAGGGGAAAGTCTGGCATTTACTAGGAACAAGTGTGACTCATGGGGAAATCAGCACAGTTACAAACCCAGGAACCATGCCCAGCTGAAAGTCTAGGGGGCTCTTTTTTTCCTGTTTTCTCAGCCTACGGAGGGAAGTCTTGGAGACTCAGTCCAAGTTAAAAAAAAATGTGAGTCTAAGCACTGGTTTGGTTTGGGGTTTGATTATCTAAAATTAGGCTTGCAATTGAACTTAGTAATGACCTGTTGAAGAGGATAAAATCCACAAAGTGTTAAATTGAAAATTGCATGAGTTTCTGATTTACTGACAGTTACCAAACAGATCTTCAACTCCGTATGTACATTTTTTTGGACCATGAATTGTTTTTTGGAGAGCCAGTGGAATCAGTATTTTAATCTGGGTCTCTTTTCAGAAAAATTGCTCGTTACTTGGTATTTTATGTGATTTGTGTGGGGAATACATCACAGGCAAGAATGCATTGTACAGAATAAACATTTCAGGCAAGACCCACATACATGTTCAGGTAGTTTGTGCTGCAGTGCCACACCATTCTCTACCTCATTCCTTAAACAACACTGCCAGAACTTAAAAAATAGCATTTATTTAAAATTTGAAGAAAAACACAGTATCCTCTAATTTAGTCATTATATTGATGGACTCCTTTGATTTCAGAAAGTTAAAATTTTTGTAAAACCTTGAGAAGGTTTTCTAACTCGTCTGTTTTTTCCTTCACCATCTATATTAAAGTTTAGAAGAAATGAGTATTCTCCTAAAGTAGTCTGTAAAGGTTGGCTGCATTCAGATCACTCAGGGTGGTAGACAAATTCCCTGATCTGCTTCTCCTGGGTCAAGGACTGAGTAGCTGGGATGCTCAGAAACCATATATTTTAAAAAATGTTTTTGAAGGATAGTTGCTTTACAATGTTGTGTCAGTTTCAGGTGTACAGCAAAGTGAATCAGTTATGCACATACATATATCCACTCTTTTTTAGAGTCTTTTCCCATATAGGCCATTACAGTGTATTGAGTGAAACTATATTTTTTAAAACAGCCAAGTTTAGGAGCCAACACTAGAGTGTGAGTCTTCAGCATCAAATGTTTCCTAATGTGAAGGAATCAAACTGATGCATCTTAGTTATGGTTATATTATTTTGGTGGCAGAATATTTACTGTAAATATTTTATACTGTTAAATGGTCAAAAGTAAAAATCATTAAACCTATAGGCTAACATATATATAGAAGTTCAATAAAAAGCGTGTTAGTCACTCAGTCATGTCTGACTCTTTGCAACCCCATGGACTGTAGCCTGCCAGGCTCCTCTGTCCATGGGATTCTCTAGGCAAGAATAATGGAAGGGGTTGCCATTTCCTTCTGCAGGGGATCTTCCTCACCCAGGGATCAAACCACGGTCTCCTGTATTGCAGGTGGGCTCTTTACTGTCTGAGCCACCAGGGAAGCCCAGAAGTTCAAAAAGTTCAATAAGGATAAATGCTTATTGAGTAGAGGATTTGGCAAGTGAATAAAGGATAAAACAATTAATTGACTAAGGCATTTATATGATCTCCGTACAAAGTTGCTGTGACTTTGTTAAGTAGAAAAAGAAAGGCCAAACCACGTGGCAACCTGAGGATTTGGGGACAGCAGCATCACTGATGAACTCACTCTAGAATGATCGTTGATCACACACTGCTAAGGGAGGTTGGGAAATACATGCGGGAGTTTTCCAAGTAAGTGAAGTTTTACCGTGTATGTATTGACTTCCATTTTCTTCAACGTTATTCACATAACAACCGAAAAGTGCGCAAAGTGTCATTTTTAGAAGTAGCATTGAGCATCTACCCTGCCGCCAGAGCCATGCAAAGACGTGACTAAACCACTCACTTCCGGCCTTTGAGGGGCCGGCGTTCAGAGCATGAGGCTGGGGCATGAACCGCTCCACCGAGCTGCAGACTGAGGGATAGTTTGCTCTGTGTGAGCACAGAGGACAGGGAACTGCAACAGGCTGTTTCTGAACACAGGGGCCTCTAAAGATGGGTGTCTTTTCCCCATGCTTCTGCTTCTCCACTGTGGCTGTGGCTGAGCGAACTCTGCTGTAATCGGGAGGTCTTCAGAGAGCCCCGAGGTGTTCAGGAATGTCTGCAGAGTCCCAGAGGTCTCGGACGGTAGAGGTCCCCTTGCTGGTTTTCCTCTCTCCCCTCATCCATCACTGTCCTCACGGCCTCCTCTCACAGGCTCTGAGGGCAGAGTTTAAGGCTGCCACAGGAAACCAGAGAACCGTGCTCATTAAATAACCTTAGTTAGAAACACGATATGAAGCTCATCAACTCTGGCCAGAGGGAGTCTCAGAGCTTCCCCATCTTGAGAGGAAAGTTCACTGGAAAGCTTTGGGTTTCCTTCCATGTTTAAGATCATCTGAATAGTTCAAGTCCCTGCATAACAGACAAGCAAATAAGTGGAGCCATGTCAGTCATAATTTTTTCAAGGGCCCAAAGGAATAAATATTGCTATTTGTTGTTAAAGGGTTTTATTTGTTAAATCTCATGGCACAGATTTTTATTTCTGGTGAGAATTCATAGAATTGTATGCTCTGCAGGAACCTAACTTGTTTGCCGATTCCTCCTTGTGATTTCTGAAGAATTCTTGTAGACTCCAGAGTCTGGGTTACTTTATCTTTTCCTGTGCCAAACTGGGGCTTCCACCATGGCTCAGCGGGAAGGAATCTGCCTTCAATGCAGGAGATGTAGATTTGATCCCTAGGTCGGAAAGATTCACTGGAGAAGGAAATGGCAACCCACTCCAGTATTCCTGCCTGGGAAATCCCGTAGACAGAGCAGCCTCGTGGGCTACAGTCCATGGGGTCGCAATGAGTCGGACACGACTGAGCAACCAAAACAACAATGCCAAACTGAGCAGTGACCAAGAGACAATACAGGGGAACCTGAATGACAGCATGAGAAAAACAGGGAATGTTCCTAAGACCTCTTGTCTGCTTAGGTCTTTCCAGTGTGAAGACAACACATTGAGTTGGTGGTATCATGGCAACAAAAGAGGATTTCCCCACGAGCTTTTCTGTGCCACACGTTCAAAGGCTCTACAACACATACCATGGAACTTAGCATAAACACTGGGTCAGAGGTTACTTGTGCTCAGGTGGGACATATTTTAAGAGAGATAATCTGTGGGAAATTTATGAGAAAAATCAATGGATGTTTTGCTGTTTCACTAACAGGAATTGCTCACTTTTTTTCAAGGACACATTTTCCCCTCAACTCTCAAGTAAGTCACTAGAGATCAGCAGTTCATTTGTGTAGTTTGGCAGGCAGAAAAAAAGAAATTCTAAAATGTTATCAATGTTTATTAATCTCTAGGAAAGGTACAGTGTCTCAGAATATTATAATGTAAGGCCAGAGGACAGTGAATGATCTAGAACCAATGATTAGTAGCAAGATTTTACTTTTGTACAGGGGTGTAGAGTATATAGACTCTATCATGTAATAGTCATATTAACTATTTCTGCTTTGTGGGGTGGGGAAAACAAGCAAACATTATTAGTACTGGTTTATAGAAGAAAGTCGAAGATTTAACCAAGATCTTACCATCTAATAAATGACAGAGCCTAGATAAGAAGGGAGGCCTTTGATTCCTTTTATGCACGTTTTTAGGAAGCTTAAAAACAAAAAAACATGCTTCAACATACTTTAATTTTCTGATCACCTCTTTGTGTGTGTGTGTGTTTAAGATTTCTGGTACTCATAATGTTTCCTTCATTTCTCTCTTGAATGAAGATAGTCTTCACGTGATTTTATTGCTGAGGGTTGGAGCTTCATCTGAGGCAAGAATCAAGGTTGAAGGCCAGGCAGGGAGTGGAAGAAGGTACTGTGATCTGGGGATTCACAGTTAGCAAAGTAGCAGTGTGGCATCTCCTTGTGCCTTTCTTCCATCATCACATCTCTGTCTCTGACAGAACTAGGCTGGGACAGGCTCTGGCTTTTCAAGACCCATGGGATTAGATTAGGTCCACCTGGATAATCCAGGGTAATAGCACCGTCTCAGGGTCCACACACTTAATCACAGCTGTGAAGTCCCCTTTACAAGGCTCCAGGGGTTAGTGTGTGGGCCTCTTTAGGGGGCTGTTATTGTGCCCACCACACCATCTTAGTCAATGGATGTGTTTCTGGTACTGTGTTCCCCATCACCCTCCGTCAGGTTTGGGAGTGCGTGCACATGACCATCTCTTTTTCCTCTCTTCTCTGTGTATGTTTGCCTTGGAAATGAACAGAGATCATTCTGTCGTTTTTGAGATTGCACCCAAGTACTGCATTTCAGACTCTCTTGTTGACTATGAAGGCTACTCCATTTCTTCTAAGGGATTCTTGCCCACAGTAGTAGATATAACAGTCATCTGAGTTAAATTCACCCATTCCAGTCCATTTTAGTTCATGGATTCCTAAAATATTGATGTTCACCCTTGCCATCTCCTGTTTGACCACTTCTAATTTACCTTGATTCATGGACCTAACATTCCAGGTTCCTATGCAATATTGCTCTTTATAACATTGGACTTTACTTCTATCACCAGTCACATCCACAGCTGAGCACTGTTTTCACTTTGGCTCCATCTCTTCATTCTTTCTGGAGTTATTTCTCTACTAATCTCCAGTAGCATATTGGGCAGCTGCTGACCTGGGGAGTTCATCTTTCAGTGTCCTATCTTTTTGCCTTTTCATACTGTTCATGGGGTTCTCAAGGCAAGAATACTGAAGTGGTTTGCCATTCCCTTCTCCAGTGGACCACGGTTTTTTCAGAACTCTCCACCATGACCCATCCATCTTGGGTGGCCCTACACGGCATGGCTCATAGTTTCATTGCGTTAGACAAGCTGTGGTCCATGTGATCAGTTTGATTTTATATATGTCTGTATGTGTGTGTACACATACATACATATATATTTTGTTTTCTCTTTTCATGGTGTATCTCTATTTAGCCCCCTTTTTACATTCTGTTTTTCCTTTGCCATATATTTCTTTTCTCCTTTATAATTCTTTCCCCCTCCTCTTTACCATTTTGTTTGCATTTCTTATATATTTGGCTATTTATGGCTGTTTTGAACTTGTTTTACCTTCCTATTCTTTTCTCTCTAATTTAATTTTCTTATCACTTTTCTTTAAGCCTCTTTGGTCTCTATTTTTGTACATCCTTGACCCAATATTTTTCTGTCCTTCTTCAACTTCCCCTCCTAACCCTCACTCTAATCCACAATTCTTATCTCCATGCACACATGTTTCACTTTGGTGGCTCCTTCAGCTTTGACTGTGCAGTTTAAATTTGAGCAGACAAGATAGGTGGAGAAGGAGACACAGCAGGGAGAAGTCACTGGTGCTGAGACTCACAACCTAGGCTTGTATCAGTTTGCCTTAGAAGGCCTCAAGTTCTACACACAAACTCAACCCTCTGGAGCTCCTGCTAAAATCTCTTAGGGAGACCTTGACAGACAAAAAGTACATAGTTATTGATTACACATATGTAAATATATCTATATGTTCAGTAGGAAGGGTCAGAATAGAATTTGGAGTAACCTAAAATATTTAGTATGGATTAAATTCTTTTCAGAGTAAATTTTACTACTTTTGCAACAACAGTGACAAGCTTTTAAAATATAAACATTCTATATCATTGCTTCCTCAGTTTATCTTTGTTTATTTTGTAGAATTCTAATAAAGTGAGCATTTGGTCAGCTGCAGAATTTATTTATGGCTATTGCTGATAATAATGTTACTGATAATGAAATGGAATTACACATGTGTAACTGAGGTTTTTAGTCTTTTTAGACCACAGACCTAATTCGTACAGAATAAGATCTCAGTTATACATTCTTCTCTCCATAGAAATGCTCATGTACAAAATTCTATATTCATTTTCAGGAGATTCCATTCATAAACTCATCCTATAATTATTTACTGAACATGTACAAAAAAACAAAACAGGGTTACTGTTCTAGGCATGATAGCTATGTCAGTGAATAAAAAGGTTACATCCTTTTTAGAGATCACAGAGAATAGGGAGATTGACAACAAATCAACAAACCGCTAATAAATAAGCAGACAGAATGACGGACCAGAGTTGGTAGGATGCTAAGGAAAGCTTTCTCAGAAGGTGATATTTCATCAGAGATGTGACATAATGGAAGAGCTGATTTTTAAAGAATGACTCAACTGTTGTAACATCTTGCTATCACTCAGGTTCCTGCGTAGGAAGTCATTTTAGATAGACAGACAAAGCCCTTTTTGTCTGTTAATGTGAAGAGCAGGTTTTAGTTTAAATTCTTACACATAGCCCTGAGTAACTAGAAATTAGCACATTCCAGGGAAGACAGACTCTTTCAAAGTTATTTGGTTTTCCAATTTGACTAAACAAACGTGATTAGCCATTAAAACCATAGCTCCAAAGATGATATTAGATTGCCCACTTCTCGGGAATTGACAGAAAAAATCATTGCAGATCAGTTTTGAAAAGGAAATTTTTAAAAGCTGACACCTTAAATTTTTACAGCATTGTTTGTGATGCTGGAAGTGTTTTATATTTGCTCTGTCCTAGTGAATAATCTTCCTTAGAGGTTTTCCAAGCTCCTGTTGTTTGAAACACCCCCAAAGGGCTGGAAAGACCAAATCTCTAACCTAGAGACAGGCTTTCTTAATATCTCAGTGGTGGCTCCCAAGTTTCTTACCAAGTAAGCTGCAGTCCTCTTGAATCCAGTTTTGGATTTTAAAGCTGCCCTGGGTTGACTCACTCTGTGTCTAGTACCACGGAGAGCATGTCTGGACTGTGGTGACTCTGAGAAGAGGGCTTCTCTCGAAACGCCCTTTGCCTCAGAAGGCCAAGATGTAGAGATATCTTCCGGGCCCTGTGGTTGTATCTTTGGACAATTTCCATGGGTCATTGGCCTTGACTCTGGTATTTTATGTTACACAGCTGAAAGGCAGATAATTGCTTGGTCTCAATTAATAACAAGAAATTGCTTAGACATTGAAATATTAATCAGAAGGGTGGGTGCTGCTCTTTTAATCAAACGCTGATTAATTTAATCCCAGTTGTATTTCCTAGAGGAAAGAGAAGTTTGGTTACAAACACCGTGTCTTATTTTTCATCATTCACGGTCCCACCGCAAAGGAAATAAATCACAAATCAAATTTACCTCACCAACACTACCTGTGCCCATGTTACTGTGGTGTTCACAGATGTTCAATCATCCCATTCCAGTGAAGCTCAAATGGGAAAAACTGGTTAAGCTGTATATATGCCTTTCATTTAAATTTCATCCTCAAAGTATGACCTTCAGAATGTCACATCTTGGGGAGTGAGGGTAAATTGCTCTTCATAGTGAAGGCAGAATTCCTTTCTGTTATTTATGTGCTTGAAATGCAAACTTCCTGTGCTCTAAATCCAGAGAGAAGGATTTAATTTTCAAAAGTTAAAAAGTTCTCTGGTCAAATGTTAAACCTTGTGCTTTAGAAATCTGGGCAAACATTGCTACCATTTTCTTTATTGCTTTATTCTTTTCTTTTGTGTGTGTGTCATTATTATGAACTTGAGAAAGCTAGTGATGTGGCATTTTTTCCCCAAAAGTGAAAAAAACACAATCTCTTGTTTTACATGAATTTGTTGGGCTGATTTCTCTCCTACTAACATTCACGTATTCTGGGATTGAGCATTGGCTACCATAAGCTCTTTACAGGGTCAATACTGACAGGCAGAGATTTAGCATTCTAACTAAAAAAATAGAGAGAGAGAAGTAAAAAAAAAAAACTAGAACTCATTCATATAAAAATTCAGAATATTAGAACCTTTAGTTTCATGTTTAGGAATTTTTATGAATAATTTTTATTTCAATATCTCCATATGGTAAGCATTTCTTGAGTCATTTTTTGCACCTGATAAAAGAGAAAGGAATAAAGCAACAATAGTTGTCTCGGCTTTTGTATTTCCAAAGTCATTTCTTAGCTTTTCAGTACAATTAGAATTGTAAATCATTGCACTAATTATTAATAATTTCTTAACTCTTAAGATGCACACAAAATGAGGAATATGAGATTAATACTCTCAACATGGAGATTTTAAAAAATAAAATCACTCTTTATCACTACCCACTTATATAGTTATAGATAGTGTATAGTTAATCACTGATTCATTAATTGGAAAGTATTTGTAGTAAGAAAAATAATATCTAGTTGTACATATTGGCATGAGGTAGTAAAAGTGGTAATAAAGAAATATAGATATTAATTATTTACTTTATTTACCTATAAAAATATACTTCTGTGGAATTTCCCATCAGATTTTCATGACACATCTAGATATCATGAAAATAAAGCTGTAGCAGATACTTGAAGGCCTTTGGAGGAGAGAGAAAGAACATTTCAAAAGCAGTTTGGATGTTAAGTTGCAAATTATTTATGGCAGATGGTCTTGTTTCTCTTTTTGTTTTATCAAATGTGAGTATTCGTGTCTTAAAATTAAAAGCAATACACCAAGTTTTTTTTTTCATTTAAATTTGGTTTTTCCTAATTGTTCTTGGTCCTCAAATAATTATACGTTTGCATTGTTTAAAAATATATAATGAGATACATTAAATCTAAATTGAGTAGATACAGGGACATTTCTTATGTTACAGAGAAGTCTTTTGGATGTATTTGTCTATTCCAAATTATTATTTTGATACTTAGGATGTGAGTATAAATTCAAGTGCTAGTATTTATTATATGCTTGCAGAAATCCAAGATACTGAATATCTATGTTACTACCTGTCTTTTCCCACTCAGTATGTAAAACTAGACATTATCTTTCTCACAAATAATATTTGATTCATTTGTCAGTGATTAACTATATACCAAAGGGATATTAATAGAGAAATTTTTTAAAAACTTCTTTGTACTAGCTTTTAATGTCATGTTAAGGATTATAATTATTTTAAATTATTGAAGATGTTTATGAATGCTTAAGTCAATTATTTGTCAGGGAAAGTTGAATTTTTTTAGTGGAGGACAGAGGAGCCTGGCATGCTGCAGTCCATGGGGTTGCAAAGAGCTGGAGATGACTTAGCAACTGAACAACAACACAACATAATATTTTAGTTAGTTAGAGCCAGATAGTAAATATTTTAGGTTTTTCTGGCCTTATGGCCTTTGTTACAACTCTGCCATTTTAGCACAAAAAACAGCCCTGAAAAATACATAAATGAATGTGCATTGTGGGTTCCAACCAAACTTTACAATAACAAGAGGGACTGAGTTTGGTTGATGGGTCATAGTTTGCCAGCTGCTAGCTTAGAGGATAAACAGCTGCATGCCTGTTGAACCAATTTGGTGAGAGAAACACTTGAGTGAACATCTTTATTTTGATGCTGCCCGTGTCTTGCTGTCCATTCTTTATCCCTCCAATAAGATAATAGAAATGTGCCAGAGGTTTTTCTCCCTGTCTACACAGACACCTTAGGAAATTTTTGAGATTTATGCACCAAGTGAGATGTCAGTGCCAAGTGCAACCCTGGTGGAAAAAAATATGTTAATTTTGCTCATCTTAATAAATACATTTCCTATTTCAGTCTTCCTGATAGTTGGGCCAGTCTTTATTATGAACATATTTTCAATTGTAGATGTCCTTTCAAAATGACCTGGCATCCAGGTGCCAAGATAGTTATCTCAGGATGGAGCATGATTAGCCTGTAGATAGTGATAGACTTCAGGAAACATTCCCAGGTAGCTCTTTGAACTCTCAATGGGAAAGCCATTTTCCTGTGTTCTCCATGCCATAGGTACTGTGGTAAAGTCCAGTGTTAAATGAATAAGTCAATGGATGAATCAACTGAAAAGTTTAGTCTACAGTGAGCTTTGAATTGTAGGAGGTAAAAGCACAGCACATTGTGACTTTGAATTCATCATCCAGTTTTACAATGACCAAATAGTCAGAGATAACTTTTCCAGTGAGAGAATTATCCGAGTTTCTGATCTTGCTTTTTCCCTTCCATTGTTGACTCTACCCAGAGAAAGAACATTAGTCCTACATTAGGACTGACATCAGAGGAAAGAGAAATGTTTATAGCTGGAGATGACCTTAAAGATGAGGAAGAGGATAATAATTTTGATGGCTGCAAGAATGATTGTGACCCCATTGATTTAAATAGCAAGTTATTGTTTACAAAATTCTATTTCAATCCTATCACTTTATGATAGTTAAAACAAAGATTCCGGTTATGTGACTTTTGAAAGACTAAAGGAAAGAAAGTGAAACTGAAATATTTGGAATTTTGCCTCCTGATACCCAGTTAGGAAAAAAAGGAGACAAAGTTTAAACCAAGATCTCGTTTGAAGAGTCTGTTCAACCCCCCTATTTTACTGATGTTCACTGTTTCTTCTACTGGTAATACTGAGTTTTAGAAGAGTTTTACAGTCAGATTGCTCATGGCTGCCTCTTCTGACACTTGACAACTGGGGAAGGCAGCCATGGTGTGGAGAACTGAACCTGCCCAGTGCCGATTGAACACCATGAACTGGAGTTTATCACCAACTTTCAGCTAAATGTTTGTTCCTGCTTTCCTGTGAATCTGTCCAAACATCAGAGTTTGTAACTCCTGCCTGTACTGGCAACTTGATAATTTAGTATACCCAAACGTCCGTTTTTAAGGAACGATTCATAGTCTTCATTACTTTCTGATGTTTATCTTGAGTACCTTCTAACGTTAAGCTTTGAGTAAAACGGAAGAAATGGCAGGGAAGTGATGGAATAGAGTGGAATGGGGAAGAAGGCAAACTGCATTTTAATTATTATGATGACAACAGTTTCAACTACCACCATTTTTTAATATTTTCAAGGGGTGAGAACAGGATTATTTACCATTTATTATCTTATATCATCCTCACACCATTCCCCTAAGATAGACCTTATTCTTTCTATCTTACCTGTAAGAAAACCGAGGCTTATAGAGATCAAGATTACATAGGTAATAAGCAATAGAGTCCGGATTTGACTTCAATGCTGTGACATCCACAGCACACGCTCATAAGCTTTAAGTGATACTATATCATAGTGGCTGGTCTCTACGTTGTGGCTAATTAGGAATCCTTGCAGACCCTCACCACTCAAAGTGTGACCATCAGGCCAGCAGTATCAGTATCATCTGGGAGCCAGTTGAAAAGGCAACATTTGTGTCCCCATCCCAGACTTGCTGAATAGAATCCAAATTTTCACAACAGCTCCAGGTGATACATTACACTTCAAAATTTGAAAACGGCTGGCTTAGGCTTTTTCATCGGAGAAGGCAATGGCAACCCACTCCAGTACTCTTGCCTGGAAAATCCCATGGACGGAGGAGCCTGGTAGGCTTTCTAATAGGAAGCATGATTTTAGAAATAAGAGTTAACCTTATGGAAGTCAAAAATTGAAAGCATCTTTGTTCTTTTTTCAGTCCTATATCTGAAGAAGTGATATAGTCTAACCTTTTCTAATTTAAAAATCTTAAAACAATTTCAAACAGATTACTGGAAGCTGAATCCAAATGTGATAATTAAGGCAAGTTAGAAGTTAGTATTGGAGGAGGGATAAGAATGCTGTTTTAGATGATAAGAAAATAAACTTGCCCTCTCTAATGTGTCACCTGGATCTTCTGACAGATATGGAACCATTAGCCAAATGGGCCATGATGAAACTTTGAATACATGTAAGCCTTTGAAAGTTCATTATCTTGTGGGCTTCAGAATGGAGTATTTATCTTAAGGGTTTGTCCACCCTGATCTGTACCTCATAAATGAAAACACAACGTGTGCATCCTCAATGCTGAAAAATAAACAACAACCTCATTTTTTTGTAAACAGTACTGCGATATGCTTAGTGAGATTTACAGATGCATCCGTTTAGATAAACCATAAGAATCCTTTATTTTCTCCTCTAGAAGCACCACGTTTTTTTAACTTATTTTTTAAAGTTGAAGTATCGCTAATTTACAGTGTCATGTTAGTTTCGAGTGTATAGCAAAGTGATTCATACACACACACACACACACACACACACATATATATATATATATATATATCCTTTTTCAGATTCTGTTCCATTATATGATAGATTATTGCAAGATATTGAGTACAGTTCCCTGTGCTATACAAAAATCTTTACTAATAATCGGTCCATATGTGAGACCCATGGCCTTGTATACTACATAAAAAATTCATTTTATTACCAGCACTCCTTTCCAGCACCTGGAATAACTCTAGTACATAGTATGGAATCAATTAAAATTTGTGGGGTGAGTAAATGAATCAATTGGCTTTTTAGAGATGCTGAAGAAAAAAAAAAGCACTATCCATCATTCCTATTTTAGTTCTTCAGAGTGCAGAATTGCTCCAATACAGCTCACATAGATAGTTCCGGGTCAGTACAGGAAACAAGAAAGGAGAGGGCAAAGGCTGACTTGAGGCTTTGCCAACTGTCTCTTCTATTCTTGTCTTGTTTCCTTCATTTGGAGAAGCAGATGTGCCTGCCTGATAGGGTGGAAGCCCTAAAGCTTCAAGATCTGGAGGTAACAACATCCTGGTCTCTCAGACTTCCTGGGTGATTCATTGGCCAGCCACAACTGTGAGATTCATCACTTCCAGAAACCCAGCCCCAGCAGTGCTCTTATGAAATGGGCTTATGATCCAGAGCAAGGGACAATAATTGGCAAATTATGGATAGCCATATTGTCTATGCATAATACTTCATAAGCTTAAACCAAGCTAATTTTAAGCTTGAAATATTCCTTTGTTATAGATAGTTTCATTTGAAAGCACTGTGTCAATTTGTCTTGTGGCAAAAGATCCATCACAAATGAAATTCAAATGAGCTGCCAGGCCCTATTTCTTTCAATCTCAGAGGCAAAGAATTTGTCTTCCTACCCAAATTCCATGCAATCATGCTTCTTCAGGGTCAGCTCTAGATAGTATCATCTCATTTTCTTCTAGCTTCAGCTTCTCTTCTACACACTTAATTATCTCCCCATATCAAAACCTTTCCTTGAGCAAACCTCTCCTGAAAGCCATCTTATCTGTTTTTTTTATAGCTAACACTTTGCATAAAGGTAGTTTATACTCAAAACTACTTCACATACTCATCTCTATTCACTTCTCAATCCTCTGCCAGCTGGCTTTCACCCTATCACTCTCTTGATTCTGCTTTTTCCAAGGTTATGGACGACCTCATTGCCAGTTCAGGAAGATGAGTCCTTATTGCATTTAAGCCCTGTGGCCTTTGAATTCAGCTCTGTTTCTCCCTGGCAACCTCTTTTCCTCCTTTTTCCATAGCTCCTTTATTTCTCTCCCTACATTCCAAGGCAATACATCTTAATCACCTTTGCAGGCATCTTTCCCTTCATTTGTTCTTAAACACCTTTCCATTTCAGCCTTCTTCACTTAACACTGTACTCACATTCCCTTCACTGTTGTTAATTCCATGGCTTCTGCTACCATTTACTTTGTTTCAGGATCTCTTGTGTTGCAGAGAATAGAGACATGCTTGGTTATTTTAGATAGTAAAAATTCATCATAAAGTTATAAGAGAAGGAATGGAAGAGGAGAAAAATCTCTTAGTACTTGGGAGCACTGGAATACCACTCCAGGCAGGACCCAAAGGAACTCATCACTGTGCAAAACTTGAGTCTTTAATGATGGTGGACATTTACCAGGCTGTAGACTCAACTTCACCTACCCACTCACTATTTCAGTCTCTTGCTTTCTCTCCCTCCCTTTGCCTCTCCCGCATCAACCCCCCTCTCTCTTCTTTAGCCATTTCTTCTCTCTAGTCTGTATATCTTGACTCTCCTCTTTCCCACAAGGTTTCTCTTCATCTGTGTTATCTGCTGTTTCCTTCTTTCTGCTGTCTTTGACAACTCATAGTTCTCTGAGTTCTTTATTCTCTAAGGTAAAACATTGCTGTCATGTTTATATTTGCCTTCTGACTGCTTTCAGTGACTTCTGAAACTCGGTAGAATATATACATATATACATGTGTATAAAGAAATGAAAGAAGGAGGGAAAGAAGGAAGGAATGCAACTCTGAATGAGATCGACCCATTTCATCTTTGTGTCCTCAGTGGCTGCCCAAGGTATTGAAAGGTTGCTGTTAGGAGCCATGAATAACACTGGGATCCATGGCCTCTGGAGGAGAGGAATTCAACCCAGGGCCAGTGATGAGGCTTGATCTCTCAGAGCTTTTTATGTAATAAAATTGTATTAAAGTATAAAAGGGGCTTCCCTGGTAGCTCAGCTGGTAAAGAATCCACCTGCAATGCGGGAGATCTGGGTTCAATCCCTGAGCTGGGAGGATCCCTTGGGGAAGGGAGCGGCTACCCACTCCCGTACTCTGGCCTGGAGAATTCCATGGACTGTTTATCCATGGGGTCGCAAAGAGTCGGATATGGCTGAGCGACTTTCACTTTCAAAGTATAAAAGAGATAGCGAAAGCTTCTGACACAGACATCAGAAGGGGACCAAAAGAGTGCTTCTGTGTTAGTTTTTAGCAAAGAGTTATATACCTATTACCAAGCTGCTAATTAGAAAAAAGAAAACGCCTCAGAACTGAGAGAGTTGCACCAGGCCCCTCACCAGCAACATGCATTTTGAGATAACGTTGGCACAAGTGAGTCAATCTGGGCCATAAGACAATTGACATGAATCTTGAAATAAGGCAGATTTCTAAGCAAATGCATAGTTCATTAACATACCTTAGGAAAGACATTTCCATGAGGAAAACGCATTGGTTAGCTCAAGGTTTGAGATAAAGTAAGTTCAGGTGGAAATAGGTGTCGCCATGACAACACAGGATTAGCCGAGAAAAGAAAAAAAAAAAAAATCTGCCATTTGCAGTTTTATTTCCTCCTGCCGCTTGGGGACCCCCAGCTTCCCAACTGAGGCTGTTAACACTCTCAATATAACAGTTGCCAGTTATTGAGCACCTACTGTATATCTGACATTATGTCATTTATATGTATTTCTGACATTCACACACTCCTAAAAAAAGATGGTATTTTCCTTTCTTTTTAAACATATAAGGAAACTGTGGCACTCAGAGACTAAATTACTTGCTCTAGATCATTGTGCCAGAAATGGTGAAGCCAAGATTTCAAAACTGTTATGTTTTCTAGGACAAATTTGAGTACCTGAGTAAATGAATGCAGTATGGTTTCCTGTATTCATTTTTAAATAAAACAAGGAGTAACCAAAGTATATTTTGATAATAGTGATTGAACAATAATTGATTGGTTGTTTATATCACTAGAATTTTTAGCTTGTGAAGATACAGACAAGAGGAAGAAGTAACTGTCTTCAAATTAGGAAGGCCTATGGGCTAGGTTGAATGAATTAGAGGGGATTCAGCTACAAGTACCAGAATACTGTCTCTCCAACATAATGGAATAGCAATGAGATTGCAGTCTAATATAATAAGAATTTCAGAGTGGCATGGGATCCTTGGACAGAATATTAGAGTGGCCGATCTTTCCCCCTGCAGGCTCTTGAATGCTCCGTGTGTTGGCTTTACTCTTGGGCTTGCAGCAAGATGGCTGCCTCAGTCCCAGACATCACATTGACAGTAACAGTGACTGGAAGAAGTACAGGCCATCTCTTCCTTTCTCATTCTTAGCTAGAGACTTTCCTAGAAGCTTCTTCATATCTCAGTGGCCGAAATTTGGTCACATGCTGTGGCAATGACTGCCAATCACTGCCCCTTCTCCCCACCCACCTGTCACTGCCTCCCATACAGCTAACTGTGGCCATGTAACTAAGTCCCCACTAATGAGGGCCTCCTGTTGGCTAAAGTACAAATATACCGTCCAGAGCTCAAGCAGCCGTGTTGGACTTGATAGTCAAGTAAGCTCGTGTGAGGCTCATCCCTGTGCCGTGGCAGTGCCCCAGGTTGCCTAACAGCGCTTTCTTTTCCCCTAGAGGGAATTATACTTGCATCTTATTGAGAGCCACAGTTCTTTCTGTGTCTTGCTCTTTTTCTAATTGTTATAGGATTTAACTTAATGTGCTATCCATTTCCCTTCTTAAAACAATCCTGGCAAATGCAGTGGTATAATTGCAACTTACTAAAAACAATGAGGATCTGTCAGATGGACCCATCTAACAATGAGATGGGTCATCTCCCCTTTGTCATTTGGGGGAAGATTAAATAGCCAAACAGTGTCAGGCCTCTATTTGGAAGGAGTGGGGAAGGGGAAATGACTGTTGGATCAGCAACAGAGGCTGCTAACCAAGTTAAGTAACTTTCCCAAGGTCATGGATAAATACTGGTAGAAGAGAACTTCTAATTCAGGTTGTCTAGAAGCAAGTTCAGTGGACTTTACCAGCGGAGGTTAGTTGACAATTTGTCATTGATACTACAAAGGAACTTCATACATATCTGGGAGATAACACCCCAACATCTATTACTTTATTCCCTCTTACTAAGATATAAATGGTTTGCAGTTACCTCTGCATTGGTGAGAATTGGCAACCCTCTCCAGTGCTCTTGCCTGGAGAATCCCATGGACATGGGAGCCTGGCAGGCTACAGTCCATGGGGTTGCAAGAGTCGGACACGACTTAGCAGCTAAACCACCACCATGTAATTGTTACCTGCACAGAAAAATAGCAGGCAGAGCAGACCACCTCAGAGTTGTGTACTTGGCCAAGTAGTAATTTGCCTTGCTAATGTTGTTTGCCTGAGGTAAATGCTAAAATAGCCTGTATTCCTAGCACGGAAACTGGGCAGAGTGAGGACTGATGTGAACTGGGATTGTTTTGAGTTGTGAAAGGAAGGCAGCTCTAACGTGTGTTTGTGGGCTTTTTACAGTTTGGAACTAGTTTGAAAAACAACCCACATTGCACCATGCTTGTGGATTTCCTTGTCAACACTCCTGATGCTGACCCTAGAGATTTCATTTCCCTTAACATGCTTAACATCCATTCGGGGATAAGGCATAACACTTGGATTTTAAGGGTAGTGGTCTTGTTAGTGATTTGTGGAGCTCAGTAGCCATTTCTAAATGCAAAATCAGTAGGGATGACACTGCTCAAAGATCTTGTACCTCAACTTTATTTTCTATGATGTTTTTTCTTTTTGTTGTAAGAGGACCTTCAAAGTGAAGTATCAGAGGGAATGTGTTTGTATATTCTCTTCGTCAACTAAGGATGTAGAAAAACAGTTTGCATTTGTTAATGGTATTTGTATAAGATTCAAAGTCACATTTTATCTGTGTGACTGACTGGTAAATTGCTAATGGTCTTCAATCCCAGTGGATTTTTACAAAATAATTTCACTGAAGCATCTTCTTAGAAGACAAGGGAAGGAAAATTGTTTTAAAGTGTGAAGCAATGCAGTGCACAATTACAGGGTTTAATAATGCTTATATTAAGGTAGCTCGGAATAGTGAATGTATTGAAATACAGTGTTCGGAAGTTTGCTGCTGAACAAATCTTTTAGTATATGTTACATGAGATTTGGAGGTTATAATTTTAATATTTATGAGCAAGACTGTTTAGTTACCTTTAACTTTCCTTTAAGAGATATTTGCAGAATTAATGAATTTGTTAATTATAAATGTTCCTCATTTTCTAATTAAGTTTCTTCTTTTATTCTGTGTGATTATATGTATTCTGGAATATTTCTAAAAAAGTTGCACATAAAAAGGTTTTTATGACATCACTAATTCCAGTTGGTACATTTGTATTACTAATCAATGGAGAATTTACCCATTCTTTTACATAGTTTTTTTCTAAACTAAGATGAATTTATTTTTAGGAAGATAAATACATAGGATTTAATTTTGAGTTTCTGCAGGACTTTCCATTAAACTGTTACTAGACATGAATTGATGACCTTTATGATGATAAAACAGAATGAAATAACCTTAACTGATTTTTCTCTTATAAAAAAGCAATAGAATTACTAAATTATGGGAGACTTTACAAAAGGACTGAGATCATTTATGGCTGTATGAGGAAAACAAGATATAATTAAGAGAAGCATTATCATATGACCTAGAAATACCACTCCTGAATGTATTCCTAAGAGAAATGAAAATGTATGTCCATACAGAAACATGTATATGAATGTTCATGGCAGCATTATTTATAATAGCCACAAAATTGAAAGAATCTAAATGTCCATCAAGTGATAAATGGATAAGCAAATGTGATATATGCATATAATAGAATTCTATTCAGTCACAAAAAGGAATGATAAATGTTACAACATGGATGAGACTTGAAAACATCACACGAAGTAAAGAATGTAAACACAAGAGGCCCACACTGTTCGACTGCATTTATATGCAATACCCAGAACAGGCAAATCCACAGACAGTGAAAGGAAATTCATGGTTGCCAGGGACTGGGGGAGATGGGAATGGGGAGTATGTGTTATTGAGTATGGGTTTCTTTGGGGGTGATGAAAATGTTCTGAAATTGATTGTGGTGATTGTTGCACAAGTCTATGAATATACTAAAACCCATTGAGTTGCACACTTTCAGTTCAGTTCAGTCGCCCAGTTGTGTCCGACTCTTTGCGACCCCATGGACTGCAGCACACCAGGATTCCCTGTCCATCACCAACTCTTGGAGCTTGCTCAAACTCATGTACATAGAGTCAGTGATGCCATCCAACCATCTCATCCTCTGCTGTCCCCTTCTCCTCCTGCCTTCAGTCTTGCCCAGCATCAGGATCTTTTCCAATGAGTCAGTTCTTCACATCAGTTGGCCAAAATATTGGAGTTTCAACTTCAGCATCTGTCCTCCCAGTGAATATTCAGGACTGATTTCCTCTAGGATGGACTGGTTTGATCTCCTTTCAGTCCAAGGGACTCTCAAGAGTCTTCTCCAACACCACAGTTCAAAAGCATCAATTCTTCGGCGCTCAGCTTTTTTTATGGTCCAACTCTCACATCCATACATGACGACTGGAAAAACCATAGCTTTGACTAGACAGACCTTTGTTAGCAAAGTAATGTCTCTGCTTTTTAATATGCTGTCTAGGTTTGTCATAGCTTTTCTTCCAAAGAGCAAGCGTCTTTTAATTTCATGGCTGCAGTCACCATCTGCAGTGATTTGGGGGCCCCCAAAATAAAGTCTGTCACTGTTTCCATTGTTTCCCTATCAATTTGCCATGAAGTGTTGCACACTTCAAATTTGTTAATTTTATGGTATGTGAATTATATCTCAATTTGAAAAAAAAAATCATAGTGAAGACCCAAGTTTGAAAAGAAGCATACCTGGTTGGTACTTCTAGCTCCTTTGTTCATATAGCAGGTATTTATTAGGAAAATTGCTGTGTCCCTAGGACACTACTGGTCATGACTTATAGATATCCAAGGTACTACTTGGGCTTTAAATGACTTATTAGCACAGAGGAGAGATGCTTTTTGGCATTCAGACAGTCCTGTGCCACTAGCCAGAGGGACTCCATACCTGAGAATACTGCAAACTTGGGGAAAGAAAGGAGAAAAAGTACTATAGCTATTTGAATGCAGTGGATAGAATTAGAAGTCTGATCAACTGACCAAAATACATATCAGATTTGAAGACCAATAAAGAAAGGAGCCAAATTCTGAGAGTGTAGGGTGCAGATTTCTCTAACTGTATCCCTCATCTAACTTGAAGAGAGTTTCCCACCAACTGAATGAGAGAAAAGTCAAGAATCCCGTGAATCAGAGCCCCTTGGATTTCATCCATCCTCAATGCTCTGGCAGTGATTAAGTCCAATGATGAAATGTGAAGAATGATGCATTGTGTATGTATCTGTTATTTTCATATTAATTATAAAAGGTGACTAAAAGAAAATGACTTCCCAATTCAGTGCAGTTTGGGGTTCGGTTATAAGCATGCTATTGCAATTAAAATCCACAGTGAAATACTCAGAGACTGCAGGAGAGAATGCGGTAGCATTCTCAGTTGACCTGAACTATCATCTACTGGCAGGTAATATAGCTATGATGAAATTCCCCAGCAACAAAAGGTGAAAACAAATTAATTAGAGGCACAGTCTCAGTTAGTACTAAGTGTATTACCAACATAGGAATAAAGAGGCAAAGGGAATATTTGAAGATATCATGCCTTCTAACAAATATGCCCTGTGATAATGTTCTAAACTTGTTTAACACTATAACGTCATTTTCCTCATTTCTGGGTCAAAGCAAGGTGGATATTTTATGTTATTTAATTATGTGATAAATTCTCAATTTCTTTTGATGTAATTTAACTATGTAGTGAATAGATGGATGTAAATCTTCTAGAAAGTTTTATTAGATATTAAAATGTGCACATAATAAAATATATGCCATGTATCTTAGAATGTTATATCAAGTAATTATATTAAATCACTACAGTATTGAATCACAGTCTAGCAAAATTCATTAATGTCCCACCAGATATAAAAAAGTATAACAATGTTTTTCAAAAAGCAAAAAATTTAGCAGTGATGAAAGTGTTTAAGGAAAAAACCCTAGGGAATTCCCTGGCAGTCCAGTGGATAGAATTCCATGCTTCCACTGAAGGGGAAACAATTGGGGAACTAAGATCCTACATGCCGAATGCATGGCATGGCCAAAACAAACAAACAAACATATTGATACTATGATATTTTGCCACAAAACAGCCAAAGCAATTTTTATCATTCTGACATCAAAATACTTCCAGTCAGGTTAGAGTCATACACCCTAGTGAAAGCAGTCAAGCAAATAGCCACTTTATCAAACCAGTTTCCACTGCTGGCTGATTATTCCTCATTCTTTAACCTGAATCCCCTGAAGAAAAAATGGAAAGTTAACCAAGCAGCAAGTGGTTGGTGAACACCTACCACATGGCTACTACCTAAGATATTGTAGGGAACATGGAAAAGCATGAGGCATCATTCCTAGGACCAGCCTTAAAATTCTAAAGTTTGGTTCAGGCCTTTATTAATTAATTAGCATGAATCCACTTATCATGGAGAATACACCACTTGCTACACACCTCAGCCACACAAAGCCATCAATAAATTTCTTCTCTCTCATTTTTAAGCATCCTCTTCTCCCTTAATGAACCCTTGCCTCTTCTTCATGAAGGGAAGTGAAACTCGCTTAGTCGTGTCTGACTCTATGTGACCCCATGGACTGCATAGTCAATGGAATTCTCCAGGCCAGAATACTGGAGTGGGTAGCCTTTCCCTTCTCCAAGGGATCTTCCCAACCCAGGGATCGAACCGAGGTGTCCCACATTGAAGGCAGATTCTTTACCAGCTGAGCCACAAGGGAACCCCTGGGGTTTTTTATGCCTCTTCTTCATATATTTCATCAAAACAGTGTAGGAGAATTGAATCTTGGTGGTGCAACCTCAGAGATCATGTACTTGGCCTCTCACCCAAAGTAGGAATCCATTTTATCTACACTGGTAATAGATGATCAAATGGTTAGCTACATGAACCTCTGAATTTAAAGAGTTCTCTTCCCCCTAAGCCACTTATCCTTGGGTAAATGTTTTCTTTAGAAAGAATCTCCTGGGGAAAGGTCCAGGCCTACTCCCAGGAATTCCCATTCAGTCATTTGAAATCTGCTCTCTTGAAAGATAGGCCAGATGTACTACTGAATTCCCTTGATGGCCACTCAAATATTTTAAGCCAGCATTTCTCGTACCTCACAGTCTCTGCCACTCCAGACTGTAATGTGTGAAAGTCTCTCAGTTGTGTCTGACTCTTTTCGACCCCAGGGACTGTAGTCTGCCAGGCTCCTCTGTCCATGGACTTCTTCAGGCAAGAATACTGGAGTGGGTAGCCATTCCCTTCTCCAGAGGATCTTCCCAACCCAGGTATTGAACCCAGGCCTCCTGCATTGCAGGCAGATTGTTTACCTTCTGAGCCACCTGGGAAGTCTCACCACTCCAGACTAAACAGACTCAAATCCATTTGTGAAATTAATAGATTTATTAATGATGATATATCTAGAACTTTCTCTCCCCCATCCACACTGCTCCCTTCAGGGCTTGCTGGATGGGTCAATGTCTTCCAAAGGTGTGGCCTCCAGAACACAGTTTGATGCTCCAGGAGTGCCCTGACCTGAATGGAGTACATTGCATTACTATTTTTATCAGGTTGGATTCTAAAGTTCTTTTCATGCTGCCCAAGTTTCCGTTACCTGGTTTAGCACTTTTGTCAGACTTCATTTGAGCTTCGTGGACAATCTAAGAGCTCTACCTCTTCCTCAAATGGCTTCTCTATCCCAAATTAATTTTCAGTTCAGTTCAGTCGCTCAGTTGTGTCCGACTCTTTGTGACCCCATGAATCGCAGCACGCCAGGCCTCCTTAAATGCAGACTTCTCTCTAATTTTTTTAATCTTTTTGTCTTAGTCTCATTCTAAACTTTTGATCTAATTAAATTATTATAAGTTTAAATTATAGTTTAAAACACTAATTCTCTCTCCTATTATCTATTCTTTCTAGTTATTAGTACATGATATTCATAGTTTTTACATCCATTTGAATGTGTAACCATTTCTGCTACATGTTATATCTGGTAAATTTCAAAAAAAAAAAAAAAAAATGGCTCAGACGGTAAAGTGTCTGCCTGCAATGTGGGAGACCCAGGCTCGATTCCTGGGTCAGGAAGATCCCCTGGAGAAGGAAATGGCAATCCACTCTAGCACTCTTGCCTGGAAAATCCCATGGACGGAGGAGCCTGATAGACTACAGTCCATGGGGTCGCAAACAGTCGGACACAACTGAGCGACTTCACCTTCACTTTCACTTTCACTGAAATTGGTCATTTACCTAAACCTTTTGGAGTCATCCGTGCGGAAAATATATTGAGGCTGATATACTACTGGGGCACCCCTGTAAATACAAGAACTATATATTACTGTGTTTACCTTTGAGTTTACTCTATCATAGGGCACATTCCTTTCTTAACTAAAATCCTATAATTAATAGTCAAAATGGTGATGATGGTGTAGTAGTAGTGGTAGTAATGATGATTATAATGATAGTAATGATGATGATGGTGATTGTGGTGATGGTGGTTGTGTCTCTTTCTAGATGCCAGGTTCTGTCTTAAATGCTTGGCAATTATTATCTCATTTAATCATCACACCAATCTTGTAGGGTTAGGTGTTATACACTGACCCTCACCAGTTTGGGCATTCACAACTATTAGATTCTCTTTGGTAGATAAGTAAAACCACTGAAGAACTGTGAGATGGTAAAGGCTACCTACCCACTCCACCATATCACTATGTGTGTGTGTGTGTGTGCAGGTGCTAAGTTGCTTCAGTCATGTCTGACTCTCTGCAACCCACTGGACTGCAGCCCTCCAGGCTCCTCTGTCTATGGGATTCTCCAGGCAAGAATACTGGAGTGAGTTGCCATGCCCTCCTCCAGGTGTGTAAGTACATGTTCATTTCAGTTCAGTCACTCAGTCATGTCCTACTCTTTGCAACCCCATGGACTGCAGCATGCCAGGCCTCCCAGTCCATCACCAGCTTAGAGTTTACTCAAACTCATGTCCATTGAGTCAGTGACGCCATCCAACCATCTCATCCTCTGTTGTCCCCTTCTTCTCCTGACTTCAATCTTCCCCAGCATCAGGGTCTTTTCCAGTGAGTCAGTTCTTCGCATCAGGTGGCCAAAGTATTGGAGTTTCAGCTTCAGCATCAGTCCTTCCAATGAATAATCAGGACTGATTTCCTTTACGGTTTGATCTCCTTGCAGTCCAAGGGACTCTCAAAAGTCTCCTCCAACACCACAGTTCAAAAGCATCAATTCTTTGGTGCTCAGCTTTCTTTATGATCCAACTCACATCCATACATGACTACTGGAAAAACCATAGCTTTGACTGGATGGACATTTGTTGGCAAAGTAATGTCTCTGCTTTTTAATATGCTATCTAGGTTGGTCATAAGCTTTCTTCCAAGGAGTAAGCATCTTTTAATTTCATGGCTGCAATCACCATCTGCAGTAATTTTAGAGCCCCCCAAAATAAAATCTATCAGTGTTTCTACTGTTTCCCCGTATATTTGCCATGAAGTGACAGGACTGGATGCCATGATCTTAGTTTTCTGAATGTTGAGTTCTAAGCCAACTTTTTCACTCTCCTCTTTTACTTTCATCAAGAGGCTCTTTAGTTCTTCACTTTCTGCCATAAGGGTGGTGTCATCTGCATATCTGAGGTTATTGATATTTCTCCCAGCAATCTTGATTCCAGCTTGTGCTTCATCTAACCCAGTGTTTCTCATGATGTACTCTGCATGTAAGTTAAATAACCAGGGTGACAATATACAGCCTTGATGTACCCCTTTCCCTATTTGGAACCAGTCTGTTGTTACGTGTCCAGTTCTAACTCTTGCTTCTTGACCTGCATACAGATTTCTCAATAGGCAGGTCAGGTGGTCTATTCCCATCTCTTTCAGAATTTTCTAGTTTGTTGTGATCCACACAGTCAAAGGCTTTGGCATAGTCAATAAAGCAGAAATAGATGTTTTTCTGGAACTCTCTTGCTTTTTCCATGATCCAGCAGATGTTGGCAGTTTGATCTCTGGTTCCTCTGCCTTTTCTAAAACCAGATTGAACATCTGGGAGTTCACGGTTCATGTATTGCTGAAGCCTAGCTTGGAGAATTTTGAGCATTACTTTACTAGCATGTGAGATGAGTGCAATTGTGCAGTAGTTTGAGCATTCTTTGGCATTGCCTTTCTTTGGGATTGGAATGAAAACTGACCTTTTCCAGTCCTGTGGCCACTGCTGAGTTTTCCAAATTTGCTGGCATATTGAGTGCAGCACTTTCACAGCATCATCTTTGAGGATTTGAAAGAGCTCAACTGGAATTCCATCACCTCCACTAGCTTTGTTCGTAGTGATGCCTTCTAAGGCCCACTTGACTTCACATTCCAGGATGTCTGGCTCTAGGTGAGTGATCACACCATCGTGATTATCTGGGTCATGAAGATCTTTTTGTACAGTTCTTCTGTATATTCTTGCCACTTCTTCTTAATGTCTTCTGCTTCTGTGAGGTCCATACCATTTTTGTCCTTTATCAAGCCCATCTTTGCATGAAATGTTCCCTTGGTATCTCTAATTTTCTTGAAGAGATCTCTAGTCTTTCACATTCTGTTGTTTTCCTCTATTTCTTTGCATTGATCGCTGAGGAAGGCTTTCTTATGTCTCCTTGCTATTCTTTGGAACACTGCATTCAGATGCTTATATCTTTCCTTTTCTCCTTTGCTTTTCGCTTGTCTTCTTGTCACAGCTATTTGTAAGGCCTCCTCAGACAACCATTTTTCTTTTTTGCATTACTTTTCCATGGGGATGGTCTTGATCCCTGTTTCCTGTACAATGTCACGAACCTCCATCCATAGTTCATCAGGCACTCTATCAGATCTAGTCCCTTAAATCTATTTCTCATTTCCACTGTATAATCATAAGGGATTTGATTTAGGTCATACCTGAATGGTCTAGTGGTTTTCCCTACTTTCTTCAATTTCAGTCTCAATTTGGCAATAAGGAGTTCATGATCTGAGCCACAGTCAGCTCCCGGTCTTGTTTTTGCTGACTGTATAGAGCTTCTCCATATTTGGCTGCAAATAACATAGTCAATCTGATTTCAGTATTGACCATCTGGTGATGTCCATGTGTAGAGTCTTCTCTTGTGTTTTTGGAAGAGGGTGTTTGCTATGACCAGTGCTTTCTCTTGGCAAAACTCTATTAGCCTTTGCCCTGCTTCATTCTGTACTCCAAGGCCAAATTTGCCTGTTACTCCAGGTGTTTCTTGACTTCCTACTTTTGCATTCCCATCCCCTATAATGAAAAGGACATAGTTTTGGGGTATTAGTTCTAGAAGGTCTTGTAGGTCTTCATAGAACCGTTCAAGTTCAGCTTCTTCAGAATTATGAGTCAGGGCACAGAGTTGGATTACTGTGATATTGAATGGGTTGCCTTGGAAACAAACATAGATAATTCTGTTGTTTTTGCATCCAAGTACTGCAATTCAGACTCTTTAGTTGACCATGATGGCTACTCCATTTCTTCTAAGGGATTCTTGCCCACAGTAGCAGATATAATGGTCATCTGAGTTAAATTCACCCATTCCATTTCATTTTAGTTCACTGATTCCTAAAATGTTGGCGTTCACTCTTGCCATCTTGTATGTATATGTATGTGTGTGTGTGTGTGTGTGTATAACCATTTATTAGCCAGTTGGCATCACATATTGAACCTATTTTGTTAGCTTGACAACAACAGTAAAAATGTTAGATGCCCTGTCCTTTCAGGTATTCTGAGCATCTCTTTGCATGAAAAGTATACCCGATGCAGTCACAAAAGATGATTGTCTTGTTAGAAATCCTAGACCCTTTATTGGCGAAGGTACACCACTGTATGGGCATACCTTCCCCAATGATGAGGTAAAGGAGACTGACCTAAAAGTAAGTAGAACAATTAGGGAAGAGGGAATCGAAACAAGGAGTGAGGGAATCAGGGTAAAATTCATTTGGGCCACGTGTCAGATATTCAAACTCATCCTAAACTTGATGTGATCAACTGTTGAGAAATAAGTGTGGCCCTTGGGACACCTGAGCCCAGGTTGACATACATGCCACCCATAATTTTTTTTTCAGTATAGTGGCAGTTTTACTGTTGCCTGAGACAGATTGCTTCTGGTCAAATGAGGATACTCCAGCAAATACATCAACACTGAAGACTTCTAAGCACTCATCAAGCTGGGTAAATTCCCTGAAAAGAAGGAGCTTAGTTTTCAGGGTGACTTGAAATTAGAACTTTGTTCCCCACTGTTTTTATCTTAAAATACTTTTGCCTGGGAGAAAGCACTGTGTGAAATTAATACCTTCTCCAGCTCCACACCAGCATGCAAGTTAACCTAACTTGGATGGGGAAATTCTTTCTTGCTGTCTTTCCAAATGTCTTAAGAGAACCCCTTTGGAGGGGCGGGGCTTACCTTTGTGTATTGATCAGACTGAATATGTCAAGGAGCTCTGTCTACCCCGGAGGGCAGATTTTTGTTGAAACATGTGCAATAGTGCCAAGGATAGTGCATTTCACAACTGAAGCAGATGTGCATACTTATAACTTACCTTCAGTTTGGAAACGTGTTACTTAGTAAGGCTCTAATTTCTAATTAGCTACCCATGGATGGCTGTGGAACTGAATATGGTTGTACTCATTAATACACTTTGAAGGCATTTTTCAGGTGGGTTAATATCTACATTATATGGACAAATTGTATGTATTCATACACATATACACAGTATATATACATCTGCCTGAGTAAACATATTTTGTATACTTAGTACAAAGTATACATATATTGATATTTGATATGCCAACTTGAAAGATCATTCTTGGGCATTTATTTTAAGAACTAAACTCAAGTCTGCTCTTACTTCACTTTGGATTCTCCATGGTGCTAGAATATTTTATCCTTTGGATGGTTAAGTGAGAAAGATTTAACAACAAAGCTGGAGTGTCATTTATGGCTCTGTATTGGAGAATTAAAGGAGTTGATTCAGGTTGCTGAAATCTCTCTTCTGGCCCTCTCCCTGGAAGACAAGTCACCACAGTGAGCTTGATCCCTGTCTTTGCCCTTGCCTTTTGCTTAATGACTCTGAGTATGTGACATAAGATAGCACATCTGGAAGACCCTCTGCTCTTTCATACACTACCCTGATCTTCGATGGTTCCTATGCTGTCTTTAAGTAAATAATAAAGGCCTTGGCTTCTTTTGCTAGATCAACTGAGGGTATACTGGATATACGTGCTTCTGTAGATCCATTGCTTCATTTGGACTGGTTAACAGTGTGTGTTTTTAAGGTGCCTAGGCTGGGAATATCCTTCATTTCCTAGTGTAATTATCCAACATCTCCTCTGTTGCCTTATTAGCTGTGTGTGGGGGGGGGGGCACTATTTGAAATTGTTTTATCAGTTTGTACCTAATTCTTCCTGCCATTGATGAGAGCAGTATCTTTTGCACATGTTTCACTAATATAAGAGGACTATTATGTAACAGTGAGTTTCTCTGTTGATTCGAACATGATGTTACTTAGGTCCCAAGTCTAAACTTGATTCTGGAGTAGGAAATGGCAACCCACTCCAGTATTCTTGCCTGGAAAATTCCATGGACAACAGAGTCTGGTGGACTACAGTCCATGGGGTTTGCAAAGAGTCGGACACGACTGAGAGCACACGCATGCACACACTAATCTTGATTATGATTCTTTCACTTCCTGTCCCATACTTTGCCTCGTTGTCCCACAGTTGTCTTTTGGACTTGGGAGAGTCAGTTAAGAATGAGGATTAACAAGAGCAAATCAATCCCCACAATCAAGTACAAGCAAGAGAACACCATTTAGAGTACAGAGCTCAGGCCTGGATATGGTTCATCTTTTCCTCAAGAGAAGACAGACATTTCTGTATAGATGGAAACGTATTTGCATGGAGCATTGTATAGTGCAGTGTGTATGTGTGCATGTATGTGAGGTGTCTATATGCATGTACATGTGTGCATCATGGGAGGAGTAGATCTGTTGTCACATTAATGATGATAGCAAAAATACCCACTGGTTACCACGGAGCAGGTCATGTGCCGACTGTTGGTCCTGCCGTATGTTTATTTGTGCAAGGGTTTACTATAATACTCACCCAGGCATTTCCAGAAGGAAAGGGTGAGGATTGATTTGTCAATGCCTAAGGGTCTCCCAACATGTGGTCTACTACAACTGTGTTTGTCAGTGAGTTGTTTGGGCCTCACAGGAATTTTCCCACAGAAAGGATGTTCTAACTGGCAGGCTCCCAGGACCGCCTACAAATCCATTTAACCATAACAGAGCTGACGAGCACTGTCAGGACTGGAGTTGGCTTCCAAATGGGAAGTCAGCCTGGTATTAATAGCACAGTTCCAGCTGCACTTTGGGTCCAGCGGACTTCTGATGGACCGGCCTGGGAACCCAGGCACTCTTTGTAACATTTATAGGAAATGGATTCCTTGGTGAGCATGGTGGGAAGGGAGTACTGTGGTGGCTTGAGAATCATGGCTACCCATTTCCCCCTTCTCTGATCACTGCCATCGTCGGTATCCAGCAGGAAGAGACTAAGGTGAATCCTAGGGAAATTCTTCTCCCAACTTCAAGTCTGGGGAAAGCCTGCCCTGGTCCTGGTCCGCTCGCTTGGGTTGACTGTTCCCATGTACAGGATATTTGTAAGTTGGGCATTCCTAGGCCACTTATATTTAATTGTGTGATGCAGATGTTTATTTTAACATAGTAGCTATTTATCCATGTAAATTTTACATTAAAATTACAGGCTTATTTTTATTTTAAACATGTATTATTCATTTTGACTGATTTCAGCCCTGATGATGTTTTTGTGCTTCTTTAATGGGTTAAAGGCATTATATTTATGCAAATTGAAAGGGTGTGTGCTGTTGCAGTACAACACTCCGTTTTCTGGTTGTAGGAGGAAATAAGAGAAGTGGGTGGTACCGTGGTGTGTGTGTGTGTGTGTGTGTGAGGATAATTTGAATTTGACCCGAAGTTGTGTACTTTGAATACGACCCAAAGGTGTGTTGTTCAAACCAAGATATGCTTTAAGATATTAAAAATTGTGTTTGTACTCAAGAGAGCACTTTCTCAGTAGTGTATTTGGAAATATTTCAGGCCATTTTTTCTGCAGAAGTTACAGACCTAAAAGATTTTTTTCCCCTGGAAGCTCTTTGAATATATAAATTTTTAAAAGGATTTTTAAAGGCTAGATGGCAGCAAGGAAATTGTTTTCTGTTCATCTTAAGTAAATATGTCTGTGTTATAAGTGCTGCGTCAGAGTTATCTTATGGGCTGCATATGACTCAAAGGGAAAATAATTTGTTTAGTAACTTGATTTTCTTCCTTTTTTTATGATTCACAAGTTGTCAAGCTCATCCTGTTTGGGACACTATAAATGTAGTAGTAGTATTAGTCGCTCAGTCATGTCTGACTCTTTGAGACCCCATGGACTGTAGCCTGTGGGAACTTGTAAATGAATAATAAATTTAAATGTAAATCAACTGAAATGTATATGAAATCCTACTGGATTCTTAGGAGGTCTCTCAGTATTTATGAACCACACTTCTCTTTTCTAGGATTCTGTTTTGGGACACAGTCATAAATGCAAAAGGAAGTTTTCAGCACCTAATGACATTTATACTTATAATATTGGGCCCTTCAGCCCAAGCATTGAAAAACTATCTGCAGTTGGAATTGCTGAGACATGGAAAACTTTTCTTCCAGAAGGATTTTTTTTAAATAAAAATTATACTTTAAGATTATGAGTATAGAATTATAACACAGACAATTCATCATACTTAATAAGCCTCTCTAGATCAATCTAGATTATCTCTAAAAGGTCTATTTCACCCAGTCCCATAATTACATACTTGGGGAAATAAAATGAAGTGTATCGGGTTTTCAAAGTGGCAGATCTATTTGGAATCCTTCTAACCCAGTCGCTTATTGTGTAGGAAAGGGAACTGGAGACCAGAGGGATTAAGGGGCTTGAGTAAGGCGGCTGTAGTGAGGACAGGGCTAGGAGGGCCATGAGCAACAGTGAGAATGGCTGTCACCTGTTAAAGGGCTTCAGTTTCCTGGGTTTACTTCCATCTTTTCGTTTAATTCTCACAACAGTTTTGCAAGGCATGGATCATATTCCAGTTTTTAAAATGATAAAACTGAAACATAGGAGGTTCTCTAACTGCTCAAAGTCAATAGGCTTTAGGAGGCAGAGCAGAAATTCAAACGCACACCCCCTGATTTGAGAGTCTGGTGTCTCCTGCCTTGAGCTGTTTTCACTGTACCAGGGTGGCTCCCTGGCTTCAGTATATAGCCCAAAATCCAAGCAGCATTCCGTTTTTCTACATGTTTACAGGCATCACTCATCTTTTGAGCTTCACTTTATCACGCTTCATAGATAATGCTTTTTTCACAGATTGAAGGTTGCGGCAACCCTGTGACAAGCAGATTTATCTGCACCATTTCTTTTTTCAACATTATTTGTTTACTTTGTGTCCCTGTGTCACAGTTAGGTAATTCTCACAATAATTCCAACGTTTTCGTTATTTTCATATTTGTGATGGTGGTCTGTGATCAGTGACCTCTGATGTTACTATTAATACTATAACCTGCTGAAGGCTCGGGTGATGGTTAGTATTTTTTAGCAATATTTTAAAATAAATTTTAAAATATTTTAAATTTTTTAAATGTAATGTTATTGCATACTTAATGTTGTTGTTCAGTTGCTCAGTTGTGTCCAACTCTTTGTGACCCCATGGACTGCAGCATTCCAGGCTTCCCTATCCTTCACCATCTCCTGGAGTTTGCTCAAACTCATGTCCATTGAGTTGATAATGTCATCTAACCATCTCATCCTCTGTTGCTCCCTTCTCTTCGTACCCTCATTCTTTCCCAATATCAGGGTCTTTTCCAATGAGTCAGTTCTTCGTATCAGGTGGCCAAAGTATTGGAGCTATTTGCCAGGGGATATCCAATAAATAGACAGCAGAAAATAAAGTAAGTGAGATGGTGGTAAGCGTCGAAGAAAGAAAAGACATAAAGGGAAAAAGTCAAGGAAAGGAGACACTAGAAAGATGGGATGGGAATTATTAAAAAAGGACTTTGCTGTGAGTATGTATTTGGGAAGTGTTTGTTATTGCATTATTGGTTCAGTGAAAGAGGCTGGCAGGTGTCTATTTTTTCAGCAGCTTCCTTTCCAAAACCATAATATTCCATTCTCTACCAGTGGTAAAAGGCTTATTCTAACTCCATCTC
The DNA here is from genome assembly GCF_032452875.1 of Bos javanicus. NCBI lineage: Eukaryota > Metazoa > Chordata > Mammalia > Artiodactyla > Bovidae > Bos > Bos javanicus. The sequence goes on from NC_083897.1 coordinate 126,570,303, forward strand.
CATCTTCATGATACATCTTCTGCCCCTTGTGGGAACCATTGTTATCCCCATAGTATCAAAAAAAGAAAACAGGGGTCAAATGAGTTACCCATAAATGGAGAACAAGACAAGCATAGTGCCTGGGCTACTCTTTCCAAATATCTAATTTACAGGGAAGGAGAATCTCAGAAATGCTAAAATGACTAGCCCAGAATTACATGGCAAAGTGCTCATTATTTTATTTATCCAGCAAGATATGGATGGAGTTTCTACAGTGGGCCAGGCTGCTGAGATGGATCCAGAAAGTGGTATTCCCAGGAGATGTTCTCTGACCTAGGCGCACATGCAGGGACCTCTGTACCCTACCCAGTGCTCATTTATGCATACCATGATGGACAGTCTTCTCTCTTTTCCAGACTCTGAGAAGAATGGTGTTCCCACTTATATTTCCCACTCTGCATTTCTAGTGTGTTATGGATTAAATGAGACCATATCAGCTGGCCTGTGGACCAGAACAACTATGTATACCATTGTTTCCATGGGCAAATGCATTTAGACTTTCACACATCCAGCCATCTTTACAAACTTTCAGACTGGGGAGTGTCTGGGTTGGAGAATACAAGCAGAGATTGTTTAGCGTCCATCAAGGCACTCTGGCTGCCCAACCTCCCAGATATTGACATTGCCTGGAGTAAACAATATCCTCTTCAGTCCTAATGATAGCATTAAATGAGATACAAATGAGCAATAATAGCTTCCTCAAAATTTTACGGAAAAGATTTTATTTTCTTTACTTGGAAGGCAAAGTGATGGTCACACGTATTTACCTTTAGGGAAAAGGTCTTCAAATGGTAATCTGTGGATTGTGTCTACGAGCCATTCTATAGTTTGTCATAGTTCTCTAGGGCCGTGGGCATCTACAAGGAGATTGTAGCTCATTTAATCTGTGTTTATTCCATTATCTATGTATGAGACTATCTATGTAGTGCCACAAGTGTGTCTTGAATGGAACAGAATGGAAAGAAATGTTCTCTTGGCCATTGCATACTAGCAAGTGTCGTTTTCCCATCTTTCTTCCATAATGCGAATGCCATGGGCATTTCAGTTCCTGTTCTACATGCCTGTCATCATCTGCTTGATTAGAATGATACTGCTGTAGATAATAAGTACTTTGAATTTATATAAGCTTCTTAAGGAATGATGAACTTAGATTGAACTGCGGTGAATGCTTCAGTAAAATTCAAAGGAATTATGATTATGGTTGCCTTGGCAACCATAGTTCTGTATTCTCTTTGTTGTATTACTTACCATTTTCCTATATTGAGGTCATTTTGAGGAGATCATTAAGGTCTCATTTTCAGTTTATGAGGCTTCTGGGAATGATACAATTTTATGTAGCTACAAATGTATCTCCTTTTCTTAAAATTTCCCCAAACACTGGAAAGTCTGGACATGTGAAATGAACTAAAAATAAGCTATTACTTATATTGACACATACATGTCATCTTTACTGTCTATTAAGGTAATTATTTATAAGGACTGAAAGACATTGTTACTGTACATTTCTCCTTAGCATGCAAATATGACTTTTCATTTCTTTCAAAAGTGAAGAATTCTTTGTCAATAAATTTCCATAACTGTTTTTACCTATAATGCAGTTATTAAACTGAAAATAACTAAACAAGAAAAATAATTTTACTTTAGGAAAGGGCCAGTTTGAGACACAGTCAAACAGTGATATTTTAACAACATATTAAATAATTAATCATCAACACATCCACTGTTAAGTTTTTTGGTAACCACATTAGTTTTTTTAAAGTGAAAATGTGGTAATTAACACTGTAATCTTTATAATTGGTTTATTGGTATTAAAAGGAAAATATAGTATAAATTGTATATTACCACATGACTACAATATAAAAATCATTGTAAAACATTTTATTTTGTCCAATTACTTATTATTTCAATCTAAAGGAAAATTATATATGTTAACATTCTAGGACAGGAGTTAGGAAAGTTTTTTGTAAAGGGTGAGGTGGTAAATATTTTAGGTTTTGGGGCCACACAGATTTTTATTGCAACTACTCAACTCTGTAACTGAAAGCATCCAGAGACACCAAGCTGTATTAAATTAATACCGTGTTTATAGAAACAGATGGCAAACTGGATTTGGTCCTCAGGCTGAAGTTTGCCAGGGCTTCCCTAGTGGATCAATGGTAAAGAACCTGCCTGCAAAGTAGGAGATGCGGGTTCGAATCTCTGGGTTGGGAAGATCCCCTGGAAAGGGAATGGCAATCCACTCCAGTATTCTTGGCTGGAGATCCATGGGCAGAGGAGCCTGGCAGGCTACAGTCCACGGGGTTGCAAAGAGTCGGATGCGACTGAAGTGACTGAGCACGCATGCACAGGAGGGTAGAAGCAGACATTTCATGATAGGTTGCTTAGTTTAAAAGCTAGTAGAACATTTGACAAAAATAAGCTAATAACATTTCCTTATATGTTGGGCAAGTTCAAAACTGAACTTCAGTGTCAAAGGCCTGACATCCCCTACCTGAATATGCCAACAATGTAAACTGAGTCAGTGAGATGAAGCCCCTTTGCCTATAGCTGGTTTCTCCATCCTTGTGGAGTTTCCTTGGTCACCTGACACCAAGTGAAACATATATTTTCATCTTTATTTTCCTTTAGAGTATTCTCTGGTGCTTTGTTCAAACTAATCTTATCATCCTCTTTTAGGTTTAGGGCTTCCCTGGTGGCTCAGCTGGTAAAAATTCGCCTGCAATGCAGGGGACCTGGGTTTGATCCCTGGGTTGGGAAGATCCCTTGGAGAAGGGAAAGGCTACCCACTCCAGTATTCTGGCCTGGAGAATTACTTGGATTGTATAGTCCATGGGGTCACAAAGAGTCAGACAGGACTGAGCGACTTTCACTTTAGGTTTAGTCAAATATTTCAAACATAAAGAAAAGTACAGGAAAAAAACACAAATATTTGACCCTCAGTTTTAATAAATTTTAATATTTAATATTGTTTAAGATATTTTAATCTTTTTTAAAAATAAATAATACATATGAACACAGCTGAAGCCTATAACAGACTTTTAATGTGTATGATTTTTCCACATTCTAACAATTTTTAAAGAGGCAATTTATTTTTAGATGGATCTGCATTTTTCCTACTTATTAAAGTGAATTTCTTGAGAGCCAAAAGGATGGAAAGATTAGCGAATTGATTTTAGATGTGCAAATTATCATTGGTACACAGTAGACCAATTTGACCTGATTTGATACATTTTTCTGTCCATCCAGGACTAAATTAATGCTATGAGTTTACTTCCAAGAGAGACTTTGCAAATTCCCTATATCTCTTCCATGTGGTAAATGAGATGTGTGATTAAGAGACAGTGAGTATAAATCATCCTAATTCATAATCAAGGACTGAAGACAGCTTTTCATTTCTATAGTGACTTATTCAAATGCATTATTTTTCTCTGCTGCCCTTAACACAGTTAATGCTTTGTGGAACAAACGCTTTCACAAACATTCTGTCATTCAGTCTTTGGAATGTCCCATGTGGGGGTTAGAACAGATAGTATTGCAATCGTCTCCTAGGTGAGGAAATTAAGGCACAGTGATGTCAGTGCAGTGCTTATAAGTCTTGGCTGAACCTTAGTTCCACTGGGTGAGCTTTGATAAAGGATCCCTGAGCCTACCCACAGAGATTTGATACAACCAGGCTGGAACGGACCGAAAGTGTTAGTATATTTCATTGATTCTTCTGTGCAGCCAAGGTTGAGAATTTCTGCTGGACTAGGGAACTGATCAAAGTTGTTCAACCCTGTGGTTCTCGAATGGGGGCTATTTATCCACCACCCCCCCCCCCCGCCAGGGGAACATTTGACAATAAGACAGTTGATTGACACATGTTGGTTGAGGACACTACCGGCTTCTAGTGAGTGAACATCCTACAGCCTCGCCTCTCAACATGAAACTCTCCAGCCCCAGGACTTCCCTGGAGGTCCAGCGGTTAAGACTCCGCACTTCCACTGAAGGGGACATGAGTTTGATCCCTGGTGGGAGAACTAAGATCCCACATGCTGTGCAGTATGGCCAAAAATAAAAGAACGACAAAAAAAGAAAAAAACAAAAAAATCCCTATCCAGCCCCAAATGCCACTATGTCAATTGAGCTGAGGTTCAGAAACTCCTACTTAACCTCTAAGTGTTGGACTGAAGTCCCTAACTCTAAGCCATTGTTATTTCTTCAGTCCCAAATTGCTAAATTATTCAAATTAGTCATCCTCTTATTATTTCTCTAATAATGCATTTTTAAAGTGACTTTAAACTTTTTCAGGAACCAGGTGGTCTCGTGTCTTAACCACACTAGGATAGGCAGAAATCCTACTTTTCTCAGAATACCAAAACTAACACAAAAACAAGCAAATAGCCACAAAGGATACAACATCAAAAAGAAAAGAACTATTTCTCAACTAAGTATATGTATGATCCCAAATAAAAAATGTGAATTATGTAAAGCAGTAGCTCTCAAAATTGAGCATGCATTGAAATCCCCTGGAGGGTTATTAAAATACAGACTGCTGGGCCCCACCCTCAGAGTGTCTGATTCCCTAGGTCTGGTGTGGTGTTCAAGCACTTGAATTTCTAAATTTCTAACAAGAGCTTCCAGCTGAGACAGACTCTTCTGGACCTGGTAACACACTGAGAATTACAGATGTAAAATGTGTAATAGCTTCTCAAATGCATAATCCCAGGACTATCTATTAAAGCATCAAGTTAATATTCCTAAAAATGCAAGCACTATTTCATCATAGTATACACATGATTTTAGAATATAATCCATCAATAAGTACAAGAACCTTCCAGTTCCATGATTACAGTCAGGACAGACCTATGAAATCAAACCATTTGCTCCCACTTCTAAGAGCAACAGGAGCTAGCTTCAGTAAGCTTCCTGTCCAAAACAAGTCCAATGTTAAGAATGTACAGCTGTCCACCTTATCAGAAATAAAAAAGTGACAATACCCTGAGACATTTTAAAATGCACCTAAGGTACACGATGCACATTCTTCAAATTATAAGGAGATGCCTAAAGCAAAAATGACTTGAACAGAATTTTCCTACTTTTGGATACATTAACACATGATTGTAGGAGGGTGGATGGATATCTAAAATTTCAGGGAAATTTATTGCCTGTATTAAATAACAAATCCTAATTCCTTAACGAATTGGAATATTGACATAGGTGGCTAAATAATCATAGAATTAAACATGGAATCTGAAACCTATTTCAGAAACAAGTCAATTACTTTTCCAGTTCATCAGCCCATGACACTCTAAAGATAGCAGCGATAAAGGTGGTGTGGTTTGTGATTTTCATAAACTAGCCTTAAGTTAGATATTACAGCATATTTTGTAGGTGAAAAACCTAAACCCTGAATAAGCAAAGTACATGTCCCTTATTTTCCACAGCAAGAGCTCATAGAAACTAGAATATGCTCTTATCTCTGCCTCTTAGATGTTTTCTGAATCTCTTGATAGTGAAGATTTGATCTCTTTCTAGAACCTGGCACACTTCCTAGTACATACCAAGGGGTAATTAGGCTTCTACTGAATTTACTTAAGTGAGTTTGTGAGAAGTTCATGCATTTCTGTATTTCATGAATTTTATATTGCATAGTTCAGTCCCATTTAAATTCAGGATCCTTACCCCCAAAATCCCAAATAAGATCCAGTCTATACTGTCCAAAGTACAAACTTTAATTATGAGCTAGGGATTAAGAAAAGTAAAGGGAAACTATGGGAGAATTTTCCAACAAGTAAGCACTTCTGTTGTACCGGCATTGATGATATATATGGCAGTCAACAATGTAAGACTTCCAAAGGGTAACTGAATAGCCCTGTACTGTAAAGTATAAAATATACACATCTAAAGGAACAAATAAAATCTAAGAATTGAAAAAAATATACCTAATAGCATCGTTCTGCTCCAGTGTTTAAGAGCAAACCGAGAAGTTGCTATGGCATTGACTTATGCGAGCATAGCAACAGAGCGAACTCAGTGATTCAGCTTGATAAAAGAGGAAATTATCTCACCATTTCCCTTTCCCTAAATCAGTCAGATATCCAAATATTTCATGTTGAAATGGTATATCCATCAACATGTTCTAATGGATAAAAGTCAGTAGTGGGGGTGGGGAGGAAGGTCATAAGATGAAATCTGTATGACATATGCTTACTTTAGAGAATGCAACTCACATCTAAAGAATCTATTAATATCTCTGCATCCTGCTTTCCCCCGATTTAATGGGGTTTGTCAGTGGCTTATATTGGGTGAATATTGGGTGAATATGAGTAATAATTTGGCAAACGACAACAATTTATCAGCCCATATAACTTCGTTCTAATGAAATTTGACTGTGGTGTATTTTGAGAAAGAAACATTGTTCGGCCGTGAAACTGTAATTCCCTGTGTGCAACAGCCCTCCAGGGAAGGGATAGATTATGCCAGCATAATATGTGAAGTTTAGTCATTATCACTTGTACCAAGCAGAGGTCAGCTGTGGGTGTATATGTGGGAGGCACCACTGTGGTGAGCCAATACAAACAGAGCCAAATGTCACAAATAAATGCTGACATTTTATCACGTTATTTTAAATATTATTTTACCACTGTGTTTTTTCTTGTATTGTTTAACCTCCACATCTTTATTTCCCATTTCCTTTCTTTAAACTGATAAATGAGAATTGGGCAAGTATGGTTTGAATCACTACTTGACCATGAACATGGGAAGTTAATTGACCCCACAAAAGAGCCCCAAACCTATGAAACTTGGATTCTTAGATTTATTCTGTTTTTTTTTGTTTTGTTTTGTTTTTTGAAAATACAGCAATTCTTTATTTCTTTATTGTTTTTTACTTTAAAAATTTATTTATTTTAATTGGAGGCTAATTACTTTATAATGTTGTAGTGGTTTTTGCCATACTTGACATGAATCCGCCACGGGTGTACATGTGTTCCCCATCCTGAACCCCCTCCTACCTCCCTCCCCATCCCATCCCTCTGGGTCATCCCAGTGCACCAGCCCCGAACACCCTGTCTAATGCATCGAACCTGGACTGGTGATCTGATTCACATATGATAATATAAATGTTTCAGTGCTATTCTCTCAGATCATCCCACCCTCGCCTTCTCCCACAGAATCCAAAAGACTGTTCTGTACATCTGTGTCTCTTTTGCTGTCTTGCATACAGGGTCATCATTACCATCTTTCTAAATTTGATATATATGTGTTAATATACTGTATTGGTGTTTTTCTTTCTGACTTACTTCACTCTGTATAATAGGCTCCAGTTTTACCCACCTCATTAGAACTGATTCAAATGTATTCTTTTTAATAGCTGAGTAATATTCCATTGTGTATATGTACCACTGCTTTCTTATCCATTCGTCTGCTGATGGACATCTAGGTTGCTTCCATGTCCTGGCTGTTATAAACAGTGCTGCGATGAACATCGGGGTACAAGTGTCTCTTTCAATTCTGGTTTCCTCAGTGTGTATGCCCAGCAGTGGGATTGCTGGGTCATATGGCAGTTCTATTTCCAGTTTTTTAAGGAATCTCCACACTGTTCTCCATAGTGGCTGTACTAGTTTGCATTCCCACCAACAGTGTAAGAGGGTTCCCTTTCCTCCACACCCTCTCCAGCATTTACTGCTTGTAGACTTTTGGATCGCAGCCATCCTGACCGGCGTGAGATGGTACCTCATTGTGGTTTTGATTTGCATTTCTCTGATAATGAGTGATGTTGAGCATCTTTTCAGGTGTTTGTTAGCCATCTGTGTGTCTTCTTTGGAGAAATGTCTGTTTAGTTCTTTGGCCCATTTTCTATTTATTCTGGGTTGACTTGGGTTTCAGAAACATATAATTTGATTAATTTATTTTTAATTTACATATAGTAAAATCCATCTTTTGGAGGGGTACAATTCTGAGTTTTGACAAATACATAAAATTGTGTAACCACCACTACAATAAGGACCCAGAAGAGTTCTGTCATCCCCCCCACCCCACAGATTCCCTCCTGCTGCCCCTTCATAGTCAGTGCCTCCCTGAACCGCCCCAGGACCTGTCATCAAAAACCTGTTGGTGCTCTTCTGTTTTAACTATTTTTTTCCTTCTCCATTCATTCAGTACAGTCTATCATGTGCTGGGTTCTGTTTGAGGTTCTGGGGATGAAGTAGTGAATAAGATTCACATGGAGCTTTCCATGCAGAAACAAGATAATGAACAAAAGTAAATCTGTAATTCCAATGTGTAGTAAATGCTGTCTAGTAAAAAGATCCTGCTTGCTCCTATGACATACCTGTGAAAAGCTATGACAAACTTAGACAGCATATTAAAAAGCAGAGACATCACTTTGCCAACAAAGGTCTGTATAGTCAAAGCTATGGTTTTCCAGTAGTCATGTACACATGTGAGAGCTGTACCAGAAAGAAGACTGAGCACTGAAGAATTGATGCTTTTGAAATGTGCTGGAGAAGACTCTTGAGAATTCCTTGGACAGCAAAGTGATCAAACCATTCAATCCTAAAGGAAATCAACCCTGAATATTCATTGGAAGGACTGATGCTGAAGCTGAAGCTCCAAAAGTTTGGCCACCTGATGCAAAGAGCCGACTCATGTGAAAAGTTCCTGATGCTGGGAAAGATAGAGGGCAGGAAGAAAAGGGGGCAGTAGAGGATGAGACGGTTGGATGGCATCATCGACACAATGGACATGAATTTGAGCAAACTCCAGGAGACAGTGAAGGACAGGGAAGCCTGGCATGCTGCAATTCATTGGGTCACGAAGAGTCGGACATGACTTAGTGACTGAACAACAACAATAAGTAGATCCCTATGATAACAAGTATCAGAAGATGAAACCTCATTTTAGACAGAATGTTAGAAAAGGTGGCTCTGAGAAGTTGGCATTATATCTGAGGACTGAAGTCTAAGAAGGAGCCAGCTATGTGAAATGAGCAAGGGGTGGGGACACATGGGCAATCATACCATGCAGAAGGAACATTGTATGGAAAATGGGGGTCAGCAATCCCAAGAGTGAGAGAATAAAGCAATGGCATGAGGTGCTGTGGACAGATAGGCAGGGTCTAGCTAAGGTGTATCAACTTCATTCCCTTGCAGCAGGACACCATCAGCTAAGTCTGTACCTGGAGATGATTTGATTGATGTTTTGAGTTCTGTGTAGAAAGTTGTTTGTTATAGAGTGAGAATGGATACAGGGCAGTTACTGGGCCATGGCAACCATCCAGTTGACTACTGACGGGCAGCAACTGTGGAGATGTAGAAGGAATGGATTTGAAATACATTTTAGAGGTAGAGGGCTTCCCCAGTGACTCAGCTGGTAAAGAATCCACCTGCAATGTGGGAGACCTGGGTTTGATCCCTGGGTTGGGAAGATCCCCTGGAGAAGGGAAAGGCTACCCACTCCAGTATTCTGGCCTGGAGAATTCTTTGGACTGTATAAGCCCATGGGGTCTCAAAAAGTTGGACACAACTGAGCGACTTACACTTTTCACTTTCAATCCATGTTACAAATATGAATTCATTCACTTATATTTACTGAGGGCCCACAATGAGTGAGACTCACATGAGGAAGTAGGGATATAATGTTAAAGAGGAACCTACAAGATTGGAGGTAAACTGGCAGGAGAGATAGGACTTCATTCAACAGTCTCACACATATGTGTAAAATTAGTGTGACAGAAAGTTTCACAGAGGAGAGGGTTCTATGAGAGGGCATAATAAAGAGATCTGACTTAGTCTGAGCAGAGGTTGGGTTCTGGAAAGGTGTCTCAGAGCACTGAAGAATGAGGAGTGGGGAGAGGGTATTGGACGAAAGGTCATGTGACAGAAGAGCAGAAATTTGGGTTTTCAAATGCCAGATACACTGTGATTCCAGTTTAGGAGTCCAAGAATACATACCAGGAACATGCATTTCCACAAGCACTTCAGGCAATCCATTTCCTCCACAAACATTTATTGAGCACGGAAGTGGGCCTGAGACTCTTCCAGGTGCTGAGAATTCAGTAATTTTTTTTTTTAATTAATTTCTTGGCCTTCTGGTTCCGAGGGATGATCTCCCCAAAAGCTACCCAGTCAATGGTTTTTAGAGCAAGTTTCCGTCCAGCCATCTTGAGATCTTCACCGACCCCAGGCGGCCCGCAGTCCACAGCAGCCAATTCAGTAATTTATGTTAAAAGTTTACTTCTTTCATGGAGCTTGTTTCTGATGAACCTGATTCAGGAGATTCACAGACCCTGGGCACGTCTTGAGAAGATTTGACTTAAGAGATGTTAGCCTAGAACAAGGTCATGAGGAGTGCCACCATTTAGAGCCTGAAAGGAAGAGCGGCAGCAAAGAAGCTCGTGATCAAGTGGCTAATGAAGGAAGAAATGAGGAAAGTGGTGCACATAAGCAAAAGTGGGGACCATGGGGTCACAGAGAGTCAGACACGACTGAGCGATTTTCACTAACGGCAGTGGAGAAAATGGAAAAAACAGAGAGGTAAGGGTAGAGAAAGCACTTGAAAGTTACAATAGAAATGGTATAGTGTTTGCAGTAAAATAACATATGTTGGTATCTGATAGAAAAATAAATACACTAATAACAAAACATAAGGAAGTAAATCAAAGTGGTTGATTATTGTTTTGTGTCTATATCTATATTTGCCTTTCCATCTATTTATCTCCATCCTGGTGCATTTTTTTTCCTCAAAAAAGAAATACTACAATCATCAGAGATTGTCAGTAGAAAGATTCTCTGGAGGATCAGACAAGAGGAAGCATTCTCAGGACCCATTAAGGGGCCTGGAGACAGTGGGCTCTAGGACTTGTGTGGAGAACTTGAAAGCTGTCACCTCTTGAAAGAAAGGACTGTAAGAGGTGAAGTAGACTTAATCTGTGCATGTACCCCTGGGATTTTACTAACTGACCCAGAGGAATTAGATTGAACAAGCATGTGGAGAATGTCTGGGGATCATACTTGTTTCTGTTATTTCCTGTAATGGCAAGAGTAGCCTGCAGAAGCTGTGCATTCTGGGTCACCACTACAGTCAGGGTTAGTGTTTCCTGGGAACTGGAGAAGGGAAATGAAACCAGACCATGTCTAGATTCCTTCCCAGATCTCTTGAGTTGAATAATTTGAAATTGCCATTTTTATAGATCCAAAATGGTACAAAAATTAACCATTTCATACAGTTCAACCAAAAAGTATAATTCTGGTACTACAGTGCAAAAGTGTGGATGGCGGGAGACCTTCTTGTTGGTTTAAAGATTGATCCATTGGTGCAAGTATGCGACCATATATTAAAGCCTCTAAGTTTTGTGAGCCAGACCAAAGGCATTCTTGTTCCTGACTCTATTTGAACAGCATATTTGATGAGAGAGTGCCAGCATCATCTATTTATTACCCTCCATACTCAGCGATTATGTGACAAGAAAGGAAAAGACCTTTAAAGCTGGGGTGATTGTCTAGACAGTCCTAAAATAGCTCTTCCCAGGTGCAAAGGAAGCAGTAAAATGCAGACAAAGCATGAGGGTCCTTTGCCAAAAATACAGTGCATTTGAACTTTCGTAAGCTCCTTGTAAATTCTGAAGGAGAAAATCGCCAGAAGACTAAATCTCGATAATTATGATCACTAGTAAAAATGGTATAGTGTTAGCAGAAAAATAAAATCTGATTGAGGAATATACCACCCCCTCAAACAGAGGCATTCTCTGCATGCTAAATTACATAGAAATTTTTGAGATAATTATTTGAATAATTTAGAGCTAAAATAGTTCAGGCTAAAATATTTAGCTGACTGAAACACCTGTGCAAGCTTTCATTTAAAATATACAAAAACTTGGTTTCATTTTTCACTTCACAGTGGAGGTCTTGTAATAAAAACAAGATAGTTTATGTAAGTCCCCTGTCAAGTCATATTCTGTAGCATTGGTGCAGTTAATAAGATTGCATTGAATCCAAAATGCACTTTTGTTAAATAAACTGTGCCAGTGGGTCATACCCTAGAATATAATTTAACAATAAAAAAAATGAGCTATTGATACATTCAACAACTTAGGTGGATCTCAGGGAACTTATACTGAGTGAATAAAGCCTGTCCCCCCAACAAGCTACATGCTATATCATCTCATTTATGTAACATACTTGAAATGACAAAATTATCGAAATGGAAAATAAATCAGTGATTGCCAGATTTAAGAAGGTGGTGGATTGAGAGGGAAGTGAGAATAACATAAAAAGGGTAGCAGGAGGGATCCTCGTGACTATGGAATGTTCTGTGTCTCGACTGTTGTGGTAGTCACGTAAATCTACACATGTGATAAAATCGGATAGAATGAAATAAACATACACATTTACACACACAAATGAGTGCAGGTAAAACTGGTTACATCTGAATAAAGTCATTGTATGCTCTCAGTGTCAGTTTCCTGGTTGTGACATTGTATGCAAGATGTTACCATTGGGGGAGACTAGGTGCAGGTACAAAAAGGCTCTGTATTATTTCTTCCATCTGAACATGAATCTACAATTCTCTCAAAATAAACTGTTTAATTAAAAAATAAACTTTCTCAAAACCATTGGCATTGGTTCAAACTTTGTTTATTAACGTGGGAAGAAAGGCTCCACCCGATTTGGGGATGGAGGAGCCTTCTGAAATCACCAGGGAACCAAACCACACATGTATCAGTAGGTAAAGTTTCTGCACTGTGCACGAGGGAAGGCGTGTGCTCTTTAGAACGTTTTAGTTTGCTTTGTGTGTTTTGCACCCTAAAAATTTACAAATGAAGGTGGATACATGAAAACATACATCTCTAAGATTCATCAGCACTCTAAATACAAGAGTAAACCAGGTGTTGTTGGGAGGTTATGCAATGGCAAGTATGGAAAAAAAAAACCCTGGATAATTGAGTTTATTCAAATTGAGAAGGCCTATTTCTAGGCCTTCTCTCTCTATATATATATATCTAAGAGAAGCCTGTTGAAAATAAGGGTAGCAGAAAGACAGTCACTGAATGTGAGTGATGCCTCTAGTACTTGTGAGAACCCACTTAGCTAGCCCTTTAAAGTCTATTAAAGAAACTGAAATGAATAGATTACATTCAGAAGTAAACAGTTTGGAAATGTTCTTATCCTTAGGTACTTTACTCTCATTGACTTAGCAATATGCTGAATTTTGTTAGCTGTTTATATGTAGCTTCACAGTTGATTTTAAAGTCAGCCATTGTCGGTTATGGCTAATCACTTTATTTTCCTAGGGAAGTCAAATCAACCAATAGTTATCAGTTATCTTCCCCATGACAACACTGGGTGAGGTGGAATACCAGGATGAGACCAAAAGTGCTTCCCCATGATGATTGCAGACCTCCAAATCTAATCAAGTGAGAGAATAACACATAGTAAATCAACACCACCTATATTGCATGTGAATTCAGGTAGACAGTTTGGTCTGTGGGCCTAACTGCCTTTACTTTGCAGCTCACAGAACCCTGTGTTCATCCTACTGTCTTAAGCAGTTTCATTTGCTTATAGTGTTAGCTCATTTATTTTACTTATTTTATTTAACAAGCTCTCTAAACTACTGACCATATGCCAGGCATTATAAGAGCATCATAAATATTAGTTCCTTTTTATACTCAAAGCAAACCTAGATTATTTGCATTTTGCAGATGAGGCAGCTGAGGCACAAGTTTAAGTCACTTGCCCAAAGTCACACAGCTAGTCAAGTATGCTTTGCTTTTGGGATTTGCCTCCAGATACCAGTCTCTATGATCAAGCCATTAATTCACATTCAGCTGGAGTCCTAAATCAGGCGAAAGAGATGCTCACATCTCAGATGTGACTATATTCATTCCCTCTGGCTTTATTCCCTCATTCAGTCCTTCCTTCATCAAGCATCCTTTAAATGTTCACTATGTTCAAAGCATTATGATCGGCAATGTAAACACAATATGATTTTGGCTCTCATGGAATTTACATGCTATACAAGAGATAAGACTTATGCATAAATCTTTAGGATTGTCATTTCACATACTGGGTAACTCGTAAAGGTTTATAAGCCATGGAATGGCATCAATAAACTTCTGCTGGCAATGAGCAGAAGGGGTTAGAGAACGGGAGGCTGCAAGTAGGGAGACTATCCTAGCACATGAGTCCATTCAAATGCCTATGAGGGGCTCATCAAAGAGGTAAACCTTAGAGTTACCACATGACTCAGTAATCCCACTCCTAGGGAGATGCTTAAAAGATGCAATTCTACTCCGAGGTATATGTTTCAAAAGAATTGAAAGCAGATATTCAAAAACATTCTTGTACGTGACTGTTCATTGCTGCTCTGTTTACAATGCCCAGACAGGGAAAGCAACCTGGATGTCCATGAACAGATGAATGAATAAACAAAATGTGGTCTAGCTGTACAATGGAACATTGTTTGGCCATTAAAGGGAATGAAGCACTGATTCATGCTACAGCATGGGTGAATCCTGAAAACATTAGGTCACATATTATACAGTTCCATTTACAGGAAACATCCAGAATAGGTAAATCCATAGAGACAGAAAATGCATGAGTGGTTTCCAGGGGTTGGAGGAAGAGAGGGAGAATGAGGAGAGATTACTTAGTCGTACTACTGATTTTCCTCTTGGGATGGTAAAACTGTTTGAGAACTAGATCAAGGTAATGATTGTACAACACTGTGAATGTACTAAATGCCACTGAAGAGTACACTTTAAAAATGGCTAATTGGATTTTGTGTAAATTTCACCTCAATAAAAAACCAAAAGAAAAAAAAAAAAAAAGCCGATTTGGACTTGGGCCAAGGTGAGAATGTGAGAATGGAGAGGAATAAGGAAGAGAAGTCACTCGGGAGACTTGGCCCGTTTAGTGGTGGTAATAAGAGAGAGCAGGAAGGGGGAAATCCTGAAGGTTCCAGCTAGAGTGCCAAGATGAATGGTGACCACATTCACCAAGTGACTTGAAGGATTAACCAGATCTCTTGTCTTCATTTTGATGCTGCCACTTGCTAGCTGTGGGTCTGTGGGCAAGTTTGTATACCTTTCTGCCTGGACAATGGGCACACTGGTGTTGTCATGATGACTGAATGAGTGAGTATATCTGGAGCCTGACATATAGGAGGCCCTCAATGACTGTTTGTGGAATGCATGAACGATGACACTTATTTGTTTTTTTCAACATTAGGCTATCCTATTCAGGGATGCCAAAATGGTAGTTACTATACTTTCTGGAATTCTAAGACACATGTGTATCTTGTTATGTGTGTGCATTCATGCTCAATTGTGTCCAACTCTTTGCAACCCCATGGACTGTTGCCCACCAGGATCCTATGTCCATGAAATTTTCCAGGCAAGAACACTGTTGTGGATTGCTATTTCCTTTTCCAGGGGATCTTCCTGACCCAGGGATCTTCCTGATCCAGGGATTGAACCCACACCTCCTTGAGAAACCTCCTTAGGACTTTTAGCCAGCATGGTGGTGCACCCTGGGCTTAGAACTATGCTTGGAAGAGTAGCTGGCCTGTGTGTGTGTGCTCAGTTGCTCAGTCATGTCTGACTCATTGCAGCCTCTGACTGTAGCTCATCAGTAGTAAGTGTTAAACAGTTGTTAGCTTTAGTTGTTGCTGTTGTTACTGTGGTGGTGGTGGTTGTGGTTATAAAACGATGGCCAGAATCTACTTGAGAATATATTGGGTTGGCCCCCAAAATTCATTTGGTTCATGAATATGTTGTTCAATAAAGTTCTTTGTGAAAGTGAAAGATCTTTTTGAACTTAAAACTGAGCGAACTTTTTGGCCAGCCCAACATTTTTGGCACAGGTGCAGTTCTTGAACAACTTGTTGTAAAGAGATGAGATAGAGAGCAAAGGGTTAACTAAGACTATTTAATCACTAAATTGCAATGTTGAAAAAAAAAGACTACTTCAATGTTGATCCATAAAATCTTTACCAACAGAGACAGAATGAATAAATCAGTCTCCCACCAGCAGCTCCAGGAACTTCCCAAAATGATCTCATAATCCTGGCATCAACAGTGCTCAGCTCTGTCAGCCTTCCTGAAATTTATTATTAAAGTGAGGAACCTGATCTCGTGTAGGTTTAATGGGATTAGTTGAATTACAAAGATGATAGAGCTGCCATTTAGAGGAAAAGCGCCTTTCTACCACTTGCCTGTTTTAATGAGTCCCCATCATCCCTCTATGATTACCAAATCAATTTCCTTTCATAGATTAGCTATTTTATAGTCCTGGGAGAATTTGTTGAAAACATTCAGTTATTTAGCCTCAAGAACAATCTAGCTGTGGGTTAATATTCTTTGGATTTAATGGGTTGAAAATTAAAATAAGAGTAGAATTTTTGTACACAAAAACCTTTAGATGAATTTTGGCAATTCCAGGGCACCAAACTAACTTTTGAATTGGGAGATAAGTTGTACTAAAAAGATTTTGTACTGCTTTCCACCCAATCTGGTCCACTAAATGCTGGTCCTCTAAATCACTGGGTACATTCCTGTGTCAACAAAGGTCCATCTAGTCAAGGCTATGGTTTTTCCAGTGGTCATGTATGGATGTGAGAGTTGGACTACAAAGAAAGCTGAGTGCCGAAGAATTGATGCTTTTGAACCGTGGTGTTGGAGAAGACTCTTGAGAGTCCCTTGGACTGCAAGGAGATCCAACCAGTCCATCCTAAAGGAGATCAGTCCTGGATGTTCATTGGAAGGACTGATGCTGAAGCTGAAACTCCAATACTTTGGCCACCTCATGCGAAGAGCTGACTCATTTGAAAAGACCCTGATGCTGGGAAAGATTGAGGGCAGGAGGAGAAGGGGATGACAGAGGATGAGATGGTTGGATGGCATCACCAACTCAATGGACATGAGTTTGGGTAAGCTCCAGGAATTGCTGATGGCCAGGGAGGCCTGGCGTGCTGCGATTCATGGGGTCGCCAAGAGTCGGACATGACTGAGCAACTGAGCCGAACGGAACATTTCTGTACCATAGCTATACTGCCGCAAAGTAATACTACTCAGATGTTTGCGGATGAACAGTACAAAGTCTGGAAATGACTTTAGATACCTAATTATTCTTCCTTCAGTAAAATGAGAACATTATCACCAATCTAATACCAAAACAACAGCATTCACAACACAAGAATGATTTTCTTGTAATGTCAGGGATTCAGTGTAAACTATCAGTGAATGTTTGAATGGGCACCAAGTTAATGCATGGCTCCTTTCAGTTCAGTTCAGTTGCTCACTCGTGTCTGACTCTTTGCAACCCCATGAATCCCAGCATGCCAGACCTCCCTGTCCATCACCAACTCCCAGAGCTTACCCAGACTCATGTCCATCAAGTCGGTGATGCCATCCAGCCGTCTCATCCTCTGTCGTCCCCTTCTCCTCCTGCCCCCAATCCCTCCCAGCATCAGGGTCTTTTCCAATAAGTCAACTCTTCGCATGAGGTGGCCAAAGTACTGGAGTTTCAGCTTCAGCATCAGTCCTTCCAATGAACACCCAGGACTGATCTCCTTTAGGATGGACTGGTTGGATCTCCCTGCAGTCCAAGGGCCTCTCAAGAATATTCTCCAACACCACAGTTCAGAAGCATCAATTCTTCAGTGCTCAGCTTTCTCCACAGTCCAATTCTCACATCCATACATGATCACTGGAAAAACCATAGCCTTGACTAGACGGACCTTTGTTGGCAAAGTAATGTCGCTGCTTTTCAATATGATATCTAGGTTGGTCATAACTTTTCCTCCAAGGAGTAAGTGTCTTTTAATTTCATGGCTGCAATCAACATCTGCAGTGATTTTGGAGCCCCAAAAATAAAGTCTGACACTTTTTCCGCTGTTTCCCCATCTATTTCCCATGAAGTGATGGGACCAGATGCCATGATCGTTGTTTTCTGAATGTTGAGCTTTAAGCCAACTTATTCACTCTCTTCTTTCCCTTTCATCAAGAGGCTCTTTAGTTCCTCTTCACTTTCTGCCATAAGGGTGGTGTCATCTGTATATCTGAAGTTATTGATATTTTTCCCAGCAATCTTGATTCCAGCTTGTGTTTCTTCCAGCCCAGCGTTTCTCATGATGTACTCTGCATATAAGTTAAATAAGCAGGTGACAATATACAGCCTTGATGTACTCCTTTTCCTATTTGGAACCAGTCTGTTGTTCCATGTCCAGTTCTAACTGTTGCTTCTTGACCTGCATATAGGTTTCTCAAGAGGCAGGTCAGGTGGTCTGGTATTCCCCATCTCTTTCAGAATTTTCCACAGTTTATTGTGATCCACAAAGTCAAAGGCTTTGGCATAGTCAATAAAGCAGAAATAGATGTTTTTCTGGAGCTCTCTTGCTTTTTCCATGATCCAGCGGATGTTTGCAATTTGATCTCTGGTTCCTCTGCCTTTTCTAAAACCAGCTTGAACATCTGGAAGTTCATGGTTCACATACTGCTGAAGCCTGGCTTGGAGAATTTTGAGCATTACTTTACTAGCATGTGAGATAAGGGTAATTGTGTGGTAGTTTGAGCATTCTTTGGCATTGCCTTTCTTTGGGATTGGAATGAAAGCTGACCTTTTCCGGCCCTGTGGCCACTGCTGAGTTTTCCAGGTTTGCTGGCATATTGAGTGCAGCACTTTCACAGCATCATCTTTCAGGATTTGAAATAGCTCAACTGGAATTCCATTGCCTGAACTAGCTTTGTTCGTACTGATGCTTTCTTTCTTTTTTTTTTTAATATAATTACTTTACAATATTGTATTGGTTTTGCCAT
The DNA here is from genome assembly GCF_032452875.1 of Bos javanicus. Taxonomy (NCBI): domain Eukaryota; kingdom Metazoa; phylum Chordata; class Mammalia; order Artiodactyla; family Bovidae; genus Bos; species Bos javanicus. Next base: position 126,589,141 of record NC_083897.1, read on the forward strand.
ACATCAACATGAATCCGCCACGGGTGTACATGTGTTCCCCATCCTGAACCCCCTCCCACTTCCCTCCCCATACTATCCCTCTGGGTCATCCCAGTGCACCAGCCCCAAGCATCCTGTATCATGCATCGAACCTGGACTGGTAACGATAACCCTGTATGTGAGACAGCAAAAGAGACACAGATGTACTGATGCTTTCTAAGGCTCACTTGACTTCACATTCCAGGATATCTGGCTCTAGGTGAGTGATCACACCATTGTGATTATCTGGGTCATGAAGATCTTTTTTGTACAGTTCTTCTGTGTATTCTTGCCACCTCTTCTTAATATCTTCTGCTTCTGTTAGGTCCATACCATTTCTGTCCTTTATCGAGCCCATCTTTGCATGAAATGTTCCCTTGGTATCTCTTATTTTCTTGAAGAGATCTCTAATCTTTCCCATTCTGTTGTTTTCCTCTATTTCTTTGCATTGATCGCTGAGGAAGGCTTTCTTATCTCTCCTTGCTATTCTTTGGAACACTGCATTCAGATGCTTATATCTTTCCTTTTCTCCTTTGCTTTTCAGTTCTCTTCTTTTCACAGCTATTTGTAAGGCCTCATCAGACAGCCATTTTGCTTTTTTGCATTTCTTTTCCATGGGGATGGTCTTGATCCCTGTCTCCTGTACAATGTCATGAACCTCCATCCATAGTTCATCAGGCACTCTGTCTATCAGATCTAGTCCCTTAAATATTTCTCATTTCCACTGTATAATCATAAGGGATTTGATTTAGGTCATACCTGAATGGTCTAGTGGTTTTCCCTACTTTCTTCAATTTCAGTCTGAATTTGGCAATAAGGAGTTCATGATCTGAGCCACAGTCAGCTCCTGGTCTTGTTTTTGCTGACTGTATAGAGCTTCTCCATCTTTGGCTGCAAAGAATATAGTTAATCTGATTTCGGTGTTGACCATCTGGTGATGTCCATGTGTAGAGTCTTCTCCTGTGTTGTTGGAAGAGGGTGTTTGCTATGACCAGTGCATTCTCCTGGCAAAAGTCTATCAGCCTGTGCCCTGCTTCATTCCATACTCCAAGACCAAATTTGCCTGTTACTCCAGGTGTTTCTTGACTTCCTACTTTTGCATTCCAGTCCCCTATAATACAAAGGATATCTTTTTGGGGTGTTAGTTCTAAAAGGTATTGTAGGTCTTCATAGAACCGTTCAACTTCAGCTTCTTCAGCATTACTGGTTGGGGCATAGGCTTGGATTACTGTGATATTGAATGGTTTGCCTTGGAAACAAACAGAGATCATTCTGTCGTTTTTGAGATTGCATCCAAGTACTGCATTTTGGACTCTTTTGTTGACCATGATGGCTACTCCATTTCCTCTAAAGGATTCCTGCCCACAGTAGTAGATATAGTGGTCATCTGAGTTAAATTCACCCATTCCAGTCCATTTTAGTTCGCTGATTCCTAGAATGTCAACGTTCACTCTTGCCATCTCCTGTTTGACCACCTGCAATTTGCCTTGATTCATGGACCTGACATTCCATGTTCCTATGCAGTATTGCTCTTTACAGCATCGGACCTTGCTTCTATCACCAGGCACATCCACAACTGGGTACTGTTTTTTCTTTGGCTCCATCCCTTCATTCTTGCTGGAGTTATTTCTCCAGACTTTGTTTCTTTCTTAGTAGGAATGAATGCCAGATGCCCTTTTCTTACCTCACCTTCTCACTCCTAACCCATTCTGAAACTTGACACCAGTTTCCTGAAGTGGTGGTGACCCATAACCTAAAAACTCATAGACACCCAGGAAAAGTAAACACACAGGAAATTTCTTTTTCCCTTCATAGTATGATGTTTTCTATTTTTCTTTCCTTTGGGTGGAGTAAAACATGAGAAATTTACACACTGCTAGTTCCTAGTTTAAAATGATAAAGTAATTTATATTTAGGAACACAGTTTGTTTTGTTTTAATTTAATGTGCATTTATTGTGTAATATGTGGATTATTTGCATTGTCTATTCATGACTTAATTAAGGGTTTCTACCATGGCATTATTTAGTGAATTAGTTTAAAAAATGGTTTTATTTGGAAAAGACACTAATAAGCCAGTGAAGAGAAATTTTAGCCAGAGTTTAACAAGTGTTTAGTTCATGATGAGGCATTTGCAGCTGTAAGCAATCATATTACTCTGCCATCACTTAGGTCTATGGAAAATGAAGATGTTTACTTAGGGCTGTTAAAAGTTCGATTTTTATAGTGAATCCTAAGCAATACAGAATATCACTATGGCTGACATCAGGGTGGGGAAAAAGATAGTTAGTCAAACTCATTGCTTAAGCTTTAGCTGTTTTAATTTTTGTGATGCATTTTTCTTATCATGTCAAGCGATTCCTGTTTTGCAGTGAAGGCATTGCTTCTCCCTTAGTATCAAAGTATTAATACATACTTTCTGCTCAAATAAGATATATTCAATTAGAGAATAGCAGTGTAAGGATTACTCATTTCAGACTGCTTCTATTGTCCCTTCAATCTTCCATTTTGTTTCTTGTTCCCAAAGATGCCAACAATAACAAGAAGGGTAGTTAAATTTCTGCCTTCCATGGAGGAAGAAAACTGTCTTTGGTAATAACATACTCTCCAATAAGGGATTCTCATCATATTTGAATTGGGTGATTCTTGCTTTGTTACACAAATTAAACCAAGAAATACTTTCATCTAGAGCAAGGTTTCTCAGCCTGAACACTATTATCTTTGGGACCAGATTTTTTTTTTTTTTTTTTAATGAAGGGCTGTCCTATACATTGTGGCATGTTAGCAGCATCCCTGATCTCTACCCTCTAAATGCCAGTGGTACTGCACCTCCCCTTGTTGTGATACCCAGAAATGCCTCCATATATCCCCAAATGTCCTCTAAGGTGGGAAGTCACTCTAGTTGAGAATTACTAAGCTAGCAAGAAAAATAGAACTATATTTTTTTTAAAGAAGTTTCATCTGGGATGTTTTCCTTTTTCAAATGAAATCTATTTTAGACTCTTATATTTTAGTTTTTATAATTTCAATAATAAATGTCAAATAATTGCAAAGTGAAAATTTAGGTCTAAGATGTTTATTTGCGTGAGAATGTGAATAACAGAGTGATTGTATTTTCTGAACCAATAATTTATTGTACAGACTAACAAAGATTTTATTCTGATATACATTTAATTATATGAAATGTCTTCTGGTGATATGATAATATGATTATACTTAGTGATAAATAAATCATCTTTATCAGAAAATTATAAAAAGAAATAAACAATTTAGAAAATAATAAGACTGTTCATATTTTGTTTTATTATTGAAGTGGGCAGTTTGTCCTCACTTGACTTGTTCAATAATTATCCTTAAAATTTCCTGACATTTCTTGTCAAATTTGAATAATTCTTCTATAATGTCAGTGAGTATATCATAATTTTCATAGTTGTTGATAAGTATTTTAATCTCTGGATCTATTATCATTAAGTAATGTAGTCACATATTTTTAAATAAATTTGGCTAAGAAAATTTGCCTATTTTCCTTATTTGGAAAATCAATTCCTCAGATTAAAAATCTAAGTAGAGTCAACCACCTTTGACCTGCATATACTTTTTCTTTGTTCATTTTACTAGCAAGTGCTACTAAGACAAATTTTAAGGGTAAAATCTCACTTAAATGGTTATTGCAATTGACTATTTCTGAAATAATCTCCTTACAGAGAGTTTTTGCCAACTGATTCCTAAGTAATTAATATAAATTATCAATATTTACCTATGATATATGTGATAATTAATGTAAAACTTTTAGAATTTCAAGGTATACCATCCTCAGTAATATTACTCTGAGACTCTGTCCAAATAGGAGAAACAGATTGTTTTCCTTCATTTAAAGTATAACATCAGCAACATCATTCCCATGCGGTTTCCAATGATAACACAATCTGTGCTTTCATTCTGGAGAGAGCATTTTGCAAAACACTGATAATGTTTCGGTTTAAGCCTCAAATTACAAATGCTGGATGAGAATCTTTAGAATTTTCTTAAGATCATCAGAAGTATTTTAATGGCTTTTAATAATTTCTATGTCTAAAAAGCAGTCACTCCAGATTTGTCAATCTGTTGTGATAAAATACAAAAATTTGTATACAACACTTTGGCAAAATTAACAGAATGAGTTCTGATGAATATAAACTTTTGAACAGTTTTATAATATTTACTACAATTAATCAAGCAAGTTTATATAAATGTGTGCTGTCAATGCTTTTAACTGGAAGAATTCCCTCACTCCCACCCCAAAACACTTTCGCAGTGTCTGGAGACATTTTTGTTGTCAGAATTGGGAGGTAGTGGTTGGCTTCTGGCATTAGGGAGTGAAGACCAGGGGTGCTGCTCAACATCCTTCAATGCACAGGACAGCCTCCCATGACAAAGAATGACCTGGCCTCAAATGTCAGGAATACCAAGGTTGAGAAACTCTGTGCAAGAGATGATTCACTAAAATATTTTCTTTTTTCTCCAACAATTTTTTGAGATGTTCCTCAGACGTGGGACATTTTGCATCTCTAAAGTTGACATTAGTGTTTCACTGAGGATGCCAGCTGTTTTACTCATGTATGTCTCATCACAGTACAAAGAAAAGATGATTCCTTAGTTGGTCACTTATCTCATTTTCTAGAGCTATCATTTTAACTGCAATTCCTTCATAAAGATTTCTTGCTGAGATACCAGCAGCTGTGATATTTATGGTCAGTTTATATTAACGATGACAGTTAAAAGTTTCACTCTATTCCTGTGACAAGTGTTTTTGAATTCTGAAGCAAACTTGTTTTGATAACTGCTTTGTGTGTTATTGTGCTTTTAAGATCTTAATTTGAACAGTGTGGAAGCTGCTATAGCCAAACTGTGCATCTTTTGGTGTGATGGGTAGTTATAACTTCTTTTGGCACAATTGTTTTAAAAATAGGATTATATTCACTTTGAAAATGAGTGTGTGTGTGTGTGTGTGTGTGTGTGTATGAGATATCTGTTGAAGTTCTGGGAGGTAAGATCTAAGAGCCAACAGATTTTTAAAAATGTATTCTTTTATTCATGCATGCATTCACTGTATTGGGAAGTTCCATATGAGTAGCATTTATCTCACTATTCTTTAAAGATTACACATCTTTAGAAAAGATATTCATTTTGGAAAATGTTTACTTACTGCATCTTTTGTACTAATTTTTACTTCAAAATAGCATTTTGCCACTAAATTTGTGCCTAATCAAATTAAAACTATAGGCCAACTGTTGCATATGAAAACTCTTATCGTTGCCATTTCTACCATTGTAATGCTTCCAGTAAATTATCTTCACAATTTGCAATAAATTATCTTTTTATATTGGGGATGTCTTTAACACAAAAAACAGAACCTAACACATATACAGCTGTAAATGTTAAAATGCAGATATTTGTATTATTACAGCCTATTAGTACTTTCTTTTTGACATTTTTTTAGTGGCAATTTTACTTCAGTATTGCTGACTCAGTTTAGTTATTCAGTCATGTCCGACTCTGCGACCCCATGGACTGCAGCACACCAGGCTTCCCTGTCCATCACCAACTCCCAGAACTTGCTCAAACTCATGTCCATTGAGTCGGTGATGCCATCCAACCATCTCATCCTCTCTTGTCCCCTTCTCCTCCTGCCTTTTATCTTGCCCAGCGTCAGGGTCTTTTCCAATGAGTCCAGTTCTTCACATCAGGTGGCCAAATTATTGGAGCTTCAGCTTCAGCATCAGTCCTTCCAATGTATAATCAGGACTGATTTCCTTTAGAATTGACTGGTTTGATCTCCTTGCAGCCCAAGGGTCTCTTAAGCATCTTCTCTAACACCACAGTTCAAAAGCATCAATTCTTCGGCAATCAGCTTTCTTTGTGGTCCAACTCTCACATCCATACATGACTACTGGGAAAACTATAGCTTTGACTAGATGGACCTTTGTTGGCAAAGTAATGCCTCTGCTTTTTAGTATGCTGTCTAGGTTTGTCATAGCTTTTCTTCCAAAGAGCAAGCATCTGTTAATTTCATGGCTGCAGTCACCATCTTCAGTGATTTTGGAGCCCAAGAAAATAAAGTCTCTCACAGTTTCCATTGTTTCCCCATCTATTTGCCATGAAGCAATGGGACCAGATGCCATGATCTTAGTTTTTTGAATGTTGAGTTTAAACAATGATTGCTGTCTGTATCATTGTTTCAGTGGCTACTTGCTGAAACATTTGAAATTAGCAGCATTTTGAATGCTTAACGGGAATGAGAGGGTCTTACAGATAAATTGGAGTTATTCCACAAAGTTTGATGTGAGTGTGTACATGCACACACATCTGTTGATCTACAGATATATTGAGGTAGAAAGAGAGACTTTTTCTGAACTGCTCAAAGCACACATCTTCCTTTTTCTCCATTAGGGCACAAGTTTTTTTCCCCATTCTTCCATCTATCCTGTTCTCACATGAAAGACATTCGGGATAGGTTGCAGGTGGCCTGTAATTTATAATCATTTCAGTAGTGGCATTCATCATTCCTGGGATTAATTCCTCTTGTCACACATTAACTCCTCCTTCAGACAGTCTTTACTTTGACCTCTTTAAAAATTTGCCTCCCTTTTCAATGTCTGCATTTCACTTTCTGGAGAAATAACGTTTGTTTCTCAAGGATTTGAACAAATGGAATATGAGGTTTTTCCCAACTGCACGAGAGCAAAGTGACTTTCTTTTTCTCAGTCCTACAATTGTTTACCCATTAAAGTCACCAATTACATTTCCTTGTGTATACATCTTGTCTCCCACTAACTGGTACCCACTGGGGTCTGAGACAGCACAGCCCGTATTCTTTAACTTAACCCTGAAGAAATGCAGGCCTAGCTTTTATTTAGGTTAAAGTTGGCATCTGGGGAACTGTGTTCCCATTGCATGCTGCAAACCTGAGCCAACACAACCCCTAAGTCAAGCGCTATCAAATGAACATGAGGAAGCAGGCCACAGAACTGTCTGATAAGCTTTGCTCTTTGAACCGCATCTTGAGTATGGCTAACATGGTTGACATCCAGCGAAGCCAACATTTACTCAAGGTAATATGGTTGGTTCAGTACTGTAGACCTAAAAAAAGAGAGAGAAAGAGAAGTTAGGAGAATAACATCTGCTTTTCTGTGTGATATTTTCCCCAACTGTTTAGAGAATTATAAATTGCTCCGTCAAGAGCTTGTTTACAAGAGCTTGGCCAATTTCAAAATGAAGCTGCCTTTGCGTCGTCCCTGTTTCATCTCACTGTTTGGAAAATAAATCTGAATCGTTAAGATGTAAATACATCAAGTTAAAAGCCAAAGGCAGTGAGAACCAAGTAAAAGCAAGAAATGTATCACAATTTAACTTTTCTCCTGGGAGGAAGAAGGTACATGGTGATAATTTTTATATCTTATAATTCTTTATTGAATTAAGTGGAAAGAATTTGAAAGCACCATAATATCTGTTTTGTATAGTATGTAACACTATGGTTTTTATTAACAATTTATGATAATGAAATTCAAGCATGTGGGGATAACCATATGTTCACTAAAATATAGATTGGTAATGAGAGATAAAGCATAGGCAGGGCTTCTCAAAGTGTAGGCTTCACACCAGCAGCATTGCATCACCTGGGAACTTACTAGAAATGCAGATTCTTAGATTGTGTCAAAGACGTGCTGAATCAGAAGCTGGGGACAGGATAGAGGAACCTTGGTTTTAACAAGAAGCTCTCCAGGGGATTCTGATGCACATTCAAGTCTGAGAACCACTGGTATGTAGATGGACAGTGGATGGATGGGTGAATGGATATACAGGTACAGTTACAGGTATGTTTATAGATATAGACGTAGGTAATAGGCATCAGTACAGATATAAATACATATAAATATAAATAAACATAGACATGTGGATATATATGCAAATCTAGCTATTTGAAATTGCCATCACAGGATTTTTGTAGAGGAGCAAGCTATTTATTTTTCACAATTGTATGATTGAAGACAGCCTGTTTTGTTTTTTTTCCTAGGTAATGACTTTATGACTTCCAAACTAGGAAACTCTGCTTGGGACTCATTTGTGGCATGCTTCTCCATTAGGTTTATGTAGTGTTTGTCCCACCATGTCTGTCGCAGGGGTAGTTTGCTTTGCTGCAAGGCTGCTTTTCTCTTTCTCCTTTGTCCTCTTTGAGGCTGCTTTCTGTGATTGGATGTACAAGTGGATGATAGCAGAACTCTGATGCCAATGATTTTCAGTCCATGTTGTAGAATTTTTTTTGTTTTGTGTTTTACTCTTGCATTTTTATTTTTGAGCATATATAACTCGTTTTCAGCCAGCCATTCATATGAATCACTGTTTACAATGGGGTCATGATAGGAACAACTTAAACATCTGATTAAAAGAAAGTTTTAAAATACCTTAAAGGGGATTTCAAAATAATATGATACAATTTGGGAAGAAATATCTCAATATGCAAGAAAAATATTTGGGAGAATATTCACTAAAGTATAATCAGTGATTGATTCTTGGATTATGGATTATTAAATATTATTCATTTTGCTTATTTTTATATTTATGATTTTATAATTGTAAGCTTACGTTGCTTTTATAATAAGCAACAATAATGTAAACTAATAGTACATAGAAATAAAAGTCATAAGAAATGGATTACAATTTTTTATCTTCTCCTCCTCCCCAGTATACCCCAAATAGAATAGTCTGTTAATTATGCCAGCTCTAGTTTGTGCATCAGTTTTCAGGTTTAAAAAAATAGATGGTAAAATTAAATGACAGATCTGAGCACAGAAATGATAAGAAGTTCACTGTAAATAGATAATTGATTTAGTCATTGAAACCATGCAGAATTCCTATTTAAGAAGAATGAATATTTAAGTGTATGTGGCCATAAGAAAATATCTCCCTTTGCTTTTTACGCAAGATGTATGGTGACTCGTCATGCTCAGGAAGTGTTTTGAAGTGGATAATGGCTCTTTTCCTGATATTTGCAGGCACATGGCTTAATCCTCTTTGGAAAGCCTTCCTTTGAAGATAAACATAGACGTTGGTTTTAGCTTAATTCTCCTTCCCTAAAATCACTTCCTGCTTTGAAATTATACAATTCTATAACAAATGTGGATAAGCAGTAATTAACAAATGGGAAAGTGAGCCATTTTATTTCTGTCCTAAACATAAAGCTGAACCCATGGAATTGTGCCCCAAGCTGGGACTTGGCTCATTTCTGCAAGCTGCAGGGTGCCCTGGAATAAAGCAACGTGCTGCGAACTGTGATGGTAGACCCTGGATCAGTTTGATGCTCCTCACTGATAATAATGGGAAAACCCACTTAAACCAGCTTAAATAATTAGGAATTGTTGAGGCTTGTGTCATCCAAAATTTCACAAGTATGATGGGTTTCATTCAGTGACTCTGGTCTTTTTCCTGCAATTCTCTTGACTTTATGTTTCTCTAAGCATCTCTATAGCTTCCCTGGTGGCCCAGACTATAAAGAATCTGCCTGCAATACAGAAGACCTGGGTTTGATCCCTGGGTTGGGAAGAGAGAATGGCTACCCAGTCCAGTCTTCTTGCCTGGAGAATCCCATGGACAGAGGAGCCTGGCAGTCTACAGTCCTTAGGATCGCAAAGAGTCGGACACGACTGACTGACTGACTGACTGACTAAATATCTCTAAGCTCTTATTGAGAGAACCTGTGGCGGTCTGGGAATAAATCTGACGTTTAGGGCAGTGGTTCCCAACTTGGGGTAATCCACCCCCAGGAGACAATGTCTGGCAATGTCTGGAGACGTTGTTGATTCTAACAACTGAGATGCTAGTGTTGCTGCTAAGCATTCTTCACACACAGGGCAGTCCCCATGACAGATGACCCAAATGTCAACAGTGCTGAGGTTGAGAAACCCTGACAGAGAGGAAGAAAATGTTTCCGTCTTCCTGTGTCTCTTGCTAACAGTCAAAGCAAGATTTTGCATAAGCCTCCAGACACCTTTTATTCACATGCTTTCATCTGGGTTCCAGGATCAGTTATGGGCAGGAAGGGTGATATTACCAAGATCAGCTCATTTGGCCCTTAAATATATGCGAATGCCCACTCTACACACTGTGTCCACATGAAGAATAAACACACTTCGTGGAACAGTACTATTTTGTTCTGAGCAAAAAAGGGCAATTTAGGTCTCATTAAGAATCCTGTGAACTGCCAAAGAATAACCACTCTCTGTAGCAATCCAAGTCCCCGCTGTGGGATTTGGGAGAGCTCTTCTGCACCCCTATTTTTTGGGGGGTCATCTGCATCAATACCTTTCTAGAAAAAGATAAGACTGGAAGTGACTCACTAACAATCTGAAGACTTTCTCAGGGAAAATTATCTTCAGTGAGGAGGAATGATAAATGAGTATTTTAGGGAGGGTTTGCAGAACCACTTTCTATGCTGAGTCATTTCGAAATTTTTATTATTAATCGAGGTGAGAGATGATTTTAGCTTGGACCAGAGTGGAACAGTGGAAACGATGAGAAAAGGTCAGATTCTACCATGTTTTGAATATAATGACAGTGAGATTCACTAATGGATTGCCTGTGGAGTACGATATGAAGTCAGAGGTGATAGGGAGACAAGGTTTTGGCCTGAGTCACTGGAGGGATGAACTTAGATCAACTTAGCTAAGGAAAACCATAGAGAGGGAGGTTGGGAAGAAGTTGAAGAAGTCAGGGAATTCAGGAAGAACGGTCCTGCTTGGCTACATAAATTAGGGAGTAATAACAGATGGGATATTTAATGGGAAATATGAGGGTCAAGGGAACCCTGGAGAAGGCAAATGACAAAAGCAAAGACAGGATCTGAAAAGTAGGAGAGTGAACAGTTCTGTTGAGCCGGAGTGCAGGGTTTGCTGGGAGGAAGGGCAAGAGAAGGATTCGGAAGACTGGATTAGGGTCAGGTCATGGAAAGCCTAGGGTCTTGTGCTGAAAGATCTCAATTGACTGAAGAACAGTGGAAGGATTTTGAGCAGGGAAGGGCCATGTGAAGAGAGGAAGGTCACGGCGGACCAGGCAGGAACTCACCTCCAGCATCTCCAGCATGGGGTGTAGGTGTGGGGGCTCAGTAGCTGTGGCGCACTAGGCTTAATTGCCCTGCAGCATGTGGAATCTTCCCAGTCCAGGAACTGAACCCATGCCCCCTGCATTGGCAAGGTGGACTCTTAACTGCTGGACCACCAGGGAAGCCCTCCTGCTTACAATTTTAATTTTCTTAACACTATCCACATATAGCCTAAAACATAGCCTGGCCAAATGATTCATCCTTCCCCTCCAGGTGAGAAATGCCAGGCCCTTTCATCCCCTGTGGACCTATAGGCTCACAAAAGATATTTAACAAAGATGATTCATTTTCCTGAAAAAATTATTGATAATCTGCATTTCTGGACACATAATGAGCTTAACATTAATTAGTAGTGTATGTTTTTCCTTTATGTGAAACATTATCTTGGATTTCGCAGAATTGAACCACAGATTTAAAGAGCGGACACTGCTTTCTGTTGTATATTTTTCTAAAACAATACACATAAGTCTAGACAAAGAGAAAAGAATAGCTTTCAAATTTTGTGTAGGACTTTCCGGAAAATTTCTTAAAATGCAGATTCCTGGGCAGGAGTCCTGTTGTGGTTGATTCAGGGCTGACTCCAGCTGGTCCATTTTGTCCATTACACACCATTATCTGATTATGGGGCCTGGAAACTGCAAGCTCTCCAGGAGCCCCCACAAATGTCTACAAGCTTGAAAAGGAAATTATTGGCTCCCAAGGTAATAATGTAATTCTTACCTAAAAGCATAGTATGGCAATTTCACTGTCAGTATTTTTAACAATCTTATCACATGTAAAAGTGATTTATAATGTACATTTTTCTCTCCTAGCAAGTATTCCTGAAAACACACAATGATAACTTAAAAATAACAGCCAAACAAGAATTCTATGAGTTGTTGCTGCTAAGTCACTTCAGTTGTATCCGATTCTGTGTGACCCCATAGACGGCAGCCCACCAGACTCCTCCGTCCCTGGGACTCTCCAGGCAAGAACACTGGAGTGGGTTGCCATTTCCTTCTCCAATGCATGAAAGTGAAAAGTGAAAGTGAAGTCGCTCAGTCGTGTCCGACTCCTAGTGACCCCATGGACTGCAGCCCACCAGGCCCCTCCGTCCATGGGATTTTCCAGGCAAGAGTACTGGAGTGGGTTGCCGTTGCCTTCTCCGCTATGAGTTACTCATTGCCAAATCATGTCAAAATCAAAATTATAAAAATTCTCTACAAGACTGTGATAGGCCTCAAAAGTAAGTGCTTAAAATAACAGTCCTGGCGCTCTACTTTGGTTTAAAAAAAAGGCATCCCTAGGTGATTCCAGTCACACTTGGAGAACCAGTGGTTTAAGCGGATATTTCATATTACCAAAGCCTTCTTGTCTTCATCCAATCTTTTATCAAATTTCTCAGCATGCACTATGTGCAGGGCAATATGCTCAGTGGCGGAGATAGAGTCATGAACAATATTATCCTTGTGAAGCCTCCAGACCAATGGGAGAGACAGTCAACAGACAAATGGACAAGCATATGAAAACAATTACAAGCTGAGATAAGTGCTGAGAAGAAAATCAATGGAATGTTGAGATCAAGAAACCAGGGAACATTGATTTCAGACTGAGAAGGTCAGAGAAGCCTTTAGCAAGGGAGTGGGATTAAAGAATCAAGAATGAGGAGGCAGGCCTATGAAAATTCCTAGGAAGAACAGTTCAGGCACAGGAACAGCACAAAGAGAAACCCCTGTGCAGTACCCAGCTCGTCTTGTTTATGAGTGTCAGGGCAACAGGAGGAAAGACAGAGGAATGATGGGGTGGCTGAGGAAGCCAGTCCGGACCATTTTGCTCAGGGCACTTCTTTGCAGATGGACTGTATTCTAAGTGAAGCAAACTGACAGTCTTTGCTTGTTTGTTTGTTATTTTTTTAAAGCTTGGGTATGGAATGGTATTTTGTGTAGCCCAGCTCTGGACTCAAACTGATTGAGTGTGAATTGTGGCTTTGCCCTCCTTACTCAATCCCTTACCTGTAAAATGGAAGTAATAATAGTATCTACTTCATAAGGATGTTTAACATATTTCATAAATACATGATAAGCACCATATGGTGCATGCTAAATCATTTCAATCGTGTCCAGCTCTTTGTGACCCCATGGACTATAGCCCGCCAGGCTCTCCTGTCCATGAGATTCTCCAGATGAGAATACTGGAGTGGGTTGCCATGCCTTCCTCCAAGGAATCTTCCAGACCCAAGCACCATATGTGTTTTGGTAATGAAGGTTTGTGTTTAAGAAAATCATTCTGGTTTCCCCTCTGGGAAGAAGGAACAAGGGCAAGGGCAAGAGTGGACATGGTTAGGTTGGCTAGAAGGCTGTTCAAGAGAAATATGATGGAGGCTGGAGGTGGGATGATGACAGCAGAGTTGGAGAAGAGGGGTTGGTTTCCTGAATTTTTTTTTTGAAGGCAGAGTTGACAGAAACTGGGAATAGATGAAATGTGAGGCAAGAAGTGAAGAAAAGAATTAAGAAAAACCATTTGGTTTCTGGCTCAACTAATTGGATGCATAAAAATCATCTTCCATCACTATCAATCATCATCAATATCATCGTCATCAACCTTTATTGAGCAGATCTGCATGCCAGGCACTGAGATAAATGCTTTACAAACACCTCTTAAGACGTGGGAGGCTTAGGCACAAAGACATTTGCCAGAAAGGCAAGTCAAGAGTTCAGCATTGGATAAGTGAAGTTTGAGATGACCCTGAGATACCAGATGGAAGGGTCAAGAAGGCAGTTGGATAGTCGACTCTATAAAACTCAGAGATGACTGGTTTGGAGATAATGTTCACGAGTCATGAACTCTGCAACGGAATTCACCACAGTGTTCTTTTACATAATGATTTGAACTGTTCCAATAATGTTTTATTTCTTTTGGCCTACTCCTTTCTTTTTGAGTTCAGGACCTGCTTCCTAACAACCTTTGTGTCAATTGAGTTTTCAGTCAATTCTCCATAGTGTAAAATAATGCATTGCATGAACATTTCTGATTCTGAATAGAACTCAACTGAGCTCAACTTGTCTACTCTGAAGTTCATGTTCTCCATGAAACATTTCCTAGTTAAAACTCAAAGAAACTTCAGTTCAAGTTATGGTCTGAAATCAACAGAATTATATTAATTCATATGGGTATAGAAAATCATTTATTTACAGTGTTTAAAGTGACATTTAAATTGACATTTGAACAGTTTTTCCAATCCCACACAGTTAGTGGCATAAGGTCTTGAGAAAGCATGAAACATTTTTTTATCAGCTTCATATTTCATCAAGCTTGCCAAACACAGTTCGTTTTCCATAGAAATTCACAAACCTGAGCAGTGGCCAAATTTTCAGAGTCGCTGAATATCAGCCAGTGAATAAAATTGTTAAACCCTTTGATCACCCCCCCCCACTTTTTTTTCCGTAAAAAGTAACATAGCATGTGCCTCTGAGTTTTATTATATGACATCTATTACACACAGCACTCAAATGCGTTTGAGAAAAAGCCTGTATGAACATTTTGGCACAGAATGAACACAGACAGGGTCTATTGTGAACATTCATTTGCAACCTTGCTTATCCTCAGATGGGAAAGCCTTCTCCTCTACCGATGTTCTTCAGAGGGCAGTGGTACCAACTTATAAAAATGAATAATTTTTTAAAACATTTATTTTGCTGAAGTATAGTTGATTTGCAATGAGCTTAATTTCTGCTTTAGAGCAAGGTGACTCAGTTATACATATATATGTATATATTCTTTTTCATATTCCTTTCCATTATGATTTATGACACAATATTGAGTATAGTTCCCTGTGCTCTACAGTAGGACCTTGTTATTATCTTGCATTCACTAACCCCAAACTCCCAATCCATCCCTCCTTGTTGGCAACTACAGGTCTGTTCTCTATGTCTGTGAGTCCATTTCAAAGATAACTTCATTTGTGTTATTTTAGATTCCACCTGTACCTGATAGCATATGTTATTTATCTTTCTCTTTCTGATTTATTTCACTTAGTATGACAATCTCTAGGTCCATCCATGTTGCTGCAAATGGCATTATTTCATTCTTTTTTATGTCTGGTGGTATTCCATTATATATATACACCACATCTTATTTACCCATTCATCTGTCGATGGACATTTAGCTTGTTTCTGTGTCTTGGATATTGTGAAAAGTGCTGCAGTGAACATTGGGGTGTATGCATCTTTTCAAATTATTGTTTTCTCTGGATATATGCCCAAGCGTGGGACTGCAGGATCACATGCATCTCTATTTTTAGTTTTTTGAGGAACCTCCATACTGTTCTCCATAGTGGCTGCACCAACTTACATTCCCACCAGCTGTATAGGAAGGTTCCCTTTTCTCCACACCCTCTCCAGCGTTTAGCGTTTGTACATTTTTTGATGATGGCCGTTCTGACCCATGTGAAGTGGGACTTCATGGCAGTTTTGATTTACATAAAAATGAATAGTTTTAAGAACTTTTAAAGGTTGAAAAATTTCCAACAAATCCAATAGGCAAAAATTACACAATGGTCCAAAATGTGATAAATCCCAAACACTATGCATGATTGTTAATTGGGGCCTCTTGTGAACCTTTCTCTTAAGACATTTGTCCTAATATCAGAATGCTCTGATTCAAACAAAATCTTGAGCAGGGGACAGGGTATAACTAGTTATCAGGAAGAAAATGATGTTCTTGGGCACTGGCATATTGTGCCCAGGAATAGTTTGGAAAGATAAAGGCTATGGAAATAAACAAATAATAATAATAATGAGTATCATTAATTAAAATGTCAGTAACTCTAATGTAGTTCTCTTTGTGAATGATAAAATTATATAAGAATGTTGAATCTCTTTAACCCAGTGAACATTGTGATTTTCTCTTCATTGAATTGCTTGCCTCATTGGCATCCTGATAATTTCATCCTGATAATTTTTTACTTATAATTGTAAAAATGCACAAGAGCTTGTAGAGGCAATACTCTTATTTTTTTTAATGCTCAAAAAAAAAAAAAATAGCTCCTTTTGCTTCAAGAAAAAAACAAGGTAAAGAGTAACGATTAACTACTGAATTTCAGCTATGAAAAAGTGACTGTGCTGTCAGGGGCCACTGTGCTTAAGTCACACCTCATGTATTTGGAGAGCATGGCTCCATGCGATACCGGAACAAGTGTGAGTTTGGAAGGACTTTCACCAATGGGAACCGTGGGTGTGCTGGGAAGGGAGTCACCACCAGGGAACGAAGGAGTCAGGGCGGAAAGGGGCCAAACCATGAAGCTGCAGCAGAAGTCTTAGCAGAAGTGTCCTAGAAAGGAAGCTGAGGAGAAGGGTCCTGACTTGCCAGGGGCCAGGAGTTACAGCTTATGCTTGACAGAAGCCCTGTCTCACCATGGCCCCTGGCAAGCCACATAGGTGAACTTGCCAGAGTCATGGTGATCTCAGAGGAGCCCAGTGTAATTGGGGAAGTGTTGTGGCATGGGAATAAGCAAGAGCTAACACTCCATTTTTTAATGAAACAGCTTTATTGAGGTTTAATTCACATACCTTACAATTCACTCATTTAATGGGTATAATTTAACAGTGTAGTCAGAGTTTTGCAACAACTACTGCCATCAATTTCAAAACTTTCATCAGCCCCAAAAGAAACCCTGTGCCTCTTAGTCATTGCTCCCCCCAGTCTTCCCGTCTGCCTCAGCCCCTGGCAACCACTAATCTTTTGCCACTCTACAGATTTGCCTATTCTGGGCATGTGGGCTGCTGTCTATGGGGTCGCACAGAGTCAGACACGACTGAAGAGACTTAGCAGCAGCAGCGGCGGCAGCAACATAGAACTGGAATCATACAATATGTCATCTTTTGTGTCTAGCTTCTTTCATTCACTGTAATGTTTTCAAGGTTCATCCACACTGTAGCATGTATCAGTTCTTCTTTCCTTTTTATGGCTGAGTAATTCCATTGTATAGGTATGTCGCATTTTGTTTACTTATTCATTGGCTGATGGACGTTTGGGTTGTTTCAATTTTTTGGCTATTGTAAGTAATTCTGCTGTGAATCATTTTGTGTACAAGTTTTTGTGTGGATAAATATTTTCATTTCTCTTGGGCATATAGTGAGGAGTGGAATTGTTGGGTCATTTGAGAACTTCACATTTAACATTTTGAGAAACTGAAAACTGTTTTCCAGAGAATTTACGTTCAGACCAGCATCGTATGAGAGCTCCAATTTCTCCACCTCCTTGCCAACAGTTCTTTGTATCCATCTGAGTGGGTGTAATGGAGTATCTCATCGTGATTTTGATTCGTATTGCCCTGATGGCTAATGCTGTCAAGCATCTTTCTTTTCATATCCTTATTGGTCATTTGTATATTTCCTTCAGAGAAATGTCTATTAAGAGTTTTGCCCATTTAAAAGTTGGGTTATTTGTTTATTTATGATTGAGCTTTAAGATTTCTTTATATATTTTGGGTCCAAGTCCCTTATCAGATATAAGAATTAGCATATCATGTAAATGATGTGCCCCCTCCAGCATTCATATTGCACCTCTACCATTTACTTTAAACTGGTATACACCCATGTAACCATTTACCTTGGAATTATAACTTTCAGAACTTTCCCCCTAGTAAGTTCTCTGTGCCTTTCCGCCTCGTGTGCCAAAGGAGGCCTTTCAGAGCTGAGAGTTCCCCAGGGTGTCTGACTCAGAGGATCACAGTGACCCCAGGCCTTCTCCCTCCCAGGGCCTCTAGCTACGCATTCCAGCTGGGGAGCCTGCCTGCCCGGCTCCTTCAGCTCCCCAAGCAGTATCCCCGTCTCCAGCCTCCTCCTCTGTTCCCACACTGACCAGGGGCTCTGCTTGGGGAGGATGGGAGGTCAGTTCTGCCTGGAGCTGCTGCTGCTGCTGAGGTGTAAGGACCCTGCAGAGGTAAGAAGATACAGTGTGTACATTTCAGGCTCTGTGTGTTTGTGCCTCCTGCCTGAAGTGCAGCAGGACCCAAGCCAACAAGATCGTGGATGGCTTCATGAGGTAATAGTCCTGGAGCTGCAACGGGGAAGGTAGACACAAGCAGGAAAGGATGAGAGCAGCAGTCACTTTGGAGGGATTGACTCAGCTGGTGCCAGCACCTGAGTCTCTTTCAGCTTCAAAGTTCAGATGGTTCAAATGACACTTCAGATGTCTCTGCCTATTGCTTTAGGAGAAGGTTCAGAGCCTTCAAGCCAGGCTGACTGGAATGCTACATATCATTGCCAAGACACTCATATTTTTATTGAACACGTAAAGCAAATCTCAGTAAGGATCTGCCATTTCTTCGGCACCTTTCCTTTTGGCTGTTTTTTCAGTATTTAAAAATGGATGCAATTTGACTTTAGCAATGCACATTGGCTTATATTGTTAGTGTTGCATGCATCTTAGTGGCCTTTGATTGCAATATTTTTCTGAAACAAAGAAACTGAATGTAGTAGTGGATTTGACGATGGCAGTGTCACCTGGCTAGTCCGTGGTAGAACCGAGACTAAGTACCTTTGCTTTTGAGCTTCTCTTTGGGTCTGGATCATTGGATGCCATATAATGATGAAAATTCAGGAAAAGGGCAAATCTTGCCCTTCCCCTCAGTACAATGGAGGATGAAGATTCTATGACATTTACAAGCAGAATGGATACTGATGTGAAACCTCAAAATGTGGTCTGACTCTTGCATGCAGCAAAGACAGATAACTGATGGAGAAAAGCAGAAAGCCTTGGTTTTGCTGCTTGCAACCTCTGGTACAAACCTTGTTTTGTGTGGGTCCAGCTTTTTATGATTTCATAGAAAGACCTAAAATTTAGAATATTCTGAAGGTGTTCACAGAGCTTAGATACTTGCTGGTTTTATATAGCTACAAGTAAAGGTTTCTTTGAATCCTTCCTAAAGGAACAGAGGGTATCATATTAAACATTAGCTTCTTTGATGAATGTTTTTAACACCAAGAAGGTGAAGCCACAGGCCTTCCTACAGATCAGCCATCTCTTACCTTAAACTACATGACCATCTACTTCAATTCATATGTGGAGTTCTTCCCTATCGTGCGCACATTGTCACTATCTATATATTGTTAAAAGTATTGTAAATATATGAAAATTATTTAATTTGTTAAAAACCAAATTACTTTTGGAGAAAATTTATTTGTCTTAAGTCACCGTCGTTTACAATCTGTTGAATGATCCATTTTGAAAGAAGGGCAAAGACTTAAATACTGCAATTCTGGTTATTTACAGTATTAGCAGCTATAACCGAAATCAACTCAAGCTGCAGTGACTGCAGGTTCCAAGCTACCTAACACTGTTCGTCCGACACAGTTTTTTCTACCTGTGGGAAAATGAGCCACAAAGGCAGTAAATCCCCTTTTGTTTTCCAACTCTCTTCGAAAATCCTACTGATAGGAATTGTGCATTTAAGTAATGTTCAGTAAATATAGTTAAAAATCCATCACTGTTTTTTCTATTAAAAAAAAAATAATTTGCAGTTGGTCATTTGTGGCTATTTCCAGATTAAGAACAAAGTATTTGTGGAAACCAGGTTGAGCCCAAGTTCCTGATGACAGGGAGAACATTGGATTTTGTGAATCTTCCTTCTGAGCCTGAGTTTGTTTCTGCATGTCACTGTGCAAATTCACAAACGTTTCCTTCTCTAGTCAGCACGCTGTGGGGGAGCCAGTTGGGAGTGCCACCTTGATAGCTAGGACTTGTGGAGGCTTCAATGCAGGAGGCTATTGAGATACTTAACCTTTTCGTGTATTTTAATCTGTACATCAAGTGCCGGGTAGAGAAAGTATGCCAGCCAATTAGTTCTGAGTTAATGTCCTGGGAAGAATATGTCAGCAACCTCCCTGTTCTGACCATTCTCAGTGAACTTTAAAATGCCACTTGAAATGGCCTCTCCATGTGTTGGGTATGAGTTCAGTGCGCCTCCTGGGAAGCAAGATAATGTAGGGTCAAGGCCTGAATTTTCTAGATGTCCTTAGTTCCCACTGTAGCTTTCTCTGAACGAATCAATGAAAGACAGCACCTAGCTGTTCCTATAAGGTCTGGACTTGTGTTTGTTTTCAACCCACCTTTTGGA
Organism: Bos javanicus; assembly: GCF_032452875.1. Taxonomy (NCBI): domain Eukaryota; kingdom Metazoa; phylum Chordata; class Mammalia; order Artiodactyla; family Bovidae; genus Bos; species Bos javanicus. The sequence goes on from NC_083897.1 coordinate 126,609,388, forward strand.
GCCAAGGAAAGGGTGAGGGCCGTTTATGCTCAGGTTCACACTCACAGCTGGGATGGACGACTCTCTCCTGGTTGCCATGGCAGTGATGCCCTGGAGTGGGGATACTTGCCTATATTTGCAGAGCTTTCCTCCCCATGTGTGGTGGTTCACCACAACTGCAGAGGAGTTATCTGATTGAGAGTTCTGTAGCTTTCTTTACAATGAGCTCTTTATCACATCCTTGGGAGGTCAAATGGGCAGGAAAAATTAAGTGGCAAGAGGAGACAAGCTTTATGACTCTGATCAGTTGAATTTATATTTGCTGTTAGCAATATAAATTGGTTTAGTTAGGATCCTAGGAGCAGATGACAAATTAGTTAACCTTTTAAGTGATACTCATCAAACATGGGACAGGGTTTGTGTTTTAAGAAATACCTCGTTTCTTTTTCAAGTTGAATGTTTGAACACCTCCTCATCTATAAACTGAGGACAGAGACAAGTTTTCTTCTACAAGCTTGTGAAAATTGAAGGAGCCAATACATGTCACGTGCTTAGAACAGTGCCTAGACTATAACAAGAGCCCAGTAAATGTTTGATGTTATTATTATTAGCTTTACTTTTATAGGACTGTGCGGTAACTTTTTAATGCAAATGACAGTTCCTTGAGTAGATATTAAGCATACCGACCAGCTTCTAGATATTTTTCTAAATCTCCCTCAAGGAGTTTACCAGTTAGTAGAGAGACAAAAGTAGAAACAAGTAGTTTCTTGAAATAGGGGCACACCCAACATATCCTGGGAAACCTCGAGGCCTGAGCACTCCAGCCTGTATGGACCAACAAGAAAAGGTCTCCAGATGAGGAGGCATTGAGCTGAAGCTCGTTTATGGCCATTCTCCTGATTTGTGGTGTATGGAGGCCAGGAGGGAGGGGCTTAATCACATTTGAAAGAGTGTCTTGAGTTTGATATTTGGACAGATAAGATGTTCTGTGTCTTGAGTCCCTCAAATATTGTAGGTTTCCTAAGGTCTGCACTCAATCAAAGTAGGTCTCCTTTACTTACATCACACTGCTTTATATTCCCATGGTTGTCAGAGGTTTTTGGTAATAATTTTGTGCCCAAAACTTTACTCATCAAATATTGGGAGAGTGATGGTTCTGAAAATCATGAGAATTAAGGCATCTTAAATTCCTGCCCACTCTTTGCACACACTACTTATCTCGTTATTCTGCCAAATTCAAGCAAATTTAAAAACCAGATGTTTCCCAAACAAACTAAATGAGCTCTAATTCAGTGCTTATTCTAATGGCTAACGATCTGATTATTTTTCTCCTCCTTTCTTACTCAGCTAACACAACCACTTTTATGTAACTTCAGAAGAAGCAAGTAACTGTTCTAATTTCTGCAGAATTGCCTTGATTTAGAGAACTCAGCTGATTTAATCCTAGAGTGACCATCTCTTCATCTTGCACGTTTTCTTTAACAGCCTGGTCACTCCCCAAGCTGTTTAGAGTTTTCTGATGCAGTTGATACAGAAAGTGAAAATCCTTTTGTATGAGGTCCTATAGCAAGTTTGCTAACTTTGAGATGTGAGCTTTGGGTTTTCTTTCTCAGTGATGTTTTTAAAATGCATACCGACTCAGACATTTGTCCAGAGTCTCAATCTTTCTGTATGTTAGGTTTTGAACACACAGCATGACTCAGTGTTGGTGTTCTTTTCCAGAGTAGGGTTACTCAGCACGAGCAGTGCTGACATTCAAGGCTGGATCATTCTTTGTCGTGGGTGGTCTGTCTTGTGCGTTGAGGATGGTCAGCAGCACCCCTGGTCTCTCCCTACTAGACACTGATAGTACCACTTCAGGCCCATCTGCATCCCCACATTGTGACTCCAGACATTGCCACACATGCCCTGGAAAGCACTGCTGCCTGGTTGAGTACCCCCGCTCTAAAGAAACACAGTTTGGTAAAGAAATGCCTTGAGGGGAATTAGCTGAGCTGAGACCAATGCCAGAGTGACAAGGAAAGGTTCAGAGTTGGAAGTCGCCATATACGGGGGCCAGGCCTTACAAAGAAGGTAAAAAGAAGACATTCCGAGGGAGAAGTTCTAATGCTCTGGCCGCCAGTGAGCCCATACTGCCCTCCTGGTGGATTTACTCTCCTGCTGCCTTTAGAGTGACCTTAGAGGTGGCGAAGAACAGCCTCTCGGGGTGTCAGATAGAAGGCAGGGACCATGGAGCATAGCCATCGTGAGAGAGGTGTTCAGCTGGCTCTGTCAGAGATGGCACATTGACATGAGGCAGTTGTGTTCAACTTTGGAGCCTTTGGCAGAGAAAGCTTTCATAGTTTCAAATTCTGTATCAGTCCCTGCTTCCATCTGTGTAGTGTCCCCTTTGTACGTCTGTAGATCCAGGAGAAGGCTCCCCCTTTCTGAATACGAGTGGAAGAATGTGTTGACATAAAAGGACTCAGAGATGGACGTTAGTACCACTTATAGATGAAGAAATTGAGGCATAGAGAGGCAAGAAACTCATCCAAGTTTCCACAGCAGATAGGCCAAGGTCACGATTGTGACCCCAGAACCCCCACATTCCACAGACAAATTCAAAGCATGGAAAATTCTTTGAAGAAGAAAACAAGATCTGGCTGTTCTGAGGGAGATAGTTAACATTGTTGTAAAATTTTTTGATTAAGAAAAAGAAAATAAATGCTGCACCTTGAACTATTTTTTGTTGACCCTAGGGCCCGTTATTTGTAAGGGGCCTTCACTAATCTTGATTTTTTTTTTGAAGGGTGATTCAGGCATGATTTATTGAGGGAGATATTTTGGGACCTAGATGACCATTTCTTTCCTCTCACCCCAACCTGTTCTGTCCTCACCACTCCCAGCCCCATCTTATTCCTCAAGCATTATCTATTTCTAGAAGAGTCAGGTGTTTCAGATGAAGACTAGATGGATAGCCATTCCCTTCTCCAGGGGATCTTCCTGACCCAAGGATTGAACTCACGTCTCTGGCATTATAGGAAGATTCTTTACTGTCCGAGCTACCAGGGAAGCCCATCTTATTTCTCAAGTGTTTTTTATTTCTAGAAGAATCAGGTGTTTCATATGAATACAGGATGAATTCTTCCCAGCAGGGAAGTGTTTTGGAAGAAGTAAATTTCAGCCAGTGACTCCCTAGTGATAAGGCTCTAGACCAAATGAGAGCAAAGGAAATTATAAGGCAAATCACAAAACAACAACTAAAAATTCCAATTAACAAGAATTTCACAACAAATACAGGCTGATGGCTGTTTTATTAAAGCAATGTGGAACACAGCTAGAGGCCACTATGTTCTGGAAATGTAGGAAATTGGCTGAAATCATTTTTCTCTTGTGATCCCCATGTTAAGCCGCAATCAAATCCCTTTTAAGAAAAATCAATACAGTTCCTTGCTATTTTGTATTCTTTTTAAAGCCTTGGCCTTAAACTCAGTCTTTTCCGCAAGTGTTTATTTCTAAGGGGCAAACTTCATAAATGGGAGAAAAGTCAGTGTTTCTGTGTTGAGTTGTGAGAGGAAGTGGTCAACTTGACTTTGTTTGTAAATAAAATGAGCAACGTGACCTTTTCCCCTTGTATTTTTGTATTGAAAGAAGTATAATATGCCTTGATAGTGATAATTAGTACAATAGCCGTATAGTCTCTAAATGCTTGGAATGGAGAAAACTTTCATTTAAAATTTCAGTTTGTTCTAATAGCATATGTCCTTTTACTGGAGGTAAACTTCGTGGACATGTAAGTGTGTCTGTCGGCGTGTGTATTCTCAAGCATGCAGGTACCCATTTATCCTATGTTGCGCTCTTGGTTTGAACCACAAAATAGAAAAGAATGTAAATATTTTCCAACGCTTACAGGCAATCAGCCACTCTCAGGGATGGACGAAAGTTTGTTATTTTTTTCTTTATCTTTCCATCAGCTTACACTTTGGCCTAATTCCAGTGAAACCCTAGGTCAAGGGCAGCCCCCGCCTTCTACCTCCAGTGTGGATGTGGCTGGTAGAGGACTGAAAATAAATGACCATTTCTTTGGAACTAAAAGTGTCTCTTACAAGCAGAAAAATCAATTTAGCGGAACTCTGGATTTGTCTATTTTAAAAGACCACTAGAAGGGAACCCATTTTGGAGTCTGTGATTCAACCTCAGGAAGACAAGGGTGTTTCTAGGGTTCTTAGAAAATTCCCATACAAGATTGTACTTCCTGGAGTGCTTGGAAAATGACTTGTAATGGATAGTTGAGATATTCAGTTTTAACCAGCAAGTCTGTTTGTTTCATCTTTTGTTTAAAATCTTTGAATTCCTCGGAGAAGGCAATGGCACCCCACTCCAGTACTCTTGCCTGGAAAATCCCATGGATGGAGGAACCTGGTAGGCTGCAGCCCATGGGGTCGCTAAGAGTCGGACATGACTGAGCAACTTCACTTTCACTTCTCACTTTCGTGCATTGGAGAAGGAAATGGCACCCCACTCCAGTACTCTTGCCTGGAGAATCCCAGGAACAGAGGAGCCTAGTGGGCTGCCATCTATGGGGTCGCACAGAGTCGGACACGACTGAAGTGACTTAGCAGGTCTAGTAAAACTCTGGGTGGTAAAAGATATGTTTTGCGTCTATGCAGTCCAGTATGGTAGCCACTAGCCACATGTGTCCCGTGTGACTGAGGAACTGAATTTTAAATTTCATTTCATTTTCATTAAAAAAAATTTGAATAGCCACATGAGGATCTTTACTGAACAGTGCCAAGTGTAGAGCATAATTACCAGTCAGCATATGTCTTTGATTTTAAATATTCCATTATATTATCACCCTAAATTTTGATTTGTAAAATGTGACAACTATTACTCTTTCTAACTGAGTGATGGTTACTTCCAGGTAATCCTTCATTTCCCATCCTCTTTGCATGCTAACAATGCATATATTAAAATAATGTGTCTTACACTTGTATTCTAATTTTGCTGCTGCACAGCATTGTTAAAGGACTCTTGCCTTCCAAATAGCTCATTAGCCAAGAGCCATATATCTGGCAAGGAGTAATAAGCATTACTCATGAATTTAAGATGCCAATCTTGGGTTTTCTTTCAAATTGTTTTCAATTTAATAAAACCAAACTTCCCATAAAAAAAATAGGGGGTTATGAAAATAGAGCCTAGAAATTAGCATGTTAAATTGCATCTTCCTTTGCCCTTTCTAATAAGTGAACTGTGAGCATTTTCTGGTTAATTAGAATGGGTACTGACTGAGGTTGAACTCTTCAGATGATTCAGACCCGATGTAATTAAGCATAGGAGAGAAAAATATACATTATAGCCAGTTGAAGCCCCAAAGTAAAATTAGATAATTGACTAATTTTAAGTCAGCAGTAGTTTAGGTATTATTTGAATCAAAAGAGAACCAACCCATTTAATTTGAAATCATCACAAGCCTCCTCTCTTTAAGGGTTTAGGACTTAAGACATTGAGTTTTCTCTTTGACCTGCCTGCTCTTTGAATCCAGCTAATCTTTGATACGGAGAAGGCAATGGCACCCCACTCCAGTACTCTTGCCTGGAAAATCCCATGGATGGAGGAGCTTGGTGGGCTGCAGTCCATGGGGTCGCTAAGAGTCGGACATGACTGAGCGACTTCACTTTCACTTCTCATTTTCATGCATTGGAGAAGGAAATGGCAACCCACTCCAGTGTTCTTGCCTGGAGAATCCCAGGGACGGGGGAGCCTGGTGGGCTACCGTCTATGGGGTCGCACAGAGTCAGACTGAATTGACTTAGCAGCAGCAACAATCTTTGATAGAATTTCAGTAGGAGCTGCTTTGGTGATCATTTCTATTTTACTTTATTTTTGTTGTTTCTAAATTCTTTTTCCTTAACTTTATAATGCTCATATCTTCTTTGTTGTTTGATTGTATTATTCGTTTTTGTTCCTGCTAAAGCCAGTTGCCCCTTTCCTTTCACCCGTCTTTGGTCCAAATATTTCTCTGAAAAATCAAGTACATATGAACTGATTTCTGCTGGGAATTTACCTGAAGGGGACTCACCAAGATCCAAAACTAACATCAAAGGGAACTGAAGGAAGGAGGTGTGTTTGAATTGAAGCAGAAAAAAAGGGAAAACGAACTTTAAAAATTAAATTTGTTCTTGATTACAGAAGTAATTTATTATATTTTTTGGTAGAAAAATTGGGTCTTCATACAAACAGATGTATCTTCTTTCTAGTTTTTTTCCTACACACATTTATATATGTGTGTTCAAATTATCTACACGTTATGAAAAGTGAAATGTTAGTCACTCAGTCGTGTCCAACTCTGTGACACCAAGGTCTGAGGCTACAGTCCATGGGATTCTCCAGGCATGAATACTGAAGTGGGTTGCCATTCTCTTCTCCAGGGGACCTTCCCCACCCAGGGAACAAACCTGAGTCTCTACATTGCAGGCGGATTCTTTATGGTCTGAGCCACCAGGGAAGCCCTGTTTACATGTTATGGTTACATGTAATATTCACATTTGATATACAGTCTTGGTCTTAAATTTTACTTTATCACATTTTTTCCACTAATAAATTTTCTTCTAGAGATACTTTTTACCACATAATTCCTTCAAATACATTTAGACAAATTTCGAAGAGATGCAGGTTCTCAGTAGAAAACATAATCATCATCTTTGAACATATCTTACCATACATTTTGATGACTCTCTTTGGGTAATTCCTAGACATATATTTGCACCCTGGAAAAGTTATGCATATTGAAGCCCTCACCAATAAGAAGTGAATGAGAGCAGAACAGGTTTTAAATGTATTAGTGACATGGGAGTGGTTATGGTGAGATGAGAATTTCCTTGAGGTTATCTACTCAACTTCATCTGTATTTTTAGCTTAATTTCAAAGACATAGCACCCTTTTGTCAATAATATACTCTTGTGTTTCTTTTTTTGTTGATTTAAGAAGTTTTTATATATATTTGTGTTTATTAGTGTATTTACAATCAGATCAGATCAGATCAGTCGCTCAGTTGTGTCCGACTCTTTGTGACCCCATGAATCGCAGCATGCCAGGCCTCCCTGTCCGTCACCAACTCCCGGAGTTCACTGAGACTCACGTCCATCAAGTCGGTGATGCCATCCAACCATCTCATCCTCTGTCGTCCCCTTCTCCTCCTGCCCTCAATCCCTCCCAGCATCAGAGTCTTTTCCAGTGAGTCAACTCTTCGCATGAGGTGGCCAAAGTACTGGAGTTTCAGCTTTAGCATCATTCCTTCCAAAGAAATCCCAGGGCTGATCTCCTTCAGAATGGACTGGTTGGATCTCCTTGCAGTCCATTTATAATCAGTGTTGCTATTTATTTCAGCCTATACTTTGAGTCTTGGTCATTATTATCTAGTGATTTTTCTTCCATATTTTATTCAAAAACATACGACATTGGGCAACTAAGCTTGAGTTTAAATGAATTAGAAATGCTCCTTTTTATTTAATTTACATCAGCTTTGTAAGTATTGCATGGTGATACTTACAAAGTATGTGGTGTAACTATTACGTGGTGATACTTTGTGTTACACTAGGTAGCCACACATATCTACATGTAGTTTGTCGATTGCAGTCATCTGCCACAGATAGGCAATCAGGAAATTAAATAATTTCAAAGTGACTGGAACTTCCAGAATAACAATCCAAAGGTCAATGTACTTTATTTTGTTAGGAAGAAAATGTATACAAAGTAACCTACATATTAGAAGATGTAAATAGACACTAACAAAAAGAAGGAATTGCCTTCAGCAGAAAGGAATGATTAGACTAAGTAATATCAGGCAATTAAAACAGGCATAAAAGCTTTATTGCTTCTGAGTTTCCAAGACAACTCGCTTCAGTGATGGATGTTCATAAGTCTGATTCTGGACCATCAAACAGATCCTATGTTCTGGTTAACATGCATGTCCATTATAGAAGACTATGGTAAAAATGGTTTATTAAAACATATGTTTGGGCATTTAATACAGAAGTTTCAGTTTCTTATCACTTACACAGTACACCTCATTCCATAGTGAGCAGTCCTCAGAGTCCAGAGCCTGAACTTTTTCCTGTAATTCAAATATGTGGTTTGAATATATGTATATAATTTGAATTATTATAAAACAAAAATAATTTTGTCAGTGATTTTCCCAAATAGAGAATCCTTTTATATCAGAAAACCTGAAAGCAACTCCAGTCTGATTTGAAATTTTGTGTTCTTTCCAATATCACACATAGTTTTCAAATAACATCATTCCTTACATCCTGAAAATGTTTCTCAGTACGAATAAACATAATGGCAATATTTTCATGAGCTGTGGAAGACAAAGTGTGGTGGGGGCATATATTTTGGGGACTATACCAGGATATATATTTCTATCTTTCTACTGGATTTTTTTAGGAAAGTCATTGACAAAACAATTCTCCTTAGTCCTGACCATATAAGCGTTACATTGTTGGAAGAGAAAGTTTGTTGGCATGACATAAATGATAGGGCTCTTGATGTCGATGTCATGACCCACTAATCAATTATGACCCACAATTGAAAGACACTAGCATGGAAATAGGGTGCATCATTCATCTAGAGATAGATGGTTCTAAGGTTGGTTATTTCAGGGGCACCGAAGACCTAGAGAGTTTCTGCCTTTCTACTTGTCCCTCCTTGTTACAAGATGGCAGACACAACTCCAGGCATCACATCCTCAAACAAATAGATCCAAAGACAGAACAGCACTTTTCCCTAGCATGTGTATACAGTTTTTTTTTTAATGTATATATTTTTAATTGAAGGATAATTGCTTTACAGGCTCAGTAACAACTTAGGTACACAGTTTTAATTAGACAGTAATTCTTTTTCCCAAAAGCTCTGCCTCTCCTATTAGATTTCCCTTTCAGCCTAATTCATTGTTCAGCTTCCAACACAACCATTCCCTAAACCAATCACTAATGAGGGAAACAGATGCCACATTTGGTGTGGATATGGTATTTTATAGTAATTGATGCCATAATTGGAGGAGTGAGCATTTGTTCTGTGGGACAGGGGAGGGGGCTCCTCCCTCCTGAATTTATGGAAAGCCTGATGCTGGGATTAATTCCAGCATTGCCAACAAGGACCGAGTGGTGAGGAAAACTATTGGACACATGGCTAATGATGTCTGCCTGGGTCAGGAAGACATCCCCTGTAGAGAGAAATGGCAACACACTCCAGTGTTCTTGCCTGGAGAATCCCATGGACAGAGGAGTCTGGCAGGCTACAGCCCATGGGGTCACAAAGAGTTGGACATGACTGAGCGACTAGCACTTTCTTTCATATTTGCCAAGGCATTTTGACTACACTTCTGCCACGGTCTTAACACTATTAGGCTTTCTCTTATCATTATTTGACTTCCCTGGTGGCTCAGATGGTAAAGCGTCTGTCTACAATGTGAGAGACCTGGGTTCAATCCCTGGGTTGGGAAGATTCCCTGGAGAAGGAAATGGCAACCCACTCCAGTACTCTTGCCTTGAAAATCCCATGGACGGAGGAGCCTGGTGCAGGCTACTATCCATGGGGTCGCAAAGAGTCGGGCACGACTGAGTGACTTCACTTTCACTTTATCATTATTTGTGAGCTTATTTTAGCCCTTTGGTAGATTCTAGATTCCTTAGGATGGGGACTTACCATTTTTATCAGGTCATGGAATACTGCCTTACCCTAGAGGGTGATTAATAAATACATACTAAATTGATTAGAATTGGCCTATGTCAGTTGATTAAAAGCTTTCTTTCTGACTTTTTAATTTATTCTAAATTCTTTAAAATCAGGTTATTTGCTTAAACATTGACACTCTCCCAGTAATGTTTATTCATTCCAGAAAATGATTAAGGGGCCTTAATCATAAAGGTATTGGAATAAAGTTACTGTGGGTACTGTGTAATATAAACGCTAAAAAACCTGTTTACAATTCTGTTTGGGTGTAGGAGGAAAAAAGAATTCAAATATAAATATAAGTGGGAAAGTAAAGCTGTACTGAGTCCATTTTATGCATCTGTTAACATTTTGAAGACTATACAGTAGAATTTATCATCTTAAAGATTATGAAGTGAAAGAAATGAGTTGTATATAAAACCACTGTGATTCCCTATTTGAAGCTCCATTTAATATAAGTTTTCTTAGGAAAATACCTCGAAGATTTAAAATTCAGTACATTATTTTATGTATCACATAATTTCATCAAAAAATTGCTTTCAGTAGAATGAGATCAAAAGACCAGATTCTGGTTATTAATGTGGTGTGAAATATAAAGCCAGTGGTCCAAGTTTTCATTTGTTTTGTAATATAAACATTTCAGAAAAGCTTATCTTTTTAATGTAAAGAATTCTTCATATAAACTTCCCTCATTTGGTTCTGGCTTCCCAGGTGTTTCAGTGCTAATGAATTCTCTTGTCAATGCAGGAGATGCAGATTAGATCCGTGGGTTGGGAAGATTCCCTGGAGGAGGAAATGGCATCCCCCTCTAGTATTCTTCCCTGGGAAATCTCATGAATAGAGGAGTCTGGTGGGCTACCATCCATGGGGTCACAAAGAGTTGGACATGACTGAGCAACTGAACAACAATGTTTTGTTCTGGCTCAGTGACTATATACTTCTTCATAATTTTTCACATTACCAACTATTACAACTACTATGTAAACTTCTATTTTTTAAAAGTTTTGAGATGGTATAATTTAAATTGTCTCTAAAGAGAAATATAGTCCTTATTTGCCTGCAGAATGGTCAATTTGTAGGTGTAAATGAGCAGTTCCTATCTTATTCAAGAAGATCCATTTATATCTTCTTTGCAGTTACATGAAATTTTAATTCAGCACAAAATCAGGAATGATTTTTTAAACTTTTTATTGTTTGCTTATTTTTAGTTACAGAATTTACTAAGTAAGGTGGTGGTAGGAAAAAATCTTTGTGTTCTTGTGTCTTTCTGAAAGCAACTGAAGTATTTACTTCAGGTCTCTTCTCATTTTCTGATCTTTTAATCCTGGAAAAAAATTGCAAAAGAAGCAAGTAAAACAATTTACAAATATTCTTAGTGAGTACCATTTATAGTAACAAATATGGGTTCAATTTTGCCAAAACAATATTATAGCCATTGAAGTTGAACTCTATAATTTTCAAACTTTCTTTGTTGTCTCATAGTCATTAGATATGAGGTGTCAGGATGGAGGCCCCTGCCTTCAGAATACTTAAAACAATTATTGAATAATAAAACAACAATTGCTGTATTTTGTTGAGTACTTTCTGCATGGTCATTTCTAAACTCATCACTTTATTTTCTTAAGACAACTCTAAGATGCTATCACTATTTAACTCTAATTTTAGATGGGAATTTTAAAGAGTTCAAACTATGTACCCAAAATCACCTTTCCTTGAATAGCTCTAGCAAGATTTATAAAGTTCATAACACTAATTATTAATAAAGAGATAAATGCATTTTTTGAGATAAACACATTTTCTATACAAAGAGGTAACCTGTACCTTAGACTAGAATAATCAACTGTAGGCACCAGATTATTTGGGATACAATCATTTTTCAAATATGCTCCATATTTTCCACAAATATGCCTGTGTTCTCCACAAATATTCCCATAATTTTGAAGCCTTATATAACATATAATTTTTATTGGAAAACTATGGTATTTCTTCTTAGACAAAGGCTTGAAAGTTATTTGATTTAGTTACTTCCTCTCATTTTAAAGGGTAAACACCCATATAGTTGAAGTGACTTGTTAAACAGCATCTCCTTTTTGAGTGCAGAGTTATAACTGGAACTCAGGTATCCCGGCTCCCCATCCAGGTCATTTCTACCCCACCCCTCACTTTCTCAGTAGAAAATCATTAATAACATTTATAGCTTGGAATTACATTTGAAGACATGCATACAGTAGAATTACATAATCTCTTATACACAAGAGTGAGGGTTTATATATATGGATAAGGGTCACTTATTGACTATTTCCCACTCACTTGGAAGAGTGGGAAAGAGCTTTCTGTAATGAAAGGATATTTTGTCCTTTACTGTGAAGACTTATTGCTAAAAGCTTAATCTACAGAATCCCAGCACTGAAAAGGAATCTAGCAATCTGTGTAGTTTAGCTTCCTCCAAGTTAGATTAAAAACCACTTTAAACAAGTAATTTTCCTTTAGGTTTTTAAAGAGACCTCCCACCTACCTGTTCAAATATCTGCATCCCCTCACTGGCAAAAATTACCCTTTTAAGAGAAATCTCCGGTTCAATTCTAGCCTATTATTGCTGGTCAAACCTTTGAAAGATAAAGAGAACTAATGTTCCCTTATAGTACTGTCTGTAAAATTAACAGGTTTCAATAATAGATATTCTGGTAGGAATTCAAAGTAATTATAGAGTTTCAGATCAGATCAGATCAGTAGCTCAGTCATGTCCGACTCTTTACGACCCCATGAATCACAGCACGCCAGGCCTCCCTGTCCACCATAAAAGCTATTGTGTTAATTCTAAGCCATATAGATGAACTCATTTATAATATAAACTTACAGCACACACTTGGACTAACTGAATCACTGAGCTGTAGCTGTAGCTACTGAAACTGTAGGCCTTGGACTGTGAGAGATTTTCAATCTCTGGGGGGGCCATTTTCGCTCGACCATTTTCATAAGTGTTGTAGTGACTTCAAGGTATACTCACCACTTCCTCCCGCTTGGTCTTGTCTGTTGCTGGCCAAGCTTCCAGAGGCAGGTCAGGAAGCATGGGGGGCAGAGGCTGCATGGGGAATATCGGAGGCAGAGGTGGCTGTGGCGGCAAGGGCTGGATGGGGTGCACAGGTGGCTGGGGCTGCAGGGGCTGCAGGGGCTGCAAGGGCTGCATGGGCTGCATGGGCTGCAGGGGCTGGTGAGGCTGCAGGGGCTGGTGAGGCTGCGGCTGGATGGACTGGGGCTGGAAGGGCTGCTGGGCGGGCAGAGGGAGGTTTGGCTGGTGGTGTTGGGTTGGAGTCATGGAGTGTTGGCCAGGAACTGGCATCATTGGTTGCTGGGGGACCACGGGCTGCTGAGCTGGCACCATGGGGATGTGGTGATGAGGCTGCAGGGCGTGATTCTGGGGAGTCTGCTGGGACACCACGGGAATGATTTGGTGGTGCAGCCATCCACCCATGGGTTCGTAACCATAGGAAGGGTACTGGTGAGAAACAAAGAGTCAGGTTTACCATCAGCTCCATTGACTTCCAACTGGAGAAGCAGCAATGTTTTCTTTGTCATTATGGCAATATTAATATTTACTCAATTTTTTTTCCTGTGTAAGAATTTCTAACTGTGTATACAGATTTGACCGTTTACCAACTAAAGTTCCCATTAGTGTCTATATGTGGCATAGATATGTTGCCTCACTTAAAAAGGGAATTGAAATGCATGCTTAATATTTTAAGGGAATAAAGAACCAAAAACATCTACATACCGGGTGTCTTATCATGCTCTGGTACCACTTCAGAGGGGTGAGCACCTTAAGAGAAAGAGAGATTAGAATACATTTGTTTTAATTTAGTTGCATGAAATATAGACTCACTAATGCAGTCTCGTCAATACTGATACCCTGAAAATAGGAGTTCTAAGGAAGAAAGAATAAGGTAAACATTTGTTAGGTGTTTCCTATGTGTGAGGTTCCACCTTACAGCCATCACACACATTTTTCATGTTTTCTTAGATACTCTGAGGCAAGTATCATCACTTTCACTTTTACAGACAAGGTCATGGAGAGTTAGAGGCTCATGAGGTTGACTGAGATTATAAAAGTTGTAAGTCTGTTTAATTCCTCAGCTCCTGTTCTTCTTTACAAGAGAAAAAACAGAAAATTAATGTGATATAATTTTAATTATATCCTTTTTTGATGTGATGTAACAATGAAAAAAAATAAAGGAGGCAGAAACACTGTCCCTTATACTAGAAACACAGGTTTTCAGGTCACATATGTCATCCTTTTAAGATATAACAGAAAATCTTGCCTCAAATTTTTATTGACACTTTTTCTCAGTTTGTATGGGTAAACAAACTCATGGATTGTCATTTGAACCTATGAAAGAAGTAAGACTTTTCCTTCTTTCTAAGCAGTATGTATTTGGTTCACCCCAGGTCCAGCGACTCCTTCAGATCGTATTTGATATCAATACAATAAACAATTATTAACTTTGCTCAAGTCATACTTAACAAAGCACCTTTGATATTGCTTAACTATTTTGCTCCCCAAACAATATTTTGAAGGCAGGGGATTATCATTATTTCCCTTCTCCAGATGAGGAAACCAAAGTTCTAGAGAGAGAAAACAATTGACCTAATGTCTCATGGTAAGTATGGGGGTGAGGAGAGCCTCAAACCCAATTTCCAGAAATCTCATGCTTTCCATTGCTCTCACAGACCACTTGGTCACTAATATCTCAGTAAGGACAAATGAGGGAGATACACAGAGTGTGACTATCTTAGAATTGGGAGTTTTCCAGCTGGAAAGGATCTTAAATAGCATCTTACCTGATTCCCCATGTTTTACAGGCTGGGATAGAACAAAGCTGTTCAGCCAGAGTTCATTTCTGCCCTACCGTGCAGTCCCCCTGAGTGGTAGTTCATGGGAGATAAACTTTATAGCCATATAAGGAGGAGGAACTGAGTCAGAGAGGCCAGGTGGGAGGGTTCTGGGGCAATGAAGGCTTGGGATGACCCACCAGGGCTTAAACCAGGAAGCTGGTAGTGAGAACTGAAAAAGTGGGACTGAGAAACATCTTGAATGAAGAATCAACACACTATTCTTTACAGAGCCCAGGGCATTGTTAACTCAAACAATGGTCAAAATTAGTAAAGAGAAAAATTACCTCATAGCTGAAGTTGATATAACCAGGGTGCCCAGGATGAGGTGGTAGCTTTTATAGGAAGGGGGAAAGGAGAAGAAAAAGAATGATAAAGAGGAAGAGAAAAGGGAGGGGGAGAGAAAGAAGGGGAGAGAGAGAGAGAGGGAAAGAGATTAAGTCAATATGCAATTTTCACATTAAGAGAGACTGCAGCTACTTTTAAAAAATCTATATAGTGCAGAATATATTTGAGGTCTACTTTTAGTTTGAACATGTGCCCTGTGTAGGAGAGGAGCCCTCTTATTTTAAAGAGGTCCAGAACAACTAGATGTCCTAGGAACAGAAACCAGCACACATTTATCCTCCCCTGATCTTCAGACACCTCTCCGTCCATGTTGTCAATCAGTCTTACTCTAGCCCACCCATCATTTTATTTCTTGATGAAGCTGTCTACTGAAAAAATATTCACAACCTAAAAGTTGAGAGTTATAGTTTATTCAGCGGGAATTTTTAGGACTTCAAGACCAGGAGGCAACATCTCAGGTTACCCAGAGAGAACTGCTCCGAGGAGGCGATGGTGGGGAGCCAGGATATATAAGAATTTTGTAACAAAGGGCAGGTGGACTGAATGTCAAAAATATTGTTAATGAAAGAAAACCAGATATCTCAAGGAATTTAGTGCTTTTTCTGTATACAGGAAGATGGAGGAGTCTGAGCTCACTGAAATCATTCCTTTGATCTGCAGCTTAGCTGTCTGGGGCCAGCATCCTATATTCTCCTTCCCTGAAAGTTTCCTCAGGGCTCACCTTTGGGAGTGACTGCAATCTGATGGCTTCTAGATGGCAGGTATTCCTTCCTCCCTGAGGTCCCCTAGGGCTCACCAGCTCACCCTGAAGGGGGCTGCAATCACTGAGGACTGTGACATCCTTTGTTTACTGATATGGCAGGCAATATTCCTTGTCTCAAAACTCACTCCAAGTTGGGAAGAAGGATATGTTTTTCTTACACAATTACAAAATGCCAGCAAGAAGAGCATTGTCTGACGAACATTCCCTTATAGATCAGGAGGTGGCTATGTGGTTAAGTAAAAGATACTACTCACAATGGGCATGCTAAGTAAATAAGGCATGAGCAGCAACCAAAGAAACAACTATGTGAATGGAAGCATGTGAAAACAAGATGGGTGTGGCGCAGTGGAGACAGTACAAATCACATGGGAAATGGAAGAGTTGATTTCTGAAGTTTTGGCTGATTCTTTTCATTATTCTGTCATCTTTTTATGATTCTGTCAATGTTTCTATGGTAGAAGAATTTTGAAGCTCAAAATAAAAAACAACCTGAATAATTATCGAAACCAGGACTGTCTGTCTTGTCAAAAGTGGAGGCCAAGTGATTGATGCCTGCATTGTGGAATTCTGGTTGGCCCTGAGGGGTGGGGGGAAGGGGGAGAGGAGGACATTTCAGACCATCCCCCTCAGGCTGTGAGCTGATTAAGGCTCTGTTCTTTTAAAATGCTCAAATTTCATAAGAGGGTTTATTACTCTCATCTGAGTGTGAATTGTTTTCCTTTTAGTTAACTGCCTTTCCTCTATATTCTTGATTGAAGCCCTCAGAGAATAGGGGTGTTAAATCGAAGAGGGGAAAAAGGACTGAATTTGCAATGCTGGGGCCCTCAGGGACCTAGGAATTGCCACAATGCAGGATTTCAGGAAGGCAGAGCACAGAATCTTGGTCTTATGGGTGAGAGAGGAAGAGAGGAGGCAGATATTCAAGCTTTGCTGGCTTCTGGTTGTATCAACTGCTCTTTAGGCCACTGAAAAACAGATGGATCCTGCTTTGCCTGCATGTGATCTAACCTCTTATGTACCTGTATTTAGAGACAATTGGTCAGACCTCCCAGCCCTTGGTACATCTCAATATAACATGTATCCATATGTATTGAGCATAGATTGGATTCCAGACAACCACACGGACGTCCTTCGCTTAACAGGTACGCCCAAAAGGATGAGGTCTCTTAGAACAGGGAGATGGTTCAAGAAAGGAATTCCTAACACAAAATCTTACCCTCTGAAGGTCAACAGCAGTGGACATGGGGGAGCAGGAAAATATTTGGACACTTATGAAAAGCTGAATTTTTGAGAAAACTGACATTTTTGTAATGTTTGCCTAAGGCTGGTTGAATACTTTCTCTGGAGGCCTTTTAAGGGTCCCTTCCAAAAGTTTCCTCCATCTAGAGATGGGTGATGATATTTACAGGCTAATTGTTCCAATAGAATCTCCTGGGGTGCTTGTTAAAATACAGAGTCCTGGGCCCCACCCCAACTGTACTCAATCAGAATCTTTGACAGAAGCATCTGGGAATCCATTTTTTATAACAAGTTTTCAAAGTGTTTCTTAAACACAGAGACATTTGAGGAAATCTGATCATGTACTGTTTTAAACCCTAACGCTTACCCACTGTGGGGCAGACTTTTGTTTCCAAGCTTGTGAAACTGGACATTTACTTTTGAAGGAGGGGTTTTACTCACAGGCATAGAGAAGGCTGCTCCCAGGAGGCAGGCAAACAAAATCCAGGTCCCCATTTCTTGATAGCCCTGAAATACAAGTCAACACCCACTTTTCTTATCTCTTCTCAAAGAAGGACATAATTAATGCTTCATGAAACCCACATAAAAATCTATATTAGTCTGTTGCTAATAAAAAGGATGGACCATTTCTTGTGAGATTACTTCATTCCTATATGATTCCAGTTCTCAACCCATTTTATTGTTTCTGGAATTACAGTGGTAATAAAGATGTTTTTCATTTAGGTTGAGAGCTGAACAAGCTTTAGGGACATAAATGACATGAATTTGCAGGCCATTTTCCTATACCTATATAGCCTGTAGAGTCATAGAAGCTAAATGTAGGTTATAATTAAAATGATTAAAAACAGAATTAACTCTAAAAACTGAGATCATCAGGGTGCATACTATTTGATACTTTTAGAACCAGGAGGCACAGAAACGTTGGTTTTGGTACCATCCACCTGAGCACTGCTACTGTTAAAAATCAGTCATCTGAGAAAATAGAATAAGGAAGGAATGGAATTT
The DNA here is from genome assembly GCF_032452875.1 of Bos javanicus. Lineage (NCBI taxonomy): Eukaryota > Metazoa > Chordata > Mammalia > Artiodactyla > Bovidae > Bos > Bos javanicus. The sequence continues at coordinate 126,627,323 of NC_083897.1, forward strand.
AATTTCAGGTGTTCTGACTGACAGGACTTAAGACCCTCAGGTAACATCCTTGAGCTCCAGATGTGGAGCAAAAGATGTGGTTGAAGAGAGGGGAGAGGACGGTGCTAATATTCTGTTATTATTCTCTGAACGTCGAATGGCTTTTATTGAAAAGATTCCATATTTAGATGATGACATTTTCCTTTTGTTTGACACTGCACTGTAATTATTCCACAAATAAGACCCTTGGAACATGAAGCAAAACAAGCCATCCTAAAATACATTGCCTTGTGGTGCAAATTACTGGCTAACTTTGAGAACTGTCAGAAGAAAAGCCTTAAATTTGCATCGGAAATGAGTATCGGGTGTAATAATGCAGGCTATGAGAAGTACACTGACATTTTTACCTCCTAAATCTGTTTTTTTCTGAAGTTTGCATTCATGAGGAAAACCATTTTGTTGATGGTTCTGTTTGATGGAATTAAATGAAATGTTTTTCAAAGTAATGTATCACAGCCTGTGAAAAATTACTTTTGCCTTAATTGATAAGTAATTAAATATTTTGCTGTGAAATTTGGCCCTGAAAAGTGCTTTGGGATTCTGGACCTAAAATTTAAAGAAATATAAACAAACATTTTGCTGCATGAGAAAGTAATAATTCATTTAAGTAATCAGTTTAATTTAATCATGGTCCAGCTGAAGAAGCAACTGAATATTGACAATATAAGTTATTAGAAATGCAGAACACATTTGTATCTTTTGAACATGAAATGCAGAAAAAGAAGTAAGTACAATAGAAAGGATACCAAATTATGAATAAAATCCACATACCTTTGAACACACGTTCTCAGTAAGTTTCTGTCTGAAACTCAGGGATGCTTGATTCTTTAGATTTCTTCCAACTAAGAGCTCATTTTATACCATTCACAGCATCTAGAGCAACCAATCAGGTTTCTGAAGGAAAAATGTGTTGAGTGTAACTAAAAATCCCTGCATCATGACTTTTAGAAGCTGTGATCAAATATAAGACTGTATGTTGTGATTAGTGCATATAGTCTTTCATTATAGGCAATAATAGGTTTAACAGGCAAAAAATTTCATCAGTCTGTTTTTAGGTCAGCAAATGAGTTGACTGCACATGCTGATATATTCAGATTTACTATTAAGAAACAGCCATGTCATTGTCTGTTCCCTGGTTCTAACGAATATAACATTGTTCTTTACCAAAAAAATGTTAGATGGCTGAGTTTCTATAGTCTAATCAATGTGCCCTCTAGGGTTCCCCAGCCCTCAGATCAGGATAAATTGATTGAAATCTCCATTCTGGTAAAATCCCAACGCTCTTGCCAATAATTCTCTGAGGAATTATAATTTCAGGATCACCACTGCTCTTTTTGCTACTTCCATTAAAGATATTTTCTCTGTTCCCTGTGAAAATTCCTTTATCACCTTCTCCAAACTTTATCAACCTTAATGGTGATAAAGGTGATAAAGGAATCACCTTTATCACCATTCTGGTGTCCATGGAAAGAGGATAAAGGCCCTTCTCCTTGGCTTCATTCTGTAACCCATCTGCCATCCAAGCCACCATGAACTCAAGATTCTCCCAGTAACCAAACTTTACTCATGATTTGAAGGACAGGCCAAGGACATACCACATACCACACCACACACTTAAAAACACATTTTGATTCCTGCAAACAAATGTATATCACAGGAAGCATTGCCCTGGCTCCCCCACCCCACACAGCAGCTCAGCCTCTCTTAGTGGCTGATGGCCCTTCTTAACCTACATCCTTCTGGCCCAATCCCTCGTTCTCTCATAAGCAAATCCGAATTCTACTCTTTTTTTTTTCTTTCAGAGACTCCTAACTGTCCTTCTAGTTATCTTATCCCCATGTTCACAGCAGCCTCTCCTTTGCCTGAAGAACAACCAAAGCCCTGTTCTGAGAGGACCTCCAGTCTAGCTATTAAATTTTTTTATTCTTCTACCTTAGTAAAGCATATGGATTTTTATTTTGTTCTAAAATATGACCAGTAAAAAAGCAAAATTTGTTGGAGAAGGAAATGGCAACTCACTCTAGTATTCTTGCCAGGAGAACCCCATGGATAGAGGAGCTGAGCGAGGTGTCGCCAAGAGTTGGACATGGCTTAGCAACTAAACAGCAACAGCTGTATAGCACAGGGAACTGTATTCAATATTCTGTGATAAACCATAATGGAAAGAATATTAAAAAAGATGAATATATAAAGAAAACAAAATTTGTGACTATTGATAAGAGGTAGCTGATGAGGAGTCTATCATTATTCGATCAATAAAGGAAATTCTCATTATATGCCCAGATACTGCTAGCAGTATAGCTGGATCTTTTTGACTACTTAAGTAATATTTCTAAAGTTTGTTCATGTACATATATCTTTATATTGATACTCCACATTGGCTGAATTAAATTCAAGGAGATAATATCCATGAAAAGCAATACAGTATTAAGAACTGGAGGTTAGACTTACCTGTGGGTCCTGAACCCAGCTTCACCAAGGGGTTGAGGGACTTGAGAATATATGTAGCCTATCTGAGCCTCAGTTTCTCATCAGTGAAATGAGGACAACTCTAGAGCCTACAAGAGGATTCATGTAAAAACTAAATGAGAGACATCTCTGGGGGGAATGGAAAGTTATCACCTTCCTCAACCCCAGCACTTGGCACACAGTTAATGTTTAAAAATGCTAACAAATAAGATTCTAAGATAATCCTTGGGGATGAATTAGTAGAAATTGAGTAACCATTGTGAAGAAAGGTAAGGTAGACCTTTCAACCATAGAGATAGAGAGAAATTACAAAAGAGAAAGTGGAAAGTTTTAAAAGGCAAGTATGTGATTGAAAACGAACATAGAATATGCTTCTAAAAGTCAATTGTGTCCATAGTCTGCATTTATTCATGAGTGTATTCATTATATGTCAAAGGTAAGAAGGATTCCTTTTGAAGGAAGTTGCAAAATGGATGGAGAATTGATATCAGCTTACTTGGAGGGAGAGGAGGTGGGAGGTCTGTGGCAAGGAGATAAGGGAGAGTAGGAGGGACAGTAAGAGGGAGAGGAAGGAAAATGTAGATCATATTATATGCTTTTGTAATCTTTCTCCTCATTTTATTTAACTACATACATTGAAGTGCCTGAAAAGATTAAGGACAAGTCATTTGTGAACTAGTAGTGGTTTTGTAGGTTTATAGAATGTGTCTCATTATTTTGCCTCACCTTTCAACAATGAGAAAGAGTCATACATTTGGCCACAAGGATCAGCAAAATGATTCTTTATTATGGCATTAATTTCTCTGGTCCATCAGATAGTGAGTCATTGCCAATCCACCATGGGCACTTGTTCAGTGTAATGGCAAATGCAATAGAAACAATGTGGTTCTTTCTATTTATTTCCCCCCACTGAATATCCCAAGTCACGAGGTACTAAAATATGGATCTCTATGCTTGAAATCTCTTCCACTAATTTAGGTCCCACAGGCAATTTAACAGTTACTCAATGTTTTTCAATTGAAAATTTTTTCCTATAAGCAGTTGTTTCACTTATGAATAAGTTAACTTTATAAAACAGAACTTACTAGACTGAACTTACTAGGTTTATTTTGTTAGGTAGAGGCTATAACATTTCCAAAGTATTTGTGTTATTGTTTTTCTTATTCTCTGACATCAAATATTTTTTTTTAAATCACTATTTCAAAAATGCATCACAAAATAAAATATTTTCCTCTATGGAAATATCTATGGAATATCTGTGATAGAATGACCCCAGAATGTGTCTTTATTCCCTTACACATTCATTTCAAATATATGTGTGGAATACTTATGAACCTAGGACCATTTGTATTACTTAGGGGACAAATATTGATACATGAATGATTTTATTCCTGTTTCCAAAACTTTTTCTCCAAAATGACTAGTGAATAAATGCCCTTATAGATTCCCATTCTTGCTTAATGGGAACAAGGAAGATCCGAGAAAGGGTTACAAAAAACATTACATTCAGACACCTTCTGTCCCAGAAACAGCTGCTTTAACTCCCTCCTGATTTTTGTGGAATCAAGCAGGGGCTGCAGGACATGCAATTCATGTGGAAGGACCTCAGGCTGGGATTTTGGCACAAATCAAGAACCAAATGGTCCCTGCCTGCCAGTGATCAGAGATGAGGCAGTTCAGTTCAGTTCAGTCGCTCAGTCGTGTCTGACTCTTTTCGACTCTGTGCACTGCAGCACACCAGGCTTCCCTGTCCATCACCAACTCCTGGAGTATGAAAAGAGATGAGCCAAGCATAGGTTAATCCCAGGCAACTAGAATCTAACCCACCACCGTCACACTCCTTACTTTGTCCCAATCAACTACTCTTAGTAAAGAGAAGCCATGGAAGTCAAGAGCCGAAGCACCCTTGAGCTCTGAGCGGAAGCATATCTTAAATATCTTCACTTCCTGCGATGCCTGGCCTCAGACAAAAAGTTGGATACTCAACAGCAACAAACTTCATACATACAGAAAGTTTTCATGTGGTGCATTATAGTTTTTTAATAAGTTCTTTTGCCCATTTTTTCGTAGTTATTCTTTTTCTTGACTTACAACCCATCACACTTTGCTGTTCTCACATTCCTTATGCTAGCAACTTCTCCCCTTGTAATCTTCTGATTTACAGTGTGCTGGAAAATCACATGGCCAAGCATGTTAGGAATATGTGTGGACTGTAAGTAAAGAGATGCTCTAAGCTGAGGTGGCCTGGGAGGCTTACTTATGAGAAAAGCTCAAAACTTTCAGTATTGTGGCCCTGGTTTTTAATGCTGGGAGGATATTTTGTTTTATTTTTGCACTTTCCCCCTTTGCTCAACTTCCTGGTTTTCAGCAGTGGTCGAGATATGCAAGTGACATTTGGATAAGTGAGGTGTTATGAGTTCCAGAAGACTTTCCTATCATCTACAGGAGCCCATTTCTTGAATCTTCTTTTAAAACAGATCTACAACTCTCTAGTATTCTAGAATAATTTCAGGAGTGGGTTTTCTTATGCGGCTGGAACTAAAGTCAGATTTTAAGTGTTTCTTCTGTAGACATTTACTTAAAAGAAAATATCATTCTCCAGGCTGGTTGTTTTGTTTGGGTGCCTTGCTGGAATGGAATTGTACCCTCTTCAGAACCCTGGGACACCATCACTCATTGATTCCAATAAACACACTGACTTCCTTTTGGAACCTTTAAAAGTCAGGTATTGTGTCATACTTCCTTGGGAGCTCTTTGGTAGCTAGAAAAATCTCTTTTACAAAGTAGGTGCTGGCTAAATGTGTCAATTAATTGATGAAAATGTAGAGATGAGCTTTTAAACAACTCAGATGGTTACCTCGGTATTGCTGTCAGTGCTCCTCTTGACTTTCATGCAAACAGCCTGTGATAAGGACCTAAAAAGGGAGATGCTGTAAAGGATTTAGAATCAGTTATCACAACATCCTCATTATATTTGGCTCTGACCTGTTAGTTTAAATTTAATATATTACAAGCAAATATACTATGATAGATAAAATTGATTTTTTTCCTTATTTGAAACTGAGTTAATTTGCTTGATATAATAAAGTTTTGTTATTATTATTATTATCTTTCTAGGCTTCAGCCCAAGGTGTAATTTGAAAAGAATAATAGCAAAAAAACCTAACCTCACTCACCCATATTCACATGTTTTAGTGACTGCAAGCCATCAGTACATATTCCAGAATATCCTGGACTCAACTGTTTTGTGGCTGGTCATTTGAAGCTATGGGAAAAAACAGGAATCTTCTACTGGCTAACAACATTTAATAAGTGAGTAGACTTGGGATTAAAAAAAAAAAGCATCAGAAAAGCAGTAACAGGGGTAAAGAATTAGAAGAATGGCATATATAAGAAGATAGAAGTGCATGATGATGTTATTCAAGGTGGTGATCAAAGGTGGTGACTGGTGGTGACTGGCTCAGCAAGCCCCAAAAGTCCTGAAATGAAAAAAGGAAACTTTACTGAAGCAGCAAGAAATACAACAGCACTGCAGTAAAGGAAGATAGTCCTAGGACCCTAAACTCTTATCCCTCAAAGGCCAAAGCTCTGATCTAACTTCAGTAGCCATTGCTGAGCTCTTCGTATGTACCTAGCACGGTCATTGGCGCTGGAGTACAAAGATGAATAGGTCAGTGACCCAATTCTCAAACTGCTCACAGTTTCTAGAAGCATTCTTCACTCTGCATAGGGGTGGAGAATGCTAGGAGAGGGTGTTGGAACAGATGGTCCTTCTCACCTTCAGGAAGTAAACACGCTCTTGGCCTATGTCTGTGTTTGTGGAGGAGAAAGGGATGAGGAGGGCAGAGAAGGAGCACAGTGACAACAAAAGACGCGGGGTCTGTGGGAAAGGCGGCCCACCTAGAGTCTTCCAGGAGCTCTCTGGCTGGACTGGGGAGGGGTATATTAATTTTCCATGGAATCGCTTCAGTCTTTCAGCCTGAGGTCCTGCAGTGATTGGACATGAATGGATACCCACGCGCTGAATCACCAGGGAAAGATTCAGTTACAGGCAGTGCCTGCTGTTTCCAAGGACAATATAAAGTAGATAGAAGTGTTTATGAACCAACATCTAGAACAAAATGCCTCCCAATGAGGGACTGGTTCAAATCCACTGTGGCACATATAAAGGGTATCCATCTGTATTTGGTGACATAGAAATATGCTTGTGATACATCAGTTCAGTTCAGTTATTCAGTTGTGTCCGACTCTTCGTGACATAGTTTAGTGGAAAAAAAGATTTTTAAAGTCCTTTGGCTCTGAAATAATTCTCCTTCTCCTCCTCTTTCCTCTTCCCCTCCTTCTCACTCTCTCCCTTTTTCCAGTTGGGGAGATAGTCACCAAAATATTAACAGTAGTTATCTAAGAGATTTATTCCTGAAAGCTTTTGGGAAACCAAGATTTTATTTCTTTTAAATAATTGGTGAACAGAACAAATGCCGGAGAGATACAAGTTTAGGGTATAATATTGCTCATCCCTGTTCAGACAGAGTGCTGAGTGATAGGCCTGGATCTTTCACAGGCCCTAGGTTTATTTAATATTCATTCTCAGGGGGAGGAAAAGCTGAACATACAAATCAAAGACGGAAGAAATGATTTTTAAAAAGCTATAGGGTCCCTTTTAGATCACTAGTGAAAGCTATCTGAATAATATAAACACACACAGAACTCATACAGCTTGTAATTTGTCAGGTCTGTAAGCATTTCCTAAATATCTGGTGGAGCAGTTTTCAGTAAGGGAAATTATATGCAGATGGATAGTATGTTGTTTGGGTTATAATTAACTGGTAACTGTCAGGAGTGAAAATGTTATGTCTGTGTTAACAGAGGTAACAGAGTAACATAAGAACAAGCATTTTTATTTCTGCTTATTGAGCAAAATACACCAAAGTAAGTTGTACTTTCCTAAGGGAATTCGATGTACACATACTCAGATTGGTAGTCTCCAAACAAAAGCAATATGCTATGGTGCAGAGAACTTGTCTTTGGTAAAGGACAGCATAGGTTAGAGTTATGGTTGGGCCATTGAGCCATGATGCTTGACCTGAGCCAGTGTTCTTGACTCTTGTATACTTACCTCCCTACCTGGAAAATGGGGAAACATCAGTAACAGGAAGCTGGTAATGTCTTGAGCATACAATTGACTCTTCCTAAACATGGTTTCCAATATTATGACAATGTCACTACTTGCTCAAGGAGACACAGCAAAGGAAACAGTTCACCACCCAAGAGGCTGGAAATGATCATTCTCACATATTTGATATGCAGAATTTCTTCTATTGTTCTTGGATAGAAAATTCTTACTTTGTTACAATTCAGTAGGATACCTTTCATGTTCATTTCTTAAGGAATTACCCACAAGGACATAAGTGTAAAAAGTCAGAATACTATTTTCATATGATCAGCTAATTCTACAGGGAACAAGAAATAAATGGTGAAACCGAAGTGCAGGCAATGCCCCCGGTTCTGGTTGTGTTGTCGTTTCTGGTATCCATTCTGGTTATTGTTTTAGCTCATGGCCCTTTGAATATAGACAGCACTGTGAGCAGCTTTTCAACTAGTATTTTCTTTATCACATCCCTCAATTATATAAAATTCAGTGATAGTAGTTGAGAGTTATTTCCAAACTTCTATTTAAAAGGCCACATCATGAATGGTATGTCTGGAATATTAACTACATTTGAAGTTGCTCTAACTCTGAGGAAATAAATTAGCAGGAATACCAAAAGTTCTTCCCAACCCAGGGATCGAACCTGAGTCTCCTGTGTCTCTTGCATTGGCAGGCAGATTCTTTACCACTAGCACCACCAGGAAGCCAATAATTCTACTCACATCCATTTTATCATAAGAAGTTTTACTTGAAATTAAAGAGATGCAGTCACCTATCACAGAATTCAATGGAGTGAGTACAAGTTTGTTCTAATTGTAGATGACATTTGCCCCAGTATAATGCTAACACAGCTTGAAAAAATCATAAAATCTCTTTTTTTAAGTTACCTCTTTTTTAATGTTAATTTTTTTACCTTTTTTTAATGTTACATTTTTTTAATGTTTTATTAATGCATCATCTTGATTATCATGTGCTCTTAGGAGAATCACAGTCCTGTGCTAAGTTTCTTCTCAGTAGCATTCTATATGCTTCCAGAATTTTTAAATAATTGGGATAAAATGTGTATTGAGTATCTGTAATATTCAAAGCCTAGCATACATGTATGGAGAAGGCAATGGCACCCCATTCCAGTACTCTTGCCTGGAAAATCCCATGGACAGAGGAGCCTGGTAGGCTGCAGTCCATGGGGTCGCTAAGAGTCAGACACGACTAAGCGACTTCACTTTCACTTTTCACTTTCATGCATTGGAGAAGGAAATGGCAAACCACTCCAGTGTTCTTGCCTGGAGAATCCCAGGGACGGGGGAGCCTGGTGGGCTGTCATCTCTGGGGTCGCACAGAGTTGGACATGACTGAAGCGACTTAGCAGCAGCAGCAGCACACATGTAAACATATGGCATGATATCCATACCACACAATATTATTCAGCCATAAAAAAGAATGAAGTACTGGCAAGTGCTGCAGCATGGATGAACCTTGAAAACATGATGCTAACTGAAAGAAGCCAGATACAAAAGACCACATATTGTATGATTCCCTTTTCAAAATGCCCAGAATAACCAAATCCATAGGGACAGAAATTAAATTCCTGGTTGCCGGGATGTGGGAGAGAGAAGCATGGGGAGGGACTGCTAATGGGTTTGGGGTTTCTATGAAGAGGGTGATGGAAATGTTCTGGAATTAGATCAGTGGTGACAGTTGTACAACCGTTTGACTATACTGAAAGCCGCTCAGTTGTAAACTTTCAAGTGGTGAATTTCATGGCAAGTGAATTATATCTCAATCTGAAAAGAAGACATATCAAGAATATATACATGCCATTGGTCTCTCCCCTTAAGAAGCTTACCCCACCTTTATACAGTATATAAAATACAGAACCAGGAAAGGTTAAACACAGTGCAGTGGTATGGAGTTAAAGTATGTAAGAGTTGCCCCATGAGATACAGTTGATGGTGACGACAGCAATGATGATGAAACTAAAGTTTATTAAATGTCATCCGATGTTCTAGCATTTAACATGTTTAAATAATAGTTGATTACCTTCCACATGCCAGGCATGTTCTACATTCATGGAGTGTATCAGTACACAAAAGGCAGAGATCCCTGTTCACAATCTCACAGACAGCAATATGAACAACAGATATGATAAATAAAAGATATGTTAAAAGATGAGAAGGGCTAAGGAAAAGGAAATACAGAGCTGGCTAAAGGGCATTAAAATGCTGAGTTGTAAGGTACAATAGGGTCGTCAGTTTTAAAACCTGAGCATCTCTTGGGGGAGAGCCAACACAAAGGCACCAACATGGCATGTTGGGGAACTGGCAGGAGGCCAGTGCTGCTGGCATAGTGTGAGGTCGAGGCTGGAGTATAAGACGAGGTCCAAGAGGTGACAGACATCTTGTCGTGCTTCCATGCTTAGCAATTAAATGTACAATTCCTTACCTGAAGTAACTGCTGTCATTTACCGTGAATCAGAGGCTTTGGAAAAAGGTAGAAGGGTGTCTGGACTTTGGGAATGCAGAGGATTTGGATAGATGTAAAGGCTATTCCATCACAGGGCTTTGTCATTGGAAACAGCAGAAATGGAAAAATGCAGAGGGCTCTTGGGTATGCAGAAGAAGACCAACTGGGCAGGAGCAGGGATTTTAGATTGAAAAATAGCGATGCAAGTGGCCAGTGGGAAGAGAGAGACCTGGATGCCAGGGCAAGGAATGTGAGTTGTGTACAGTTGGCAGCAGCGAAGCATTACACGTTTGCTCTCACCCTGCTTGCTTTCTTGGGTTTCTAACATGAAAGTTTGTCAGGAACGAGGAAGTTGAAGTGGGAAGTGGTTGGCTGACTTGGCCATCTTTACATCACAATGAAAGCTAGAGTAGACCAGACCCCTGGGTACCCGCCCTGTCCCAGGCACTCCTGACCTATTAGCTCACAGATAAATGTAATATCTGAAAGGGCCCCAGACCAAATAATATTATGGAAAAAAACAATAACATTCTGGGAACATCTTAATTTAAAAAGTAAAAGTCTGTAATCTTTCCTATAAAATACAGAATTGCATTTAATAAGGGCTGCCACAGAATATTCTCCAGCCAAACCTAGAGCTATTCAAAAATGCCCTTGCTTAGTCAGAAATAAAAGCTACTTAATGAAAGGTCTATAAAAAGAATTTTAATAACTTTATTGTCCTAGCAGTTACATATCATAAAGTTTACCTGTTTAGAGTGTACAGCTGAGTGGGCTTTAGTATATTTTTGTATCTTTATAAAGTTTGTAACCATCCCCACAATCTAGTTTCAAAACATTTTCATCACCTGAAAAGAAATCCCATACTCATTAGCAATTGCCCCCTATTTCCCTTTGCCCAAGCCCTAAACACCTACCAATCTGCTTTCTGTCTTGATGGGTTTGTGTATCCTGGACATTTCATATAACTGGTATCATACAGTATGTGTTGGAAAATGGATCTTGCTAGCAGGGTTTCTCAGTGTCAGCATCCTTGGCATTTGGACTACATCATTCTTTGCTGTGGGTCCGTCCTGTGCAAGTAACATGTTAGCAGGATCCCGGCCTCTATCCTCCAGATGCCAGAACCACCTCCTCTCCCAGTGATAACAACCAAAAATGTCTCCGGACATGGCCGTATGTTCCCTGGGGAGGAAGGGGAACAACAGTTCTCCCAGTTGAGAACCACAAATCTATACTTACCTAAGAATTGAGCTGAGTGTAGAGGTGTAGGAAGTGGCGTGGATGCCTGCACCCAGCCTCTGTGGTGGAAAAACCACTGTTTCAGGGCCTTTGACAATCTGAATGATGAACCCCGAGTTTTAAAATTCTGTGATTTCTTTTAGAAAAGTGAAGAGATGAATAGGGGAAATGAGTTACTTAGATAAAAATTACAATTGAAAAAAATATCTGATGGGAAAAACCACCCACTTTTCGGAGTATTAAAAAAGATTAAAATTGTTATTTAAAAAAGAAAATGGTATGTCCCAGTGCTCTTCACCTTCAGTATGCAGATTTGGAATCATGGTCCCAATAATTTAAAATGTATATCAATTTGGATTTGGCGTGTTCTATGCTACAAATGTCGGAGAAGGTTATGGCACCCCACTCCAGTACTCTTGCCTGGAAAGTCCCATGGACCGAGGAGCCTGGTAGGCTGCAGTCCGTGAGGTCGCTAAGAGTCGGACACGACTGAGCGACTTCACTTTGACTTTTCACTTTCATGCATTGGAGAAGGAAATGGCAACCCACTCCAGTGTTCTTGCCTGAAGAATCCCAGGGACGGGGGAGCCTGGTGGGCTGCTGTCTCTGGGGTCGCACAGAGTCGGACATGACTGAAGCGACTTAGCAGCAGCAGCAGCAGCATGGTACAACTGTAACACTGTATCAATCGTTCTCAAAGAGTTATGCTTAACTCAGCTTTAAAATTCTACTGCAGATTATAAGTACCCCTTGAGCAGCAAAAAGAAGCATGAGATTTGATTTAAACCGTGGATAATGAAAACAAGCGGGCAATTGCAATTTAATCATATCCTACTAATCTAACAGTCTAAGGAATGAAGAAAGAGGAAACACGTAAGCTTCAAAAATGTGTACACTTCAGAAAGTCAGTTTATAAGCGTGACCTCTTTTCTGTGAGTGGACGAGGTCCTCCTCCTCCCTGTAACCCATTTAAAAATGAATGCTAGTTCTCAAGATCTGCCCTGGTCAGAGTGGGAATCTTAAAGTTATGCAGATAATAATTGGCCCATTTCCTGCTCTCAATTTTAAAGAAGTGTTTTCTCAAACTGCCTGAGTCTGTGTAACCTTGACTGTCTAGGACTTGATGCCCTGTGTATGGCAGTGCTCTCAGACTCTTCCCACTCAGTTCTTTATAGAATTGTTATGAGGATTAAATGAAATAATGTCAATCAAGCACGTGGACTAGTGTTTAAGCCTGTTAAGCACTTAACAAACTGCTAGCTCATATATACACATTAGCTGAAACATCTGAAACCATAACATGGTTGAATACCACCTTGTGGTCAACCTTCTAGTAAAAGTGCACACACTGAAACCAAGTGTCAACAAAAAAATAGTCACAACCTAGGACTTGACAGTTATGTTCTATTAGATGGGAATTTTTAGGACTTCGAGACCTGGAGACAGCATCTCAAGTAATCCCAAGAGAACTGTTCCCAGGAGGCGGGGAAAGGAGTCAGTCAGGTTATATAGAAGTTTGCAATAGGGCCAGATAGTCGGAACATCAAAAGATTATTGTTAATTAAGGAAAACCAGATATCTGAAGTTAAGGAATTTAGCGCTTTTCTATATGTGGGTAGATGTGAGACTCTGGGTTCCCTGAAATTATTCCTTTCCTATGCATCTCAGCCTGGGGCTGATGGCTGCCGCTGCCACTTCTTCACCCATCCTACCCCCACCCCTACCCCGACCCCACTCCTCAGTGCTTTCCGGGCTCAGAAATTCACATTTGGAAGGCCAGAATCAACAATGGCTGTGACATCCTTATTTATTGATATGGCAGGAAATACTCCATTTCACATAAGTCATATTGGGTCCCTTTCCAAAATGCTTCTTGAAGGGCCACATCTGATTCTTTTACAATATAAATTCAGGAGAAATTTGTTTCAGTGCAGACTATAGTTTAGAGCCACTTGGGTAGCTTTTAAATAACACTCTGTGTCCCGTTCCACCTAGCTTCTCATGTAATTGGTTTGAGCAATGGCTCCAATTCATCATGGTTTTGAATCACCTGGGGAGCTTTTACAACTATAGATGGCCAGGTGCCACCTCTAGAAATTCTGTTTCAGTTGAATATAACATGCAACCAGAGTTGAACTCCATGAGACACAATCTAGTTTACCTTATGAACTGTTAATATATGTCTCATAGACATTTACTGTGTATGAAAAGCTGTAGTTCTATCAACTTTACCCAAATCAATGGTTCTTTCTTTCAAGTGAAGTTCCATTCAGTGCCATGAGTGGAATTAAGTACACTCAGCACAGTGGCATTTGCAATTGGTTATAAAATAGGAGTGTCAGTACACACTGCTATATTTAAAATGGAGAACCAACAAGGACCAGCTGTACAGCACAGAGAACTCTGCTCAGTGTTATGTGGCAGCCTGGATGAGAGGGGAGTTTGGGGGAGAATGGATACATGTGTATGTATGGCTGAGTCCCCTTGCTGTCCGCCTGAAACCATCACAATGTTGTTTATCAGCTATACTCCGACACAAAATTAAAAGTTTAAAAAACACGTGGCGGATGCATGTTGATGTATGGCAAAACCAATACAATATTGTAAAGTAAAAAAATAAAAATAAAAAACAATAGGAGTATTGGACCCACTGAGTTTTAGCATGATGGCAAACCCACGGTGGGCACTCAGAAAACATTTGTTGACGATGGTTCAAGGAAAAAGTGTTTTCCATGGTCTGTTGGTTTATCTACAAGTGAGTATTTCATTTCAAACAGATTCTCTCACAGAGTCCGCATGAGGCTGCTAAAATGTTGATTCAATGAGTGAGTGAATTTCATGAACCACCCATCTGGGTAGGTTACTTTGGGTGTAGCTGTTTTGATTTTTCCTTCCTCTGAATATACAGTTTTGTTCATGTAATCAAACAAATCCAATTGTTTTCTCGTTTTGTAGACACATTCTTTGTGTGGCCAAGAATCCCGTTTGTGGTGGCCACACCACAACTAGATTTGGATGTGGAGCAGCCCAGCAAACAAGTGTAAATTTGAATCAATTGTTAAGATTGCCAGCAACAAACCAACAGTGACCACCCTCACTGGATTCAATTAGGAGCCCTGCAGGCAAGGCACTAGGTTTATCTCATTAGCATCGCCTTCATCTAGCAAAACCCCGTACTTCCCACGTGATGACATAATAACCGGCTCAAATGTAAGGCGTATCTTGTTCATCTTAATTTTCTCTATGCCCTTCTTCTCTGAGTACAAACATAATACATGTTAGTAAATAAACTCAAACAATATTGAAATACATTAGGCAGAATGTCAAAATCCCTAAGAAGCCCCTCCTCAAGCAAAAGTTACTATTAACCATTTGCGAATATCCTTCTGCTTTTTCTGTGCTTACACTCAAACGTGTTTCCTATAAAATTTATGATAGACATCATGCCGTTCTGCAACTTCCTTGTTTGCCTTTATATAGCGTGGACATTTTCCCAAGTTTATGAGTGCTACTTCATTTTTCTTAATGGCTGCATAGAATTCCATTTACTATATATCCCATTTTGTAGTTTATGTAGCTAGTTACCCACCGATGGATATTTAGGTTGCTGATGTTTATATATGTATGTATGTGTATATATATATATATATATAGAGAGAGAGAGAGAGAGAGAGAAAGAGAGAGAGAATAGAAGCGTGTGTGTGAGTGCTAAGTTGCTTCAGTCGTATCTGACTCTTTGCAACCCCATGGACTCTAGCCCGCCAAGCTCCTCTGTCCATGGGATTCCCCAGACAAGAATACTGGAGTAGATTGCCATGCCTCCTCCAGGGGATCTTCCTAACCCAGGGATCAAACCTGCCTCTGCTGCGGTTCCTGCATTGCAGGCAGATTCTTTACTGCCGAGTCACTGGGGAAGCCCCTATAAAATAGAACACACATGTAGAAAAGGGCACCTATCGTACATAAGCTTACAACTTCATGTTTCCCCAAAGTGAACACACCTATACCATATGAGGAAACATGACCAGCACCCTGGGCTCCCCTTGAACTCCCTTCCAGTCACTTCTCCCCTACAGTAACTCCTGATTTGTCTTTTTACAGCACAGATTTGCCTATTATGCTTTGCATTTAGGGTTTTATACAGTATGTTCTCTTTTGTGTCAGGCTTCTTTTGCTCAGAATGATGTCTGTGGAATTCATCCATATTGTTGTAGGTGGTTGAAGTTTGTTTATTCATTCTCATTGCTACACAGCATTCCATTGTGTGGATATATTTACCACAATTTATCCATTCTACTTTGATGAGTATCTGTGTACTTTACAGACTTTGATTGTTGCAAATAACGCTGCTATGAACAGTCTTGCGTGCATGTTTTGGTGAACATAGGCTAGCATTACTGTTATGGAGTTTGTTTTTTGCTATCAGAGTTGATGTTGAGGTGAACATCTTTGTAAATGTATCTTGCCCATTCCGTATTTCTGCAAAATACATTTTTAGAAATAGAATTGCAGGGTCGAATGGTATGCCCAATTGTATTCTGAGTAGATATTACAGAAACTGCTCTCCAAAAGTATTTTAACTACATCCCAAGCAGCCCAGTTGTGGCTGCATCCCTTTGCTATCTCCATTGCCTGTGACACAGACACTGCTGTTGCGTCTTCTGGACTATAAGGACAAGGCTAATGAAAAGCAAATCTTCATGCCCTGGTGGGCTACTGCTCTTCCCACGTGGCCATTGAAGGACAAAAGTAAAATAATGTAGTATTCCAGGATGGCAGGGCAGAGTGTGAAAGTACCAGCTGAAACTAGTTAGTAAATCGATGCTATGAGAAGATGCACCAAATGGACCCTGTGATTCTAAGTGGCCCCATCCCTGGTTGAGATAACCTCATTTCCCAGATACAGACTCTAACCTAGAAATGAGAAGGCGCGTGTCCTACCAACAATTAGCACACCCTGGCCTGAGGAGGCATTTGGTTTGGGTAGTGTTTCCTAATCCTGGAGCTCTTGACACTTCGAGCGGAATCTCCCTTTGTTTGGGGGCTGTCCTGGGTCCTCTAGGATGTCTAGCAGCATCCCTGGCCTCTGCCCACTAGATGCCAGTAGCACTCCACCCCTCAGTTGTGACAACCAGCAGTGCCTCTGCGTATGGCCAAAGGTCTGAGCAGGTACAGCCACCCCCAGTTGAGAACCACTGGGCTACTGCTTACAAGCCCCTTGGCTCTAAGTCAGATTACGTGGGGACTGACTCCACCACTTCCTGTCACTTGACCTTGGACAGAGTACTCAAATTCTCTGTGCCACGGTTGGCTCATCTGTAAAAACAGAGATATTAATAGTAATACTTAACTTAATCGGGTGTTGTAAAGATTAAATGAGATTCCTCACATGAAGCATGTAGCACAGACTTTGGCACAAAAGAAGCATTCTGAGTCGTTAGCTTTATCAGTTGTAATCTTTATTATTATTATTTAAAAACCTAGGTGGTGGAAAAAAGTATTCACTTTCTGGAAAAGGATGTGGATAATGTGTATCTGAAAAACATCAAAGGACAGTGCTCTTGGAACAGGCAGTGGGAAATGTGGAGAAAGCATTATTTAAGTGCTATGAAGGAAAACAGCAGCATTTGGTCGTACCTCTGTTCCTTCTCAAATTAGCCTTTATGGGAACCAGAGTTTGTGGAAAATGGACTCTGGCAGCAGAGTTAGGCATTTTGAGGAACATACTCAGTCACCGTGGGGGAAGTATTTTACTGCGTTCCTCTGGTTAATGAAATTAGTAAATTTTCAATAGTTTGTTGAACCCTTTTATTTTAAATAATAAAATTCAGTTCAGTGCTAAGGCAGCCATGTTGTTTTTGCTATTATTGAGGAGAGATTTTGATGTTATAAGCTTTGTTGGGGTGAGTCTCTCCTCATAGTCCGGATTCCAGGGAACGTTGTCTTGTCAGTGGGACAGAGTGGCTTTTTGAACAGGGTTCTAGATGAGGGCTGTGAGGCCTGGGCTGAGTCTTTGTGTTGCCAAAGTGCCATCTTGGCTAGTCACTTCTTTCCTCTCGGTCTCAGGTTCTCAGCTGAGCAGGTAGGATTAGCTCAGCATTTCCCAGCTCTGTTCAGAGGAATCTGAGGGGCGTGAAGACATGTTCTGAAAAGAAAAAAAGAAAAAGGCGAGATTGTAGCAAGTGCATTTAGAAGATACTCTGAGTTACAATGCTCCCTCTTCAGGACTTCCCAAGTTTTCCTTAGTTATAGTAATCTTGACTCTTTAAGATGGGGCTCACATGAACAACTTTCTCGAAGTTACTTGATCATGGAACAGTTTGGGAAATCCGTCATTAAATAGTCTAGGAGTCCCTTGTAAGGCATAGACATTTTCTGACTCCCCCTGGATTCCTTTTCTATTGCTGCTGTAACAAATTACCACAAAATCAATGGCTTACAATGATACACGCATTATCTTACAGCTCTAGGTTAGAACCTGACACAGGTCACAATGGACTAAAATCAAAATGTCCACAGGGCTGCATTACTTCAGGAGGCTCAAGAGGAGAATCCATTTCTTTGCCTTTTTTAGTTTTTAGGAGCCACCCACATTCCTAGGCTCATGGAACCCTGTCTCCAACTTCATAGCCAACAAGACTGAATCTTTCTGACCAATTTTCCATAGTCGTATCTCTATCACTGTGAAATTTGCTGGAAAATGTGCTTATATTTCAAAGGCCCAGGTATTTATATAGGGCCCATTTGGGTAATCCAGGGCCTCTCTACATCTCAAAGTCATTACTTTACTTACATCAGCAAAGTCTCTTTTGCCATGGCAACATAAGTTGAACCTTGAACAATGCAAGGGTGGGCATCAGGGGCAGTGACCCCCTGCACAGTTGAACATCCACATCCAACTTACCGTAGCCCTCCGTAAATGCAATTCCTCTGCATCTATGCTTCCATATCAATGAACTGCAGATCATGTAGTACTGTAGTATTTACTTTTGGGAAAAAAATCTGCATGTTAGTGAATCTGTGCAGTTCAAACCTGTGTTGTTCAAGGATCAACTGTATTTCCAGGTTTCAGGGATTAGGGTGTGAACATCTTTGGGGAGGCCATTATTCTGCCAGCCACATTATCTGTCTAGTGGTTTCTCCATTTCTCGACAATAGAGGCTGTGAGGGACTGTTCTGTAGAGCCAAAAAGAAGCTCATTGAGTCAGAAATAAAGCTTGATTATCTTTCTTATTTATTTGCTTCTGGTCCTATTAAATGTTGCAGGATGGAATGACTACCTTGCAAGAGGTACTAAGCTCTTCTGGCCTTTCCTCACCCAAAGAACAATAAAATCAAAGAACACAAGGGCAATTAAAACAAGGCTAATGAACAGTTCTGTGCAGTTATTTTGTTTTTAGCTTCTCTCCTTATATAGACAAGAATATCTCCTTGAAAGGAACTAGACTCTGAACTGTACTTTATTTTTTTAAACACGTAAAATTGCCAGGCTAGATATCAACACTTAGTCATTGGAATTAAAATGTGAGCATAAAGGGATTAAGACTTTACTTGCTCTTTTTGATAGAGCCATTACCTGGCTCAGTTTCTAAAAAAAAATTAACACTCCAAATGTTTAAATTCTTCAAGCCACTCATGATCATCAGCCTGTGAAAAGAAAATAAATTGAAGAATTGTATTCCTTCTCACTGTTTAGTTAAAGCTCCAAAGCTAATCTATATGAAGTGGAAGTACTATATAGGTTTGCTTGTACTTGATATTTTTTTCACATGAAAGGAATGAACTGAAAAATGAGTTTTGCACTAAAAATATTTTGAAGTGTTGGTGTTTGAACTCATGTTGTTTAAGTTTTTGTTGTTGCCTTTGTTTGGCTATTTGTAGTGTTATCATTGGAGAAGGCAATGTCACCCCACTCCAGTACTCTTGCCTGGAAAGTCCCACGGACGGAGGAGCCTGGTGGGCTGCAGTCCATGGGGTCGCTAAGGGTCGGACAGGACTGAGTGACTTCACTTTCACTTTTCACTTTCATGCATTGGAGAAGGAAATGGCAACCCACTCCATCGTTCTTGCCTGGAGAATCCCAGGGACGGGGGAGCCTGGTGGGCTGCTGTCTATGGGGTCGCACAGAATCGGACACGACTGAAGTGACTTAGCAGCAGCAGCAGCAGTGTTATCATATAATCTAGTAATTCCACTCCTAGGCATGTACTCAAGAGAATTGAAAACATATTAACATGAATACTTTTACATGTACAGCTCTATTCAAAATGGCAAAAAGTGAAAGCAACCCAAATATCCATCAATTGATGAATGGTTAAACAATATTTGGTATATTCATATAGTGAATGTTATTCAGCCATAAGAAGGAATGAAGTACTAATGCGTGCTACAGTATGGATGAACCCTGGAAACATGCTACGAGAAGGAAACCAGAAACAAAAGGCCACATTTTGTATAATTCCACTTAAGTTAAAAGTCAAAAATTGGTAAATGTATGGAGACATAGAGTAGGTTAGTGGTGGTCAGGGCCAGAGATGAAGGGGGAATGGAGAGTGACTGCTAATGGGTATAGAGTTTCTTCTGGGGGTGATTAGAATATTATAGAATTAGATAATGGTAATGGTTGCATGTATCTGTGAACATACTAAAAAAAAAAAACACTGACTCATATAGTGTAAAATTATAATTTTTATGGTATGTAAATTGTATCTTTAAAATTGTATCAAAACTTTGGGTCTCTCGTCTGACATGTAAAAAGCTTGGAAGACACCCCTCCACCTAACAAGTACAAGTCTGACAAACTGAAAAGTCAACAACTCTGCTTAGATCCATAAGAGAAGGAAAGTCAGAGGGTGCACTGATGCCTCTAAAAATTGGAGAGATCAACAGGTGAATACTGAGAATCATAACTTATTGAAGCAACAGTCTCTAAGGGAACCAGTGCTGGAGTGGGGAAACCTGAACTGCATTGACGAATTGCTGGAGACTCAGTGTGAATAACTCTGAGAGTTGAAAACCTCAGGGAAACCCAATCATCAGAAGGCCCCCACACTTTTGTAAGTTTTACCTCCTGAATCTCTACCAGATGATGTGATCATTCAACCATTCACAGATGATGTGATCATCTACATAGAAAATCTAAAATGATCAACAAAAATCCTGAAACTAATAAGCAATTATAGCAAGGTTGTAGGACACAAGGTTAATATACAAAATCACTTTCCTATATACAAGCATTCAACAAGTAGAATTTAAACTTATACCATAATACCGTTTATATTAGTACCCCGCAAAATGAAGTACTTAGGTATAAATGTAACCAAATTTGTACACCATCTATATGAGGAAAACTACACAACTTCAACGAATAAAAACAAGGAAGAATTAAATAAATGGAGATATTCTGCATGTTTATGGATAAGAAGACTCAGCGGTGTCAAGATGTCAGTTCTTCTCAACTTGATCTACACATTCAAGGGAATTCCAGTCAAAATCCAAGCAGGTCATTTTTGTGGATACTGGCAAACTGATTCTAGCATTTATGTGTGGGAACAAGAGACCCAGAACAGCCAACACAATTGAAGGGGAACAAAGTTGGAGGACTGACACTATCTGACTTCAAGACTTAGTATAAAATGGCAGTCATCAAGACAGTGTGGTATTGGCACTGCTGCTGCTGCTGCTGCTGCTAAGTCGCTGCAGTCGTGTCCGACTCTGTGTGACCCCATAGATGGCAGCTCACCAGGCTCCCCCGTCCCTGGGATTCTCCAGGCAAGAACACTGGAGTGGGCTGCCACTTCCTTCTCCAATGCATGAAAGTGAAAAGTGAAAGTGAAGTCGCTCAGTCATGTCCGACTCTTAGGGACCCCATGGACTGCAGCCCACCAGGCTCCTCCGTCCATGGGATTTTTCCAGGCAAGAGTACTGGAGTGGGGTGCCATTGCCTTCTCCAGTATTGGCACAAGAACAGACAAATAGATCAATGGAACAGAATAAAGAGCCCAGAAGTAGACCCACACAAATACAGTCAATTGATCTCTCCCACAAGAGCAAAGGCCAGACAATGGAGCAAAGTTTGTCTCTTCAACAAATGGTGCTGGAACAATTGGACATCAACAAACGAAACAATGACTCTAATCACAGACCTTACACTGTTCACAAAAATTAACTCAAGGTGGATCACAGACCTCAATGTAAAATGCAAAACTGTAAAACCCCTAGAAGGTAACACAGGAGAAAACCCACATGACCTTGGGTATGCTGATATAACAACAGAGGCATGACTTCATTAAAATTAAAAAATCTCTGCCCAGTGAAAGACAATGTCAAGAGAATGAGAAAATAAGTCACAGACTGGGAGAAAATATTTGCTAAAGACACATCTGGTAAAAGGTTGGTGTCTAAAGTATACAAAGATCTCTTAAGACTCAGCAATAAGAAAACAAACAACCTTGTTGAAAAGCAGCCAAAGACCATAACAGACACTCCACCAAAGCAGATCTACAGATGGCAAATAAGCCCATGAAAAGATGCTCCACGTAATGTGTGATCAGGGATATGGAAATTAAAACAGCAATGAGATAGTACTATACACTTACTATAGTGGTCCAGATCCACAACAGTAACAACAGCAGGTGCTGGGGAGCGACAAGAACTCTCATACATTGCTGGTGAGAATACCAAACAGTACAGCAACTTTGAAAGGTAGTTTGACAGTTTCTACCAAACTAAATACACTCTTCCCATATGATTCAGTTACCCTTTTAAAGGTGCTGAAACTTATAGCCACATGAAAATCTGCACATGGATGTTCATTCATAATCACCAAACCTTGGAAGCAATCAAAGTGTCCTTCAGATGGTGAATGGATTAATAAACTCTGGGACGTCCAGACAATAGACTATTAGAGCCAAAAAGAAATGATCTATCAAGCTGTGAAAAGACATGAAGAAACTTGAATGCATAGTAGAAAAGACCAATCAGAAATGACTATGTACTGCATGATTCCAACTAGATGACGTTCTGGAAAAGGCAAAACCATGGAAACAATGAGAAAATCGGTGATTGCCAGAGGTAAGGGAAGCGAGAGATGGATAGGTAGAGCACAGAGGATTTTTAGGGCAATGAAACGACTGTAGGTGATACTATAATTGTGAATACATGTCATTACACATCTGTCCAGACCAGCAGAACATACGACATCACACATGAACCCTAATGTAAACTATGGACTTAGCCTGATGGTGACACATCAGGGTAGGTTTGTCGGTTCTAACAAATGTGCCCCTCTGCTGGGGATGTTGGGAAGGGGGGAGGCTGTGCTTGAGTAGGGGCAGGAGTTGTATGGGAGTCTCTGAACCTTCTACTCGGGTTTGCTAGGAAACTGAAACTGCTCTAAGAAATAAAGTCTATTAAAAATGCATCCATTTGTTTTACCTCTCCAAGCCCCAGTAATATTTTACTATAATTTACTTTTTAGACTTCAGTTTCTGTACATTTCATTGCTCAAAGGAAGCATTTGTTCCTTATGTCAAAGCAGAAGTATTTAGACAGGCCTGTGAAACACTTTTTATCATTTTAAACATAGTATATTGAAGAGAAAACATTTCTGGAAGAAAAAAAAGCCTGAAACATGGCAACTAAAAAGTCAGCTCTGTGCCAGTAAGTGCAGATGGCTTGTTTTTATGTCATACCTGGCATTTTGTGTTGTTCTGCAAATTAAGTTGACCCTTTTAGATGCTTTCACACTTAATAGTAAAAGCCAGAAAGTAAGACTTTTTTCATTTTTATTGGAAGTGATGTTAGCTACTTTAGAACAAGTGTCCTAAATATAAGTATGGCCTGCCAGTCTTGTTGTTTTGCTAATGGACACAAAATAGTTTTCAGTTTAGACTCAGAAGTGTACTTTCCCAAAAGCTTTCTTTCAATCAACAAATGTGCAAAAGCACAAAATGTAAGTGCTATTTCTTCGAAATGCCACATCTATGTGCAATCTAGGCAGAGTGAAAAGGCCCAAATATAAAGAGTCAAATAGATTTCCTACGTCTAAATGTCAAGAAATTAGCTAAAATGTGATGGGCTGGGTGGTGTGATAGTTGCAGAAGAGGGAGGCAGCCTATGAAGTTAGAGTTTTCTGGGAAAATATCTGACATTTAGACATTCCCCATCCTCTCTTCCCTCCCTCCACAGTGAGACATCACAAGTTATTCCCTACGTAGCTCCAGGGTCTAGGTCGTTTGGGGCCTCAAAAGAGACATAAAGGGAAACTACGCTATTGAGCAATCTATAGATTCATCTGCTTATACATACGTACATGTTGCAATGGGAGTTGTAAAAAGATGTGATTCCTTTGCAACTCTGTCATTTCCTGTGCTGCATGTCTGGTGATTTATTTTCAGTGAGTCCAGAACAGGACCAACTAACTTTTTCTGTGAAGTTGTAAATATTAGTCATTGAAAGTCATATATCTCTAGTGCAACCACTCAACTCTGCCATTCTATCAGTCATGGCCCTAGACAAGGTGGAAATGAATGGACCTTGCTGGGCTCTAGTTTACAAAAGCTAGTAGGGGCTGGATGTAGCCAGGGCTGTAGTCCGTCCACCTGTCCTCTAGATTGATAGTTGCCACCTCAAGGTCAAGTCATGCCTGAATCAATGCTAGGAGTAATTTATTCTTGATATCGGATAATTTAGAAACTTCAGAATTTTATTTTGTAAGAAAAATAAATGAGAGAGGATTTGAGATCAGCCTCGAGTGCCCTCACACAGTCATTCTGATGTACTTTTGGAGTCATACCGCCCATACTTTGAGAGAAAAGTTTGGTACTCACAGGGAGGTAGCGGAGTGGGGTGGTTAAGACCCCAAACTCTGGGGTTAAGGCTCATGAATTTGAATCCCAGCTCAGTCACTTACAGTCTATTTCCTGGGACAAGTTAATTGCCTAGTGCTTGATTTCTTTATCTGTGAAATGAATACATATTAATATACATTACCTCATAAAATTGTTTAATGATTAAAACAAGGAATACATAATTAAGGCTAGGAATAATGATGGCAATAGGTGGCATTAGTGGTAAAGAACCCACCTGCCAATGCAGGAGACATAAGAGATGTGGATTTGATCCCTGAGTCAGGAAGATGCCCTGGAGAAGGAAATGGCAGCCTACTCCAGTAGTCTTGCCCAGAGAATCCCATGGGCAGTGGTACCTGGTGGGCTACAGTCCACAGGGCCGCAAAGAATCAGACACAACTGAAGCGACTTAGCACACACACACATATTTACATCCACAAGAAATGTTAGTTATTCCTCACCTATCTAAATTCCCTGGGGATAGTGCATAGTTCCCTGCTTATCTTATCTGTGCTGTGAGTCACTGACAAGCAATCCTTACCATTGATAGTTGTGTGGACTACAAACTCTGATGATGCTAACAGATTGTCATTTTAGGTTTTCTTACATTAAAATGTTTTTCTACCCATAGACAGATACTTAACAAGGAAGAAGGCAGGAAAACTCAGTGTAGAAAATCAATCAATAGTGTTTGTAATTGAAAATAATATTGGAACATGTTGTTAGACTACATTGAGAAAGCTCTACAAAGGGATAATGTGCCTGGAGATTGTACAGTATACTTCTGATGTTGATATCACTGAACCCTGGAATTCTGAGTCTTATAATTTTTATGAATAAATTGTTTATCTGTGTTTATTAGCACATATTTCCTTGTCCCATTAATATTAACTGGTGGTATGGAAATCAATCAAAGTGAAGACTCATTAGAATAAATAAGTTCAATATTTTTTGAAAATCACAGAATCATATTATTTTTCCTTGTAAGAATTTTCCAAATTGTCTTCATATTGCCACATTAATTAATCACTTATTGGAACATGCTTTTATGAATTCCATGACTTCCTCCCAAAAGTTTGTCCTGCTATTTGCTTTACTCACCACAAAATGGCAGGGCAGGGTGTCAAAATCTGGGGTAGGAGAGTGTGTGTGTAGCACATGTCTCATTCATCATGCATATTTTACATGCATTGCTCAATCCTCCCCACAGGACTATTTTTTTAATTAAAGTATAGTGGGCTTACCTGGTGGCTCAGATGGTAAAGAATCCACCTGCAATGCGGGAGATCCAGGTTAGATCCCTGGGTTGGGAAGATCTTCTGGAGGAGAGCACAGCAACTCACTCCAGTATTCTTGCCTAGAGAATCCCATGGACAGAGGAGCCTGGTGGGCTACTCTTGGGTCACAAAGAGTCGGATACAAGTGAGCAACTAACGCTTTCACATAGTTGCTGCACAATATTATATAAGTTGCAGGTGTACAATAGAGTGATTCACAATTTTAAAGATTGTACTCCATTTATAGTTATTACCAAAAAATTGGCTATATTCCTCTTGTTGTATAAAATATCCTTGCAGCTTATGTTATACCTAATAGTTTGTTTACTATTACTCCCCTACCTCTGTCTGGCTCCTTCCCCATCCCCTCTCCCCACTGGTAACCACTAACTTGTTCTCTAGGTCTCCCACAGGACTCTGTAACTGAGCCTTAGAATGGTTAGATACAGACATGGCTAGCTGTGGGCTGAGCTGGAATTCAGAGGGACCACAGAACCTGCCCTGCAACCACTGTGCTGTCATCCGCATCCCATTTGAAGGAAACAGTGGCAAATGAGCAGATAAGACCTGTTTATCACACCTCAAAGACGGTGGCTGCTTCACTGTGCTACCATTAAAAATATTCCTCATCATGTCCATGGCAGTAATCATAGAAAGTGGCATCTGGATCAAGCCTGTGCAAGGGAAAAAAAATTTAAATTATGGGTGCACAAATGTGGGAACTGAATTCTTACTCGGTAGCATTATTAGGTTCTATTTCTGCTGCCCCTGAGAGAGAAGGAAAGAGGATCAGAATCTACCCTTGGTATCAGGGAAATCTGGCAGGGTCAGTAAATAAAGGACTAGACAGTATACCTTTCATATGGCAATGTGGCAGGATGTGAGAAGGGAGAAGTGGGGACAGCAGGAAGAGAGGCAACGGTGCATGGCACACATTTAGTGGAATTAGAGAAAAAGTGGGAGGAATTTGCCACCACTGATGATTTCCTTAATCGCAGACCTTTGCAATGAATGATTCTCACCCTGAACCACACATTGGAGTCCCCTGGAGAATTGTGTAAGCCTGCCAGTACCTACACCCCAACCCTAAAGAGTCTCAGTGATTTGACCTCTTCCTTCACTGTCCAATACGATAGCCACTCGCCACAGTGGCTACTTACATTTATATCAATGAAGATGAAAGAAAATTAAAAGTTCAGTGACTGTCTGCTTAATCACATCTCAAGAGCTCATTAGCATGGGTGGCTAGTGGCCAGCATATCAGACAGTAGAAAAATTTCCATAATCACAGAAAAGTCTATTGGACCTCTCTGGTCTGGAGGTGGTCGAGGGCATGAGTATTTTTGAAAACTGCACCAAGTAATTCTTTTCTTTTTTTAATTGAGGTATACGCCAAGTAATTCTAATGTGCAGCCAGGTTAGAGAACGGCTGGTCCTTGTAGTGAAAGTCACTCAGTCGTGTCCGACTCTTTGCGACCCCATGGACTATACAGTTCATGGAATTCTCTAGGCCAGAATACTGGAGTGGGTAGCTGTTTCCTTTTCCAGGGATCTTCCCAACCCAGGGATAGAACCCAGATCTCCCGCATTGCAGGTGGTCCTTGTAGAGTTTGTTCTAAAATTTGTCACCATCTCCATCTGAACTGATTTTGCTTTTGTAGCAAATATCCCAAGAATATTATTAAAACTAGACTTTTTTTCTGCAGTCTAGTAACAGATGCATATACTTGAAAATGGATGCGAACATCTCACTATGCCCCTGAAGGTGTTTCTCCCAGTATAATATTGGATCCGACTCTCTGGGGAATCCACATTTATTGGACAAACTGAAGGACTGTCATAAAGAAAGCATCTCTAAGCACTGCTTGCTTTATTGCTCCTGTGGGAAATAAAGCCCACGGGCCCAAACCCAAAGAATGGACTTGGAGACACGAGGTGCAGTGGGAAGCGAGGCTTTAGTGATGGTCTTGCAAGATCGGGTGGCTGGTGGGCAGGCACACCCAGAGTGGTTACAATGGGTTTTTCATCAGGCACCCTAGCCCCTCCCCCAGTTCCTCCCTGGCTGAGTACTATGGGGTTAACAATCTTCCCGATATCACCTGGATTTATTATTCTCCTTGCACTCTTCTTCCCATTCTTATGTTTTGAATTCACCAATAGAATGAGCCCGAGTGAAAATCCTAGGCACTCCACTTTCCCTTTGTCTGGATTTTCCCCCACGAGGATCCTAATGGCTATCACATCAGCAGGCTGTCACTCTAGGCTAGTTGTCCTTGAAAGTGGACCACTTTGAGTTTTTATTTCTGACACTGCCTCAGTCCCTTTCTTTCAGTTGATGCCATGCGCAGAGCCTCCCTTTCCCACCACACTGTAGACCTCAATGTTTACTTCCTCTTGCTCTCCCGTCCTGTCTGTTGTGCACCAGTTTGCGTCATTCATCTTTCCTCAAACACCGCTTTCACTGTGTCACACCTTTACCCCAAAACTTGGCATGTGTGTTCCGCTTGTAAAGGATATGACCCGAGAGGCTTTCTAAAATGCCTGTTTCTCCTTCTTTCAGACACCAGTCCCCCACTCTTGCTCCCGGAGGTGATCTCCACCTCAGCTTTCTGTTTGTTTCCCCCAGCTGCCCTGCCTCTCTGTATGCACATTTCTGTCCCTTTGTTTCATAAAGGCTTTGGGAACTTGGCTGCCCTCCATGCATTTACCAGATTTCTCCCAGTTACAGAGGGGCCATCCAGTCCTGGTCGGGTGCTTTGTGCCATACTCACTTCGCGCACGTGTCTTCCAAGAGACTCATTGAAGAAAATGTCCCTGGCATGCTGTGATATAGCCTAAGGGCTAAACCCATTGCATTTGGAAACAGGCTGTCTGGGTGTGAATTCAAGCAAGTTACTTTCTTGTCTGCAAAAGGAGAACAATCCTAGTACCTGCCTCCTATGCTATGCTATGCTATGCTATGCTAAGCCACTTCAGTCGTGTCCGACTCCATGTGACCCCATAGACGGCAGCCCACCAGGCTCCCCCATCCCTGGGATTCTCCAGGCAAGAACACTGGAGTGGGTTGCCATTTCCTTCTCCAATGCAGGAAAGTGAAAAGTGAAAGTGAAGTTGCTCAGTCATGTCCGACTCTTAGCGACCCCATGGACTGCAGCCTACCACGCTCCTCTGTCCATGGGATTTTCCAGGCAAGAGTACTGGAGTGGGGTGCCAACCTGCCTCCTAGAGTATAGCAAATATTCTGTAAGCCCTAACTAAGTGTTGGGCTTCCCTTGTAGCTCAGTCAGTAAAGAATCTGCCTGCAATGCAGGAGACCTGGGTTCATTTCCTGGGTCAGGAAGATCCCCTGGAGAAGGAGATGGCAACCCACTCCTGTATTCTTACCTGGAGAATCCCATGGAAAGAGGAACCTGGCAGGCTACAGTCCATGGGGTTGCAAGAGTTCAACACGACTGAGCTACTAAACCACCACCACCGCCAGGTGTTAGAGACTCTTTGTTGTGGTTTTGATTGTTTCAGATTTGTGGCCTTTAGTAACTTTCCAGATATCTAATACTTGGCTTTGATGGTAGATATTTAGATCTGAAGGATCTGAAAGTTAGTCTGTCTGCAAGTGGGTGACAGTAGGAGCAAGAGAATACTAGAAATGAGACAAAGGTCAAGTGCTGGGAGTGAAGAGGGCAGATAAGTATTGTTAGGGAAGCAAATGATAGCCACGAGAGAATGCAGAATTGTCCTTCTGTGTTTTTACTTGTTGTTGTTTAGTCGCTCCGTCGTATCCCACTCATTCACTACCCCATGGACTGCAGCCCACCAGGCTCCTCCGTCCATGAGATTCTCCAAGCAAGAATACTGGAGGGGGTTGCCATTTCCTCCTCCAGGGGACCTTCCTGGCCCTGGGATAAAACCCATGCATTGCAGGTGGATTCTTTACCACTGAGCCACCAGGGAAGCCCAATATAAAGGTAGAGTCTGATAATGCAACTAAAAGATACCACATCTTCACTGTACTCTGTACAGTATCAGAAGGATTGAAATGTCCTTAACAATTTTTCACATTTTTTACATACCATCACAAAAAATACTAAGACCTCAAGTGCTAGTTCTATGTTACTGGTCAAAAGAGGGTAATTGGACCAGCAAAAGTTTGATCAGTGATAAATATGATCTAGATGAAATTTCACTATGCCATTGCATCATGTCAAGTCATAATCCTAAAAGAAGCATCACCTGTTTCTAAATATTTGCTATATATTATTTAAAACTATTTATTCTTTTGTTCCTAAAAGACTTTCTACATGTTCTGCAAAGTGACTTATAAAGAATAGTTTTTATTTTATCATCCGGTTGATCAGCTACTTTCTTTCCATGTGAAAATGTTGAAACTGAAGGAATGACCTGCCACGTGGATCAGTGGGGAGAGGTACATGAGAAGTTCCAGGGATAGGACTCCAGATTCAAACTGTTTAGAATTGTGATCTGTGTGTACGAAAGAAGTTTAAAAAGGTGAGGTTGATTGCCATATCACAAACATTCCCAAATCTCACCATAATGTTTGTTACTCACTCATATTGTTGGGCTTTCCTGGTGGCTGGAGACCTGGGTTCAATCCCTGAGTTGGGAAGATCCCCTGGAGAAGGAAAAGGCTACCCACTCCAGTATTCTTGCCTGAAGAACAGTCCGTGGGGTCACAAAGAGTCGGACACGACTGAGCACCTTTCTCTTTCACTTTCACTTTCGTATTGTCATAGTCTCTATGATTGGTAGGATGGCTGTGTTCCAAACAAGGATTCAAGGACCCAAGCTGTTTTTTCCTGTTGCTCCACTATCTTCAACACAAGAAGATATTGATTTGGTTATTCACTGCCTCAAAAAAAACCCCCGCCCTCCCTGCCCCCCAGCTTTGGTGGCCTAAAACAACCACTGCTTTATTCGCTGATGGTCCTGTAATCTGATCTGGGCTCAGCTGAACACTTCTGCTGGCCTTGACAGAGGTCACTCATAAGACTTCACTCAACTGGGAGGTTGTCTGGAAGCTGGATTGAGCTGAGACATTGGGACAGCTAAGCTCTTCTCACGCTCCATGTGGCCTCTCCAGGTGGTTTCTCCAGTAGAGTAGCCACAGTTATGACATGGTGGTTCAAGGGTCCCAAGAATGCAAAAGTGGAAATTGCCAGGACTTCTTAAGTCTTAGGTCCAGAATTATCTCACTGTCATTTCTGCCACGTTTGATTGGTTAAGGCAGATCCCAGAGGTGGTCAGAACTGAAGAGCAGGGGACGCTTGGGCATGAATATTGAGAAGTGTGGTCCATGCCTGGGATGACCTCATGTAGCTTTGAGAGATGTTGTCTCCAGGTTTTTATGCGCCAAGGCTAGAAATGAAGCCTGTCACTTCCTGCTACAGTCCATTGCTTAGAGTTTAGTCATATGACCTCTACTCTGTGCAAAGGAGACTGGGATGGGTCATCTAGCTGAGAGCCCATGAAGAGGTCTTTGTGCAGCCTGTGAGTCTTTTCCTCTGTTTCTATATCTCCATGACCACACCCATAATATGCAATTGTGGGAGTGAATGCATACCACATGTGTAGTGCATATCATCTAATATATGCTCAATATATTCAATTATTATTATTTTCTGTTTTGCAATGAATATTTGATTTTATTCTGTTTAAATCAGCACACATGGCAATGGATGCCATGCTGAGGAATCTGAACTTTATCCATGAGCTAAAGAGGAGACATCAAAGGGTTTTAAGCAAAACAGTGGTATCATCAGAAATGTGTTCACTCCAAAAGTTTGAAAGTGGTTCTATAATATTTTTGCCCTGAAAGTGCAAAATGTCCCTAGTGATATAAACAGTAATAATCCAGAATAAGAGTCAGGAGTAAATGCTTAATGGCTTAGATATTGAGGCTGTAAATTGTTGTTTGGTGTCCTTGGCTAATCAAGAGTTAAGTGGGTAAAAGATCACCGTGTTCCTGGCATTTTTTTTCTGGGTGGCAAAACTCTTCCACAGATTGGACCTTATGATTGCTTCCTGATACTTATTTCAAAGGCTGTTTGGGTGACTTTTTGGCCTCTTCTTGGTTCTACTTAAAGAGTATTTGAATCTTAAAGAAGATTCCTTATGTCACCCTTTGTTTTTCTGGCTTGAATGCATTTTCCCAAAGAATGCCAGAGATACTCAACTTCTCCATTATTTCTGCATATCCTCTCAAGGCTTGACTTGTTTCCACTGTTAAAACAAACTAGGAATTTCACAAAACATTGTCTCTTAAGATTACTTGAGATTAGCCACTTGAAGAAATGCTCACTTTCACATGAAACATTCATGGACCTGACAGTGTTGTCTCCATCAAATGAACAAGCCACTCCAGGCTTAGGTAATTGTACTCATTAAATCCCTGCGTCTATTTCTTACTGAACACCATGACGTGGCTCTGACTACAGCTGCTTGTGAACTATGGCTTTGTCTTCCAGCCAATTTCATAGAAAAACTTTAATATAGTTGGGATCACAGCTGCATTACTTATGAGCTGTGAATTTGGGAGTAAGTTACTTAACCTCTTGAGCTTCTGTTTTTCATCTATTATATGGGGATAAAAATGTAAACTACTTTTTATAATTCTTTCATCAGTTAAATGAGTCAGTGCCCATAAAATGTTTAGAACAATATCTGACACTTAATAAGGATTCATTGAGGACTACAGGGTGCTTGCATCTATTCATAAACTGAAAGATCACTTGCCCAACAATGACAAATGAATCGCATACTTATCATTTCCATGCAAAGTATTATATTAAATAACTTTGGTGGGTCTAAATTCCATAAATGAGTATTCAGATTACATGAACCTTATTCACTATCTGCTGAAATGATGACTTTTCAACATCTGAGTTTTGAGGTTAGTGGAGGTGAGGGTATATGCTACAACAGGCAAATTTTTACTCTGAATTTCTCTTTAAGTGTAATTGTTCTAGTAAAGAAAAACATCTGATGTATTTTATTGTTTTTAAATTCTTTCCTCTCACTAAATAAATATCAGGAGCAACAGAAGCTGTGTGTGGCTTATATCAAGTGATGATTAACCTCACAGAATCCTAGTAAAAAATGTACCGAGTCCCTAAATTTTGAGTCAGTAAGCTCTTCCATGAAATTATTGCTCAGTTTGTCAGTTATAATCACAGTGATTCTTTTGTTGGAACTTGTGACCACAGGAGAACTATAACTTCATATTGAATGGAAAACAAAGATGTCTTTTTGAGTTATTTTTGGTTCAGTGCCATGTGGAATACATGGAGATCAAGGTAATTAGTGATCATGATATGTTTTTAATCTTTCCTTTTCTCTCTGTTCTTCAAGGCTGTCTCCCTGCTGCCCCCACCCGCAACCTGCACCCTCCTAAACAGGGCCACAGTGGTTACACCCACTCTGACCTCCACACCCCCTGTGCAGGAAATGAACAACTTCTCAAGGACTATTGTTTTACAAAGAGCGTAAAATTCAGAGCATGTGTTGTGCTTCAGTATAAGGGAGAATGAAACCTTTTTGTTTAGTGTTTTTTTTTTACTAGTGTTAGAAAAATGAAGAAGTCTGTGTTTTTAAAATGGAATGCAAGAACTGAGACTTTATCCTAAACAAAGAAAGCACCCTATGTGCTTTATCACGCTCTCAGAGGTTTTACCCAAGGCTTCCGTCATTCTTTGGTTGATTCCTAATAAGGACAGTTTGCACAGTTACAATCCAATTACCATTTGTAGATCCCTGTGGAAAGGGGGATTTTTTTAGAGGAATCCTTTTGTAACTCCAGAATATCTCTTCAAAATAGTCTTATTAAAATAAAAATCAGGAAATCCAGTTTCAATTTCTCTGCATTCTTTTTGTTCCTCCCCCTTAGCACTGCTTTCACACACACACACACACACACACTCAGTCACTCGCACACTCACTCACTCACTCAGCGACATAGTCTGCCTCCATTCTGAAGGGACAGGAACTTCTCAATGGTCCGATGAAAAGATAGCATTTTTTTTTTTTTTTGGTCCCGAGACGTATGGTAGCAGAGGTCTCTGGCAACAAAAGGTATCGTGGGAGTCACAGCTATGCCAGCTGGGCCATTTCTCAGACACTAGCTGCAATCTGCCATTTCAGGATGTATTTTTCATCAAAAAAATAATTTTTTTTAAACAGACTCAAGTTCCTACTCCAAGCTTAGCTCAGTGAAATTAGAGAGGACAGCAAAGACACAGCTGAATATAATTCATGGGTAAGCAATATAAATATCTATACTTCGTCTTTTCCAGATTATTGTGATATAATGTTGTGATTCTTCCACATTTGTCTTGTGATTTGGGAAGAAAAGTGGATTGATTAGTGTCTGAAATGTGTGACAGCTAAGTCTGTCTGTGCCAATGGAGATTTATGGGAACATTATTTTTAGATTGATGATATTGGAGCAGCTTGAAATGAGCAAATCGGACCAGAAAGGAGCGTGCCGTGATGAAGTGGATCTGGGCTGATTTCTACAAAGATTCAGCACAGGCTGTTTTCAGGTCTGAAAGGGTAAAGTAGTTTATGTGCCCCTCTAGACTTCTTGAACTCAGGGCAAGATTTTAGTTTCCGTGGCTATGATAAATACAGGCTTTGCAGAACAGCTCAGACATTAGATAAGCCTAATCATAAATCGAATGTGCTCTGCTTTATAAAAGAGTAAAACCTTAAGCTTTTGGATTTTTACATAATTTCTGGTTTATACTATTATAAGGGTATGTCTCAGAATGAAAAGACTCAGTGGTGGAAAAGGTAGAATGTGACTCTTACAATGCAGATCCCACTGCTATTGCAGGGGTCACCTAACTTCTTTGGATTTTTCTTTGCTCCTTTGCAAAGGTAGGAATTGGATTGATTCATCAGGAGATGTGGTGAAATACATACGGTTGTGAGTGTCTAGATTCTGGAATCTACATCCTGGCTGCAAATTCCAATTCTGCCATTTACTAGGTGCGTGATCTTGACACGTTAAGATAATCTCATCTGAAATATGGGGATAATAATGCTAACAAAGTTCTTAGAGTTGTTGTAGGAATTATATGAGTTAATATAAATAAAGGACTTAGAACAGTAGCTAGCAGAGAGTGGACAATGTTAGCCATATCTCCAAGGTCCAATCCATCTCTGGAGGTCTGTCATTCTAATTTCAGTGAACTAAATTTAAGTATAGAAAGACAAGCAAAACCATCAGCTGCTGGAGCTGTCATTGAGAAGTTTCTAATTCTTGCAAGGGTCTCCATTTTTCCACACTCTTGGGATCTGTGCGGGCTCTTTTATCTCTTCCCCATCCAAGATTCAAGTGAATCTTAAAACTCAGAATTAAATCGGTGGCTGGTAGACAAGTCCACAATTCAACTCAGGATACACAGAGATGAAACTGGCCTTTTGTTCTGATGTTTTCGCCTTTGGGAACTTCGAATATGTGGTTGTGTCTCTTCCCTGCCAAAGGTTCTTTCCACTGAAACAAGATGTATGAGTGAAACAAGATGTGACGAGAGAAGTTTGGGAGTTGTTTGTTTGTTTGTTTGTTGTTTTTGAGTGGTGGTAGCACAGCACTGGGTTTCACAGTGTTCATTTCAATTTTGGTTTATCAGTAATCCAGACAAATAGGCCATTTGCAGAGAACCACTTTTATTTCACTCCAGCTTTTACATACTTTACAATGTCCCCAAGTCTTACTGTGTCATGTGATATATTTATAGGTTCTTTGGGATGTTGCCCAGAGAAACAAAATCTTAGGAGAGGAGAATGATGATCCCAAAGAGAAACCCTAATCATAGGTGTGCCTTTACTTTTAGTGTAGTCCAGGGGCCAGCAAACTTTCTCTATAAAGAGTCATATAGTAAATATTTCCACCTTTACAGGCCAGTCTCTGTTAGAACCACTCAACTCCGCCATTGTAGTGTGAAAGCAGTTGTAGACAGTTCCGAAAGGAATGACTGTGGCTATGTGCCAATAAAACTTTATTTGCAAAAACAATCAGTAGATGGGATTTGGTTCACAGTCAGTGATTTTCCAGGCCCTGGCTTGTCATCATCCCCATTTCATGGATTAGGAAAACAAAGCATGGGGAGAGAAAATAAGCTTGTGAAAAGCCACATGGCTGGAAAGTGGCAGAACTGGGACTCAAGCCCAGGCAGCCAAGCTTGCCAACCTTTGCTTTTAGCCACAGCCCCAAGCTGCCCCTGTGTCAACTCATACTTGTCTGGGATGCTCATCTCCTGAAATCTGCCTGGCTCATTACCTCACCTCCATAAGAGTTAGTTCAAATATCACCTTCTCAGTAAGGTTGCCCTGGAAACCTTCCCAACACTCCTGATGCCCCTCACTTTCCTCTACCTTCTCTTTTTCTTTGGAGCTTATCACTTTATTACTTGCTATGTAATCGACTCATTGATTATGTTTATTTCTCATCAGTTTCCTCCACTGGCCTGGACACTCCTTGAGAGGAGAGCTCTTTGTTTTGTTCCCCAATGAATCCACAGTATCTAGAACGGTGCCTGGCTTATCAAAGGTGCTCGTTAATATTTGTTGAATGAGTGAAGTCCATTTTTCCATCATGTTACTCTAACATATTTTGGCACCTCTTGTGCTAGCAATCAATAGCTAATATACTAAGGCAAAAAGTAAAAATGCACTGTTACACCAACCAAATGTTCAGAATTTTCTAAAGTTTCTGCTTTTGAAAAAAAAGCAGAATATATAAATAATACAAAAAATTAAGCGAGATATAGAAGTATTAAATATTCCTAAAGATCTGTTGAGAAGGAGTGCTTGAAGAATCAAGAGAAGAAGAATTAGCAAAAGTTATTTGTTGAGTTCATAAAGGAATAACCTCTTTGAAGAGTCCAAACAGGAGTGTAACAGCTATGCAAATACCCTCAACTTTGCCCGGAAACTCATGAGGAAGGGATTTCCTTGTCATTGGAGATGTGTTTATTTTGGAGTTATAAAGAACTAGGCAGCCCTTTTCAGAAATGTGGGTTGTGAGCCTGGTATTTAAACTTATGCCATACTTCAGCAAGTATTAATTATTAGTAAATGACAGGTGGCCATAGTAGAAGACAAAAGAAATTCAGCCCCTGGCATGGTTTATTTAAATGGCATGCCGGTTTTCCCACCCTTAACTTACTGATCTGGTCTTTTCTTCTGCTTCTCACCTATATGGAATCACAGTCCAGCTGTGCATGCGAGCATGCTAAGTCGCTTCAGTCGTGTCCAGCTCTATGCAACACTATGGCCTGTAGCCCACCAGGCTCCTCTGTCCATGGGATTCTTCAGGCAAGAATATGGAGTTGGTTGCCATGCCCTCCTCCATCTTACTCATAGTGGAACCGTTTATTTATGAATTCAACACACATTTCTTAAGAGTTATTGGTATCACTAAAACTGCTAAGTTTTTGAAAGGGAGGCCAATTTAGAGGAATGATGGTTAAAATTAATTATAAATTTGTGTGTGTGTAAACATGCTTAGTCACTCGGTCCAGTCTGACTCTTTGTGACCCCATGGACTGTACCCCTTCAGGCTCCTCTGTCCATGGAATTTTTCAGGCAAGGATAGTCAAGTGGGTTGCCATTCCCTTCTCTAGGGGACCTTCCTAACCCAGCAACCGAACTCCGGTCTCCTGCATGGCAGGCAGATTCTTTACCATCTGAGCCACCAGTGAAGTCCAATTATAACTTTAATTACCATGTATTTAGGGCTTGCTGGGAACTCATACGCACTCAGCAAACAATTCACTTGCATTGTCTCATACCATCACTACAAACCTGGGAGTAAGTCTTATTCTTTGCTCCATCTTATTTATGAGAAAACTGAGGCTTAGAGATGTTCTGAATCATGCCAAAGAGCTCATAACCATATGAATCCAAGTCTTTACTGCCATCCCAGTGGGTCCCAATCTTTATTGTGCAAAGATGAGAATCTCCTGAGGATTCTGGTTTATGGCGAAGGTACTTGGGCCCTGTTCCTTGTGACCCTAATTCCCTGAATCTGCCTTAGAGCCCAAAAACCTACATGTTGACAAGAATCATCTGCCCAGGTAATTCCACTGCCCCAGGTCTACTGGCCGTATTTTGAGGAGCCTTGCATCACTTCTTGTTGGCTCACTGGGCTTTGGGAAGTTTACAGTTGGATGAGGTTAAAGAGATGCTGCAATTAGAGACGAGTCTCAAGGACATAAGAAAACAATGTGGTATAGACCAAAACCAAAATCATTTCAGTCAATTTTATTTCATGGGAAAATCAAGTCTGTTTGTAAAGATGCGATTTAGCTCAGAAAAATGACCTTTCTGAATAAATCACAGATATTAGATGGTTGGTTTTTCAGTTTGCCTTTTGCTTCTTTTTTCTCAATGTGGAGACATATACTTCTGGCGGGAAGGAAATCTCTTTAGTTAATGCTTTCGGTGATTTGTTCTCCAGTTAATGAAGATTTGAGGCTTTTTTGTTTGTCTCTTTTAAATTGGCTTGTGGCGTTTGTCCTTCTTAATGCTAATTCTACATAACTTCTAGGATTCTGTTTATTTATTTATATAACATACAGAAAACTACATGTATAATATACATAATCATGGATAGCATGCATAAGGGAATATATAAGGGTGCATACCTTTGATGATAAACAAAACGGATACTTGAGTGTTAATATCTTCTGACACCATCATTTTAAGGAGACTGTGTGTGATTTGGACCTAAGAGCAGACCTAACTCATGCTAGGCCAGGTTTTTTCCATCTCTGTATCATGAACATCTGGAGCCAGGTAGTTCATTGTGGGCACAGGGGGCTATCCTGTGTATGGTAGGATGTTGAGGCAATCCCTGATGTCTACTCACTAGTTGCCAGTAGGAAACCCACCTGAGAGTCATGATAGTCAAAAATGTTTCCAGAAATTGCCAAATGTCCCCTGAGGGGGCAAAATCACCCCCAAGAACCACTGTGCTATATCCTTTTGTTACCCTTTATTAGTGCTGCCCCATGGTATCCCAGAATGAAAGGATATTTTTATAATATCAAGGTCTTTTGTCTATCCAGAAACATTGGGTCACTTTCAATCTCACATTTATGAAATGAAAGCAAATTAGAAATCATCCACTTTCAATCTAAAAGAAAAAAAATCCTGTGACAACCTCTCAAAAACTGGATCCGGAGAACCTTAAAATGAGTCATCCACTTATGAGATAAACAGTCACCAAAGAAAAATGCTGTCCTGGAGTGTGTGTTTCAGAATTGAGGAACAGCCAGAAACATTCTAGGCTGTGCTGGTGGGCTTTGGCGTGCTTCGGGGTGCTTGTTTATTGCTCCGGGGCCCATGTAGTGAGTGTCGCAGGGCAACACTGACCTTTGTGTTTGTGTCTTCCTGCTCATAAGAGATCTGATGTGTGAGTGTGAGTGTCATAGTTTCATTATTCCTCAGGGCTCATATTCTTACACTTATTTTCTGCCCCCATATACTGGCATTTGGGGGCTCATCTACAGGCTTTGTTTCAAAAGACTGTTTCTTAGCAATTTATTCAAATCCAGAAGATATTCTCCCTCATAGACACAGTATTACATGAGTTGGTGAGTTTCCAGTTTCCTATTGGACTCATGATGTACCTTATCCATGTAGTTCTTAGACTGACAAATATTTATTATTTGTGAATTATTTCTTCTTCAGTGATAATTAATTGCCAGGCACTATCTTGGGTACTGGGAACACCAAGGTCAGTAAACCAGACAAGGCTCTTGCTCTCATGAATCTAGCTGATATATATAGCTCATGATGCAGGGTGCTAGGGACTGGGTCTTGGCCACGTGAGAGTAGATGCCAAATAAATATGTATAGGGTCCTAAGTGACCCCAATCTCTTTATATCAGGGGTTGGCAAACTACAGTCAGTGGGCCAAATTGTTTTTGTATGACCTCCATGCCTAGAAAGGTTTTTCCATTTTTAAATGGTTGAAAAAAGTCAGAAGAATAATATTTTGTGACTTGAAAATTATATGACATCAGAATTTTAGTGTCTATGACTAAAAGACACTTACTCCTTGGAAGGAAAGTTATGACCAACCTAGACAGCATATTAAAAAGCAGAGACATTACTTTGCCAACAAAGGTCCATTTAGTCAAGGCTATGGCTTTTCCAGTAGTCACGTATGGATGTGAGAGTTGGACTGTAAAGAAAGCTGAGCACTGAAGAATTGATGCTTTTGAACCGTGGTGTTGGAGAAGACTCTTGAGAGTCCCTTGGACTGCAAGGAGATCCAACCAGTCCATCCTAAAGGAGATCAGTTCTGGGAGTTCATTGGAAGGACTGATGTTGAAGCTGAAACTCAGCCACCTGATATTTGGTGGCTCAATTTTGGCCACCTGATGCGAAGAACTGACTCATTTGAAAAGACCCTGATGCTGGGAGAGATTGAGGGCAGGAGGAGAAGGGGACGACAGAGGATGAGATGGTTGGATGGCGTCACCAACTCAATGGACATGAGTTTGGGTAAAATCCAGGAGTTGCTGATGGAAAGGGAGGCCTGGCATGCTAGAGTCGGACATGACTGAGTGACTGAACTGATGACTAAAATTTTATTGGAACTTTTGTTTACATGTGGTTTACGGCCGCCTTTGTGCTGCATTGGCAGATCTGAGTAGTTGTGACAAAGACTATATGAACCACAAGCCTGAAATATTTACTATGTGTAACTTTCTAAAATTCTAGTTAGTGGGGAAAGTGCTTTCAGGATTCCAGTCTTGGAAACCTTCCAGCTTAAATCATTGGCGGGATACCTCTAGTGTGAAGCAGCACTTTAGCACCAGGAGATAAAAATCTGACAGGTCGAGATCTACCTTCTACAGTGTTTGGGAGCTTATCCTCATCTGAACTCAGTCCCCTTGACCTCACCAACATTCTCTTCTAATGCTCCCTCCTATTCCTTCTCTGTTAGTTTCCTATTTATTGCTGATGTGACAGATTATCATAAATTGAAAGCATCAGAAATTTAATGTCATACAGTTTTGGATGTCAGTCTCACTCCACTGCAGAGAAGGCAATGGCACCCCACTCCAGTACTCTTGTCTGTAAAATCCCATGGATGGAGGAGCCTGGTAGGCTGCAGTCCATGGGGTCACTAAGAGTTGGACACGACTGAGTGGCTTCGCTTTCACTTTTCACTTTCATGCATTGGAGAAGGAAATGGCAACCCACTCCAGTGTTCTTGCCTGGAGAATCCCAGGGATGGGGGAGCCTGGTGGGCTGCCATCTATGGGGTCCCACAGGGTTGGACACGACTGAAGCGACTTAGCAGCAGCAGCAGCAGCAGCTCACTCCACTGAGATCAAAGGCTGCATTCCTTTTGGGGGCCCTGGGGGAGAATCTGTACCTTGCCTTTTCCAGCTTTTAGTAGCTGCCTGCATTTCTTGGCTTATGGCTCTTTCCTTCATCTTTAAAGCTGTGAGCCTAGTATCTTCAAATCAATCTCTCTCTCTCACACACACACACACAGCCACCTCTGCCTCCCTCTGGTAAGGACTCTTTGATGACGTTGCATTTGTCTGGATAATCCATAATAACCTCACTATCTCAGGATGCCTTAACTTAATCACATCTACACAGCCCCTTTTGCCAGGTAAGGTAACACAGTCACAAGAATTAAGAGGTGGCCATCTTTGGGGGCAGGGGCTATTATTCTGGCTGCCACACTTTCTGTCTAGTAACTCCGCACTATACTTCTCTCTGCCTCCACAGAACTTGACTGCAGGCTGAAGAGCATCTCTCAAGCTTTGTATCCACCAGCCAGGATGTTGTAGTGGCTAAGAGTATAGGTTTTCATCTCTGAGTGTCAGGTTCAAGTCATTTGTTGTTGTGGTTGTTGAATGAATGAGGAATGAATGAGCTTATGGCATCACTGCATTTGTTCAATAAAAGAAAGCAGAACACGCTTACTGCTGGGTGCCTTAAAGCTCATGTTAGTTCAGAAAATCACATCTTGTGGTAAATTTGCATCTTTCTTTGGTGGTAGTTAATGTCTTGAATTTTCTAGGAAGAGCAGACTTACTAGAACCCAACCCGAATCTGGTCAACATTTGAGCACAGTGGTTCTCAATCCTGATTGTGTGGGCCAATCAGAAAACCATATGCGCTCAACTGCAGAGCAGATACCTGCCGCAAAACTTCTGTGTGGTCATTAGTCTAGTCTCTGTCTTTGCTCATATTTGACAGTTTTCATAATATAAAGGCAAATATATTTTACACATGTAAACACTGTGACCCTGGGAACTCTAGGAAGAGGCAACCAGGAGATGTGGAAAGCTCATGGACTGCCCTCCCCCCCCACACACTGGTCTGTGTGGTTCCATGGGCGCTGCATCCGGGGACTCTGTCCTAAGCTGTAGCAACCTGAATGAAAAAATGAGGAGGCAGGAAAAAAAAGCTGATTTTAGATTTCAGGGTAAATGCTTCATTGAGAATACTCTGATTAAAACTTTAGGATAACTTGCATAAACCTTGGATGAATGTTTTGAGAAAAAGCTCTTTAATTTTAAAAGATGATGTAGATTGAGACAAGGAAGGTGGATGCATTCGTCCAAGTATCCTAAGTCCCCTACATACGAAAGAGCTCTGTTCCAAGATTGAGATCATAAGTCCAATTTATTCGTTAAGTCCAACAAAGTTAGCCTAGGTGCCCAACTAACACAATCGGCTATATAGTACTGTACTGTAATAAGTTTATAAGACTTTTCACACAAATAATACATAAAAAGCAAACACAAAAAATAGCAAGCTTTTATGTTTGCCTCTGGACTTGAAGATATTGTACTACTGTGCTCTATACAGTTGTTATTTAGTCGCTCAGTCGAGTCTGACTCTGCGACACCATGGACCATAGCCCACCAGGCTCCTCTGTCCATGGGATTCTCCAGGCAAGAATATTGAAGTGGGTTGCCATTTCCTTGCCCAGGGGATCTTCCCGACCCCGGGATCACTAATTTATCACACCTTAAAAAGCAATCCAACTATAACTCTAAGACATGTTTGCAGCTTTCCCAGCCATTGTACTGTGACATTTCCTTGACTTTATGTGTTCTTGGCTCTGAAATTAGACGTTTATTCTCAAAATGTCTCTACTGCATTAAGGATAAAAATAAAAATGAAGAATACTGTTCTAAGTCATTTAGACAGTCACACATCTCCTGACTTTATCCCAAGATACTATGAAAGTAGTTCATAGTATCACAGGGTTTAGCCTGTGAGTTGTGTTCATTTTATAATTTCCCCAGAATGAACCTCATGTTTCCAACTTAAAAAAAAAAATGTTGAAATTACATGCACTTAATTTGAAACGAAGTCATTAAAAATTCACAATGGTGGAAATATAAACTGGGAACACTGAGAAAATTGGGACCTAGGGGAAGATGGAGATTATTTAATGAATTATGACTGCTGATTGGCAGGTAGCAGCAAAAGACAATGAGATGGTGGAGAGGATGAAGGGTGATGAACTGAAGTAGCCCATACAGACTTTTCCAGGTGTGAGTGAACTCTTTAGGCTTCAATTATTCAAGTTTCTGGTACATTATGTTTGTGATTATGAAACAACTTGGTCCATTACCCATAATCAAAAATGTAACTGAATGATATTTTTAAGATGCCACACATTTGCTAATATACAGCTTTTGAGGTGTCTTTGAAGTCCCTCTTCATTTATTATTTGATAACTTTCTCTCCTAGGAACATTGTTTTTTCAGCCATGTCCTAAGGATGGGGTTAAGAACCAATTGACTCTGGGGAC
Source organism: Bos javanicus (assembly GCF_032452875.1). Lineage (NCBI taxonomy): Eukaryota > Metazoa > Chordata > Mammalia > Artiodactyla > Bovidae > Bos > Bos javanicus. The sequence goes on from NC_083897.1 coordinate 126,670,634, forward strand.
AGTTTCGTCTCCTTTGAGAAATGACTTTTCCAAAGCCTGATCAATACAGCTGCCGTGCTTTCAAGAAAGCGCCCAATTCTTTTCTTTTTCTGGGTTTGTCTGTAGCCTTCTCTGGAACCATCAGCTGCTGCAAGAACTAAAGTCGCAGGAGACAGCAACTCCATACATTCAAGTCTTTACAAATAGATGAAGCCTTTTCTCCCTTTTGGCTAATAATTCCAAATTTTCCAAAGAAGTTACAAATTCTACAAAGTTAAGAGTCATGGGCTATGATGTATAATGGACTCAGAGGAATTTAAAACACCACACTTCATTTTTTATTATGCTAAGGGTGGTCATTTGTGAGCAGTTTCCAAAACTATGTATTACTTGATTGTGAAGGAACTATTGTAGTTGAGAGAAGACGAAGGCTCAAGAAAGATGTAAACTGGCCAGATTCTATTTTGCCAGATTTGGGAATGTGTTTTATTTATTTGTTTTTAGAGATAAAATATCACTTTCAAAATTTGAACATCTTTCTTTTCCACATGCCCCCCCCCCACACCAGACCTAATTCCCTTCTGCTCATTCTCATCTTAGTGATTTAGTGTATCATCGTCCCAGTTGTTCAAACCAGAAATGTTTAAGTCATCCTAGATTACCCCTTCCCAGCCCCCAACTAGATACAGTTTTCCCCCAAGCATTTTTGTGGTTCTAAGTATCTTCCCATCTATTCCAATTTCAATCAGCATCCTACCTAGTCCAGTGTCTCTTCTGATCTCTGGATCTTTGGCTTACTTTCTCCCTCAATCCTTTACAACAGTGTTTCCAGTCATCTTTCCCTTATGCAAGTCTGATCATGTTCCTCTCTTAACCAAGGTTCCTTAATGACTAGCCATCACTGGCTGAGTAAAATCCTACAGAGATAGCCCTCCAGGATCTGGCCCTGATTTCTACGTGGCTTTACCTACTGCTGTTTCCTTTCTTCTAGCCTTGTAATTTCCCCCAAACAAGCCTGTTCTCTCAAATTCATTTGCCTTGGCACCCACTGAATTGTTTTTCCAATGTTGCATTTCTACTGAGCAAACCCGTACTCCTCTTATTCAACTTCAAGCCTCCAGTGAAACACTGACTTCTTATAAAGCCTTCCTTTATCCCCAGATTTATATCACAGCCTTTTATTCTAGGCATCCCATTGCATTTGGCTCTTACTTCTAATATCACAATCTCTGTATTTCATGGATTAAGTGTGTTCTTTGTACCAAAATTCAACTCCTTAAGGACAAGGACTGTTGTCATTTTGATAATCTCAAGCCTAGTACTATTTTTAGCATGTAATAGGTGTTCATTACATTTTGTTCAAATTAATTATGCAGCAGGACATTGGTTGTTTACTCGCTCAGTCGTGTCTGACTCTTTGCGATCCCATGAACCTCATGAACTATAGCCTGCTAGGTTACTCTGTCCGTGAAATTTTCCAGTCAAGAATCCTAGAGTGGGTTGCCGGTTCCTTCTTCAGGAGATCTTCCCAACCCAGGGATTGAACCTATGTTTCCTGCTTTATATGCAGATTCTTTACTACTGAGCCACCAGGGAAGCCCTGGAGGACATAGTAAATAAAAAAAATAAAATGTATCTTGTAGGAAATGGTTTATTTTACTTAAGCCATAAACTATTATACATAGGTTGGCAAATTGTAGCCCACTGTCCTACACCTTCTTTTGTAAATGGAGTTTGATTGGCACACAGCTGTACTCATTCACTTATAAACTATGACTGCTTTCATGCCACAAAGGCAGATCTGAGTAGTTTTGACAGAGACCACATGGCCCACAAAGCCTGAAATATTTACTTTCTGTCGTTTTACAGAAAAAGATAGCCAACCCCTGCTACAGATAACAGAGCCATTGGAGGGCATATTTTTTAAATGCTTTTAAAGAATAGGTATGTAATTCCATTTTGACACTTCAAGCAGCAGTAGGCTCCATTTGATACCTAAACTTCATATTTAAAAATCACCAAGGACTTCCCTGGCATCCCAGTGGTAAGGACTCCACAGTTCCAATGCAGGGGACCTGAGTTCAATCCCTGGTCAGGGAACTAAGATCCCACATGCCTTGTGGTAAAGCAAAAAAAAAAACAAAAGATATCAAGAAATCACCAGCTCATCTGGAACTTCCCATCTGGGATGCACTCGTGTGTGCATGTTTAGTGAAACATAGCCTTCCCTGTGAGGTCTTTCCCAGCGCCCTGCCCCCCTCCCCCAATCTAACACTGTAAATCTCTGTCCTCTGCTAACACTGCTGGCCCCTTCCCTGCTTTTTCGCCCATCCTTAGCTGTTATTATTCAATACACTATATTCTTTACTTACCGTGGTTTATTTTCTACTCCTGCCAAAGTGGTGCAGTGGTAAAGAATCCACTAGCCAAGGAAGAGACACAGGTTTGATCCCTGGGTAGAGAAGATCTCCTGGAGGAGGAAATGGCAACCCACTCCAGTATTCTTGCCTGGAAAATCTCATGGACAGAGGAGCCTGGCGGGCTGTAGTCCATGGGGTCACAAAGAGTCGGACACAACTGAGCAACTGAGCATGCACACCAGAGTATGATATCTCCATTTGCTAAAACAATGAATAAATAAATTAGTGAAATCCCAGATAAAGAGGGGGAAAAAATCCAAGCATTAACATACTTCATTTACTCTTTGGAATGAATCATCTAGGCAGGAATTTGCTACCAGTATGGAAGAAAGGTGTCTTAATAGTCTCTGGGGCCAGTCTTTCTGTCTCTCTTCTTTCAGGTGAATAATTAATAAGGATGATGAAGTCTTTGGGGATTCCTTAATGTTTCCCACATCCACAGCAAATCCCTGGCAGTGTCTGTGGGGCCCAACACTGTTCCTTCTCCCAGAACTTTTCTTGATTGTTGAGGAAACAGTAGCTACCTCATCAAAGCTGTTGTGCCTTGGCTGATATCTGTGATTCCTAGGAATTCCTTCTCTGTGAGGGGACATTAGGTTTCAGAGGACTGCGAAGTATTGTTTCTTATGTCATCACTTTCTCACTGTCTGCATCAAGAGTAGAGATATTCACTCTCAGTGGAATCAGTGGTGTATATGTGTGCACACAAACAAACCCAGGATTCTGGGAATCTCTGCTTTGATTCTTTGATGTGGAGTATTTTCACATCAGATGTCTATACGAATATGTACTTTTTATTGATCATATCTCTATACTTACTATGATGAAAATAACTCATTAGACTGCTATAAAATAGAAACTCAGTGGTTACAATTTAGCATAGAATTTAAAAGCCTAAGTCTTTTTAGCTCAAGTCCTGGTTGATTTCAAGTCTTTTAAGTTTTACAATTTTGGGGAAATTACTTAACCTTCTTAAGCCTCAGTTAATCTGTATTTGCGTACTGTGTTTGCTCAGTCGCTTCAGTCATGCCCGACTCTTTGTGACCCCATGGACCGCCAGGCTCCTCTGTCCATGGGGATTCTCCAGGCCAGAATACTGGAGTGGGCTGCCGTGCCCTCTTCCAGGAGATCTTCCTGACCCACTGATCTAACCCACATGTCCGGCATCTTCTGCATTGCAGGTAGATTGTTTACCCAGTGAGCCACCTGGGAAGCCGTATTATATGTATACATACTATATATTACTATAATATCAACATAATGTATCCTAAGTAAACATTGTGATAATGTATCATAAGTATATATTATATATAATAATATATTGTGGCATATATTATAAATATACTAGACTGTATTATTATACAGTTGTTATTAAATACTATATAGGATAAGGTCAGAAATGCTAACTGCCTCTTAAGGTTGTTTGAAGGAGTAACTAAAAATCCCTTGACACCATCACTGGTACATGGGAGGCTATCAACATACATTCCTATGTCTAGTGTGCATGATGGCAATTCAGTTCAGTAACTCAGTTGTGTCTGACTCTTTGTGACCCCATGCACACCAGACTTTCCTGTCCATCACCAACTGGAGCTTGTTCAAACTCACGTCCATTGTGTCAGTGATGCTATACAACCATCTCATCCTCTGTCGTCCCCTTCTCCTCCTGCCTTCAATCTTTCCCAGCATCAGGGTCTTTTCCAATGAGTCAGTTCTTCACATCAAGTAGCCAAAGTATTGGAGTTTCCGCTTCAGCATCAGTCCTTCCTTTTCATAACTGGAACTAGCTCAAACTCATGTACATCAAGGCGGTGATGCCATCCAACCATCTCATTCTCTGTTGTCCCCTTCTTCTCAAGCCTTCCATCTTTCCCAGCATCGGGGTCTTTTCGGATGATTCAGTTCTCCTATTTTGGCAGTAATTTTTTTTTTTTTTTGAATAGTGATTAGAGTCATCCTGATGGCTTATACAGTAAAGAGTCTGCTTACAAAGCGGGAGACCCAGATTCGATCCTGGGGAAGCTTCTCCTGGAGAAGGGAATGGCTACCCACTGCAGTATACTTGCCTGGAGAATTCCATGGACAGAGGAGCCTGGAGGGCTATAGTCCATGGGGTCGCAAATAGTCTGGGCACGACTGAGGAGGTTCAGCACTCTATTTCATTTGACTTTATAGTGAACCTTCTCTGTGTCATATCCAGTACCCATATATCATTATCTTACTGCTACTGCTAAGTCACTTCAGTCCTGTCCGACTCTGTGCGACCCCATGACGGCAGCTCATCAGGCTCCACCGTCCCTGGGATTTTCCAGGTAAGAGTACTGGAGCGGGTTGCCATTTCCTTCTCCAGTCCATGTAAGTGAAAAGTGAAAGTGAAGTCGCTCAATCATGTCCGACTCTTAGCGACCCCATGGACTGCAGCCTACCAGGCTCCTCTGTCCATGGGATTTTCCAGGTAAGAGTACTGGAGTGGGGTGCCATTGCCTTCTCCGATCATTATCTTAAGCCGTCAACAAAATACTTATTGAGAAGAAATCAGACTCAGAGTGTCAAGGAGAAAACATGGACTCAGGGGCCTGGGAACAAGGGACCGGAAGCTGGGGCGGGGAAAGGCGTGAATCTCGGAGGCGGAGACTCAGCGTTCGTTTGCATAACCAGCATGCACCGCATGCAATATAGATTGAATTTACTATTTTAATTCATCGTAGATTTCTTTTAAACGTAATATTTCGATTAATGAACCTTCACGCACTTAAGTGAAAAGATCTGCCACAAACTCTTGACCCAGACTTACCCTTGACACTGCTCACCCTAACTGGTTTAGGAGTGCTCGTTCCCAAGGTGGGTCTTTTGGGTTGCCCTTAGCATGCGGCCGGGTTCGGTTAGGAATTCAGGTTGCGCAGCTCCCAATTTTTGGAGGTTTTGTCAGATGGACAAAACCAATATGGTTGTATCCAAAAACAGACCTTGCGGAAAAAAAAATATTAAGGCAGGGTTTATTTTCTGGGCTTGTTGTATTTAACACTTTTCTGTGTGTTTGTTTAATGTGTTATGCTTTAGTTTGCTCAGTTGATTTTCTCACTTGTGATCAATTATTTTATAACCTGGTGGACTACACCTTTCGGGTTTTCCTGTCACCCGTTTTCGGAGCTTGTTCATACTTACGCACTTTGAATTCATGGTAGTATTTAACCATTTAATTTTTTATTGTTTTCTTTCTTCTCCAACCGTTAGTCTTTCCTAGCATCAGGGTTTTTTCCAATGTCAAATTTTTTGCATCAGGTGGCCGAAGTATTGGAATTTCAGTGTCAGCATCAGTTCTTCCAATGAACATTCAGGATTGGTTTCCTTTAGGATGGACTGGTTGGATTGGATCTTTTTGCAGTCCAAGGGACTCTCAAGAGTTTTCTTCAACACTATAATACAAAATCATCAATTCTTCAGCGCTCAGCTTTCTTTACAGTACAACTCACATGGCTACTGGAAAAACCGTAGCTCTGATTAGACAGACCTTTGTCAGTGAAGTAATGTCTTTGCTTTTGAATATTCTGTCTAGATTGGTCATGGCTTTTTTTCCCAAAAGTAAGTATCTTTTAATCTCATGGCTGCAGTCACCATCTGCAGTGATTTTGAAGCCCCCCCCCCAAATAAAGTCTGTCACTGTTTCCATCGTTTTCCCATCTATTTGCCATGAAATGATAGTAGGACCAGATGCTATGATCTTAGTTTTTTGAATGTTGAGTTTTAAGCCAACATTTTCACTCTCCTTTTTCACTTTCCCGAGGCTCTTTAGTTCTTCACTTTCTTCCATAAGGGTGGTGTCATCTGCATCTCTGAGGTTATTGGTATTTCTCCCGGCAATCTTGATTCCACCTTGTGCTTCATCCAGCCTGGCATTTCGCATGATGTACTCTGCATATAAGTTAAATAAGCAAGGTGACAGCCTTGATGTAGTCCTTTCCCGATTTTGAACCAGTCCATTGTTCCATGTCCAGTTCTAACTGTTGCTTCTTGACCTGTGTACAGATTTCTAAGGAGGCAGATCAGGTGGTTTGGTATTCCCATCTCTTGACTTTGCATTCCAGGATGTCTGGGTCTAGGTGAGTGATCACACCATCGTGATTATCTGGGTTGAGAAGATCTTTTTTGTATAGTTGTTCTGTGTATTCTTGCCACCTCTTCTTAATCTCTTCTTCTGTTAGGTCCATACATTTTCTGTCCTTTATTGTGTCCATCTTTGCATGAAATGTTCCCTTGGTATCTCTGATTTTTCTGAAGAGATCTCTAGTCTTTCCCATTCTGTCGTTTTCCTCTATTTCTTTGCATTGATCACTGAAGAAGGCTTTCTTATCTCTCCTTGCTATTCTTTGGAACTCTACATTCAAATGGGTATATCTTTTCTTTTCTCCTTTCCTTTCGCTTCTCTTTTCTCAGCTATTTATAAGCCCTTCTCAGACAACCATTTTGCATTTCTTTTTCTTGGGGATGGTCTTGATCCCTGTCTCCTGCACAATGTCATGAACTTCCGTCCATAGTTCATCAGGCACTCAGTATATCAGATCTAATCCCTTGAATCTATTTGTCACTTCTACTGTATAATCATAAGGGATTTGATTTAGGTCATACCTGAATGGTCTAGTGGTTTTCCCTACTTCAATTTCAGTCTGAATTTTGTAATAAGGAGTTCATGATCTGAGCCACAGTCAGCTCCCAGTCTTATTTTTGCTGACTATATACAGCCGTTCCATCTCTGGCTGCAAATAATATAATCCATCTGATGTTGGTATTGACCATATATGGTGATGTCCATGTGTACAGTTCTCTTGTGTTGTTGGATGAGACTGTTTGATATTACCAGTGCATTCTCTTGGCAAAACTCTGTTAGCCTTTGCATGATGGCAATTAGCAGTAGTTTTTTCTGTTACTGAGAAATAAAAATGCAAAAGTTTCCATGTGTTCCCATAAAAGAGAGGAAGAAGTATCTTGAAGTATCTTTCCACATGGTTTTCTTCGTGTCATTTTATGAGATCGGGTGACCTAGAAGATTCTCCAGACTGGGATGTTTGCAATTGACTGAGAAAATCCACAGTTAACTAAGAGTGGGTTGGATTTTAGGGACTGAGAGCTGATTTTGGAACACAAAAATGAAGTTTGCTTGACATTGTGACCAATTGAGGGAGAGGCTGAGGTCTGTGAGTCGCAGATCACTGTGTGACCCTTGATGTTTCCCCCTTGGTCTGCAGGGTGATTTCACCTGGAACAGTATGTCAGGTCGCAGTGTGCGGCTGAGGTCAGTGCCCATCCAGAGCCTCTCAGAGTTGGAGCGAGCCCGCCTACAGGAAGTGGCTTTTTATCAGCTGCAGCAGGACTGTGACCTGAGCTGTCAGATCACCATTCCCAAAGGTAAGGCCCCATTTTGCCATTCCGTGGGGGATGTTGCCAGTCACAAATGCTCTGCCAGAGTTACAAGCTGCAGATTCATCTCAGCCCTACCACTGACTCAGGAAGGAAGCTACAGCTTCTGGGTCATTGGCTGGCATGGGCATCCAGTTTGACAGATGTGTTCAATAGGACAGTTTACATGTCAACTAATATGTTTATTAAAAGGAAGATTGACGGGGCATTAAAGGGGAAAGCCACGTGCATCTCAACAGTCTACATGGCTTCAGCAAAACCAGTTAAAAAGAACTTTCAAAAAAGTCCCTTAAAAGATGAGAAGAAAAACCATGTCTATCTCAATATGATTTCAAAATAACCAGTTGAATGGTTTACCAACCAGTTAAACACAAGGTCTTTTGACCTTATGCAAACCCAGAATCAGTTATTATACCAATGTTAACTTATTTTTATCCACCTAGCATTCTCTGTTAGGGTTCATCTGCACTGAAGCCAGTGCAGGCCTAGTTGTCTGATGTTTTTACAAACACAGATCCTGATTCTACTAAAACTGGGAAACATATATTTGAAATCCTTTGATCTGTAAAGCCACATTTCTGAATGTTTTCTATTTTCTATAAAGGCACTTTTTAATGTGTTAGCATATACAGAAAGGTAATTTGAGGTGGAGTGAAAAGTTGTGATGCTACACAAATAGGGTAAACCTGACATGAAAAGAACATTGGAAGCTGTGCCTAAAACTTACATATAAAAGCTAGATTGCCTGCCAGATTTCAGTATCTGCAGAACTTCTCCTTTGTTTTCTTTTATTGAGGGGTTGAGGGAATGCTTCATGAGTAGTTATTCATAAAATAATTCATATCATGCATATGCACATACACATAGATACGTAGTTCTCAACCAAGGATGGTTCTCCCACCCCCAGGTGGAATTTAGCAATGTCTGGTTCCACTTTGAGTTTTCACAGCCTAGAGGGGTTAGAAGCCAGGAATGCTGAACATCCTATAATACACTGGACAGTTCCCCACAGCAAGCATTGTCAGGTCCCAAGGGCCCAAGTGTAGAGACTGGGCAACCTGAATGTACACATGAACACATGTGCTTACATTTCGCCAACAACAGAGCTGGTGGGGCTATTTTCTGGGCTTATTTGTGGCTAATGGTAACAGTTCTAGAGTAGGACTCTGAAGACTAGAATATGAGAACTTGTCTGATCACTTCCCCTCCACAGGTGATCTTGTGTAATTCACCTCTCTAGTAGGAGGTTCAGTTTCATTGACTAAAGAGAGCAGCACAAAAACACTGACCACCCAGAATTTTTCATTGGATGATGACTCTCAGGGCCACTTTTATTCTTTTTCTTAAAAAATTGAAGTATAGTTGGTCTACAATGTTATATTAGTTTCAAGTATACAGCATAGTGATTCAGTATTTTTACAGACTATACTCCAGTCAAAGTTATTATAAGATAATGGTTATGGTTCCTTGTGCTGTACAATATATCCTAGATGCTTATCTGTTTTATACATAGTACGTCGTACCTCTTAATCCCATATCCCAATCTTGCCCATCTCTCTTCCCATTCCAAACTTGTAATCACTGGTTTGTTTTCTACATCCATGAGTCTATTTCTGTTGTGCTATATACATTCGTTTATTTTTTGCATTCCATATATGAGTGATATCATTCAGTATTTGTCTTTCTTTGTCTGACTGATTTCACTAAGCATAATATTCTCTAAGTCCATCCACATTGCTTCAAATGGCAGGATTTCTTTCTTTTTATGCCTGAGTAATATTCTATTTTGTGTGTGTGTATATAAATATAAATATATATATTTATATATATATATACACACACCACATCTTCTTTATCCACTCATATGTTGTGAATACTTCAGTTGCTTCCATACCTTGGCAATTGTAAATAATTCTGTCATGAAACATTGGGGTACATGTACCTTGGTTCAGTGGTAAGGAATCTGCCTGCCAATGTAGGAGACGCTTGTTTGATTCCTGGGTCAGGAAGATCCCTTGGAGGAGGAAGTGGCAACCCACTCCAGTATTCTTGCCTGGGAAATCCCATGGACTGAGGAGCTTGGTAGGCTACAGTCCATGGGTTCACAAAGAGTTGGACATGAGTTAGCAACAAAACAATTTGAATGTGTGTTTTTTTCTAGATATATACGCAAATGGAATTGCTGGATAATATGGTAGTTCTATTTTTAGTTTTCTGAGGACCCTCCATATTATTTTCCACAGTGGCTGCACTGGTTTACATTCACACAAACAGTTTTGAAGGATTCCCTTTTCTCCACATCCTCGCCAACATTTGTTGTTTGTAGACTTTGTGGTGATATCCATTTAGCAGATGTGAGGTGATATCTCATTGTGATTTTGATTTGCATTTCTCTGATGGCTAGTGATTCTGACCTCTTGACCATCTGCATTTCCCTTTTTGGAAAAATGTCTATTCAGGTCGTCTGCCTGTTTTTCAGTTGGGTTATTTGTTTTCTTTAATGCTGAGTTGTATGAGCTGTTTTTGTATGTTGGATACATACAACCCCTTATTGGTCACATTGCAAAAATCTTCTCCCATTCCATAAGTTGTCTTTTTTTTCTTCTTCTTCTGTACTGCATGGCATGTGGGATCTTAGTTCCCTGACCAGGGATCTAACTTGTGCCCCCTGCATTGGAAGCATGGATTCCTAACCACTGAAAGTCCCCATAGGTTATCTTTTTGATTTTTCAAGGACAAAATATTAAGTTTAATTACACCCTGTTTGTTTATTTTTGCTTTTATTTCTTCTGCCTTAGGAGATAGATCCAATAAAATATTGCTCCGACATGTAGAAGAGTGTTCTGCCTATGAGCTTTATGATTTCAAGTCTTATATTTAGGTCTTTAATACATTTTGAGTTTATTTTTGTATATGGCGTGAGGAAGCATTCTAATCTCATTTTTTTGCGTTGGCTCTTTTTAAAAGTTGTTATGTTTTATGTATTTTTGCTTGCACTGGGTCTTTGTTGCTGCCCTTGGGCTTTCTCTAGTTGTGGTGACTGGGGGCTACTCTCTAGTTGCGGCATACGGGCTGCTCATTGCAGTGGCTTCTCTTGTTGCAGGGCATGGGCTCTAGAGCATGTGGGCTTCAGTTGCAGTTTGCGGGCTCCAGAACTCGGACTCGATAGTTGTGGCGCATGGGCTTAGTTGCCCTGCAGCATGTAGAATCTTCCCAGACTAGGGATGGAACCCATGTCCTCTGTCTGCATTGGCAGGCAGATTCTTTACCACTGAACCACCAGGGAAGTCCTAATCTCATTTTCTTACATGCAGCTGTTGAGTTTTCCCAGCACCACTTATCCAAGAGACTGTCTTTTCTCCATTGTATATTCTTGCCTTCTTTGTCATAGACTAAATGACCAGAGGTGTGTCAGTTTATTTCTGGGCTCTATGTGTCTAATTTTGTATCAGTAACACACTGGATTACTGTAGTCTAAGGATTAGGAAGGTGATATCTCCAACTTTGTTCTTTATTCTCAAGATTGCTTTGGCAATCCCAGGTCTTTTGTGGTTCCATACAAATTTTAGGATTATTTGTTCTAGTTCTGTGGAAAGTGTCATGGGTATTTTGATAGGGATTGCATTAAATCTGTAGACTGCTTTGGGTAGTATGGCCATTTTAATAATATTAATTCTTCCAGTCCCAAAGCATGGGATATCTTTCTATTTCTTTGTATTATTTTCAGTTTTCTTCATCAGTCTTTTATAGTTTTCAGAGTATAGGATTTTCACCTCCTTGGTTAAGTTTATTCCCAAGTATTTCATTCTTTTTGATGTGATTTTAAATGGAATTTTTTTTTTTTTACTTTTTTCTGATAGTTCATTATTACTGTATAGAAAAGCAACCAATTTCTGTATGTTATTCTTGCATCCTGCTGCTACTGAATTCATTGATTAGTTATAATACTATTTTGGTGGAGACTTTAGGGTTTTCTATACAAAATATCATGTCCTCTGCAAATAGTGGTAGTTTTACTTATTCCCATCTAATTTGGATGCATTTCTTTTCCTTGCCTGATGGCTGTGGCTAGGACTTCCAATACTATGTTAAACAGAAGTGGCAAGAGGGGCCACTTTTATTCTTTAAACTGGTATCTTGGACTCTGTTGAAGGTCATGAAAGAGTTCAGGAGAAGGCAGAGGCAGGTTAGGCCAAGGGACTGGTAGGACAGGCACATTTCACTGACTGATGCCTGGCTCCTATGGCTTTCTCATCATACTCTACTTGACACCACAACCATAGCCAGTTCCTCCCAGGAGGAAATTCCTAGCCTTGTTGTATCTTCTCATGCTAATGTAACACAGAGATACTCACCTCAAGTAAGAAGAAAATCCCTTTGGCAGTTGGTGAAAAATGAGTACTAATTGCCATCAGGCCGGGTTGCTGCTTCTTCCTAGGATAATCTCATTCTGCCTCATCTTGTCTTTGTTTGGTTTTAGGTTGGAGTCGAAACCTGCCCTTGCTTCCCTATTAATTCACAAGATGGCCCAGGTGGGGTCCAACAGCCCTGTTTCTGTTTTACGAGAACAGATGATCTTTCAGTTCCTAAGAAAAAATTTTAATAGAAATGTTGGCAAGCCCAGTTTATAGTGAAGGAAATGATGACTCTAAAAACTTATGTGAAATCCAGATTTGAGACATATCAGATGAGATATCAAGGAACAAATATTCTTTGTAATTTTGTTTTCAAATCCAGTGAATTTGATGTTTCTCTTTGTTCTTGCTTTTTAAAGAGTCCATTAAATAAATAACCTTTAACAAACAGAGAATTTTATATAACTTATCTGCTAGAAGCTCTGTCTCCATTGCTTATTTCTGCAACTATGTGAGTCCTAGTACATTCAGAGAAAGATTTGTTCTATCAAGATGTTCAAAGATGTTTGGGCTTCAGGAGTTATTTTGACACTTTCTATCAAAATGGGAGCTAATGATTTACAAATCATCTCTTACTTATGAAAGAGAGAAGGAATTGTGTGGCTGGGTGGGAAAAAACAGATATCACCCAAGAGTTCTAAAACTAGTGTTTGGGTGAGATGATTATAGACATTGAATATTTACCAAGATCAAATGCATGGCTGGTGCTGAGTGCTATGATGGCAGCTTCGGGCTGAGGATGGCCACTTTTGTTCCATGCAAAAACCTAAGTGGAGGTTCTAAACAGAGTCAGAGTCACTGTATGAATTTACTCAGGAAAATAAATACAGATACCACGGTCTAGAACCTAAACAAATGATATAAAGCCTACTGAGATAGTGGGTATAATGAAAATGGAAACATATTCAAGCTCACATTTTTGCTCTTTGTTACCTTATAATGACTGTGTGTGCATGCTCAATCACTCAGTCATGTCCAACTCTTTGTGACCCCATGGACTATAGCCCACCAGGCTCCTCTGTCCATGGGGATTTTCCAGGCAAGAATACTGGAGTGGGTTACCAATTCCTTCTCCAGGGGATCTTCCAGACCCAGGGATAAAGCCCACATCTCCTGCATCTCCTACACTGGCAGGCAGGTTCTTTACTACTGTGCCACCTGGGAAGCCCCTGGAATGACTATAGAAATTTATTTATGTGTATGTTTGGAGGACTGTCTTCCTCTATGAGACTGGTGCTTCCATAGCGCAGATGAATGATAATATAATGTATTCATCAGCTGCTGGGATTCACCATAGAGAGGGAAGAACTGAAGGTTGAGGGTTAGGAAATTACTGGAGTTATTTCCTAGAGTGGACTGCAGTGGTGGGATCCAAAGCCACAGGTAGAGAGTTTGAGCTCCTCCTGGGGTTTAGTAGCAGGTGGACATGGGTTATATGGGTACAGATGCAGGCAGATTAGATGATGGGAAAGCATGTGGAATTTCACTCCAGATTGCCTCTCCTCTCTCAGCAAAATAAACTATTTCATCTGTTAGGAGTGGGGATAAGAAGGAGGTCCTGGAGGTTTGAGGAAAGAGGAAAAGAATGGAAAAGCGGGAAGTGAATGGACCAGCAATGTTGCAGAATTACAGGGCAGCCCAAAAGGTCTATTCAAGGTTAGAAGCTGGGAATTTAAATTGCAGAATAAACATCTGGGCAGCTTTGTTGTTGTTGTTCAGTAGCTCAGTGATGTCCAACTCTTTGTGACCCCATGGACTGTAGCAAGCCAGGCTTCCCTGTCCTTCATTATCTCCCGGAGATTGCTCAAATTCATGTCCATTGAGTCAGTGATGCCATCCAACCATCTTATCCTCTGTTGCCCCCTTCTCCTAACAGTGGAGTTAGGATTTTCTAGTTGAGTTCAGTCTTGGTAGGGAGGGACATGGCAGTTGAGAAATCTGTGGTAAGAAGAAATCTAGACCCCTTAAAGATGGCCTGGAATCTTTGGCTATTTCCTTAACATGTCTAAATCAACTTTGCAGATGTGACCAACTCGGGTCTTTAAGACAGCAAGATTATTCTGGATTATCTGGGGGGGATTAAAACTAATCATATGAGTACTAAGAAGCAGAGAAACTTTCCTAGCTGTAGTCAAAGAGAGATATGACTTTGGAGGAAGAGTCAGAGAGATGCATTGCTGCTAGCTTTGATGATAGAGGAAAGGGCCACAAGTCGAAGAATGCAGGCAGCCTCTAGAAACTAAAGAAAGGCAAGGAAACAGATTCTCACTAGAGCCTCTAGGACGGAATGCAACCCTGCTGATACCTTGCTTTTAGCCCAGTGAGACTCATTTCAGACTTCTGGTCTCCAGAAATGTCAATAATAAATTTAAGTCATTTTAGCCACTAAGTTTGTGGTTGTTTGTTACAGCAGCTGTATTAATACAGTATACAAGAGAGTGATTACAGTCTCAGACCTTGGGATCTAAGCTGAATAAGAAGGGAAGTTAGAAATCAATGTAAAAGACATATTTTTCTTAAGTAAGAAGAATCAATTATATAAAGATATAAATTATGTCCTAAATTATCTATAAACTGGGCATGGTTCCAGAAAACATACTGAAAGAATTAATTTTTGTAATATCACTAAATTGATCTAAACATCATCTTGGCAAATAATTATATGAAAGTTAGTAGACGGGGGAAAATCTGAAAAAGAGGTCAAAGAGAAATTATCCCTAGCCATTTATTAAATGTTATAAAACTAAAGCAATTAAAAGAATATTGTACTGCTTCACAATAGGCAGATCAATGGAAGATAATAGAGTTCAGAACTGAGCTAAAATAAATATGAGAACTTATGACATAAACATTGCATTTCCTATCAGGGGGAAATGATGGATTATTATTGTATTTCTGACAATGAGACTACCATTGAGAAGAAAAATTGAGATTCTGACCTTGCTCCTTATATCAAAATAAATTGATGTGGAAGAAAGATTTGAAGATTTAAAAAATGAAACTATGAATGCACTAAAACAAAACAGCTAGATATTAATATATTTTTACGTGGAGAAAGTCACTACACAGAAAACATAGAGTGACCTGTTTCACTACATTTAAAAAAGAATAGAATCATCTGTGGGGCAAAAAAGTAAATAAATAAATAAATAGAAATGTATAACACATTTGAAAAACTAAAGGCTAACTTCTCCAGGATACAGACCTTTATTACAAATTAATATGAGAAAGAAAATAATTAAAATGTGGACAAATTATAGGCATCTCACAGGAAAAGAAATTAAAATGAGTTATAAATATCTGTAAAGGTGCTCTCACCCTCATATTCATTCAGGAAATGCAAGCTCAACAACAGGGAGATTATTTTTTCCTCTTAGATTGGAATGACTCCAAAAGTTGGATAGTATATTTTCTCAGAAAACAGACTCTCATATACTGTTGATAGGAATATAGTTGTTGCAGCAGCTTTCAAGGCAATTTGACAACATTGGGCTTCCCAGGTGGCGCTAATGGTAAAGAACCTGCCTGCCAATGCAGGAGACCTAAAAGTCACGGGTTCGATCCCTGGGTCAGGAAGATCCCCTAGAGAAGGGCATGGCAATCCATTCCAGTATTCTTGCCTGGAGAATCCTATGGACAGAGAAGTCTGGCAGGCTAGAGTCCATAGGTCGCACAGAACCAGATATGACTGAAGGGACTTAGCATGCATGCAACTTTGAAATGGCCCAATAAAGCTACTTCTACAAATGTATCTCACAGATATATACTTGTCAAGATAGGCTATTTATATATTAGTCAAGATAGGCTAACCACTTAGTACCTTAATAGTATAAAAGTGTCTTTCAGGCACTATCTAATGCAGCTTGGCCATAACAATCAGGAGAGTGGACTGTCCTCCACACAGTCATGCAGGAACCTAGGATTCTCCAATCTTGTGACTCCTCCCTCCTCTATATCTATTTAGCCAGGAGACACACACAATAAAAATGAGTAAGATTTACATAAACCTTATAAGATGACTGATGAGTTTAATTTGTTACTCCCATCTAGACTTCGGTGCGGTTCAGTCGCTCAGTCACATCCGACTCTTTGCGACCCCATGAATCGCAGCACACCAGGCCTCCCTGTCCATCACCAACTCCCGGAGTTCAATCAAACTCACATTCATCGAGTCGGTGATGCCAACCAGCCATCTCATCCTCTGTCGTCCCCTTCTCCTCCTGCCCCCAATCCCTCCCAGCATCAGAGTCTTTTCCAGTGAGTCAACTCTTCGCATGAGGTGGCCAAAGTACTGGAGTTTCAGCTTTAGCATCATTCCTTCCAAAGAACACCCAGGACTGATCTTTAGAATGGACTGGTTGGATCTCCTTGCACTCCATGGGACTCTCAAGAGTCTTCTCTAACACCACAGTTCAAAAGCATCAATTCTTCGGCGCTCAGCCTTCTTCACAGTCCAACTCTCACACCCATACATGACTACTGGAAAAACCATAGCCGTGACTAGACGGACCTTTGTTGGCAAAGTAATGTCTCTGCTTTTTAATATGCTATCTAGGTTGATCATAACTTTGCTTCCAAGGAGTAAGCGTCTTTTAATTTCATGGCTGCAGTCACCATCTGCAGTGATTTTGGAGCCCCCAAAAATAAATTCTGACACTGTTTCCCCATCTATTTCCCATGAAGTGATGGGACCGGATGCCATGATCTTAGTTTTCTAAATGTTGAGCTTTAAGCCAACTTTTTCACTCTCCTCTTTCACTTTCATCAAGAGGCTTTTGAGTTCCTCTTCAGTTTCTGCCATAAGGGTGGTGTCATCTGCATGTCTGAGGTTATTGATATTTCTCCCGGCAATCTTGATTCCAGCTTGTGCTTCTTCCAGCCATTTCAGTGAGGAAATTTTGAAGATGCTATAGAGAATCTAGTGTAGAAATAAGGATGTCTTTCAGTGGGAGGGATCGTATCTATCAATTGCGTTTTCCTGTAAGCTTGAGATTGCCCCATGGAGGCAACCATGGAATGTTTCTACCTGGTCAAAGGCTGCTCTTGGCATAGGCTCTTGAATCAGACTGTCTGTAGATAGTTTAACAGCTGATCCAGGAAACAAACGCGGAGATCATGATCGAGAAATTAAACACCTCATGGCCTTCACGGGCTTCCCTGATGGCTCAGTGCTAAAGAATCTGCCTGCCAATGCAGGAGACTCAGGAGATGCAGGTTCAATCCCTGGGTCAGGAAGAACCCCTGGAGGAGGAAATGGCTATCCACTCCAGTATTCTTGCCTGGGAACTCCCATGGACAGAGGAGCCTGGCAGGCTACAGTCCGTGGGGTTGCAAAAGAGTGGGACATGACTGAGCAACTAAAAAACAACAACAGCAACAATGGTTTTCACGAACTTTTCATTTATTCAGAGCACATCAACTGAGTTGTGTTTATGTATCAGGTTCAATTAATATTATTTGGATAGCATTTTAATACAAATGGTCTAAGACAGGGGTTAGTGAACTGACACCCACTGGCCAAACTCAGCTCACCATCTGTTTTTGTAAATACAATCTTATTGGCACACAGCTATGCTTATTCATTTACGTATTGTCTATGGCTGCTTTTGAGCATCAGTGGGAGAGTTGAATAGTTGTGAGTCCTTATGCCTCACAGAGTCTCAAACTTTTACTATCTGGTCTTTCACAGGAAAGCAAAATTGCTGACCTCTGGTCTAAGGTAAAATGAAAGGAAGTGACTAGTTGATGCCCAGTATGTAAGGCAGGTTAGTGTAGGCGATATGGCTTAACCTCATTATAATGGAAGCTAAATATTTAAAGCTGAATAGTTTCACAAGAGAGAAATACATACTCAAGTTTTCTTCAGTGCTGTTTTTTTCTTCACTTAATTTCTGCTATCAAAATTGAGAAAGGCTTTGTTTACATGTTTTGAAAACAGTGTCATGGAATGAGGAATAGCTGATGGTTTAAGAAAATGTGGACAATAGTCTAAGAAAAGAGAAGCCTGATGCCTCAAAATTGCTCAGTTATATGGCTTCCTTATAAAATGGTCCCTCACCATTGTCCCTCAGGCTGTGTAAAACCCAAGTAAACAACTCAGTGAAATCAAGAGAATGACATTCTTGGTTGGTTAACACTGCAGCTATCTTTGGTTTGTGATTTGAATGTTGATTTTAAAAAATAAGGGCAACCTGGTGGACAAGGCAATTGATCTTGGGTGTTTATGTAACAACCCTAGACAGAAACTATAACTGTCCAATTTCTGCATTATCCCTGCTGCCGTTGTCCACTTGGAGAGGTGAAATGCTAGACCGGTTTATCAGAGCTTTCTGTGTAACTATGGGTTGCCCAAAAAGTTCATTCGCGATTTTTGGCCAACCCAATAAAAATGAAGTTGAAACCTACTTTCAGATCCCCAAACTCCAGTGTAGGTAAAAATGCTGATAGGAAACAATCACCAAGTAGGGTGACCAGAAAATAATGTAGGCCACTGGGCTCAGAGACCCTCAGCAAATGTCTCTAGTGTATGAGCTGTAGAGGTAGTCGCATCTTTTATGTGTTCACAATCACCAATGATGTGATCTCCCTGGAGAGTTGTGATTTCCCGTGGGGTGAGGCTATTTCTTATTTGTCTCTGAATCTGGAACACTGGTTATACTGCCCAATACTCCAGTGACTCTCAGCAAAATCTTTGAGAAATGCATGAATGCATGTATGCATACCTGCATATTTACCTTTGAAAGTAAGCCCCTGCCTTCACTCTTCCCTTTCTCTCTAAAGACCACCAACCATCTTTCTCTTGTGTTCCACAGGATCCTCAGTAATGATCTTGAAATGGCAGTGCTTCCCTATTGCTTCACCCCATGCCCAGTTTCCAAATTTGATTGATGGTCCCACAGGGTTGACAGGATATTTGAGCAAAGTAATAACCATGATGAGCTGAAAACATCACCTAACGTTTTATACTCTCAAGAAAAGTCATTCATCATCATCATCATTATCATATCATCACCATATCACTTTGTCTTGTATCTATCCTCAATCCTGGGTCACCCCATCATTATGTCTCACTTTAACTATAACCATAGACTCTGCTTTCTTCAATTCAAGACTTCTCTCCGATTCTGCCCACTGCACCTAAAAAGCAGCAGAGTAATCTTCAACCACAGAATCTATGCCTTTGTTGAAAAACCAACTCCCAAGGCCCCCGTTGCCTACTGAGGTTACTATCAAAGCTATTTGCAATACTCTTTCACTTAAAAGAAGGAATCTGTTCAGTTTGTAGCCTGTGCTGAGCATGCCCCACAGATTTAAGTTTATCTTAGAGGAAAAGGTTTCAAACTTTTTGTCCAAAATCTATAGTGAGAAATACATTTTACATCTCAGCCCATCAAACACACAAGCCAAATGATGCTTATCGTTATCTGAGATACACCTCTACAATGTTCTCTTCTATTGCGTTCTATGAGCTACCAAATTTTCATGATTCATTAATAAGTTATGACCCACACACAATCTTGGAAAGCAGATGGAATGGAGAAGAGATGATCACAAAGAACAAAAAAAATGTCAGCGTAGAAAACTTTCACTTGTTCATTACTGTGGCCCTTAGGGCCTTGGTAAGATTGATGCTTTTGAACTGTGGTGTTGGAGAAGACTCTTGAGAGTCCCTTGGACTGCAAGGACATCCAACCAGTCCATTCTGAAGGAGATCAGCCCTGGGTGTTCCTTGGAAGGACTGATGCTAAAGCTGAAACTCCAGTACTTTGGCCACCTCATGTGAAGAGTTGACTCATTGGAAAAGACTCTGATGCTGGGAGGGATTGGGGGCAGGAGGAGAAGGGGATGACAGAGGATGAGATGGCTGGATGGCATCACCGACTTGATGGACGTGAGTTTGAGTGAACTCCGGGAGTTGGTGATGAACAGGGAGGCCTGGCGTGCTGCAGTTCATGGGGTCACAGAGAGTCGGACACGACTGAGCAACTGAACTGAACTGAACTGAAGATGGATGGGGCACTTTCCCTAGGGCCACAGAAAGAGGCTAGACCCTCGGCCTAAGCATGTAGTGCCTTCTCTACCTGGAGCCCAACAGTGGAGTGTCACCCAGGGGCTTCCCGTGCCGCTTCACTGCTCCCTCTCCTGTACCAAGCTGGGCATACAGCCTGAAGGAGGGCGCCATGTTGAGTATGAGGTTCTGAAGAGGTAGAAACCTCTGATGGAAGCTATAATGTCATGTCAAAAATAATCCACAGGGACTTCCCTGGTGGTCCAATGGTTAAGAATCTACCACCCCCAATGCAGGGGACATGAGTTCGATCCCTGGTGTGGGAAGATGTCACATGCTGCAGGACAACTAAGCCTGCGCACCACAACTCCTGAAGCCCGAGCACCCTAGAGCCTGAGCTCCACAATAGTCCATATCCTCCAGGAGTTCTTAGTCGGTTGATAGAGAAAGCACAGATACATCAACTGTGTTAAAACACAGAGCAGGGGATATCATCCTTTCCAAGTGACCTGTGGTGGCCCTGACAGATATAAGTTGCCTTATCTACCTATTCCAGGAAAGCCCAAAAATGACAGCGAGGTTTCGCTGCAGGTTTGTTTCGTTTTGTTTTGAAATTTTCTTCTTGGATGCTCTCCTCTATACCCCAGGGCTTTTACCACGTCAAGTTCTCGAGTGTGTGCTGCTGTGTGATTCTGTTCTGCTGCCAAGCAGGCAAGTCAGTACAATAGTCAGGGGTTATTTACGCCATATGTTTTGTGCCTTCATGTTTACAAATGGCTTCCTTCGTGTTCTCAGACAATATAGGTTTCTATCTGAGCTCTTGTCCCTACCGATTACATTTACATGTATGGATATATTTTTGTTGGAGTAGCAGCTATTACTGCACAAGGCTTTGGCATCTTGAACAAAACTTTTGTCACTGCATTTTCTGAAATATTCTGGCACCTTTCAAACATTTCAAGACTACACTATTCTCTCTTTTGGGATCATGGCCCAAAAGTAAACTTGATAATTACCCAGAATGTCCCATCCTTGAAATATGAATAGGAGCTTCCAGTTTTGCTTTTTTCTTTGTTTCCCTTTGGGCAAAACAAAGGCAAATAAGTATTAATTGAAATTAAATACTGAGTGTTTTTTTTAATCCATCATGCTTTCTAGATAATTTGAAATTGAGCCCTCAAGATGATTTAAAAATTCAATCAGTGGGTGTTTCTAACATTTTTATAAGTGGAAAGCTGTGGGAAAGTAGTTTAAGGAGGTCTTCATTCAAGATTGGAGAGGGCAAATTACAGCCCACAGGCCAAATTCAGCCCACTGCCTGTTTTTGTAAATAAAGTTTTATTAAAACACAGCATACTCATTTGTCTCTGTATTGTCTAAGGCTACTTTAGTGCTTCAACAGCAGGGTGGAATAGTTTTGGCAGAGACCATGTGGCCCACAAAGCCAAAAATATTTGCAGTCTGGACCTTTACAGAAAAAACTTGCTGACCTCTGATTTAAGAGATTAACATTAATTAATTTGATATAGTAATTCACAGTTATTATCCATGTGTTGGTCAACAAGACCATCCCATTCAATTTCTTCACTATCTTAGTTTTATTTTTCAATAATTGAGTGTTTTTTTTTAGTTATCAGAACTTCATAACTCTCAGATGTTTTAGTGTTTATTGTGATCAAATATTTTTTCTTCAAAGTGAGTAATAAATTCCTTTGGTGAAACTAAACAAGAAAGAAATGTCAATATTTTAATGAGTTGCTTAAACAACTGAAGCCAGCATGCAGATTATAGGAATGTAAGTTATGCGTCAGATGGGTGACTTTAATAATAAGTTAATCTCCAGTATGGGTTGATTTTTAGCTTTATTATTACTATCTGGTTTGATAACTGAGCATTTAGCTATCTTTGTCTTTAAGGACTTCACTTATTTACAGATTTGCAGTTCTTTGTAATCTGATCTTCCTGTTCCAACCCTCCTTCCTTATCTCAGATGCCACTCAAATCTGGATCTTCTAGGGCTGCCTTTACCTGACAAGGCTAGAACAAATATAAGTAGAAAAACATATCCTGCAACAGTTTTGAATTATCCACCGTTAAAGATGCTTTGGCTGCAAATGACAGAAACCAAAAAAAAGTGAACATATTGCAAAGCAATTGATTATATTTCTTTACTAGGAGCCCACAGATAGGCTAATTCTAGGACTCATTAATTCAGTGGCCTTCCACCTTTTTTCTCTGCTGCAATCATGGGTCACTTCCTTCTTTGTCTGGCTTCCCTCCTTGTCACAAAATGACTGTGGTAGCATCTGGCATCACTGCTTCTGTGGCAGCATGAAGAGGCAGAGAAGAGCAGTGACTCTTCAGCAAGTATTTTTTAATAGCAAAAAAAGATTTTCACTGCTGTCTCCTAGCAGGCTCCCCTCCCTTCTCAATCCCTAGAATTGCAACACCTGCCAGTGCCCATGGAGAAGGCAATGGCACCCCACTCCAGTACTCTTGACTGGAAAATCCCATGGACGGAGGAGCCTGGAAGGCTGCAGTCCATGGGGTCACAAAGAGTCGGACACGACTGAGCGACTTCCCTTTCACTTTTCACTTTCATGCATTGGAGAAGGAAATGGCAACCCACTCCAGTGTTCTTGCCTGGAGAATCCCAAGGACGGGCGAGCCTGGTGGGCTGCTGTCTATGGGGTCACACAGAGTCAGATACGACTTAAGTGACTTAGCAGCAGCCAGTGCCCAAATCAGTATGGCAAGCAGAAAGAACTAGCTTGACTTAAGATTCCTTTCCTGAGCCTTGGGTGAGAACTCATCTCGGGATGCATGACCACACAGAGGGTAAGCACATAACAAAACAGGGAAAGGAAAAATTGGATGGGGGTGTAGTAGGATAAAGATGGGTTTAGATTAGAAACTATTGATGTCCATATAGCAATGTCATCTTCTGCCATTGCAAACAAGCAGTAGAGAGGAAACCATTCTTAGATTGATTTGCATTCGTGTCTAACAGTGCTTTGCTTTTGCTGCTCAAGAAATAATTAAGAAATTGAATGGAAAGGATTAAAGATTCAATCATAGCACTGTTACTTGTATGGTATTTCTATAGCATAAGGGGCTTCCCCGGTGGCTCAGTGGTAAAGAATCAGCCTGCAATGCAGGAGGCCCAGGTTTGATCCCTGGGTGGGGAAGATCCCCTGGAGAAGGAAATGGCAATCCACTCCAATATTCTCGCCTGGAGAATCCCATGGACAGAGGAGCCTGGTGGGCTACAGTCCATGGAGTCACACAGAGTTGGACACGACTGACGCAACTTAGCACTCATACATATCATAAAGAACTGCTCAAATGGTTCAAAGAATAATCAAAAACAGGAATGGGAAAGGAAAGGATGAGGTTAATAGTCTTCATCCAATTGTACCATTGAGCCAGTGACTGAATCTATGAGAGCTGTTTTCATGACAGCAACTGGAGGAAATTTGGAGGAGTTTCCAAGGATTAAAGTCTATTACTTAAAGATAATTGATCCCCCCCCCAAAAAAAAGATAATTGATTCCCTTCTTGCTTATATAAAATGATATCTATCAAGAGAAGGTAGGTAGCATTAGCCCCTTAGAGAGGTAAAAAATCACACCATGTGTCAATGCCCTTGTCTGAGTCTTTTTAACTTGACCTGCAAGCTTTGGCTTTAAAACAAATAATGCTGAAACTCTTCTAATTTGCAATTTAATATCCTTGAGTTACTAATCTAGGGTATTTCTTTGGGATGAATGCTTTCTGTCTTTTTTTTCTCCTACCTCCTTGCTTTCCTTTATGCTCCAGGAAAGAAATATAACTTAAGGAAATGACTTGCCAAAAGCCATTTTTTTTGTCCTGATATTTGGACACTTTTGTTTCTGCAAATACAATACCTCCATAGACTAAGTTAAAAATACTGTTTTCAACTCAATGTATGCACAATAAGAGCATACATTCAAGAGCCTGGAAGGGCAGACTAGCTCCTAGTTTGAGAGAAGGTAACAGCAGAGCTGTTCTTTTGGATCACGAGCTTATACCTTTATTTATTTTTTTCTTAACTCATAGTACTTGAAAGTGGAAAAAATGACAGCAAGGAAAAGGTCTTTGTAGGGTATAATTTGTTCACGACCAGTTATTACAGTAAGCAGTGATTACATAGAATGCCTGGTTAAGGAAAAAACCATAGTTGAGCTTTTAAGCCCGTGGCATCCAAGCCATGCAGACAGCTTTTCTACCTCACATTTTGGTAGAATAATGGGACTGCTGGACAAATCGAATAGCTCAATGTTTTCTGAACTAGAACCTTACTTGTTTTGAGGTTCAAGAATCTACAAGGCCTTTTTTTTTTTTTTTTTCCTCTTGAGAAAAAATTTCAGAACTAGAGATTAAAGTGTCTGCCTGCAATGCAGGAGACCTGGGTTCGATCCCTGGGTCAGGAAGATCCCCTGGAGAAGGAAATGGCAAACCGCTCCAGTATTTTTGCCTGGAGAATCCCATGGATGGAGGAGCCTGGTGGGCTACAGTCCATGGGGTCGCAAAGAGTCGGACATGACTGAGTGACCTCACTCACTCATACTCAATTACCTTGCCAAATAATTTACACGAAAGGAGAAAGGTTTCTTAGTGTTTAGTTTAGCTGGAAGCGTGATCTCCAAGATCTGTCTTTCTTTACAACAGTGAGACTCACAGAATGTTCTTAGTTTCTGACCATGGCTTTGATAATTTCACCGCCACTTCAACATGTAAACTGTGGGGATTACATTTCTCAAGTACTTTGGGGAGCCGTGGCCCTAAGGAGAGGCATCAGCATTGCTTAAGAATACCATAAATATTTCCTTCCCCAAGAAACACAGACACTTTGGAAATTAGATTTTGAAAACTCTAATCCACAAGGTGATAGCAGGATGAAGAAATAGTGTTGGATAGATTGGAATTTAAACCAAGAAGAATGACTCATTGACCCGGTTTCTACCTGCTTTCTATTTCAATCAAGGTTAATGGAAAAAACTGCCAAGGATAAGGTGATACATAAAAGGAAACTTTAACCTATATAGATTTGATGAAATAACCAAGAGTCCATAGCCTGAAATATTTTTTGAAAATAGCATGAATATCTCTATATACAGTGAGGTTCAAAGTTGACTGAAAGGCAGAGCCAGTTTGGACTCCAATACATTGTTTCGCACTTTTTCCATGTAGATTGTTTTCTTCCAGAATTCTTGTTTTTCACTCTCTAGAGCCCTAGTTTCCACTGAAAAAAACTATCAGTGTCCCCACCCCCCCCGCCCCAAATTTGAGATTTTCTCATCTTTTTTCACCAGTAGAACACTTGCTTGATAAAAGTTTGGATTACTAGGAATAAAACACTAAGAGGCTTAGGACAAGAACGGATTTCCTAGACTCAGCAGGCACCATGTGATTTATTGGGAGAAATCCCCACCAAAATTCAAAGGCTCCTGAGAAGGGTAACTTCATCCTTTAAGACTGAATCTGAGGGGCTTCCCTGGTGGCTCAGTAGTAAAGAATCTCCCTGCCAGTGCCGGAGACACATGTTCGATCCCTGATCTGGGAAGATCCCACATGCCACACAGCAGCTAAGCCCAGGCCTGTGCTCTGGAGCCTGGCAATTGCAACTGCTGAGGACTGTGCACCCTACATCATCCCTTAACAGAGGTTACTCATTTTAGAAGAGAGGAGAGAGCCCTCCTTTGGCTCCTGTCCTAAATATATGGGGTCAATCCCAGTTTAACTCTTAGGCCAGAGTATCTCACTGGCTCCAATGGTTCCCCTATCCTCGGATTGTTGCCACATTTCCGGCCAAGAAGCAGAGGTGGCCACTTTCCTGGTAACTACTACTCTTTCCTGTCCAGGCTGCTCTCCTTTCCTTTTCTTGGGATGTACTTTGAATATGAAGCAGGCAACTCAAAGTGGCAGGGGCTCTTTTGAACTCATTCCACTGT
The DNA here is from genome assembly GCF_032452875.1 of Bos javanicus. Taxonomy (NCBI): domain Eukaryota; kingdom Metazoa; phylum Chordata; class Mammalia; order Artiodactyla; family Bovidae; genus Bos; species Bos javanicus. The sequence goes on from NC_083897.1 coordinate 126,696,846, forward strand.
GCATGTGTGTGGCAGTAACTGGCTCCATTGTCCAGCTCGAATTTTCCTGGAATATGACTTTGGTGTTTTGGTTGCCCAGCTCTCATCAGTCCCTATATTGTTTTCCAATGCTGATTTATTTAGCCATATTAACTTACATCGGTGAGATTAATTATCCAAAAACACTAGACTTGGAGTGTGGGCCCAACGAATGGCCTTCAGGTGCCAGGGGCCATAAATAATATTATTACTTCTTTGACAGAGCTCCAAACTGGAAATAAAATATCTTGTATAGTCTTTCACTTACCTTATTTTGGGGAGATCTGTGGCTTGAGAGCCATTGAAAGGGGATGCAGATGAGAATAAAGGATGAATTTTAGTTTTAGTGAAGGATTAAACATAGTTTTAGTAACTGCTTTTATAAGACATCCACAGATTGTAACTGTGGATTGTAACTCACCTAATGTACTTTCACACATCTGATTTAAAACTACATTTTGGCTTATCAGAATAGGCATCAGAACATGAAAAGTAAACAGATTCTGTACTAATCAGTGTTCTTGGATGCACATGACAGGTACCAAGTCTAGATAACTTAAAAAGAAAAACGATTTAGAGAACCTAAGAAATAGGAGGTATCTAAAGATCGTCTAACTAGCCATGTATGAAAACATCACCAGTGCCCAAAAAACAGATCTGGTCAAGCCTCTCAACTGTCCACTCCCTTTCCAGAAAACATGCTACACAGAATGGCGATAAAATGGATTCTTTATATTGGCCTAGACACATGTTTTCTTTCAGATCAGAGGGATGTGATTAGGCAGATTATTTCAATAATTTCAGCTAGGTCAGAAACTGGCTTGTGAGTCACCTTCTTGCCATAAAGTTCAGCTTTATGTGTGTGTTTCAGAAGTACTTAAGTGAGCACTACAAGCCTCCACTTTCTCACATGCTTGACAAATGAGTCTTCAGCCGTTGCTTGAATTCACCTAGTGCCTGGGGGAAAGGGCATTTAAAAAAAAACAAATGCTTAATTTGGGAGTCATTTTAGATTGGCAGAAAAGTTACCAAAATAATACAGAGTAACCTTATGCCCTTCACCCAGTTCCCCCTAATGATAGCATGTTTTATAACCTTTGTACCCTTATCACAACCAAGAAACCAACATTGGTTTGTTATTCTCAACTGAACTACAGACTTTGGGTTTCACCAGTGAAAGTGTTAGTCGCTCAGTCATGTCAGACTCTTTGCAACCACATGGAATTCTCCAGGAGAGAATACTGGAGTGGGTTGCCATTCCCTTCTCCAGGGAATCTTCCCAACCCAGGGATCGAACTTAGGTCTCCCGCGTTGCAGGCAGATGCTTTATTGTCTGAGCCTCCAGGGAAGCCACACTAGATTTCACCAGTTTTCCCACTAATAATATCCTTTTTATGTTCCAGGATCCCATTTAGGATACTACATGCATTTAGCTGAGCATTATGTTTTCTTTTTTAAAAACTAACAAATGTTTCTTGTCATACAGTTTCTGGGATTACCCTACCCTGGTTGTTCCGGTTCAGGTTCTGGTTTATGAGGTTTGCATCCAGTTGGCCCGGGACTGCAGTCATCTGAGTGCAGTCATCCTCCGTGACTGGCCTGGAGGATCAGGGTCCAGGCTCGCTCGCCTGGCTGCTGGCTGGAGACCCCTCTTCCTCACCACAGAGCCCTTTGCAAAGGGCTCCTCATGCCATAGTTCCCCCCGCAGAGTGAGGGCCACAAGACAGAGAGCGTCTGAGAGTGAAGCCACAGGGAGCAGTGCTTTTTTGTGAGGCTACACATTTCACTGCTGAGCAGTTCCATTTGCTGACAAAAGTGTCTTCCTACAATTTCCTCCAGAATCCTAGTTCTGGCCAATGAAGGGCTGGCCAGTAGGTCTCTTCACCCTCACCATGTTTAGCCCTCTTAAAAAAAGAAGAAGAAATGGTCTCCCTGTATCTTCCCTGAATGCTAAAGATGCTCCATTCACACAACTGTTCCCCACCAGATGACACGATCTGATGTCCCCCTCCCTGCCCACAACCCCATCAGAGGAGAAAAAAAAAAAAAAAAAACTTCATGGAAAGAAATAGAAGGTTTTTGACTCACGGAGTTTGCTGTATCCCCCTACCTGTAATCAGGACTTGGTATAAAGATAGCTATAGGCAGACTTGCATTTCTTTATAAATTGATAGAACTTGTTATTGTGTCCAAAATTCATCATTATATATAAGGCTCATCGATTCATAAACATTTTTATATTATTCTTTAAAAACACATACTGAGATTAAAGTTGAGTATTGTGACCGGTCAGAAAATGGCAATGTTTTCTAGTTCAGATGTCACATGGTTTGAGCCCATAGCTGTTCTCTAGGTAGAGTTATGCACAGACCGGTGGTGGTCAACCAGAGTGGTTTTGTCCCTGAGGGACACTTGGCCATGTCCAGAGGCATTATCATTTGTCACAACAGAGAATGGGTGGGTGTTCTGGCATCTGGTAAACTAAAGCCAAAGATGCTGCTAAATACCCCACCATGCAGAGGACAGCCCCTCAGGACAGAGAGTTATCCAGCCCCACAAGTCATTCATGCCAAGGCTGAGAAAGCATGGCATAAATTATTTGCAGTTTCTAAAAGGCCACTTCCCATTCTGCCACCCAAGTGTGTCTTTTTATGTCATTTTTTCCTTACTCTGTGACTGTGCTCCCCTCACTGCCTATGAATTCCTTTGGTTTGCGTTCTCTAAGAGTCTGTTTTTCTGGTGCAAGTAAATAGCAAGGCAGCTGTGGTTGGGGAAAGTGGGAGAGGTGCTGCCAAAAAGCATTCCTTCAACTTTTCTCTGCAGGAATTTTTTTTTGAAGATTTGAAACAAGCTAGAACCTCCCTTGTAGGCTAGGATGGAGTCGCAAACTCCAAGGCTTGCCAGGTGTGCCATGGCTCAGGGGCATAGGCATCTCTGCTGGCCTGGGGTGAGCGTGAGGACTGTGGGACTGGTGCTGCCAGCTCTCGCACCTTCCTCAAGAGGTCGGGAATCCAGACACCTATGTGAACTTCCCAAGATTTCGCCCTAGAGCTTAAGTTTTTGCAGATCTCCGTCTGGCTTAGAGATGATCATACTGAGTAAGTAAGCCAGACAGAAAAAGACATATGATATCACTTATATGTGCAGTCTTTAAAAAAAATGGTACAAATGAACTTGTCTACAAAACCGAAATAGATACAAGGACATAGAAAACAAACATGATTACAAAGGGGAAAGGAAGGGAGAGAGAAACTAGGAGTTTGGGATTAACATTACACACTACTAATATATACAATATATATTAGTATATAATAATATATACAAGAAATATATACAATATATATTGTATATAATAATATATACAAGAAACACAAGCTGGAATCAAGATTGCCGGGAGAAATATCAATAACCTCAGATATGCAGATGACACCACCCTTATGGCAGAAACTGAAGAGGAACTAAAAAGCCTCTTGACAAAAGTGAAAGCGGAGAGTGAAAAAGTTGGCTTAAAGCTCAACATTCAGAAAACGAAGATCATGGCATCCAGTCCCACCACTTCATGGGAAATAGATGGGGAAACAGTGGAAACAGTGTCAGACTTTATTTTTCTGGGCTCCAAAATCACTGCAGATGGTGACTGCAGCCATGAAATTAAAAGACGCTTACTCCTTGGAAGGAAAGTTATGACCAACCTAGATAGCATATTCAAAAGCAGAGACATTACTTTGCCAACAAAGGTCCATCTAGTCAAGGCTATGGTTTTTTCTGTGGTCATGTATGGATGTGAAAGTTGGACTGTGAAGAAGGCTGAGCGCCGAAGAATTGATGCTTTTGAACTGTGGTGTTGGAGAAGACTCTTGAGAGTCCCTTGGAGTGCAAGGAGATCCAACCAGTCCATTCTGAAGGAGATCAGCCCTGGGATTTCTTTGGAAGGAATGATGCTAAAGCTGAAACTGCAGTACTTTGGCCACCTCATGCAAAGAGTTGACTCACTGGAAAAGACTCTGATGCTGGGAGGGATTGGGGGCAGGAGGAGAAGGGGACGCCAGAGAATGAGATGGCTGGATGGCATCACTGACTCGATGGACATGAGTCTGAGTGAACTCTGGGAATTGGTGATGGACAGGGAGGCCTGGTGTGCTGCGATTCATGGGGTCGCAAAGAGTCAGACATGACTGAGCGACTGATCCGATCTGAATATATACAATAAATTATGAACAAGATCCTAGTGTATAGGATACGGAGCTATATTCAATATTTTGTAATAACCTATAAGGGAAAAGAATCTGAAAAAGAACACACACATACACACATATATATGTATAACTGAATCACTTTGCTGTACACTTGAAACTAACACAACATTGTAAATCAATTATACTTCAATTAAATCAATCAATCAATCACTGTGCGGGCTAAACACAACTGGAGTAGTGGGGTGGGGAAGTGGGTATGGTCATGTCGAACCCACTGGACTAGTTCTGTGGCAGCATCAGAAGAGGGTTTTGTCCCCAGAGTTGCACTTAGTTCTGTTTGACTTCATTTCATGTCTCAGGCAATTTGCACAGGCAGTTTCTTCTCCTTTCCAATAATGTGATCTTTATGGAACTCTGTGAGTGAAGGAATTTAAAGGGACTTAAATGTTGATGCCCCGTCCCATATCCAGGTGCATCCCTGAATTTGGCCGTCTACATCCATTCTCTGCTATTGCTTCACTAAGGAATGGGCCTTACCATGTTCTTGCCCATCACTCAGACTTCTTGTAGGGCAGAGTCTAAATGACCCTCACAGATGAACAGCCCCTGTTTTACAAATACCTTCAGAACCATCTCTCATGATGCAGACGCCTAGTGACCTTAAACAAAGGATTTTCAGCTTCTCATCACAAGTATCTGAGTTCTCCAAGCCACCCCTCTCAAGACAGAGTCAGGCTTTTTAGAAAGAGCTGTATTAGGAGTTTGGATTACAGTTCTACCACCTACCAGTCCTGCGATTTGGGGACGGTTTCCTTTAGTTCTCTGATGTTAATTTTCTCAACTGCAAGATAGATAGATCAAAAGGCTACATGAGTGGATTGTATGCTGATATGTATTAGATAATATCATACATGCAAAAATAATTGATGCCCATCCTGGTAAACATTTAGAACTCAAATATTGTTAGTTTCTCTTTCCTCTGTAACTCTCTATTACTTTGGACATGTTGCTCCCTGTATCTGGTCTTTAATGTCACCTCCCTCAAATAGACACCATATTTTCTTCACTACAGCACAGTGAGAAATCAAGAGGACCAATTTGGTGTGGGCTAATCCTGGGTGTAAGTTTTTAAATGTATCCCTTACCAATTTCTGCCCTGGACAAGTTACTTAACCTCTCCTAACATCATCTATAAAATCACAAAATATAATAGTGTGAGCTTTGTAGAGCTGCTATGAGAATGTAATGAGACCATGGATGCTCAGCTTCTAGTACATACTCCAAAATCACCCAGCTCTTCATTGTCCCTGTATGCCTGTGTCACAAGGAAGTCATGGTTGCTGGATGAGATCATGGGCATTCAGATATTTAGAAAAGTTAGAGGTACGAGAACTTTCTGGTGGTGCAAGACTTTTGTGCTGGGTTTGCATCCCCATTCGATTCATGTAATTTTTACATTGGTGCCATTCCATAAAAATGACAAAGTCTTTTGTTATTTTTATTGAGGAATAACATATATATAGTGATGTAAATAAATATGAATGTCCACACGTACAACTCAATGGGTTCTTAATACATATAGCTCATGGATCATGTTACCAACAACCAGATCAAGCTAAGGAACAATCTAAGCACACCAGGAGGCTCCTTCATACCCCTTTGCAGTCAGTCACCATTCCCCAAAAGTAACCCTTACTCTTCCATCTGTCACCAAAAATGAGTCTTTCCTTGGACAATATTTTTTACCCTTAGTATCTCTAGAATCAGCTTAATATGGAAAATACTCTTTAATAACCTCTACATATGCAGATGACACCACCCTTATGGCAGAAAGTGAAGAGGAACTAAAAAGCCTCTTGATGAAGGTGAAAGAGGAGAGTGAAAAAGTTGGCTTAAAACTCAACATTCAGAAAACGAAGATCATGGCATCTGGTCCCATCACTTCATGGGAAATAGATGGGGAAACAGTGGAAACAGTGTCAGACTTTATTTTGGGGGGCTCCAAAATCACTGCAGATGGTGATTGCAGCCATGAAATTAAAAGACGCTTACTCCTTGGAAGGAAAGTTATGACCAACCTAGATAGCATATTCAAAAGCAGAGACATTACTTTGCCAACAAAGGTTCGTCTAGTCAAGGCTATGGTTTTTTCTGTGGTCATGTATGGATGTGAAAGTTGGACTGTGAAGAAGGCTGAGCGCCAAAGAATTGATGCTTTTGAACTGTGGTGTTAGAGAAGACTCTTGAGAGTCCCTTGGAGTGCAAGGAGATCCAACCAGTCCATTCTGAAGGAGATCAGCCCTGGGATTTCTTTGGAGGGAATGATGCTAAAGCTGAAACTCCAGTACTTTGGCCACCTCATGCGAAGAGTTGACTCACTGGAAAAGACTCTGATGCTGGGAGGGATTGGGGGCAGGAGGAGAAGGGGACGCCAGAGAATGAGATGGCTGGATGGCATCACTGACTCGATGGACATGAGTTTGGGTGAACTCCGGGAGTTGGTATGGACAGGGAGGCCTGGCGTGCTGTGATTCATGGGGTCGAAAAGAGTCGGACATGACTGAGTGACTGAACTGAACTGAACTGAACTCTCTGAATCTGATCTTATCTGATTAAAATTAGGAATTGTATACTTCAGTGGTCCTGGGCTCTTCCTGGAACCAACCCAAAACCTCCATCTGACTTCTGGTCATAGACAGTGCTGACAAGTCCTCATGGCATGCCCTGCCCTGTGCTCCTTACCTGGAGGGAGACAAAAGCCTAGGAGATATGGTTCTACCCTCAGAGAGCTTCTCATCTAGCTAGAGAAATCACCACTACCTGACAGCAAGTGAGACCATGAAAAGCCTCTCCTAGAGGGACAAGCTCATGTTTTGTTGTTCTCAACTCTCCAGAGACCCTGTTTGGTACTGGCCTCTTTCAAGATGGCTGGATTAACCACACTCCATACCAGTGATTCCTTTCCTCTGGTCACTTGGCTGTGGAAGGCTTGCTGTCTTACCACCTGCTATTGTTTCATGTATGTCTGTGGGCTCTCCCATCTAGGATGTGGTCTCCTGCAGGCACATGGAGGGCAATCCTCTAGTGCTTTGTCCAAGATGCCTTTGATCAGGATGTGTGACTCCAGTTTTCTCTCTAGGTCACTGTAGCCCATAAGATAGTGCCCACTCTGGGACCAGTTAGTAAGCATATTGTTGTTGTTTAGTTGCTAAGTCATGTCTGACTCTTTGTGGTGTCAAATATGGTGTCTATTTGAGGGAGGTGACTCTTTGTGATTCCATGGATTGCAGCATACCAGGCTTCTCTGTCCTCCAGTATCTCCCAGAGTTTGCTCAAATTCATGTCCATTGAATCAGTGATACTATCTAACCATCTCATCCTCTGCCACCCCCTTCTCCTTTTGCTTTCAATCTTTCCCAGCATTGGGCTCTTTCCCAATGAGTCAGCTCTTTGCATCAGGTGACCAAAGTATTGAAGTTTCAGCTTTAGCAACAATCCTTCCAATATTCAAAGTTGATTTTCTTTAGGGTTGAATGGTTTGAGCTCCTTGCTGTCCAAGTCACTCTCAAGAGTCTTCTCCAGCACCATAATTCAAAAGCATCAATTCTTTGGTGCTCAGCCTTCTTTATGATCCAGCTCTCACATCTGTACATGACTACTGGAAAAACCATACCTTTGACTGTGTGGACCTTTGTTGGCAAGGTGGTGTCTTTGCTTCTTAATGCACTGTCTAGGTTTGTCACAGCTTCTTTTAATTTCATGGCTGCACTCACCATCCTCAGTGATTTTGGAACCCAAGAATAAAATATTCACTGCTTCTACTTTTTTCCCTTCTATTTGCCATAAAGTGATGGGACTAGATGTCATGATCTTAGTTTTTTTTTTTTTTTTCTAACTTTGGGTTGCAAGCCAGCTTTTTCAGTCTTCTCTTTCACCAAAACCAAGAGGCTCTTTAGTTCCTCTTCACGTTCTGCCATTAGAGTGGTATCATCTGCACATCCGAAGATGTGATATTTCTCCCAGCAATCTTGATTCCAGCTTGTGACTCATCCAGCCTGGCATTTCACATGTTATACTCTGTATATAAGTTAAATAAGCAGGGTGACAATATACAGCCTTGACATACTCCTTTCCCAATTTGGAACCAGTCAGTTGTTCCATATCTGGTTCTAAGCATATGCTGATCACTATTTGCACTGTAAAAACATTGCTGTGCAGCATGGATAGTCAGGAAGCTTGCTGCTAAGTTGCTTCAGTCGTGTCTGACTCTGTGCGACCCCATAGACGGCAGCCCACCAGGCTCCGCTGTCCCTGGGACTCTCCAGGCAAGAACACTGGAGTGGGTTGCCATTTCCTTCTCCAATGCATGAAAGTGAAAAGTGAAAGTGAAGTCGCTCAGTCGTGTCCGACTCTTCGAGACCCCATGCACTGCAGCCTACCAGGCTCCTCTGTCCATGGGATTTTTCAGGCAAGAGTACATTGCCTTCTCCGCAGGAAGCTTAAATTACTTTACAAGATAGAATTGCCCTTATCACACTTTCTGGCATCTGAGGAATGATGGGTTGAACATAAACTGTTCTGTATGGTTGTAAGTACATGGTACAGCAGTCTCTTGAGCAGATTCTCTATGCTCTGTGGGAACAAAAGACATTCTTCAAAAACTAAAGAGTCAATCAGAAAACTACTGATGGATCGCAAGGAAGGAGTGAGCAGTTTTATTGCGCAGCTCTGTTTGTTTTTCCTGAGGATTTTAAATGAGAAAATGGCTAAAGCCATGCCTCCTCACATGTTATTGCACATCATCCATCATTTTGTCTAGTTGCCTATTAATAACGTTCACCTCTGTCTAATTAGGGGCATTTTTAAAGAATGTGCCTGCAGTGCAGGAGACCCGGGTTCAATTCCTGGGTTGGGAAGAGCCCCTGGAGAAGGGATTGGCTACCCACTCCAGTATTCTTGCCTGGAGAATTCCATGAACAGAGGAGCCTGGTGGGGTTCGCCAAGACTTGAACACAACTAAGTCACACACTTTCACTACCTGCCTCAACAGAGTGATTTTTAGCAAGTATTAATGACTAAAATATGTAATTGAAGCAAGAAAGAATACCTTCAGTATGAGGCCCTCTCTGGAGGCTCCTCGGGTACTAGCAATAGTCTACATCTGAACTTGGCTGCTGGTTATGTGAGAGTTGAATTCTTCATTATTACTTACACTGTATATTCATATTTATACACATCTACACATGTCCTACATCCTCTAATTTAAAAAAAGTTTTAAAAAGTTGTTCTATCTTAAAAGAAAATGTCTCCTATCCTACATGTATTCTGGTTCTTTGACAACTTGCTTGAAATTTAGGATATGTCCACTGGTTATGAAAAATAAATCCCTTAGGATTTAATATATGGTTTAATTTTTCTTCTGGCTCAACTATTAAAACGAAGAGATGATAGAATTTTTAAAGGAATCTGCTCGTAATATAGTCAAATTTATTTGGTGATATGAACTACTGATGAACAAAGTATTGTTGTTGTTCAGTCGCTAAGTCATGTCTGACCCTTTGTGACCCCATGGACTACAGCACACCAGACTCCTCTGTCCTTCACTATCTCCCAGAGTTTGCTCAAATTCATCTCCATTGTGTTGGTGATGCTATCCAACCATCTCATCCTCTGCTGTCCTTTCTCTTTTTGCCTTCAATCTTTCCCAGCATCAGGGTCTTTTCCAATGAGTTGGCTCTTTGCTTCAGGTGGCCACAGCATTGCAAAGTAAAAGACCTGTCAGTTCTATTTGAAGAACAGATTAGAATCGTGTGCAATTAGTATGTTTAATGCCTATATGATATAACATGTCTATATGATAATGTCTGTGATGTCTATATGATGTAACACATAGAGATTAATGTTTATATGATGTAACAGATCATGGTAGGCCCGGTGGTGAGATCATCTTTTAGATACTGAAGATAAGAACATACACATGATGAAAGAGATTGATGGCTCTTTGCCACATCACAACTGATTTACATCATTTTCACCTACATATTTTATAACTGCAAAAGTGAAGACTGTCATGAACTATGTCCATTTTATGGGTATATCCTTTGCTTTCTGAAGGGAAAGAGGGCTTGCATGTGCCTGTTGATTATATTGTGATGTCTTCTGACTCCAAAAATTCAGAGAGGGGGTGTGGGGAACATCTGCAGCCCCATGAGGATCCCAGGAATGTTCATTTCTGTTGACGAATGCCTAGTCTGTCTTGTCCTGATAACAGTCTTGCCTTTAAGTTGTATTGGACTCAATCTCTTGCTTTACTACACTATTAAGGATATCTTGTGAAAAATAACAATTCTTAATCCCCTTTAAAACCCAAGGTTCCTTGCAGCATGGGCTGCATTTCTACTGATGGGTAGCAGTGCAGAGTCCTGATTTGCACTTCCTACACATGAAGTGGACAGCTGCATTATTCCAAAACACATTCTCACTATGATGACTGCCAATATTTTATAATGACATACTAGGAGTTCATTTGCAGCTGCCTACTGATATAGAAGGTATCTATATTCTTTAGTGAGTTCACCAGTGAAGTACATATGTTGCAAGTGCATATATATAAGATGCTAAAAGGATAAATGCCTTCCTTATTCTAGTAAAAATTAGAAACAACCCAAATGTCCGTCAGTGGGGGTGATGGGGGATGGTTAATTAAGTTATGGTATAGCCATACTATGGAATACTATGAAACCCGACCCCCCTACCCTGAAAGAGAGCAGATCTGAATTTATAGAATGTGTCAGGCTCCCCATTAAGCACTTTATATGCAACATTTTATTTAGTCTTCACAACAACTCCATGAAATTCCCATTTTATAGTTGAGGACCCTGAGACTTATCCAAAGTCACAAGATTAGTAAATGGTGTAACAATGATTAGATTTGAGTTCTATGGACCCCAAATTCACTTCCTTATTCAGTTACACTCTATTAGCTCATGGATGTCAAAGCTGTGTGTACTGTTGACTCCCCTCTCATGGAGATTTAATTTGAGATGACATTAGTTTGCATAAAAATGAAGAAACTCATGTAATAGTAAAAGCAAACATATCTAAGTGTCAAAACTAAATGGCTTCTGAAGGAAACAAGTTTTCTGTACTTTCCATGGTTGAAATCGAATTAAAGAGCACACACCAAGATTCTGGCTATATGTTCAATCCAAGTTAAGAATTTTCACGTATTTTCAAGGCCAGTATTCTGTTTAAAATGCCAAATTAAAAAAAATAATAAAATGCCAAATTATGAGTAAAGTGAGAGGTCACACTTCTGCTGAAATGTATTTATTGAAAATGTAAACTGTCATTTATCTGCTTGTTTTTACAACTTTTCATTTTTTTAATATTTACAGATGGACAAAAGAGAAAGAAATCTTTGAGAAAGAAACTGGATTCACTCGGGAAGGAGAAAAACAAAGACAGAGGTAAAAGACAGAATGAACTAAAGCAAATGTGTCTTCCATGGAGCATACTGGTTGAATTTGCTGGGGTTTCTGAATTGCATTGATTTACGTGGTTCAACTCTATTATGTAAACTGGATGTCTACAGTGGAATGCCATTAAAGGCAGTTTGGGTCTATTCTTTTGTGTTCGAGTGGCCCTGTACTGAACTGATGAGTTCAATTGGTTTGAGCAAAGTATGATTCATGCCAAGTTCATGGTTCCAATTATGAAGCTGGCCAATCAGCAGTGTATAAGGAAAACCTGGGTTGAGTAGCCATGGATAGCATCTCTAACGCTAACCAGCTGTCTGGCAAATCTAGATAGTTAGGCAGGGCTAGTTGAATGACAAAGAGTTTGGATTCGCCTACCATTTCTACTGGAAAGAAATAGTCTCATCCTCATGGTTAGTGAAGATGGGCTGTTGTCAGCATTGTAATGTTAGATCACAGCATGCTCATTTTTTTTTGCCCTGTGGGTTTTGGGAATGGTTGACTCTCTTCATACTGTCCCCTTCTGTGGATATTTAGGAAACCAATAGTTTAGCCACTCTGTCAGAGGTATTTGGCAGAGAATGCAATGGCACCCCACTCCAGTACTCTTGCCTGAAAAATCCCATGGACGGAGGAGCCTGGTAGGCTGCAGTCCACGGGGTCGCTAAGAGTCGGACACGACTGAGCGACTTCACTTTCACTTTTCCACTTTCATGCATTGGAGAAGGAAATGGCAACCCACTCCAGTGTTCTTGCCTGGAGAACCCCAGGGATGGCGGAGCCTGGTCAACTGCCATCTATGGGGTCGCACACAGTCGGACATGACTGAAGCAACTTAGCAGCAGCAGCAGCAGAGGTATTTGTGTTCCTTTTTAACTAATATTCATTGAGCCCACATAATGGGCACCTGGGCCCCATTAGCCCAGCATATCTTTTTGTGGCTTGTTTCTATGTCTTCATATGAAATGACTGCTGAGTGGTGTGGTCATATGAATGTATTTCCATTTTATGTGTCATAGTGAATGAGTGTTGAGTAAGGGAGGCCATATGTCTTGCCTTGGCGTTCTTTTATATAATGATCAAATTTCTGCTTGAAAGTAATGAAAGGCAATGAAATCAAAGGTATAAAAATAAATGCATTGTGATAAGTATTAGACAAGACCTAGATAGACCACTGATCCCAGACTCTACACCCATATCTTGAATTGTGCCTAAAGGGTCATGACATCTGGTTCTTGGACTAAAAAGAGATAAAGAATCCTAATAGAAAAAAATGGTATTGATGAACCTATTTGCAGGGAAGGAATGGAAATGCAAATATAGAGAACAGACTTACGGACACAGTGAGGGAAGGAAAGAGTGGGACGAATGGAGAAAGTAGCATAGACATATATACACTACCATGTATGACACTGATAGCTGGCGAGAAGTTACAGGCACTCTGTGATGATCTAGAGAGGTGGGGTGGTGGGTGGGGAGGGAGACTCAAGAGGGAGGTGATATATATGATACATATGTATGATATGTGTATGATGACGGTTGATTTGCATTGTCACATGGCAGAACCCATCACAATATTGTAAAGCAACTTTCCTCCAATTAAAAAATAAATTTTAAAAATAAAATTTAAAAAGAATTCTAGAGAATAGAAAACTAGTGTTTTACTGCCCTTAGAGCATGATATCTCAATCTTGGGACTCTTGACATTTTCTACGAAACAGTTCTTTGCTGTGGGGGCTGTCCTGCACATTGTCTGAGATGTTTAATATAAGCGTCCCTGGTCTCTACCACTCGATGCCAGTACCACTGCCCCCAACCAGAATATCTCCAGACATTTCAAATGTTTACCTCCAGCTGGAGGAAAGGACATGAAAATATCAAGGATCCCTGCCCCTGACTACATTGTATTGGTAGAATAATTTGTGAAGCCTTTAAATATCCCAGTGCCCCTGAAAATCTGACCCCATTGGTCTCTATAGGTACTGGGCATGAGTCATTTTATAACTACCAATGTGCACCTTCTAAGATGAGAACTCTGGTCCATACTAACCAGTTTACTCATCAGGGCACAGTCTACTGTAGCAGAATCTAATGCTAGCATAATGAATGCAAACAATATTTGCTCTTCTTCAGCTACCCATCATTGTCTGAAAAATTGTATTCTGTTCAATTAATTCATAAATTCATGGCCTTATATTTTAAATAAATATTAGTAGCCAGGGTAGCTTTTTTAAACTAGAGTTTTTACTCATCCTATTCCTGCCATGAGCCATCTTTATCTCGTTAGATTAGAGTGATCCTCGGTGTTATAGATTTATTAAAGGGATCATCCAGACTGATATTAGTAATGTGTTATCTTTAAAGTTGTTTATTCTAGGATGATGATATTGGTACTGGGATCTGAACACTCAAAGTGTAGACTTGAGGTGATTCTTCAAAAGTGCCCATTCATGTTAAATGAAACAGAATGAGCATTTCTCTTTTTTTGCAGATGTTTTAATTCCCTCAGCAGAGGGAGATGTATGTGTGCTTCTCCAAAAGGTTGGGCAGGAAGGGCCAGGGGAAGTAATCAACCAGTATGCACTGGGCTAGTATACATTTTTCAGACCAAATTGTATTTAGATATTATATAGGCTCACTGAAAATTTGGCAGTGTTCTATGAGGTTGCACGGTGTGCTGGCTGGGAAAAGGAAGGTGGATTCTGGTGATTCCAAGGAAAGGATACATCATGCATCCAACTAAGGAAAGAAATATCAAGATATATGGCATAAGAGGTGGTTGTGTTTGTTTGTTTGTAGCTTTGATAGTTAAAAAGATGATATCCTAGGCTTAAGTCAAGCTTAATGACATGGCTTTTTTCCTGACTAGAAAGTCCTGTGTATGGCCACACGTCCATCACATGGATGTCCTGGGAACCAGGGTGTGATGGAGCAGTGCGCAGGGCTCTCACAGTTGTGGCCAGTTCACATTGTTTTCTTCCATTCCAATATTACCATTTGGGTTCATAACAGCTGCACATGTGAAAAATGACAATCATTTGAATTCAAGAGTAAAAGAAGGAAAACAGGAAACTCTAAATGACCTTTTGGGTTAAGTCATCTAAAAATAGATAGGAGCAGCTTTTTAGAATCAAATTGCTCTCCCAATAGAGTGACTCATTAAATGTTTGATTTGTTGCTATATTAATTGATTCAATCAGACTGAATCATGTCCCGTGTTTTACTAAATTGCCTTAACATAATATGCAGCAGATCCTGTGACACTTCTGTGTCCCTCCTCCCACTTTAAGCAGTGCCCATATGACTTATAATTTCCATCTGGAAGCCAGGATTGATGCTGGTTCAGAAAACATATATTTTCATACAGAATACTTCTAAGTCCTTCATTTCTCTTAGTTAAATTACTTGGCATCCCAAAAGTATTTTTTCAACTTTCAGAACTTCAGAAAATTTCTTTCTTCTGTCAAAAAGAATCACTTTGGGGAAAAAAAAAAAGGTTTAAAAATAGCTGCTTTGTTCCAGTTAATATTCTTTCTAATCAGAGCACAAGGGGAATAGGTTTTACCATAGCCTAGGTCTGGGAGCTAGGTCCCCACTCTACAGGATACTTTCGGATGATGCCGTATGTTTATCGACATAAACTCTGGTGATAGTCCGGGTCTAGCACCTTTCTTTATGCTGAAATGACATCATGCCATGTTTTATTGTCCCTCCCTGTCTAGACGTGTTACTACATGTGAGCTGTGAAGTAGCCCCTATAGAAGAATAGTTGATACAACTTCATTCTGTGTCATATTAAATAACAGTTGAAACATCAGGTATTTGTTACTACTCTTTAAATTAAGGAGGGATGGCTTAATGGTATCTTTGAAAGGACTGTCACACCGCAGTATAAAACATGATCTGGGTTGGAGGTGTGAGACAACAGTGGAGGGAGGAAGCCTGAATCCAGATGCCAGATCGCTTTTTTTTTTTTTTTAATTTGTTTTAATTGGCGGATAATTGCTTTACAGTATTGTGATGGTTTTTGCCATACATCAACATGAAACGGCCATGGGCATACATGTGTCCCCTCCATCCTGAACCCCAGCCCTCTCCTCCCTACCCCATCCCTCCAGATTGTCCCAGAGCACTGGCTTTGGGTGCCCTACATCATACATCAAACTCCCACTGGCTATCTATTTTACATATGGTAATATATATGTTTCAGTGCTATTCTCTCAAATCATCCTGCCTGCTCCTTCTCCCTCTGAGTTCAAACGTCTCTTCTTTACATCTGTGTCTCCTTTGCTGCCCTGCACTTAGTTCTGGTGAAGGTAAGGTCCAGGATTGGGACCAAGGGAGCTGGTGAAAAAGGCGGCATGCAGGAAAAGAGAAGAGGAGGAGGAAGTCGAGGAGATGTGAGGATAGAGAATCAGATGGGTCATTTAGGTAGACATCCACGTCACCTGGGATGATGGTGGCCAAGGGTTTTGACTGCCAGGATAGAAGATAGCAATGAGCAGGGGTGCCAAGGAAGCTTGCAGCCCAAGGTTTCAGCCACGCAGTGGGAGGGAAGGATCTGGAAATTGCTGCAGGGAGCTGAGAGACCAGCACACCACCTCCAGGGGCTCAGGACCATGGGGAGGCAACAGAGACAGTCTGCAGTGAGGATGGCAGGGGATGCCATCTCCTCAGGAAGCACAGACAATAGATCAGAATGTGATACACACTGTCCCTGGCCCCAAAACACTGACTCTTGGTTAATGTCTTTATGGTTTGAAAAACCCATTATCAATTTTATTAACAGCTATCAGCACAGAGTCCGTAGGTTTCCTTTTCCCTCCAACAGAAGAGGTTCAAGCCCACAGATAAGCCTGTGCCCAGCACTTTATTTACACAAAAAGGAAGGTTTTGCTCAACCCGGTTGGGCTAAATCCTTGCTTTTACAATAACCACATTTCGAGAAGCAATTATATGCAAGGAACCCTGCCGAGAACTTTCCAGAGACTAGACTCTGTTACACAAGTTCAGGGCATAGAGGGATCTATCTCCTCTCTCAAGCTTGTGAGAGTTCTCCGGAGAAGGCAATGAGAAATTAAAGAGATTACATCAAAACACTACCACTGAAAGAATAAATAAACTCAGCCAGGGAAGAAAGCCTATTAGAAATAAAAACCTGTTATACGTGGCTGCATCTCTTGAATGGAAAGAAAAGAGAAGTGAAAGAGTCATTTGGGGAGAATGACTTTATGTATTCCATCTGCTTCATTTGTATTCCATGATTCCAATTTACAAGTAGAGCAACAGACTTTTAGATATGAAAAATGACAGATACCGAAGGAAACCATATTTCTTTTTTTTTGCCAAGGATATTAGAAATCTCTAGCCGAAGCTGGTTGGTTCCCTTTATATGGATAACATGTCTCAAAAAGAAATCAATACTCCTCATGTCATATTAAATCCCTGTTATGAATATACCTACTTGAGCAGACACAGGTCATTTGATATATTTATCAATGTCCTTTCTGGTGTTATTACTCTCCAAAAGTTTTTATGTATTCCAAATAGCTATCAGCCTTGCCATATACATGTTCCTAGACTTGCCCAACCTTTCTGAAGGAAAACTATTTGATTATTCCCATAGACAAGATAGCACTGATAAACACAATAAATCCTGAGCTGCCTGTTTGGTCTCTAATTTTGCTAGTAGTGAAAATGACCTTTTTTTACCAGCAGTGACTATTGGATCTTACTACCCTGTCCACATTGATCCTCAAAACAAATGCCTAAATTATTTTTTGTATCATCATGTGTCGACTAGTTTGGTGATAGAGGGTGAGAAGCAGCCTCTGAAAATCCAGAAATGTGGAAGTTTTGATTTTTCACTTCAAAATAAATTGCATGTTTTGACAGAACAAGAGGTGCAGACTTTTCAAGTGCCATTTCTGCTTTTACTGCAGATTTGAGTACTAGCCCGGTGATGTTCAAGCTGTTGCCATGGATCAAAGGGGAAAACCTTTTAGAGCCTCTTTCCACGTGATTTAATGTTCGCCTTTTCAACCTTTGAATTGTTTTCCCTTGATCATTCTGGTTTTATTCACAAGGGTTATAAAAACAAGGGTGAGGCTAGACTCCAGTTTCTGCTGCTAGGAGATGTAATTTTGAGCCTCACAGAAATAATCCATTTAATTTAATTTTTAATGCTTTTCAGCATGAATGTAAAGTATTACCAATAAAATGCCTGGCCCTAAGGACTGGTGTGCTTACAATGTATGTGTATACAAATGGATTTACTCTAGAGATCCAGAATTCGACTGTCTCCATCTCCGTGATGCTCCTTCCCCAAAATTGTCCTTCCTGGAGGATGTAACAAATTATATCCTGGGCCCTTCACCAGATAGTTGGTGCTGAGAACCCACTTCTTTGTGTGGCCAGGAGAATGGCTTGAATGTAGATCACGAGAGTGACAGCACAAACCCAGCAACTGGAGGCAGCACGTGGGGACAAAAAACACAAAGAAAGAACTGAACAAACTCCTTCCCCAGCTGCTCCTCTGCCTCTTGGGTTGTCATTTCAGGCGCTGGTCTTTGACTTGGAACCTCGAAGTGTAACCACTTACTTGAATTTCAGGCTTTCTGCATCTCTCTTAACAGCCCGTGTGGTGGTGGTTTAGTCAATCAGTTGTGTCTGACTCTTTTGAGACCTCGTAGACTATAGCGCACCAGGCTCCGCTGTCCATGGGATTCTCCAGGCAAGAATACTGGAGTGAGTTGCAATGCCCTCCTCCAGGGGCTCTTCCCTACGCAGAGGGGATCGAATCCAGGTCTCCTGCATTGGCAGGCGGGTTCTTTATCACTGAGTCACCAAGGAAGCCAGTATAGCACATGATAGACTCAATTATAATTATTTATGTATATGATTCTCTACTCCCTTACCCCACCCCACATTCTGAAGCCTGCAAGAGCATACTCCCCACTGCATAGCTTGACACAGTACATATAGGTATTCAGTAAGTGCCTGTTGAATAAATGTATATGCACAGAGTCTTCTCAGGCCTTGTAAGCTTTGGGGGTTCTTGAGACATCAATCAAAGACTTAAGTCTGTAAAATGGTGTACTTATGAGGGGGCTTCCCTGATAGCTCAGTTAGTAAAGAACCTGCCTGCAATGCAGGAGACCCCAGTTCGATTCCTGGGTCAAGAAGATCCACTGGAAAAGGAATAGGCCACCCACTCTAGTATTCTTGGGCTTCCCTTGTGGCTCAGCTAGTAAAGAATGCGCCTGATGCTGGAGACCTGGGTTCAATCCCTAGGTTGGAAAGATCCCCTGGAGAAGGGAAAGACTACTCACTCCAGTATTCTGCCCTGGAGAATTCCATGGCCTGTATAGACCATGTTCATCCTATCAAAAATGTCACCTTTCTTTATAAAGTTATTTCCTTTAAACATTCTTGAGATACACGGAGAAAAGCTGGAAGCCTAGATTTCTAAAACCCTTGTTCTTTAAACAAACTGACTTTCTTTTACTGAGATAGAAACTTTGGCCTCCCTGACAAACCCAAAAGTCACCTCTATATTTTTGAGATGAATCAGTTCTTCAGAAAATAGTCATTTGAATATGTCTGCCCTTCAGTCTGCAACATGACTGAGAGTCTTCCCTGGTCTGCTCTTCCTCTGAAAGTGAATGTTTGTTCTTTTGATTCCAGAGTTCATCCCACAAGCGTTTGGAATGCCCTTATCCCAAGTTATCGCAAATGACCGGGCCTATAAACTCAAGCAGGACTCGCAGAGGGACGAGCACAAGGATGCCTCCGATTTTGTGGCTTCCCTCCTCCCATTTGGAAATAAAAGACAAAACAAAGAACTCTCAAGCAGTAACTCATCTCTCAGCTCCACCTCGGAAACACCAAATGAGTCAACGTCTCCCAATACCCCGGAGCCGGCTCCTCGGCCCAGGAGGAGGGTGAGTTGGCCAGTGTTTTCTCTGACACTGAAGTTAGGACAACGGAAAAGCTCTAAGGTTATTCTCTGAGTCTTGGCTTATGTGAAAACTGGAAATACAGTTTGTGTCCAAGTATCTGTCAACAACCCCGTTCAGGGAGAATTTGCGCTGGCCCCGAGACACCTGACACACCCTCACAACCTTTCCCTGACCCCTTTCAAAGGTGTTGGGTGCCTCTCCTTGGTTACCCATGATATTCAGAACATTCTACAACATCACCACTGATCCTGCTCTAGTGTGATCTTCTGTTGTTACCAGAATTTCCGGTGAGACTGTGAGGCTTGAGGGCAGGGCCAAGTGTTTTTGTTAATCTCTTCACTCATCTAAGAACTATGCCTGGCTAAGTAAATTTGCTACTGGTCTTCATAAGCAGGGCTTCCCTGGTGGCTCAGACGATAAAGAAGCTGCCTGCAATGCAGGAGACTCAGGTTCAACCCCTGGGTGGGGGAGATCCTCTGGAGAAGGGAATGGCTACCCATTCCAGTATTCTTACCTGGAGAATCCCATGGACAGAGAAGCCTGGCAGGCTGCAGTCCATGGGGTTGTTGCCAAGCATCAAACAGGACTGAGCTACTAACACTTACTTACACTTACTTCATGAACAATGAGATTTTTTCTTATCAATAGGGCGTGGGTTTTTTCTCCAACATAACTGTAGAAACACACACACATATCCTCTTTCAAATCAATACTGTAATAACATGGTAGGTAGTGCTAGTGGTAAAGAACCCGCCTGCCAATTCAGGAGATATAAGAGACATGGGTTCGATCCCTGAGTCAGGAAGATTCCCCTGGAGGAGGGCATGACAACCCACTCCAGTATTCTTGCCTGGAGAATCCCATGGACAGAGGAACTTGACGGGCTGCAGTTCATGGGGTCACAAAGAGTCAGACACAGTTGAAGCAACTTAGCATAGCACACAGTAATGTGGCTCCATTTATTAAGTGAGTACTGTGTTCCAGGCACCGTGCTATTATCTAGCACTTCAGATTTCACATTTCAATCCAGGAAAGCTGAGTTTCTAGGCAAATTGGTTGATGATTAGCTGAATCAGGAGATAAATATCTCTGAAACTTCCTGGGTCACTGAGAGATCTCTCCTTTTCCTCTTGCCCGAAAGCCCAAATCTGCCATCTCCAGCCATCAACTCTTACCCTAGTTAAAACCCCAGACACTTTCCAGTTAACATCCACAATGCTCAGTCAGCCTCCAACATTTAGAACCTCTCCAAGATTCAGGGGCACCTGAGCCACCCACCGGTGTTTCCAGGGTTTCCCTGTGTTTACCATTGAAGAAATGACAGCATCCTGGAATATTTGAATTTGCATGATGGAAGTGTTCTTCCAGTCCCATCATAATCTCTCAGACTGTGTGTATAAGTCTACAAGGCAATGACACCGAAATGCCATGTATGAGCTTTCTGAGACTCTAGAGCCCAGGCAATGGGCCTCCCCAATGCCCTCCCCTCTGTCCAGGCCTTGCTAGGACAGCAGCTGCCAACCTCTTCCTCTAGGTTTCATCAAAGAGTGGGTGGCCATACAGACATCATTGGTGCCCTGTGCCCTTACCTTCAGCTCTTAACCATTCCTAGCGTTCCAGCCTTTTTTCCACCTGTCATTGACCTCATCTCTTGGCTGGAGGCTCTCTCTGATGGCCAGAGACACCCACCCGTGCAGATGACAGCCTGCAAGTAGGAAGACATTAATGTCGCCTCCCTACCCCTGCCAGAAGTTGCCCTTAATCAGTGACTCTGGAGACTTGTGGTAAATACTTCAGCTCCCTCGCTCCTTAGCAGGAATAGCTCTGAGGTACATGACTGACACGATCGTCCAGATTCCCAGGGCAGTTGGGCTCCAGCTGCGCACAGGTTTGTCACGGGCTTGGCGAGGCTCGCTTTGCTGGCTGCCTTCACTTGCCTTTCTCATTTCCCCACTCCCCTACAGCTATCTCCTGGGACTGTTCCCCTAATAAAATACATTGTGCCACTTCTGGGGAAAACCAAACTAAGACTGTTTATGGAATCCTATTTTAAAATCTACTTTCTAGAGCCATAGTTGAATTGTTGTTGTTTTTTTATAATTCACAAGCGTTCTCTGACTTTACCTCATTCATCAAGTATGTGATATTTTTTTTCTTGTTTCAAGGAATGAAGTGGTTGGGTCAAACTATTTTAATTGTATGTTTGCCATCTCTTGTCTTCCATTTGGAAAAAGTTGTCTATTGTTGAAATTGTAACTGTCAGTACCTTACCCCATGTCGTGAAGGTTTCCCAACTTTTTCAAAAGGTGTTTGGTTTTTTCCTTTTAAAATAGAAACAGCACAATTAAACAGTATAGTTTTAAGTGGGCAAAAGTATTTATTGGACAGCATTGGGCGAAGCAGTTTTTATTTTCTCCATCTGTACTCTTTGTTCATGTCTGTATATAATTTGCAGGGTGCAATGTCAGTGGATTCTATCACCGATCTTGATGACAATCAGTCTCGACTGCTGGAAGCATTACAGCTCTCCTTGCCTGCTGAGGCTCAAAATAAAAAAGAAAAAGCCAGAGATAAGAAACTCAGCCTGAATCCTATTTACAGGCAGGTCCCGAGGCTGGTGGACAGCTGCTGTCAACATCTTGAAAAACATGGTAAGCACAGTTGTGTGTCAGCAATCAAGTACTTTCATGTATTCAAGCATCATTCATTTAAACATTCAATTTCAATTCTATATTCATTTGATCAGGCTCTAGATCGAAATTTCCTTTGTGAAGAAAGTTTACATAGTGTTGGCATAACCCCAGTAGGGATAAACAAGATATGAGGGGGGATAAACTTGATGATATTCAAACTCCCTAGAGCCAAAGAGTCCTCAGAAGTGACACTGGAGACAGGAAATTGAAGGGAGGACAAGGCGTGTTGGGCTGGGTTATCCTCTGCTGCTGCTGCTAAGTCACTTTAGTCGTGTCCGACCCTGTGCGACCCCATAGACGGCAGCCCACCAGACTCCCCCGTCCCTGGGATTCTCCAGGCAAGAACACTGGAGTGGGTTGCCATTTCCTTCTCCAATGCAGGAAAGTGAAAAGTAAAAATGAAGTCGCTCAGTCATGTCTGACTTTTAGTGAACCCATGGACTGCAGCCTACCAGGCTCCTCCATCCATGGGATTTTCCAGGCAAGAGTACTGGAGTAGGGTGCCATTGCCTTCTCCGGGGTTATCCTCAGGACCTCAGGACCTCCTTTAAACAAAGCAGAGCCACTTCTATGTTCTTTACATGTTGAGGTTACTCAAGGCTTCCTTTAAAAGAAAGAATCAACTTCTTAAAAGAAGAGACCGGGAAACCATTCCTTAAGTGAATAGAAAATATGTAGTTTTGGACAATAGTTTTCTCTATTGTTATTTGCATTTTTGTGGAAAGATGTCCACTTAAAATTTCTTCATCGTACCCCTTTTGGCAACTCAGTTCCACTTAATATGCTGACTTTAAAGCTATGTACAGTTCTTTAAAATCTTTGTTGAACTTTAGACTTTTGGCTCATCAAACTGCCATGTCTACAACCTGAATTTGTTTGCTATCACGTTAGCATGCATTTTATGGAATGAGAAGAGTTTATTAATTGCTTCTTTTTTCCAGTTTTATTGAGAAATAATTCACATACCTCACTGTAATTACCTTTTTACTATAAAAGTGATGTACTCATCATAATAAAGAAAACAGAAACAGAAAAACAAATCCTGAAGATATATAGACATAACTACATTAACATTCTCATCTATTTCTAATAAAAGTGGGGCTTTACAAAAATTAATCAATTTGTTATATATGGAAATCACTAGATAACATACATATGAGTGACTTAATATAATTAATATGTATGAAAACTTTGCTTATACAAAATTTTAATATGTAGATGTATGTATGTATGTTCATGTGTTTGTTTATCTGTGTCTTCTCCTTAGAAGATAAACTAGACATCAAGAAAAGTATCTTAGACATTTGGAATTCCCAAAACTTAGTATCATGATAACAATGTAAATGTTCAATCAGTATTACATGAACAAAATTATTTTTCAAAATAGCTTAGCAAGTAAAGAGTTCAGTACCATAAATACATAAATTCAGCCTATACTTTGCTACGAGGTAGAAAAAGCGACTCATACTTTTATAATTATAATTTTTCCTTGTAAGGAATGTAGAGAGTAACCATAGGCACTTTAAAGAATTCTAAATGAGAAAATTCTACTCCAATCATGCAAAATTGCAGTGACAGTTTGAGTAACTGCTTTTGTGAAAGAAAACTTGGCATGTCTTTATATTTTCTGTTGGAAAATAAATTTTCATGAATTTTACTCTGTGAAATAGCATTTCCTTTAAGATTACTGAAAAACAGGGCAGTTCATGGGGTGGGGGTGGGGTGGGAAATAGTTCCAGTGCACTTGAGGGCCTAAAGGAAAGAAGATAACCTGCATGGTCTTTCAAGATCCTGATTCTGTTCTGAGTTTCCATGATGCTTAGACCAAATGGCTCTGGAAAAAATAAGAGACAGGCTCAAATTCAAACAGATATTAATCTTAATCACAAAAAAAGGGCAAACTTCAAAAGCAATTTTTGTAAGACTTTATTTGCCAGTTTTTGAAATGGATAGCAGAGAGTTTGAGTCACTTTAGCCTTATAGATATTTGTCAAAGATCTTTTCATTCTCTCTCAAATCAGTCTTGGACTTACACACACAATAATAAAACAAAACAAAAAAAAATGGAGAGAGAGGGAAAAAAAATAAACCGGTCTTGGACAGTAGTCTTGACTCCATCTATATTCGTGTACACTACCCTTCCCCACTTTTACTTCACCAAATGCTTTCTCTACTATTAGGCCAGACTTCCTTAACCATCCTTGCTTTCTCTGAACCACACATTTCAAACAAAAACAAACAAACAAACAAAAAACCAGACAACATAACAAAGAGTCAGACTCTCCTCTGTCTCGGATTTAGGCTGAGTTGGGGGCGGGGTGCCGATTTATTATGCCTGCCCTCCTTACTTGAATTCCCTAAGCCTGAGATTCAGGTGGCCAGGGTCTAGTTCCCATTCCAGGAAAGGGGAGGAAAAGGAGAGAAAAGTGATTGCATCAATTTCTGGGACAGTGTACAGCAATGTCATATTTCTTTCCCAGATCTACGACTTTTCTGATGGACACCTGTTTTTTCTCAGTGACTGTCTCAAGTCAAGGTTACTGAATGCCTGGACTGCATCTTCTTGAGGAAAATGACTCTAAAGCTTATATCAGAGAATGGCATTGGCTATCTGAAGGCTGTCATCTGCTCTGCCTAAAAATTAATTAATTAAAAACAGATTATAATCGATACATAGAAATTACAGTAATCAATCACTAGCTATTAATTGTTATTTTCAAAATCACGGTCACCTTTACTGAGTGGAAAAGTACTATAATTGAGGAAATAATGACATAGAAATAGGCATTTCTGCCCAGACTGTAGGGATTCAAGCAAAGGAATAGTCTCACGTGGGAAGAAAGTGCCCTTATGTGATATCTCACTTATGTAGAAATTTCAGCTATTTGGAAACCATCAAACCAACAAGAAAATAATGCAGCCAAAATTAAAATTGTGAAGTCATACTATTATAATAAGGGCTTACCAACTGTCTCAGTGATAAAGAATCTGCCTGCCAATGCAGGAGACGTAGGTTTGATCCTTGGGTCAGGAAGATCCCCTGGAGAAGGAAATGGCAACCCACTCCAGTATTCTTGCCTGGAGAATCCCATGGACGGAGGAGCCTGGTGGACTGCAGTCCATGGGGTCACAAAGAGTCGGACACGACTGAACAACTGAGCACAACACAGCACTATTAAAATAAAGTTTTCTGTTTTGCATGGAAATTCTCATTTAGACCAGTCAGGGCCTATATCTCTCTGTAGGTGCCATATACAAGTCTATGCATTTTATATGCATTGATTAATTGAATCATTGAACAACTTTTGAAGCGGATACTTATTATGCTCATCTTGTAGATAAAGAAATATAATTCTGTGTTTGATTCTAATATGTACTTGTGCAAATCAGCAATGACTAGCCTCTCAGCATGATTCTCTCAAATTATTCTGGAAATTCAGAATAACACGTATAAGATATAAAAGTGATAAAAAGTCCATTTTTTTATATTATTTTTTTGGATATTTTTGCGTATTATATTTTCTAACTGAGAAACTCTAGAAAACCAACTTTAAAAGTCTTATACCTAATACACAATGTGGCAAGACCATAAAATAAATATACAAAAATATATCCACGTCTTCTATAAGAGCAATAATATTATGTACTATACCAATAAAATAATTCATTTATATTAATATCAAACATACAGTATAGCTAGAATACCTGAAATAAGAAGAAACTTCTGTGAAAAAAACTGCAAAGCTTTACCAAGAGACATTAAGGAATTAAGAAACAAAGTATGATGTCTACTTTGTTTCAGGATGGAAAGAAATAATGTTATTAAGATTTTAAACTCTTTCCAATTTAATTATATACTGGACTAGTCAGAACTCTTTCAGTGGCAAGAGAAGAACCCAGATAAAAATAGATTAAGCAAAGCATACACCCCCCTCCCCCACCAAAATCCCATTTACATACTGGGAGTCTGAATGTTTTATCTAGATTCAGGATCAGACAGATTCAGGATGCAAATGATGTTTGCTGGCCCGTTTACTATGTTTTCATGGTCTGTTGACTCTCACACCAGCCCTCTTCGTGTGGCAGCAAAACAGACATGGGCAGTTACAATCTGGCATTGCCCTTATCCCAAATGAAGAGAAAGTAAGCCAGCAATGAAGCAGTAAATGTAGGTGATGATCAGCAGTGGCAGTGACTGATGGCTTGCATAGGAAAATAAGTCCTTCACACATTCTCTGCCCCCTTAAAAGAAGTGCGTAATAGCTCTTGTGAAGTAGTCTTGCCCCCAAATTCTAAGCGGAATAAGAGAAAACTCTATCTCTTTAGAGGAAATAAAGGGGAGAAAGGAACTTATAAACGGCACTGCAGAGTGTCTTCATCCAAACAGTGAGGGAATCTACGGTGGGAAATCAGTGCTATATCTTCATCAAACCAATTATGACAAGGAAAATGTATAAACAGCCAGGGGGGGAAACATACACATTAAGAGACTGCAAGGCGCACCAACCGATCACAGTTGGTGAACCTTATCTGAATGTTGACTGGATATTTAATGATACTGAGGAACTACTGTTGACCTTTCTAATTTGTGATCAATTGTTTAAGAGACCTAATTTTTTGGAGCAAGGCTTCTCAACCTTGGCACTACTGACATTTAGGACTAGATAAATCTTCTTGATGCACTGGTCCCATAATCCCATTTCTAGGACATGCTCTCAAGAGAATCAGAAATGTAAACTGAGACGGATGTGCAGAGTTGTTCCTAATCGGCAAGTTATGGTATCAGAACAAGTGCATATGTGTTCGTGGAACGTATATTGTCATTCAGAGGAGAATATGAAGTGAATTTTGGCACATTCATGTAATAGAGTATTTTGTATCCATTTTAAGTAACATTTACACAGAATTTTTACTGGCTTAAAAAATTCTTGTGACATAATATTAAGTAAATGCAGCAGCATTTCCTCTCTCTATATATAATTTTTTCATGGAGAAAAGACTGTATTGAAATAAATCAAAATATTAAATCATTACTTCTACACCAGGTATTTTTAAAGTATATCATTTTTTACACATTATAGATTTTCTTTCATAAGTACCTGCTTTAATTATGATCAGTGAGACAAGAAATATTTATCTTCAAATTGATAAAGCACTGGAAATTCATAGAAAGCTCATGTTTAATTCTTCTGTATAATGAAGAAAATGTTACAGTATTTTTTTCATATGGAGAAAGTGTGGAAATACATAATATCACAAGAATAATGTTTAACCAGAAGTGTTTAATGTAAAATGATCCTGGTGCTAGCAGGGCTAACTTCTAGGTACCTGGTGAATCCAGCATGGCATAAATAAGCATTAGTGCATTGCTGTCAAGTCACCATTACCCTGCATGTTGCAGCGTGGTATTGGCATTCTGTTTTATATCTATTTTGATTTGCTCCAGTTTGAAACCATAAAACAGGACTGAAGATTTTGTTTCCTTATTTGCAGGCCTCCAGACAGTGGGGATATTCCGAGTTGGAAGCTCAAAAAAGAGAGTGAGACAAGTAAGTGAAAAGTGGAGATGATATTGTACATTTCACTTGACTTTTAGGTGAATTACCTTGTGCAAAGTTCGAGCTTATGCAAATTCATTTCTGAATATCTTTTATGCACCATCTCACCGATTATAGTATAATTGAGTCCCAAGAAGTAAAAGGTGAACTCAGAAGCTCAGAAAGATTCAGGATCATACAATTGAAAGCACAACATCTATACGTGCCCCTGGCATGTACAACAAAACAAAACTAATTTATAAACATTTTATTGACACTGTAAATTCAGGAGATTCAGAGCGTACCTGATCAGTAAGTGAAAATAAACAGAAAACAATTATATAGTACCCATTTCTACTAAAATGCAATATGAGTGATCCCGTCAATATCTCTTCTGTGAAAATGCTACATTTATAGCTTTAACTTCTCAAAAATAATGGTATTAATTTTCTATGGAACCATTGATTCCCCAATTCATCTTCCATGTGGGGATTGTACCCCTCAGTTTCCTTCAACACTTTCCAGATTTCTTGCAAAAGAAGTTTGGTATTAGAGCTTCAGAAGCAGGTTCCTATGATTAGACAGATATCTGTGTTCATGACAGCTTCATAAAAGACAAACCTTCCTTTGAGAAAAGAATTCATATGTTGGCTAAAAGAAAATTAAAATATTATTTTCCCTCTGTTGGTTCCAACAGAAAGAAGTAAGGAACCCAGCAATTCAAAAATGAAGCCAAATGAAAATAATTTTAGTTGGATGAAGCTGAAGAAACGATATTTGTTCATATTATTGAAACTAAGTGAAATAAATGCCTTCTTGTGTCTTTTCTTGTCCAGACAAAAGGGGTTTTTCAAAAGAAGTATGTTTGGTTGGTTGGTTGGTTTTATTTATAATAGTCACTTAAGAGACTACTGAACAACATTTAACATTTCACAATAGGACTAGCAGGAAGAAGATAGCATAGTAACATTTCTTAGGCCTCCTGTGCAGAGCTGCAAAATATTTTCAAAAATGTTACCTCACTGAATTCGCCCACCAGCTGAGAGACAAAGCCTTTTCACCCACTTCTGAGGCTTAGAGAGATAAAGACATTTAATTCAAGACACACAGTTTAGATCAAGCTCTTTCCACAGTCCTTTCTTTCGGCACGCGCACGCATGTGTGTGTGTGTGTTCTCGCTCAGAAAAGTAACACAGTATGTTTGAATGGTCACGAATAGGGGTGGTGCCAATGGAAGCCTGCTTCGTTCTGGCTGCCTGGTGCACACTAAGGGCGAGTGACCTGGAACTGATGAGCCATTCAGGACAGTAATGGCCATTCTTATCAGGTGGCGAGGTGGCTAGTGACAGACATTATTCCTCAGATATATCTTTATTCACCCAAGGGAAAACCTTCGTATGGAGATTTACTTATGGACTCTCCAAAAAAAAAAAAAAATATATATATATATAATAATAAGTGGTCAGATTTCAAGCATGAAGTATGCTCCACCTCACCATTGATGGTGTTATATCACTTCATAACCCTCTACACTTTTTCTTCAGAACAACTGTCACAGTATTAAGAGCTAATTAGTGATTGATGAGGTTACCAGTTTATCACCTGACTGAGAGCTGGAGGAGGGGAAGGGCTTTGCCTCCTGACTCATCACCGCATTTTGAGGACCTTTACCAAGGCCTGGTACGCAGCAGATGGGCAGCACATCTGTCCTGAATGAGTGACAGAGCACACGAACACTTACAGAAGTTTACTGCCTAGAGCAGATTCATAAACTCACTGACTGATTTTAACATCAGAGAACAATACCTAAGAGAAGTTGAGCTGTCCGAGATGAAAGTAGGGTGTAGAGTTATGACTTCCTTCTGGCTATTGTGTTTTCCTACTGTGATAAATGCTAAAGGAGCGAGGGTAATGATGAAGGCAGGCAAACTTCCTGGAAAATGTTAATAAAGCTACTTTGACAAATCTAAGACAGATTTTATTTAGTTATTGTCACCCTTCAAGCCTCAGAGAAACAAATGGTTTCTCAGGGTGTTTAATTTCATTGTTTGCAGAAAAATCTCTTTGCTTCCTTATCTAGTATTTGTGGAAAATGTCAGAATTCCAACGTGGTAAAATTGCTGACATGCAAAACTGCTATACAATGGATTAATTCCTCCCTCCCACAGTCAGAGTTGACCTAACCCCTTAGCTCTTCCTCCCAACCTTCTGGATGTCGTTATCAAGCCCTGCTGCTTGTGTCATTAACAGTAAACCCACATACTTTTATTTAATAATGCATTTCCTATGTGTGTGTATATATATGTATATATATATATGAAAGTGAAAGTGTTAGTCACTCAGTTGTGTCCAACTCTTTGTGACCCCCTGGACTGTAGCCCGTCAGGCTTCTCTGTCCATGGGATTCTCCAGGCAAAAATACTGGAGTGGGTTGCCATTCCCTTCTCCAGGGGATATTCCCGACCCAGGGATTGAACCCAGGTTTCCTGCATTGCAGGCAGATTCTTTACAGTCTTAGCCACCAGGTGGCTATAGATATATACACATATATATGGGCTTATATCGGCTTCTCTGATGGCTATATAGTGAAACTAACACTTTCACTTCATTTATTCAGGGCTGGGTTTGCGTTGTTTGCTTCTCCTTCCTGGGGTCTGGGCGGGGTCTGTGTAAACCTACTCCTCGAGGCTGCGTGTCACAGCCCTTCTTTTGCTGGGCACTGAATGTTGAGGTGTGCTGTTCTGAGACTGCCACTGGAACCGTTGTCTTTCCAGCTACGTGAGGAGTTTGACCGTGGGGTTGATGTCTCCCTGGAGGAAGAGCACAGCGTCCATGATGTGGCTGCCTTGTTGAAGGAGTTCCTAAGGGACATGCCAGACCCCCTGCTCACCAGGGAGCTGTACACAGCTTTCATCAACACCCTCTGTATGTAACCCAGTCATCTGCAGGAATGTCTTACTGGGATGTCCCACTCACTCATCAAAACCTTGTGCATATGTTTCCTAATAGCTATTTTGACCTGATTTATCTATCTCTAATGATCGGGCTATTGGGGGAATTTTCTGAGACTTACCCTGGGGAGAATTGGCAGGAAGAAAGTTGCCATGAATCAAATGGAAGTAGCCAAGAAACACTGGGGATGCCTTCAGACGATTCTAGGATAGTAGAAAGTGCTACAAACTGATGCTTTGGAGTAACAGAGAGGATTGAGTCCATGCCTAAAAATGAGTGCATTTCTGGAACCCAGAGTGAGAAAGGGGGATGGGAAATATTCCAGGCAGAGCCCAGGATTAGGACTTGTAATGTGGCTGGTTCAGGGCTAGAGGCACAGCTCCCCAAAGGAGAACAGGAGGGCGACCGGGAGGAGGAAGTGGCTGGAACTGAGTGAGCCTCCATGCGTTCCTTCCTGCTGCAGGTGACAGGCTCAAAACAGAGAAGAAGACCCTGACTTTGTACCGGGTTTCGCTTATTGCCAACCAAGTCTACCTCTTGTGTACTGCTCAACAGATCAGGGCCTCCAAACTGTTAGAAAGTCAGATTTTAGAACATTCCCACATGGTTCGCAAATGGGCTGTGATCCCTAAAGTTTGTGAGGATTTCCACCAAGGGAAGGAAGAAGAAGAAAATAAGGGAAATGAATGATTTCTGTGGGTGTTACATTTCCCCAGGTCACGTTGGTCTTTCTGTCCCTCATAGAACCTTACTGTTGAATTGCTAAACCAGTGGTGGGGGGCAGGAATGAAAGGTGACTTGCCTTGCTAATCCCTTTCTGAAGACAGTTGAGCCGGAAGGGCGTGACCTCCACCTTGACTTACTGAGAGCCCCTCTTCTTGCCTTGCTCAGTGCTGGAGCCAGAGGAACAGCTGGGCACCTTGCAGCTCCTCATCTACCTGCTACCTCCCTGCAACTGCGACACACTCCACCGCCTGCTGCAGTTCCTGTCTATCGTGGCCAGGCACGCCGAGGACAACGTCAGCAAGGACGGCCAGGAGGTGCGCCCCCCACCGCCGCCACGCATGCGCGCCTCTTCCTTTTTCCTGTTTTGAAAGGGAGAGCTAAAAAAGAAAAAGGTGGCTTCCCTGGTGGCTCAGCAGTAAAGAATCCGCCCGCCAAGGCAGGAAACGTGGGTTCAATCCCTGGGTCAGGAAGATCTCCTGGAGGAGGGCGTGGCAGGCCACGCCGATATTCTTGCCTAGAGAATCCCACGGACACAGGGGCCTGGCAGGCTACAGTCCATGCAGTCGCACAGAGTTGGACACGACAGGGTGACTAAAGAGCAATGCATCTCAGTGCCACCTGGTATCAACTCCTACAGACAGGTTCTCCACAGTCCTTTGAACGCCTCTGGAATCTTCTTGTTGGACTTGGCCCCCAGTCTGAGGTCTTAGGCTCTGGTGTTCTTTGGTGCTTCAAGGTATTTTCCACTTTCTCCCTTGAACAAAGGAGAGATGCTGGCCTCAATTTTAAGTGACCTATTCAGTTCAATTCAGTCGCTCAGTCGTGTCCCACTCTTTGCGACCCCATGAACCGCAGCACACCAGGCCTCCCTGTCCATCATCAACTCCCGGAGTTTATTAGCGAGCAGCTGAGACCCGGGTTCGATTCCTGGGAAG
This sequence comes from Bos javanicus, assembly GCF_032452875.1. Taxonomy (NCBI): domain Eukaryota; kingdom Metazoa; phylum Chordata; class Mammalia; order Artiodactyla; family Bovidae; genus Bos; species Bos javanicus. Next base: position 126,729,342 of record NC_083897.1, read on the forward strand.
ATACCCTGGGGAAGGAAATGGCAATCCACTCCAGCACTCTTGCCTGGAAAATCCCATGGACAGAGGAGCCTGATAGGCTACAGTCCATGGGGTCGCAAAGAGTTGGACAAGACTGAGCGACTTCACTTTCACTATTTAATCTTAACCCTAACAAGAGACCTGCTTCCCTTTTTTGAAACCATGCAGTCATACTTCTCCCTGACTTTTTATTCCCCAGGAGATTCAGACCCTTTACTATGCTAACATGCATTGTAAATCAACAAGAAGGAGCCAAAGACATTCCAGGCTTACCTCAGAAGCTTTCTATTTTAAATCCTATTAAGCAGAACTCAGCTGTGTCATGGATTCATTTCTGTAATTGTCAGATTGCTTTCCCTAAGGCCATGCTCATATGTAATTTTTTTTGCTTTAATCCAGAAAAGCAATTCTACCTTTCTTATCCTCATCGTCCCTATCAGTGTGAGAATAGAACTTCCCTGAGTTAGCCGTTTATCTCCATAGCAGTTATTAGTGAAACTCTGCTGGCTTCAGGTTTCATAATATGACACTGACACCTTCCTTCAGCCCACACTGCTCTTCATTGGATATACTGTAATTCGCATAATTGTTAAGTAGTTATATTACCCGACTGGGTGTCAGCCTTTATTGACTATAAGCTATAGAATCATCTCCCTAATCATTGGGTTAAGGCAGAGCCCTGTCTGGGTTCCCAGGTACGTGAAACGCCTCTCTGACATTTCTTAAGTACTATGTGTGAAGAAAGTCAGGTTTTAGGTGATTAAGAAGGCATTGAGGAAAGCAAAATGTCCAGTGGAACTCACTTGTGCCTTTTTGGAATCATTTTCAGACTTTCTTTCAGTCCAAATGCTGAACAAGACTGCATTGCCTATGGCAAAGAAAAGAAAACATCCTTGCATGTGTGCGTGCTAAGTCGCTTCAGTCGTGTCTGACTCTCTGCGACCCCATGGACTGTAGCCCACCAGGGTCTTCTGTCCATGGGATTCTCTAGGCAAGAATACTGGAGTGGATTGCCATGCCCTTCTGCAGGGAATCGACCGAGGGATCGAACCCACATCTATTACATCTCCTGCATTGGCAGGCAGGTTCTTTACCACTGGTGCCTCCCGGGAAGTCCCCCTTTCCCTGGGGATGATGGGGAGCCCACCCTGGTTGTAAACACTTGGTAGCTTTATAACTCACTGAGTCTGTGTTCTTCGTACAAATCTGTTAACCTCCTAAACCTGGATTTCCTTACCTAAACTTTGGACACAAAACTTCTTCAACTGGTACTGCACAGTCATTGAGAAAACTAGTTTATTACAAGGCATAGAAAAATATGCTGGTAACAGCAAAGTTGTACGGGAAGCAAGAGATGACAAAGGTTCCTAGACACTCTTAACCTAAACCTTGAGTTAAAATGAAGGACCAGTAACCAAAAATTAGAGAGACAGAGGAAATATGAGGACAGCATTGCTTTTGTGAAATGTTCAGAAGTTACAGGAAGATGTAGCCCACACAGCCATCTTGGACTAGAGGCTGCAGTATGGGAAAGTACTGATGAGGTCTGAGAGGAAATTGGGCTAAGTTCCCAGGGTACTGAATGCCTTTGCCAGCGGTAGGTGGTTGATTCTTTTAAGCCATGAATCTTTGGAAGGATTTGACTAAGGTGATATAATCTATGTTGTAGATTGGTTTGAGACAGGAAGAAAGTGAGTTAGGAAGGTTTCATAGGAATAGCAATGTGAAAAACAGCACTTCACATTATAAATGTTTCCATATAAGAGTGGCCTTGGTATCTCAATCATGTATGTTCTGAGCACCTACTCTGTGTTTCTCTAAACCAGTGAGCGTCGTTTGGGAATTTTCTAATTCATGTTCCCGGAATGCCGTGGCATCCTAGAAGATGGAGTGGGTAAAAACACAAGGATTTATAGAATTAGAAATCTCAACACAGAGTCACTGCAGAACTCCAGAGATGAAGTGATGAACGTGGACCAGGAAAGTTAGGAATGGCTTTGTGGAGGAGATTGAATTGAAACGCCATATCAAAGGGTGTGCAGAGGTTGAGTAAGCAGGCCACATAAGTATGGGCTAGGAATGGGAGTTAGCTTAAAACCCCTTCTGGTAGAAAAGAAGGGCAAGGGAGGAGGAATGAGAGAGAGGTTCTTTATTCACGATGTTCAAGTTGCTTTGGTATGAACAGGTAGAATGGGTGCACTGGAGTGAGAGAAAAATTCAACTGTAAAATACAGTCAAGAAGCAAAGCAGTTTTCAACCTCTGCTCTCACCTGTTTGTTAATTTGTGCTAGGTGTGTCACCTGTGTGTCCGGCAGTTCTTACGCGTTGCAAAAGGCAGAAAATGATGCAGAGTGTCAGGAGCTTGGAGGCCCACACAGCCTCTGCCAGTACCTTACTATGTGAAATTGTTTTTATAAAACAGAGGAAGAGGAGGGAAAATAGAGTTGGGGTAGGGGGAGACCTGAACTTCCTCTTTTATGAGATGAATGTAATATTTCTTTTCTAATAGGTGCTTAAACTCCCATGTATCACTGACGGGATCTTAAAGATGTCTAAAAGAAGGGCATGAGAAAAATTATTGACCAGTAAATGAGTGCTTTAGGGGGAAAAAATAGTGGTATTTTATCAAATGTTTTGCTATCTTGGGTTTGTTTTGCTTTATTCCATTTTGTTCAGTTTGCTATTTGTTTTGCTCCTTAGGGGAAAAGAGAAATTCCCAAATATAAGAAAGATTTCATTTCCTCTAGAGAGAATATTGCAGGAACATCATGGAAACGTCTAGAGAGTGGTTTTCAGGTTATCCAAGAACTCCCCGGCATGGCATGGAATATGTGGTGTGAATGTGTGTGTGTGTATATATATATATTTTTTTTGGGGGGGGGGGTGAGAGGGTCCATAGCTGGCCTCCAGTTCTTCAGAGAATCTTATGGGGCAAAAAGAAGTTACAGACTACCAACACAGGGCCGGGATTGTGGGCCTTTGATGAGACACAGGCCTCAAGGAAGTGGAAGCTTGGCTTTGGATCTGTAGCAGGGTCAGTACCTGACTCTCCTCACCCTGGCCGGGCTTTGGAGCCAGTTCTCCCACATGCCTGCTATGCTGGCTCTGCCAGCAAGAGTGAGGGGCAGAGGCTGCCTGGAACCGGGCTCTGTGCATCCCTTCCCTTGTCTGTAAAATAATGATGACAGCAGCAGCTTCATCTTGTGAGTAGTGAGAAGGAATCGCAACACTCTGTGCAAAGCCCCTAGCCCAGTGACTCTACGTGCTAAACTTGAAAAATTTTTCTATTTTACTGACATATAGCTGGTTTATAGTGTTGTGTTAATTTCTGCTGTACAACAAAGTAATTTGGTTATATAGGTACATTCTCTTTCATATTCTTTTCCAAGATGGTTTATCATAGGGTAGTGACTCAAGTAGGGCTTGTCCGGTAGCTCAAATGGTAAAGAATCTGCCTACAGTACAGGAGACCTGGATTCAATCCCTGAGTCAGGAAGATCCCCTGGAGAAGGAAGTGGCAACCCACTCCAGTATTTTTGCCTGGAAAATCCCATGGACAGAGGAGCCTGGCGGGCTACAGTCCATGAGGTTGGAAAAGAGTTGGACCCAAGTTAGTGATGGAGCACACAGGAGCACGCATTGTATATATCTCCCTGTGCTCTAGTAGGACCTTGCTGTTTATCCATTCTATGTTTAAGTTTACTTCTGCTAATCCCAAACTCCCAATCCTTCTCTCCCTCACCGACATGCTGAGCTTTTAATAAATGTGAGCTATTCATATTTGGCTTAGAAATGATCTAGGATGCTTATTTAGAGATAAATGTTTTCCTTGAATTCTCTGATAAGTAATGGAGCAAGCCCAAGCACACATTACATTAGTTAGTCATAGAGAAAGGTGATGGGGCAAGTGAGAGAGAGATGCTACAACATGGGGACAAAGGTGGATGCCATCTGTGAGCAAATCTCCTTCCAGTTTAAAAGACAATTAAGTAAAACCAACCAAAACAAAAAAAAGCATTAACAAACCACAGCATCGTGGTCTGCAGCTGGAATTTTGGTGCATTTTAACAGCGGGTTTGTGTTGCATTCCCAAAATAGCACCAGGAGAAGACAAGCGAGCGGAAGCAGAGTTCTGGATTGTCCTTGTACTAAACATTCTTTTCAAAGAAAACAAAATCTTCTATTTGATCGTGTTGTTGTTGTTGTTTTAATTAGAAAACCCCAATATTACTTTAAGAGGGAAAGGGGAAGCATTCCAAATGCCTCTGAGTTCTAAAGGGATGAATTTGAAAATAGAGCACATTTGGTTTTATCCTCAGCCATGAGTTTCCAGGAAGAGAAATGAAAAATAATATGAAAACTTGTCAAGTTTTATATCGATGAAATGAAACAAAGGAAAAACGGAATTGAACTGTTGTACATAAAGGGCACTTTCTTAAAAGTTCCCAATGTTTACCACATGAAATCATTCCCCTTGGCAGCAAACCTGAAAATGGCCTCGCCTTCTAAAAATAACACACCCCTTATCTTTACTTTAGTGGTAATGATAAAAAATCCCCCTGCCAATGCAGGAGACGTAGGTTTGATCCCTGGATTGGAAAGATCCCACGGAGCGGGGAATGGCAACCCAGTCCAGTATTCTTGCCTGGAGAATCCCATGTACAGAGGAGCCTGGTGGGCTACACTCCATGGGGTTGCAAAGAGTCAGACACGACTGAGCTACTGAGCACCCACGCAGACAAGTGCCATGCCAGGCTTGCGGGGCTGGGTAGCCATCCACTCAGGGCTCCATGGGACAAGGTGGGGACTCCAGAGGCTGAGTCTTAGCTGTGGGTCAGAAATTGATTCTGTGTTTGACTTTTATGCTGTGCATCCACCTGTCTCTCGAAGGCCGTGCAGACCTTCCCAGGCAAAGGAACTTCCCCAGGCATCCACAGTTCCCATACTTACCTGGGCATTTATAGATTTTCAACTGATTTCAACAGGAGAAATAACTGGCCTAGATCAGTGGTTCTCAACCAAGAGCAGGTTTGCCCCTCAGGGGACACGTAGCGGTGACTTTCACCTGGCCCTCACCAGGCCTTCCTGTAGCACCCTCTGCCTTGCTGAGCTTCCTGGGGTGCCTTGGCATATTTAATCTATTTCTGTCTTTGCATACAGTGTTCTCACCACTGTGAAGGTGCCCCCTGCGCCAGCTCCTCTGTTTTTCAGCCCAGCAAACTATTCTCCTTCAAGGTTTTGGGCAAATGTTGCCCCCTCTTTGGAGTGTCTTCCCTGGGGCCTCCAGAGTTGATAGTTTCATACTTTATACTCATGCGTGCGTGCTCAGTTCAGTTGTGTCCGACTCTTTCTGACCCTATAGACTGTAGCCTGCCAGGCTCCTCTGTCCATGGGATTTCCTAGGTAACAATACTGGAGTGGGTTGCCATTCCCTCCTCCAAGGGATCTTCTCGACTACTTGTAATTGATCAGTTGCTTTTCTCCTCTAGAATGTGAACCCTTTAAAATAAGGAGTGGTTTGTGATCTTTGTTGAAAAAAACTTTAGAATAATTAGAATCCATGAAAAATGCCCATCTATGGTGGGTACTGAGTGGATGGAGTAATAAAGAGATGATGGGTTGATGGATGAAGAGATAGATAGAGGGATGGATAGATGGTCAGTTGAATGGATGAACATCAATATTTTTTGAGAGCAGACAGGATAGAAATTTTATATAGTACCAGTTTCACAAAAACAGCATTCTAAAATTTTACTCAGTATGCTATTGAGATGACCACTGAGCTATGAACTTCAAGATGTGAGGCAAAAGGAAAATGTGATGCCCTTCATGGATTCTGACAGAGATGATGTGGTCCTTGCAGAAAAAAATGAGAAAGTAAAAAGATTCAATTGATTATTTAACCGCTCAGTGTTTTGAAAAGCAAAAATCACAACCATCCTTGTATCCTCTGCTTCTGCAGGTCACTGGGAACAAAATGACATCTCTAAACTTGGCCACCATATTTGGACCCAACCTGCTGCACAAGCAGAAGTCGTCAGACAAAGAGTTCTCAGTCCAGAGTTCGGCCCGCGCTGAAGAGAGCACAGCCATCATTGCTGTGGTGCAGAAAATGATTGAAAATTATGAGGCCCTGTTCATGGTGAGTGTCCCGCGTTTGGCAGGACATCTCGGTAAGCTGCCTGTTGATTGCCTCTTGGTGGCATAATGAAACAGGGACACCACCTTTTGGCTCATAGTACTGGTCATTGACTGAATTCACTGGAAGCCAGGCAATTTCAGTAGGAATAGAAATGTACACACCTATGACATCACTGTAAGTTTATGATTCCATGTTTTAACAAACATATCCAAATTATAAATGTCACTTCACTGTCTCCTAAACAATAGTCATGTTTTGGAATCACTTGATGCATTGTATAGCAGTGTCCTTGCCCCCAAAATTGATAAAAAAGACCTCTTTTTGGAATTATGTGTGGCCCCCATGAATTCATGTATTTATAACCATCCTCAGCAATGGCCCCTCCTCCAAGGTCAATCTGGAGATTCTGCTTCCTGCATGAAGCTCTACCTATCTTCCCTGTGTCCTTCTCACATCACTTTACCATGTCACTTCTCTGTCCCTTGAACCCTATTACTGTTCCTATTGATGTTTATCTTATCATTGTGTTGAAGTCATGTATGGCTGTTTCCCCTAGTAGATTATAAGCGCATTTAGCACACAGGCTGTGCCCTTGTTATCGCCTCTCTGTATCCTCTGTACAATTTTGGAAGGCTCTCCATCTGGCAGGCACTCAGTAAATATTTTTTTTATTTGTATTGAATTACTGGTTCCTGTTTTCCTTCAGAAAAACTTCATTGCTTGCTCCCACTTCCCTTGGATCATTAGAACAAATGTCAACTCTCTTCTGTGTCTATTCACACTCAGAGCACATATCAAAATTTGTAGAAACCTTCTCGATGGTTCTTCATAGATTTCTTTTTTGAATTTGAAGACACTCATTATAAATCTTACCTATTCCACTAGAGCCTTTAGTGGCTTCTTCAGCTGAGTGTGCTAATTCCCTCTTTTGAATTTCCCTAATATTTTGTCTATGTTAATCAAAGGCCTTGCATTAGATTTATTTCCATCCTTGTCTTATACCAGTTATTTTTGTAAATTTGAGAGCCAGTGGTTTAGAATATTTGCTCTCTCTGTTGCACCTTTGTAATTGTGACCAAGTAATTCAGTATTCAATAAGCATCAGTTTCAGTTTTTGGAAAATGGGGAAAAAGTTAAAATATGACCTGTTTCCCAGGGCGGTTCCCAGAATCCTTTGATATGTGAAAGCATTCTGCAAACTGTAAAATGCTATGCAAATGTTCATCAATAATTGTATTATTGGGGCAACATAAATTGGCTCAGATCTCAGCACTTCAGCACAATAGACACAAATATCACATAAAATTTAATCAGATGTTTAGTGGACAGCCTTCCTGCTGGTGACATAGGGACCCCAGCTCCTTGCATTTTGAGACTCTTCAATCCCCTAGGATTTCATGGGCCAAACCTAAAAGGGACATCCATCCTGCCCACTCCAATACCATTGGCCAGAACTTAGCCACAAACTGTACTTCACTGCAAGGGAAGTGGAGAAATGAATTCCTTCTGGATGCCCAGGAGGAAGTGAAAATGGATCTATTGCAGTGAAAAGTTCATTGAGGTAGAAATGTGTCTTGCTCCTCTTTGAGTCTCTGAGGCACTGCCTGTGTGTTGCATGCAGTAGACTCTCAAAAAAAACATGGAAATTTTCATGAACTCTATATAATAAATTTCAGGGCTTCCTTGGTAGCTCAGTGGCAAAGAATCCACTTTCCAACGCAGGAGATGTGGGTTCAATCCCTGGGTTGGGAAGATCCTCTGGAAGAGGAAATGACAACCAACTCCAGTATTCTTGCCTGAGAAGTCTCATGGACAGAGGGAGCCTGGCAGGCTACAGTCCATGGGGTCACAAAAGACTTAACACAATTTAACAACTAAACAGCAACAACAGTCTAAATTTCATCCTTCAGCCAAAATCCTCATAATTAATTACATATTTGGGTGAATCAGATGTTTGAATTTTTCAACATTTTCATCAAATTTTAAGTCACATATCATCTAGCCAAGTAGTCTTGGCATTGCTTCATGCTCTGTAGATTAAAAAAAATAATAATAATACCACTTGTCAATCTGAATTCCATTCTCTAAACTCTGTATTCTAAGCAAAGTTCTTTATGTGAAACCACAAACCATCAGACATTTCTTTTCACCTCAGATACTAGCAAATTGCTTCATGGCTTCCTTCAAAGTCTAGTTGCTACCATTTTAATTGTTCCATTCCTCTACTTCCATTTCGCACTGCCTAGATTATTAACAGCACCAGAAGAACGTCAGTACTCAAATCTTTCCCAGCGTTTTCCAGATCTCATCTCTACCTGCCATTCTCTGTGGAGACTGATGTCAGAATTCTCTTGGGTAGTAGCTCATATTTGCGTTCCCCAGTTGTGATCTGTACTTCTCAGCAAGGCCTTCTGTGGCCACCTTGTCTGACATACAGCCCACAGTCATGCACGCACATCCTCACTTCCTATTCCCTCTCCCTGCCTTTTCCTCCTAGCACTCATCATTACTCATAAGGACTTTATTCATTTCTCTTGTTTGTGCTTCCCCACTAGAATATAAGCTTTCTGTCGGAGTGAATTTTTGTTCATTTCCATCTACTTTTTTTACTGCATTACCCCTACACCTGGTACTTGGTGGAAACACAAGAAATATTGGTTGGATTAATGAATGACTCAGTGGTACCTCTGTGACATGTGATGATTTCTGTATTATTGATCCTTACTCCTTATGAAGAGGTATGGGCATGGAGAAATTAAGGCTACCTTTCTCAGAGTAAGTTAACCATTCACATAAGCATTCTTGATCTCCTTAGACAACCTATGAGATTTATATATTGAGAAAAAGTAGGAGGACAGTACAAAGATCTGTAGCGTAGGTCAGTAAAAAGAAAACTGACTTTGCTATAGTCCTCTCTTTACTATACATGGATTCCCTGGTGGCTCAGGTGGTAAAGGATCTGCCTGCAATGCAGGAGACCCATGATCAATCCCTGAGTCAGGAAGATCTCCTGGAGGAGGAAATGGCAACTCACTCCAGTATTCTTGCCTGGGAGAATCCCATGGACAGAGGTACCTGGTGGGCTCAGTCCATGGGGTCAGAAAGAGTCGGAGATGACTGAGCGACTAACACTTAATATACATTAGCTCTGAGACCTCATCTTCTTTGATTTCCATTTCTTTAATTATCAAAGGACTAGGTTAGAATGAATAATAACCAAGATCCCTTCTAGTTCTAAAATCTGCACAGTTCTATGCGCTAGCTTCACCTCTTTTTATTAATTAATCTCCTCACTTGTGGATGATTTTTGGAATATCTGGCATTTCAGAATCTAGTTTGTTATACTGACACTGGTGACTGGTTGGCAAAGCTGGTCTGTGTGAATGGACAAAAATTCATTCCTGTATATAGCTGTTTCATTTTGTTTTGTTTTAAGAAGCTTTCAGAAGTAGCGCAGTAATGACAAACAAGAAAGGATGAAGCTAGACAGAACCTAATGGTTAAAGGTGGTTAGCTGTTGTACTCTTGCACAGTTCTTGGACATGTTTACGAAGTCAGAGTAGGAGGCATCACTTCCCGTTGGCATCAGAAAGGAAGACTTGTTAGAAAAGGTGGCTGTGAGCTTGTCCTTCAAGGCAAAATGCATTCTGGAGGCAGTGGTTCCATGGAACTGATGAAAGGGATATAAAAACCCACAGAGGCCTGGCAGGGACCCAAAGCTTGTTCTGAGTGTTATAATGTCCTTCATTTCCACATGTTGACACTGCCTTTCCCAAGTGGCCAGTGTCTGACTTAATGGGAAAGTGCCAAAAAGAACCTGACTGTCCCAGAACACAGAAGCGATACCCAGCTTTAGAGGCTGACCTGCAATTTGAGAGCGTGGCTAGGACAGTATTTTTTTTTTTTTAACTGGTTGTTTGCTTTTCAGACACTGGGTTAGAAATCATCCAGCTGGAAAGCGGTCATGATAACACCCACCATGATGATCACTCTATCAAAAGACCAAAGCAGCAGATTAAAATCACAGTTCTCAAACTTGAACATGCAGCAGAGTCGTAAGAAAAATTTGTCAGACATTCAGATTCCTGGGCTGCACTCCAGAGATTCAGACTGAGTAGCAATGAGATGGGGCCCAGAATTGTGCACTAATGAATGCCTCCAGGGCTTTCTGCTAGTTTCCTAATCACACCTTGGGAAAACCACATCTTGGGAAACTCCCAAAATGGTGGGAGGACCATGAGCTTTACAAACAGTTCCCAGAATTCAAATCTCTGCTGAGCCAGGTATTTGCTATGTAATCTTGGCCCTATTCTAAGTCTTCATTTTTCTGTTGGAAACAAACAAACAAAAAAGATGAAGCTTTACAGGATTATTTTGAGAATTAGAAATGATATCATAGGGCACTTAACGGCATGGACTAGGTACATCAAAGGGCTTCCCTGGTGGCTCAGACAGTAAAGAATCTGCCTACAATGCAGAAGACCCAGGTTCAATCCCTGGGTCGTGAAGATCCCCTGGAGAAGGGCATGGCAACCCACTCCAGTATTCTTGCCTGAGAAATCTCATGAACAGAGCAGCCTGGGGGGCTACAGTCTATGGGGTCGCAAAGAGTTGGACATGAATGAGCGATTAACACACACACACACACACACACACAGAGAGGCACTTCAGAAACAGAGAGAAATCACTGCTGTTATTGCATGAAATTGATCAGGTGCCTGCCCTATCAAAGTACCTCCAGGTGTCACCTTGGCAGTGATGCCCATCTGCACCTCACCATGTGACACTGTGACCTGCTCCCACATATATATACTCCTAGCCCTTTATTCTTTTCTTCCTTTTAGCTATAGCACTTAGCACCTTCAACTCCCTGTGTATTATGCTTGTTGAAACCTAATAGAATGCAAACTTTATGAAAGCAGGGATTTTTGCTTGTTTTATTCACTGATATCCACAGCACCTAGAAAATACTTGGCAGAAAATGGGAGCTCAGTAATTATTTGTTTAAAAAAATACTGTAATACTGTATTGCTAAGAAAAAAATGTGGTGTTTTTTTTTTTAATTCAGTACCCATACACCTTAGATTCCCCAACCTTTAAATCATAACCCTCCATCCCTGATATCAGTAACTATATAAAAATTGAAAACACAAAATCATACTCTCTCTGGAACACTGAAAATCAAGGGAAGAATCATGCATATCTAGAAATGATCAGTGGTATCACTGCAAGGCAGAAAGCATTCAGCTACTCCATCAGGGACCCGTTAAATTGTTCTGAAAGTTGTGGCTTCTGTAGCTGATGTTGGGAATGCCAGAGAAAATTCATCGTGGCGCTTGGAATTAATAAGAGCTTCGGAGCAGAGCGGAGAAAAGAGTCCGCTCCCTCTCAGGGCCGATACTACTAGGGCTTCTTTTTTGGAGAGAGGGAAAGAGGCAAAGGCACCGCCCTTATGGGCTGATGGAAAGTGCCGAGCACAGTGGAGACGTGGGAACGCCAGAGCGTTCCCACTCTGCTGATTGGTCAGCCTTAGCTGGAGATCAGCACAGCACACGTGGGAAATTTCGAATGAGAACTACTGGGAGCAAGGGTCAGAGGCTGTGATGAAGATTCCAAGCTTAGAAGCCAAGCTTTGCTCTGTGTTCTCTTCTTTCCCGGCACAAATTACATTTTCTTAAAATTTCTTTTGCATGCCAAGTCAAAAGGAGTCAAGCAGGAACCCAGATCATCAAACTAGAGACCACCCCCTATCGACATAGCTAGATAATTATATGTGATTTCCATTTCCCTTTTTATATAACCACTGTTTTTCTTTTTTAAATAACCACTGTTCGTGTGCCAGGAGTTGGGCTAGTTATTATGTACATCATAATAATTTATTCTAAATTTCACCATGATTTCATGAGAAGTAAGCCAAGAGTGTTTGCCCAAGTGATGCAACAACTGTAAGTGAACTATTACTACAGTGTGATACTCCCCCCTACTCAAAAGATGAGGTACTTTAATATGATGTCTCATATATGGAGTCCATTTGGCCAGGAGTGGGTGGGGGAGAATATTTTAGCCAATTTGAAAATGGGGAGTAAAGGGGACCTTTAACAGCATCGGTCCTTCTGAACTGATCATAACACTGACACACTCTATGTCCAGGCCAGCAGATGGCTACAAGAGCCAGTGTGTGTTCCTGCTGGAGCCAGCTCACTTTGTCCCTGTCTGCAGTGACAGAATGCATGCACTGTTGCCGCAGGGGGAGAGGAGCCAGAGTGTATTACACCTGATCCGTTTCCACTTCCTGTAACCTGTTGCCATGGAGCAAAGACTACTCCTTGCTCTTCATCTTCCACGAGTCATCCCCCATCACAGCTCCATGAATCCTGGGCTCTTAGACTGTATTTGTTCATGAATGCTTCCTAATTGCCAAAAACGCTGTGTGGCATGGGTTGGCACGTGAGAAAAATTTTTTGAATTTCTTAATGCATCCTGACCCTTCAAATGCACTGAGACCTCTTTACATAATATCAAGCCATCCTCCAAACCAGAGCTGCACAAAGGTCCAAGGCTGGGCCTGCCCGTGTTTGAGCTTTTGCTCCCATAAATAGCCAAAGCGATTTCTTGAGTGTGTTTGTTAGCTGAAAAGAAATGTCATCATGACTTTCAGTGACATCCACTTCTGCTGGGGAGCGTTAAAGTTCTCAATGCAAAGCATCCTTCTCGGTTCAGTGCCAAGTGGTGGATCGGTGTGAAACACCTGCTGGCAAGACAGAGCAGCAGGATTGGGTCCTGGGAACTGCTCTCCCAGATGCCCTTAATGGTTTATTATGGTGACTTAGCAAATGGAGAAAACTCAAACCATCTTTCCCTCTCTGTGGTTTATGGGATAAAATACATCATAGCAGTTACACCCGAGGCAATCATTCAATGTTTCATTTTTAATTTGATAGGGTGGATTTTAATTGTGACAGTTTTATTCCTTCATATGTGCAGTGTTTACATTTTTTCTTTCAAGCAGGAGAGTCCAAAGTTCTTTTGAGTTTTGAAATAGCATTATCCTTTGAAGGAACATATGAAAATCTAAGGAGTTGAGTCTCCAAATAAACACAACCATATATGGTACCCTTAGAAAATATCTAAAGTTGCTAAATACTTGAGTAAAACCCAATGGAGATTTTGCTTTGAAACAATAAATTGTAAAGGAAGAAGCCCTTTTGGGATGGGTTTGGTTTCTTCACGTAAATGTTCAGAATTGATTGATTTAAAAAAAGTAATATGCTTTTTATGATTCTACTCCTTAGTTTCCGTTTCACTACATACAAAGTTCCAGAAGAAAAAAAATTTGATTATTGAGTCATACATTTCATTTTTAGAGTTTTTGTATCGATGGCAACAGTAGTTTAAGAACTTATTAGAAAAATTCTAGTGATCCTCAGTTGGGAAAGGAAATTTATTTTCCAAGTCTAAAAATGAGTAACAGGGAAACTTTCCTATAGCCTGAGACTGGTACCGCTTCCAAGAAGAGAGAAACAACTAGACCGGTGTACACCATGAAGACCAATAATCCTGGGTTATTTTTTATTAGTATTTGTAGCAATTCCAACAACATTCATTCAGTATCCATTGCAGAGGAAGCACCAGCCTAGCTCGTGTTCTGAAAGAGCATAAAGTTGAGTGTGTGAGTGAATGAGTAAGTGGGTGAACGGTCCTGGATATGCTGGTAGGAGTTCCAACTGCAACTGCAGTCAACTATGGGTGGTGGCAAACGTCAGGATTTATTGGGCTGGCCAGAAAATTTGTTAAAAGATGTTATGCTGCTACTGCTAAGTCACTTCAGTCGTGTCCGACTCCATGTGACCCCATAGACAGCAGCCCACCAGGCTCCCCTTCCCTGGGATTCTCCAGGCAAGAACAGTGGAGTGGGTCGCCATTTCCTTCTCCAGTACATGAAAGTGAAAAGTGAAAGTGAAGTCGCTCAGTCTTGTCTGACTCTTAGCGACCCCATGGACTGCAGCCTACTAGGCTCCTCTATCCATGGGATTTTCCAGGCAAGAGTACTGGAGTGGGGTGCCATTGGAGAAACCCTAATTAACTTTTTGGCCAATTCAATATTATCTCACATAAGAAGAAGCCTGGAGGCACAATTTTAGCAGCTCAGTTGCACTTATCCTCTCTCTGGTCCACCATCTTTAGCTGAAGAGGCCACAATCATTTTCAGCAGCTCTTGCAGCCATTATCACATCCAGTCACAAAGAGAGATGTTTTCTCTCCTGCATCTCTTGTCATTATGAAGGAGAGCCTTTTCTAGAAGCTTCTACAAGACCCCCCTTGGGGTCTCTTGGCCAGGATTGGCCCATATGATCTTGACGTAGCTGTGAAGGAGGCCAGTTGACAGAGAACTGCAACCTCTTGAAGTTCCAGGCAGTCAAGTCAGATAATCCCTGCTTTCTGACAATGTGACCAGCCCAAAGACCTGAGGTCTGACAGAAGAGAAAAAGCCAAAAGGTAGAAGCTACACAGAGTCTAGCTTCAAGAGGTCATACAGTGTAGCTCTAGAAATTCAAGGGGCAGCCGAGAATGGAGACATGTTGAGAAGAAATCCCAGAACTTCCTTACCCACCAGAAGTGTTAGGCAGAAGAGAATAGGCATGTTTCTTTGCAAGCACCCAGGATAAGAGGTGGAAATTGATGGCTGTTAGGCAAGAAAAAAAATCTCAGAACAAATATTCACATCTCCAAGTGATCTGCTTTTAGTTTCTTCTTTTAAGTGTTTGACTTATTTTGTCTATTTCCAATACAGTTTTTATTCTAAAGTTCTTTGCAACTCTTCAGATACTTTCAAATTTGTTAGCCCTTTGCTCCACATAGCATCCCCATAAAGGAGAAGGGGACAGATAGGACATGCTCAGATTTCCAGATGGAGGAACAGAATCCTAAAGAAGATGGTTGATGTTTCCCAAGTTTACGTTAATTATAAGCAGCAGAGCCAAAACTGGAGCTCAGGAGCTATCGATTCCTGGTCAGATATTCTTTCAACAGCATCCTAATTACTGAAAAGGAATGTGTGTGTGGATGGTCTGCCTGGGTATTTCTTCTTCCGCACTGTGAGCTGCTATTTCCTGTCAGGTCATTCTCTTCACTTTGGTTTCTCTATTAAGTATCTAAATTAATAGAAAATGAATACTCATCCTATTGAACTGAGCCAGTAATTTGAAATTTTTATTAAATAGTAGGAAATGAAATGTGCAAATGTGGACCCAGATAAGAGGAATTATTGGGAAAACAGCACTGAATGCTGTTGTATGAATATTAAAAGTCAGTTCCAGGCATCATTTCAAATTCTCTACTTTCATTTTCCCACTGGCTCCAATTTTCTGAACTATTCCTTTATTTTTTAAACAAATGTGGTTTTATCATGTGAATTCTGAAAGCTGCTTTAAATCATGTTGTAACAAGATGGGCTATGAATAAATTAATTAAAGTAATGGCTTATGTATTATACACTGTAGTCAGTCTTGTGTAATACATAGGAAAATAGTACCTACCCTTCCTGCAATACACAGATCCATACATAGTTAAGCTATATTTTTTCAGTCATTTGTAAATAGTGTCTCCAAGGCAAAATAGTACCAAGAGTCTTTTAGAAAGGAACTGTAGATAGGGTTATAGCACTGACCCTTTCTATTTGCATTGCTTACCAAGTAAAGGTCACATATGCTACCGAAAATAAACGTCAGTAATTGTAATTTGTTAGGAATGAAGCCTAGTTGAATGAGTAAAACTCTGAATTGCAGAATGGTTTTTGAAAATGTATGCAAAGTTATTTTCAAATAATGATCCCTCATGTAAGCTATTCTAATAATGAACCTGAGTTGATCAGAGAATTGATATTGTGATGTTTGCACCACTCTGAAGGCCATCCACTCCAACTGTTTATTCTTAGTGGGAATGGATTTGGCGCTTGGAGCAAAATTTTTTATTACATGTCTAAGCATAGGAAATTTTAAATTAAACTAACTGGACAAAAATACACATAGTTTTCCTAATTTGCTCGTGAAAGTTTCTTTTTAAAAAAAAAATTATTGTATACATTGTTGGCCTATACCATTTTTTGCTTCGCAGTTCATTTTTTTTTTTTAATGAGTTCCCTCTCTTCTCATTTTCACCCTTTGAATTTTACTTTTAGAAAAACTGTTGGAATCATGTGTATCTGTTGGGTCATATTGTTTGTAAACATTGTCAGTCTTTTAATTGATTTAATGTATTCAATAAAGTAAGAGAACAGATATTCCCATTCTGGACCTAAAGTCCTGCTCCTCTCTTCTCCTTCCATTCTCATTCCTAGGCCATTGCACTTGGTCACCGAGCTTTAAGTACTATCTATATGTGTGTCCCCCAAATTTCTATGTTCCACCCAGGACTCTTCCTGAACCCCAGACCCTTATTCCTGATCACTTAGTAGAGCTTTCCTTCATTTGGATGTCTCACAGGCCTCTCACTCTTATACCTAAGTGAAGTGAAAGTGCTAGTCATTCAGTTGTGTCCGACTCTTTGCAAACCCATGAAATGTAGCCCACCAAGCTCCTCTGTCCATGGGATGCTCCAGGCAAGAATACTGGAGTGGGTATCCTATCCCTTCTCCAGGGATAAGCCCGATCCAGGGAGCCAACCTGGGTCTCCTGCATTGCAGGCAGATTCTTTACTGTTTGAGCCACTAGGGAAGCCACAGTCCTAGGCTCTACCCCCAGCCTCCTCCTCATCCTGCAGTTTCTCTGTATCAGTAAACAGCAAGCCGGTCCTTCCTGGGAACGTTGACGTCAGCCTCTCTTCTTCATCCCCTGCTCCCTCTCCTCTTCCTTGTCTCTCTCCACCCGGTCGATTAGCTGCTGCTATGGTCTCTACTTTCACTGTCTCCAGGATCCAAATATTTCTCATCCACTCACCACGCTGGCTTGGCCCTCCCTTACTCTCTTCTGGATGTATCGACAACAATTCCCCCATCTGCGCTCCCAGCTTCACCCTTTGCTTCTTTGCAATCTCCTAGCACCTCGGTAGCCAGAGTGATGACAAGTTGTGTTCGTCTTCTGCTCAGAACTTCCAGAGGCTCCCTGCCTACTTCGGTTGAGAGCAGAAATCATTATCATGGAGTAAGACTCCACAACATCTGGCCTTGGTTACCTGACCTCCTTCCTACCACTCGCCTTCTTCCTCTCACTCTGTTCCAACTTCCCTGGCCTCCTCGCTGCTCCTGACTCAGCATCTTGCTGTTTCTTTCTCCCTTCTCCTTGGAATGATTTTCTCCAATTCCTTCCTCCTTTCTGTTCTCTGCTAAAATGTCAGTTTCTCTGACAATCCCATTTAAATGGCACGCTCCCACCCAGGATTCTTTGTTCCCTGACTTGGCTTTATCTTTCTCCAGGTGATCCTTGCTATGTTTTCTGTTTATTTCTTTAGTGCCAGTCTTCCCATATTCACTGTCAGCTTCAAGGAGATATGAATTCTTGTCTGTTTGGTTTGTTGCTGAATCCCAGAATCCAGTGCCTGGCACTCGGGAAGCATTCACCAAATATTTATGTAATGAATTAAAGGGATGAGGTGGGAAAAGGTCAGAGTGAGACGCACAATGGTACTGAAGTAGAATGTGTGTGGGTATGACAGCTAGGGGCAGAGATGGGAACAGATTGAGGCAAGCAAGTGAGGGGATGGCTTTGATTAAAAAGGGTTTTGGTCAAGTGTCTTGATCAGAGCATTGTGACAACCAGAGAAGAAATTTGACATACGTGTTGAGGGAAACAGAGAGTACGCAAGTTAGATACTGAAGCTCCAGTATTCTGGCCACCTGATGCGAAGAGCCAACTCATTGGAAAAGACTCTTATACTGGGCAAAATTGAAGGCAGGAGGAGAAGGGAGCAACTGAGGATGAGTTGGTTGGATGACACCACTGACTCGATGGACATGAGTTTGAGCAAGCTCCGGGAGACAGTGAAGGACAGGGAAGCCTGGCGTGCTGCAGTGCATGGGGTCGCAGAGTCAGACATGACTGAGTGACTGAACAACAACAGGTTAGCAAGCTGTTGTATCAAAGGCTCATCTAAGATGGATCTTTGTTTTCGATTAAAAGCTCAAACCAGCTTAAGGAATTTGGGGGCTCACACAGCTGAACAATCTAAGAGCAAATGTGGCTTCAGGCATGGCTTTACCTGGGACTCAAATGATGTCAAGAGACCCCTTTTTCTTTCTCTCCATTTCTTGGAATTGTTTCTTCAGTTGTCAGCACTATCTTCAGGCCCTGTATCCTGTCTCTCCCAAGTCCCTGGGGACTTCTCGCAGCTTTGCATTGCTTCTAATGAAGTCCCATGCTCAGCACTCAAGCACCCACGCTTTAGTCTGGGGATGAAAGACTCATTGGTTTAGGCGAGGGCACACCTCACCCTCAAGCTGAAGGTTGGGGAGCCGTTAGTTTTTCAGAGGGAACTTGCAGTATGACTGTCAGGGAAATGAAAGCTGGTAATGGCTAACAGATGAGAACTCCAAAGGGATAATGAGGGCTCAAACTTGGATCATTGCAGCTGGAATGGAAAAAAGAGGGAAGAAGTAACAGGCATCTTGGAGATGAAATCAAGTGGGTTTCCTGGCTCTGAATGTGGAGGGGAAAGGACACAAAGAAGCTGGAATCCAACCCAGCTTTTTAGCCTGTGGGACTAGGGTTTGACAAAGTCATTAATGAAGATTCAGAATGAAGTAGGAAGAACAGATTTATTAAAGGAGGAAAACATTTTGTTGCTTTCTCATCCCTGTTCTTCTTAATAAAATTGTTTCCAGCTTCTTAGAGTTAAGATGAATTGAGTTCTGCAAGAGGCAGGAGGCAAATTCTTCCACCAACCACTTATTCTCAGAAGACTTGTCCCCACAGTTTTTAAGAGTCTTGTCTCTGAGCTCACATGTGAGAGAATCAGAATGAAAATGTATTTTCCCTCAATAGTTGAAATTTCCTTTGGTTGAGCATCTACAGAGTAGAAAACCGTTGGAGCCAAGTTCAATCTTGTTTTCTAGAAAAGTCCTACATGAGTGATTTAGGATTGGAAGGCCGTCCTCTCATGCCCTGAGGATTAAGCTTAGAGAAACACATGATGCTCATCTATAACATTCTAGAGCATGCCTCATCCCACTGTGAAGCAAAAACTCTTAATTGTTGATAGACCAGGATGCAAGAAACAAGTGGAGGCAGGCACTGAATGGCAAAGTGGCATCTGCAAATGTAGTAGCAGCATTTTTTGAGTGTCTGCTATCTGCCAGGTGGTGTTTCTAAGTTCTCAACATGTAATGCGTCCTTTACATCACCACGTCAATCAGCCCTTTTGGTGAGTCCTCTTACTGTCTCTAGTTTCCAGATGAGAACACCGAGACCTGGAAAGGTTAGATCCATTGCCCAAAGCCCAACAGCCATATACTGGAACTCAGACACAAGCAGCCTCTGGCTGCAGGGTCTGTGCCCAATAAACCAATCATATGTTCCAGAACCACCCAAGACAGTCCCCATTTCTGCCTGTTGTCTTGGCATAGTTATAAATATGAACTTAGAAAGTGTCCCCATTTGGACAAGAAGTTATGAACACCAGTCCTCTTAACCACGATATTTTGCTCATTCAAAGTCAAGAAAATCGAGTCCAAGCAACAGAGGGTTCCAAGTGGTTAGGGTCTATCTCCAGTCACAAGTGGAGTGACAGTTCACCCCACTTGAATTGAATTGAGTAGTGAATATGAAAGTGAAGTGAAAGTGTTATTTGCTCAGCCATGTCCAACTGTTTGTGACCCCCTGGACTGTACCTCTGTCCATGGAATTCTCCAGGCGAGAATATTGGAGTGGGTTGCCATTCCCTTCTCCAGTGGATCTTCCCAACCCTGGGATTTAACCCAAGTCTACTGCATTGCAGGCACATTCTTTACAGTAAGTCTGAGCGACCAGGAAGCCCAGTGAGTATGACTCTCTGGTAATCATCCAGTTTGTTCTAAGAATGAAACTGGCTGCATGGATTGGTGTAGATTTGGTTTTCACCAACAAATCCCTCTGTTCTCTTATAACTTTTGTTGTCTGTGCGACCCCATAGACTGTAGATAACTTTTGAGGCATCCTTTTAGACGCTATTGTCAGCCTGCCAGTGACCACAGTTCACCTCTTGCTGGAGTGGTTTTATTTATGCCTTGACACTTGGTCCGTGCAGGTTCCCCCGGATCTGCAGAATGAAGTGCTGATCAGCCTGTTAGAGACCGATCCGGATGTGGTGGATTATCTACTCAGAAGGAAGGCCTCCCAGTCTTCGTGAGTATGCTTGTTTTCCCATCTTCTCAAATCATCTCGGGGATGTCTATTTCCATTTCCAAAGAATTAGAAAAGTTTACATAACTCCACGAAGGGTGACTTGAGTGGAATTTTGGTGACTTCCTGGCAAATCTGATCTGTCCCCCTAAAAAGAAAATCCTTGTCTTACCAATTGACTTGTCAAATTACAAAATGCCTTTGGGGATTTTTCTGCTTCATTTTTTGTCTTTTTCCAGCCCCTTGAGACTGTGTTTACCAGAAAAAAAAGAAAAAGCCACTAAATCACACTGGCAGGAAGTGCAGGAACTGACAGTGATATGCATCAGTGATTCCACTTCTACAGTGCTTAAAACTGTGCTTAGCAGCCCCCAAGGATGCGCCTGGATGCATCTTACCTGTGTAACTCACCAGCGGGACAGGTGCATCACCAAACCACAGGACAGGCCTCAGCCAAGGCCTAGGTGGCCATTTGAAATGAGACATGTTCACCCTCTCGACTTGCCCACTCTTTATAGCTAGCATCCTTTTGATAGAAATGCACACTGGTCTCCACAGGCCCCCATGTTTGCAATGAGGAAAATACAAGCCTCCCGGTAGGCTATGGTTTGCCACCATTTTTTCCCCCAAAGGAGAAGCACTGAATTTTTTCTGCTGGTTAGATTTTATGATTTCTCTTCACCATTGGCTATAGAGGCAGAGTGTATGGAGGGCGCCAAATATTTAACAAAGCCAGTTAAGGGGACAATATTGCATCATGAACCAGGAGCGATGTTGCCATCAAGGCACCAAACCCTCAATTTGTGACAGGAAAAGTTGTGATCCTTCGTGAAAGTATCATTTATGCTGTGCTTTTTAATCTACTGAATTTCAACAATTCTAAGACACATTTTCCCCCAGGTTTTATAATCCCTGAAATTAAGATTAATCTTTTTTTTATAAATTTTTTATTGGAGTATGGTTGCTTTACAATGTTGTGTGAGTTTCAGGTGTACAGCAAAGGGAATCAGTTACACATATGCACATATCCCCTCTTTTTCAGACTCTTTTCCCATATAGGTCATTACAGAGCATTGAGTAGAGTTCTCTGTGCTATACAGCAGGTTCTTATTTGTTATCTATTTTACACATAGTGGTGTGTATATGTCAATTCCAATCTCCCAAACCACCCCAGCCCTTCCCCTCCTTGGTATCCATAAGTTTGAGATTAATCTTATAATCAGTGACATGTCTTCATAGCATTTTCTCTCTTAGTCATACATAAATACTGTAATGGTCTGTCTTATTCAGTGGTATCTTGGAAAGATGGACATGCATTAAATTGTTCTTTTATACTGATGTTGAGTTTGATGTACTAATTTTCATTTAAAACTATTTCAAATGCTTAAACATTATGTTCTTTACAGAAACTTGGTGGAAAGAAATTGCACACTGCTCAGGCCTCCTTCTTTTCTGGGTCATTACGTCCATAACCCTGCTCAGTTCAGTTTCACTCTGTGTCCTATAGAGCAGTGAAGAATTTTTAAGTGGATCATCCTTTCAAGAGCACTTTTTAAAATCCATTTCTGTGCAAATCATTATCAAGATAATTTCTGCTTCAAGTAAGACATTCTGCCTAGATTCAAGCCCTAAGAGCAAGGGAGAATAAAAATTAATTCAAATTATATATATGGGCTAGCATTTCATGGTCTTACTTTTCATATCAGAAAATTAGGCTTTCTTAAATTTTCCTGAGATACCTAGCTATCATCAAGGTGTAGATTCTAATTTAAACTAACACAGGGCTTTTCTTCGCAGTAGATCTTGTGCGACCAGAATTTAAAGGAACTTATTTCCTTCCCCTGCAAGGGAACGGACATTGTGGCCTTCTCTCTGTGAATCCCCCGTCAAGCTGCCTTTAAACCACTTCTCTGTGGGAAAGCTAGAAAACACACACCTAAAAAAAACACTGATTTTTAACTTGCCGAATTTCTTGCTTTTACATGGCATTTAAAAGCACATGAATGTTATACGTTGAAGAATAGGTGATAGAAGTTATTTCTGTGTGGTTTTCAAGTACACTCTTTGCATATAAACACCAATAAATGGGCCTTTCTTTCTCTGATCTTAGGAAAAGGAGGAATCATATTAAGCCCATCCCAAGCTGTAGAGTGGTTTGGCCTCTTCTGTTGCCTGTCCCCATAGGAACAAGAATCGCAAGGCCTAGGCAAGCTGACCCTATTCCAAGATGTTAGGTGAGTGACAGGGCTTCAAGGAAAGGGAGGTGAGCTCACAGGAGCATGGAAGATGGCAGAGATGAGTGCCATGGAACAGAAATCTTTGGGAGAAGACTGACTAAGTAAGGAGAAGTGAGTGTTTAGTTTTTCCGTCTGGATACAGGTCAGACAGCAGCTCAGAAGGATGATAATGCTGCCAGGAAATGAAAATACATACATTAACAAATAAATATGGATTTTTAATGGCCATTTGAGGCTTGCAAGTCCTAACCCTCGAGCTGTAGATAGTCTCTGCAGGCTTTAAAGTGTGCTTCTCCACTTTACTGTGCATCTGGATCGCCAGGAGTTCTTGTTAAAAAAACTCTCTGAATCAGTATGTCTGGGGAGGGAGCCTGAGAAACTGCATTTTTAACAGACCCTCAGATGGAACTGTGATATGGCTGGGCCATGGTCCACACTTTGAGGAGCAAAAGCTTAAAATCTTAAGGCAATTTTTTTTCCATTTTTTTTTTTGAAGTATAGTTGAATTACAACATTGTGTTAATTTCTGCCATACCACAAAGTGATTCTGTTGTGCACATATGTACATATATATATGTATACACATATATATACATTCAGTTTTTAGATTCTTTTCCAACATGGTTTATCACAAGATACTGAGTATAGCTCCCTGTGCTCTACCGTAGGACCTTCTTGTTTATCCATCCTATTTATAAAAGCTCACATCTTTAAGAGCTTGCAGGTTTGTTGATACTCCAAGGGACAAATGGTATGTGCTGGGTCCCTGGTTCTCAGCCTTGTCTCCCCATTTGAATCACCTGGGGAACCTGAAGAATACCTCCACCTGGGTGCCCCCCTAGAGATTCGGATTCACTTATTCTGGGGTGCAGTCTGGACACCGGGATTTTCAAAGCCCTCATGTGATTCTCTCTCAAGTGGCCAGGCTAAGAACTGCCAGCTGAGAGCTGCCCCAGTAGATACTACATATTTCCTGTCATCCAGAGAGTTGAGGTTAGGTGATTTGTTACATTCCAAAGGGGGCTCTGTGTTGACAGAGAAGGCAACCAGTGCTCCAGACCATAAATCCACATGAACTTTGGAGAAGAGAAAGAAATGTTTCCTGCTGTCTCATGGATAGCTTCTGAGAAGAGCAAGGATTTGAAGGGAACTTTGTAGGGCTGGAGAGGTTGTCAATAGGCCTGGATGTTTGGGGAGCTTGAACCAGGGCCTGGTCATAAAAGTAAATATGTCAGCTGGCTGGGGACACAGTAAAAAAAGCTGGCCAGCACAGAGGGCAGAAGCCCTTAAATGGCAAGCTTAGAGGTGATGCCTAAACCAAGAAGCAGTGGCGAAGAATTAGAGTGATCGTGGTCATGATAGATTACAGTGCTGACAAATTGCAGGACCCCAATGCTGGCAACACTGGCATGCCAATTACCCATCAATAGCACACACTTATATGATATAAAATGCTGGTCATGAGGTTTGAATTCAGAGCCAGATTGCCTGAGTCCAGATCCCATTTCCACTTCTAGTTAGCTGTGCTGTCTTGGGTAAATCAATTTCTCTCTCTGTCTCAGTTTCCTCATCTGTAAACTAGAGATAAAAAGTCATACTGGGATGAGGACTTCCCTGGCAGTCCAGTGGTTAAGACTTTGCACGTACAATACAGGGGGGCGCAGGTTCGATCCCTGGTCAGGGAACTAAGATCTCACATGCCATGCGGCCAAAAAAAAAAATAGGAAAAAGTCGTACTAACTTTATAGTTATTTGGCTATTAGTATCCGGCTTTAAATAAATGCTTAGTATTCGTTAATGATCATTATCACATTGCTTGGCATTTCATCATTCTGTTCATTTATAACTACTTACCAAAGTAGTTGGTAAGTAGGTGTAAGTAGTTTTAAGTGGGGTGTCACTAGATTCTGCCTTGGTGTCCATGAGACAGTAACTTACGAAGGCAACATGGCATGAGAGAACCCATCCATGTTAAGTTGTGGCACTCTGGGAAAAGGCAAAGCCCACCTGATCTAACTGGCATCGGGATGGTGGCATGGTTCTAGAATGGAAAGAGGGGTGAGGACGAAAGGCACCGAAGTTGGGAAGGTGACCTGATCGCGTCAGGCCAGGTAGAGTTTGAAACGGACAGAAAGCGGTTCCGTTTGCAGGTCATGAGGTGGAGGACCTGGATAAGCTGTGGTGCAATGGAAATGGACAGAACTCTTGTTCTGAAGATTTTATTTAGTGAAAACTCAGCTACAAGGGCTATAAAAGGCAAGAATGGAAAGGATTTTCAGGAAGACCACAGAGTGGAAAGCAACAGTAGCTTCTAAAATGAACTCTGTAAGTGCAGTGATATGCACGAGCTCCCTCGTTATTCTCTTCCGACTCTTTGATTTATTTCCTGAAGCTTCTGTTCTGTGCCATCAATTCACGTACCTAAATAAGGTTTTAGGTTCCCGTGCCCCACGTGGCAACTGCATAAGATTTTATTTGGAGTGGACAAGTAAATTTTCAAAAGTGTCAAACCAAGAACAAGAACATCCTCATCATAATTTCTGTTTTGAAAGATGAAACATTTAGTAATAGTTGGGAATTTCA
Organism: Bos javanicus; assembly: GCF_032452875.1. Taxonomy (NCBI): domain Eukaryota; kingdom Metazoa; phylum Chordata; class Mammalia; order Artiodactyla; family Bovidae; genus Bos; species Bos javanicus. The sequence goes on from NC_083897.1 coordinate 126,754,631, forward strand.
TGCTTCCATTTGAGTTGTTTCCTCTTCTGTATGTGACAACTGAACTGGGGGAGTGAAAGGAGGATTCATTCTTTTTCCTTGTGCTTGTCTACTTACATTTTTGGCTTCAACCAAAATGGAATGCCAAGAGGAGATTAGAAGAGATTTATATTACTAAAAAGGCAAGACTTCTAGTTTTTTAATTGCTTGTCTGGTATATTTATTGGAATTATATGCTCTTTTTTTCCAAAGATACTTAGAATAGATTCCCCCCCCTCCTTGATTTAGGGATGTAAGGAAGTAGGGGATGAGAACAGAATCAAAGAAGACAAGGTGTGATAAACACAGGCATTTGCAACAGAACAGAGCAGGGCTGGGACTAGGGTGAGGAAAGTGAGGTGCCAGTTTTAAGGGTGTGCTAAAACAGTCATCAAAATGAACAACAATTAAATGTAGCAATTTTTAAAAACCAATGTCATCGCCAAAGATCTACAATGAGCAAAATAGCAACAAAAATTTTAGGACACCTGGGCAAGTTCTAATGTCTATCTCCTGGTGGGAGTGTGGATCCATGTCAGCTTCTCTTTGGAGCGGGCTGCCTTTGTCCCTAGGATTCTGCATAAGGGATGTTTTGCAGAAGTGAACATGATGAATGTGAAAATCTTCCATAAATCCAGAGTGGCTATGGCAGTGGATTCCTTTCCAATTACAATTAACAGCGTCGACGATGGTTATGTGCTTTGAGTTCCAACAGACGGAGGGTTTATCAGTTCCCGGCTGAACCAATCATGAAACCAAAGCAAGTCTGAAATCCCCAAGGATGTTCCTTACTGGGGTCGCTCAGCCAGGGGCCGGGCCGGCCATTTCCGGTGATTGAACCGGAGTTTTCCGTCTATCCACAGAACGAGTTCTGTGCCTCCGGCTGCAGTGCAGGCCTGCCCACAGTACCCTGCCAGCGTGTTTACACCCTGACCTGGAAGGACCAGCTAAGGGTGAGAAAGCAATTCGATCTCCGTGTCCATCTCATGCCTGTTTGGTTGGCCGAGACTGGCCATGCATGCTGTGGATGGTCCCGAGGCTTTCAGGGCTCATGGGAAGGCTCTCCAGTCATGGAGGCAAACCCATGTCAACTGGCAGTGTATCCACTCAGCATTCCCCACCTCAATCCATGAAATTCCAACACCTAGAGAGACAGACCATGTGCCTCTCAACGATGTCTCACTGCTTAGAGTAAATATTTTCTATAAATAAACACATGAATATTTTAGCCCTTTATTTGGAGCGCTGAACTTAAAATTGTCTTCCAAGAGGTGAATTAGCTTAGAGGCAAATCTTAGAGAAGATATCAGTGACAGCTTGTCTCATTTTTTTCAAAGATACTCACAGGGAAGGTCCTGGATTTGTTTCCAGTTGATTTAATGATAAAGCAATGGAGTGACACTAAAAGTTTTGAAAACTCTGAACTCCCACTATTATAGTGAGACTTCTGAGGAATAAATATAATCATTTTATTTCATTAATTGGTGGGCTCTCGTGTGGAAAGACAAGTCTTCCCAGGTGGCCCAGTGGTAAAGAATCCGCTGGCCAGTGCAGGAGATGCAGGTTTGATCCATGGACTGGATCCTGGGGGACTGGATCGCCCGGGAAGACGAAATGGCAACCCACTCCAGTATTCTTGCCTGGAGAATTCCATGGACAGAGGAGCCTGGCGGGCTACAGACCATGGGGTCTCAGAGAGTCGGACACGACTGAGCGCATATGCACACGTGTAGAAAGACAACCCTTGGGCGTGGGTTCTTGGGCAAATTTGGCCACCACCTTACTGACCTCTGCTGAGAAATTAAAATGATAAATAGGAAATACTTTAAACATATAAAAGAGCCACCAACTGTAAGCATAAAACAAGGCATTTTACTATTGATTTTGAATAATTTTAAACTATACAGTCCAGGGAATTCTCCAGGCTGGACTACTGGAGTGGGTAGCCTTTCCCTTCTCCAGCGTAACTTCCCAACCCAGGGATCAAATCCAGGCCTGCCGTGTTGCAGGCAGATCCTTAACCAGCTGAGCCACAAAGGAAGCCCAAGAATACTGGAGTGGGTAGCCTATCCGTTCTCCAGAGGATCCTCCCGACCCAGGAATCGAACCGGGGTCTCCTGCCCTGCAGGAGGATTCTTTACCAGCTAAGCTATCAGGGAAGCCCATGATTTTAAACAGTATCTATCAAATACATTTTCAGAGTCTTGGCCCCATGCAACGTCACCATTCCCTCATTTCTTTCAGTCCCCTCTTGACATGTGATCAGAGTTGTTAACAATAACTTCATCCAGTTGCTGCCACACAATGAATTCTATATACATGTCAACTTATGTGCTTCTGCCAGGCCAAGGGGTTGCTTCACATAAGAGGCTACCCAAGCTGTTCGCCATGTGCACTCAACCTGCATCAGGTTCCATGGCTAGGTACACTGGCTGGGGAAAGAGGGATCCCCCACCTGCCCATGTTCCTGGGGGTGACCCCAGCCCCACTGAGGAGGTCCATGGGCTGTGTCTGCCGCTTTCGCCTCCACCCCCAGGGATTAGCTCTGGCCTCCTCCTCCGGTTTCTCCCTCATGGGGGCTACAGCTATGGTGACCTCGGTGGCTTGACTTGGACAATGACACCGAACAGCAGAGAAAGGCAGCTTGGCCCCTCCTGCCCCCTCCCCTTATCATGTTCTGATCCATAACCAGATAGCATTCAGCGATCTGGCTCCTGCAGGCTGGAGCTGGCTGCAATGGGCACGCTCTCTCCTCTAATCCGATGTAGCCCTGCCAGCTGGAAGTCAGAACCAGCCCATTGCCCCCACTGCCAGCCAGGGCTGAGGCTGTGGCCAGTACCTGTGGTCTCTCTGCTCACTTGCCTCCGAGGAGATCCATAGCTCACGGTCACATCTATGGGGCGAGGGAGGGCAGGTAGGCTTGGTATCTCAGGTTTGGTATCTGACTTCCCCCAAGTATCAAAATTACCTGGAGGGCTTTTAAAGCCCTACACCCAGAGGTTCCCTTTCAGTCCTCAGAAGCAGCACCCATTTGGCTTAATGATCTGTTGTCACCATCTTGAAATTCTAGTCATTATTCTCACTGTGGGGCCCTGCGGGTTCACTTGGCCCTGGGCCCTGCTTGTGATTGCCAGTCCCGTCAGGAGATCCAAAGGGCAGCCTTCGAATTCGCATTTCCAACCAGTGATGCATTTCGCAGATGATGGGGACGCTGCCATGTCAGAAGTACTGTCCCTAGTACTTGAGATGTTCAAGAAATTTCTTTCATGGGGTGTTTTTCCTGATGCACGTTGACTGTTGACTGAATCTGCAACTTATGTTTTGCTCTATATATTCTCTTCTGTATGTTTTGTAAGACAGATGAGCAAGATATGAGACCAAACCATTGTGGTCTCCATGAGCTATAATACGACCTTTCCAAAACTCTCTTCCTGTTGTAAGGGGGCCCAAAAGCATCTGTGGCCCTGATAGATGTTTTAATTTGGCAAAGGAATTGACTAGACTCTCTTTAAAACAGGTCATTAAAGCAGGTTTTATGTGCCCACTCTTATCGAAATAACACTGTGACTTATTCTTGCCGAGTAGACATAAGACACTTTCATTAATGAATGGAAAAATGTCAACTAAACAGGGAAAAACAACTGAAGTTAGCCCAGCAATTTGATGTCTAGCCCTGGTCAGAATGTAGAACCCAGATTCTGAGCTGAGTTCTGTGTGGCTTCCAGTTCAACACACTTGTATTTGCTCATTCTCACAGTGGAGTGTCCCCAGTGAGAGTCAAACCCCATGATGACAGACAAGGGTCTGTTTGTTTTGTCCTGTGTTCCCTCCATAGAATCAGAGAGAGTTTCCCCCTTTAATTAAATGATGGCAGTTAAATCGTTTTTTTTTCTCCACTTTCCAGCAGAAGTAGTAAGTTCCTTTTATTTTTCCTTCATTCATTGGAAGCCTGAAGTTTCTGGAAAACCATCCTCGTGGGTTGTCCTCTGGCTCTTTCCCATAAGGTCGTCAGTCATTGGTTTAAAGAGTAGGCAAGGAAAGGACTGTTTATTCCATGTGGGTAAGAAAGTCCCTCAGCAGAAAGTGCTTGGGGCCCTAACTGCCTCGGTGACAGGGAAAGCTTGTCACAGCTGAGTTGCCTTCCCCTGTCAGTAAGCCTGGCCCGAGCCCCCAGTGAAGCTGGACCCCCTGACAGCATCCTTTCTCCTCCTGCATACACAGAACCCTTAGATTAGGAAGGGCTTGCTCAGGCATGTGGTTACCTTCTATAAGATCACCAAGGATTTGTCTTGAAAAATTAATCCAAAAGAAAGTAAAGACCAGAGAAGTGAAGTGGGGCGAGGGGTGGGGGTGGGGGGGCAGCAGAAGCAGGTTTGGGAACTTTTAATCAATCTGTGATCATTTCCCTTTAAGATGTTGTCAGGGCCACTGTTTTGAGGAAAGTAGAAAATACAGATGTTCCCAGGTAAGACTTCAAACACTCTTGTCATGTTCCTGATGTTCTTGTTTCCCTATTCGGCTCACATTTTCCCCATTATTTCTGTTGCTGTGACAACTCATGCTCATATAAAACTTAATGGATATGCTCATTAGTATGCTTTACATCAATTTGTAAAAGCACGCATGCCTTGTAGAATCCTTTTAGGTGTATTTAAATACCATGGATTCCAGTGATGGTCATGTTTATCTTTTTAGCCACCATTTTATCCATAAAACAGTTATTCCCACCACCACCACCACCATCATCATCGTTGTCAGGAAGGATGGATTGATTGACATTAGTATTGGGGTGAAAGGAGAAAAGGTGTCCATAAACTGCGTGTAACGTTTCACTCATAGTTTTGTCTGAATTATTTTTAATTCAGGATATTGAGGAAAGCTAAAGAGTTATCTACAGCTTTCCCTATTTAACAGATAGTGAGCATCAGATTTTAATTTTTAAATGGAAACAGGGATTGATCCAACAGGCATTTCAGCAATGCACCTTGAAGGGTTGCATCACTTCGCCCTGCCGTTTCCTGTGACATCTGTTGGGTTTTGCTGCCATCTGCTGGCCATTTCATAGAAACGCTTTCACCTGATTGACATGGAACCTTGCTCAGAAACTCTCTTTTGTTTCAGCCCCTGTGTCCACACATTCTCCCGCCGTCATTTGTAAACCTGTCCGCTGGTTTGAATCTGGTCTCTCATTGCTAACACACTCACGCACCTGTAATTGTCTCCTTGTGCCAGAAGCCCTGACATGCTGAGGTCTGAAGTCTCCTTTTCCATGGGAGGAAGGCACTCGTCCACAGACTCCAACAAGGCCTCCAGCGGAGACCTCTCCCCTTATGACAACAACTCCCCTGTGCTGTCTGAGCGTTCCCTGCTGGCTATGCAAGAGGACGCGGTGCCGGGGGGCTCAGAGAAGCTTTACAAAGGGCTGGAGCCGTGTGCGCGCCGGGTGGGCCATTTGCCCTCCTCGAAGTCGAGGGAGAGTTCTCCTGGACCAAGGCTTGGCAAAGGTAATTCATCCAGTCCCTCTGATTGCACCTGTGGCCTGGTGTGGGCGCTTTGGACCTGGTCTCCAACCCTTCCTTGTTTCATGTTTCTCTAATTCAATGAGCATTTACTGAGGACCTGCCAAACACTCATCCTGGGTCCAAGTCCCTGCACACCCAGCTAGGTGGGAAGCAGTCTCCAGCGCGGTGAGCCCCAGACAGTCCCAGCTGACTCTCCCCTCCAGCATCCGAGGAACTTGCTGGCTCCTGGCCTGTGGGCTTGGGTACATATCTTTTAGTCTAAGATGGCACCCCGCCATTGCTGTTACTTTTATACAGAGAACAAGCTGAACTCACTATATAAGGAGCAGGCAAGTTCCAAATAAGTCTCCATGGCAATGATGACTTTTAGGCAAAAGAAGATTTCCATGGTCAAAACATTTGGGAAAGCCTGAGTTAACCAAGTGAACTGTTTCTCTGCTGTACAAGTTCTCAAAAATCTTTACACTGCTAGCAGGCACCATGAATTTCCACGATGGGAGGGAGGGGTTGGTTTGCAGCTTTTCTCAAATGGATTTGACCACTGAATGTTCAATTTTGTACTCCCCCTCCACAGAACAATTCCTCAGGGTCAGGACTCGCAGGACACTTTTAAACTGATCACTGGAAGACAAAATACAAATTCTTGCTGCTGTATCACAAATATATAGTTTTCTCTGAAGAGTCACTCTGAAAGGGCTCCCTTTTTTTGGTGTTTTTAATCACAGCAGCTTTATTTTTATTTCACAAGTATTTCTTTCAAAAATTTCTTTTAATTTACAGTGAAAACAGTAGTTGGTATTTCCATCAGGCATAACATTTCTTTTTAAAATGTGAAAGTACTTGCCTCATCCGTGAAATGGACTCAGGGACATCTCTTCAGGATTAAATGAGAGAATGAACACATATGAACTGCTGAACACAGGGAAGCACCAGTAGACATTTGCTTCTAGAAATAGTCATTATCATCACGTTGCCGAATTTGTTTGTTTAGATGCTAAGTCGTGTCTGACTCTTTGTGACCTCACAGACTGTAGCCCGCCAGGCTCCTCTGTCCATGGAATTTTCCAGGCAAGAGTACTGGAGTGGGCTGTCATTTCCTTCTCCAGGGAATCTTCCTGACCTAGGGATTGAACCCATGTCTCCTGCATTGGCAGGTGGGTTCTTTACCACTGAGCCACCTGAGATGCTCTTAGGTTTCAGGATTGTAGTAAGGATTAAATGAGATGGTGGGAACACCTAAGATAGAACCTTAGGCTGTAAATATTTACAGACAGATTAGGGAGGGTGTATGAATAAACACATGTAGGACTGTGACTGCTGATGCCACAGAGGAGTATTCCGTAGGCAAGATAAACAAACTATAACCATTGTTCCTCTGTCTCTATGTTGATGCGATTGAAGCTGTTGTCACCCATGACAACTCTACTCATTTCCTAGGGCTGCCATAACAAGTGAACACAAACTTAGTGATTTAAAACAAAAATTTATTATCATACAGTTCTGGGCGTCAGAAATCTAAAATGGGTCCACAGGGCTGTGTTCCTTCTGGAGACTCTAGGGAACAATCTGTTTCCTTGCCTTTTCCAGCTTCTGAGGCTGCCTGCATTCCTTGGTTCATGGCCCTTTCCTCCATCTTTAAAGCCAGCAACATAGCATCTTCTATCTTGCTTCCCTCTTATAAAGACCTTTGTGATTACACTGGGCTCACACAGATAATCCAGAATCATCTCCTCATTCCAAAATCCAGAACTTAGGCACACCTGCAAGACCCTTTTCACTATAACATCTTCACAGATTTGGGGGATCATGACTTACTCTGTCTACCACAGCCATCACAGAGAAAGAGCCTTTTCGTGAATCCCAAATGGAATAGGCCTCTTAAAAGGCAGGTCTGCATCATATTCTGTCTTGTATCCATCACAATCTCGAATACAATACTTCGAGTAGAAGAGGTGTCATAAAAATATTTATTGATTTATTTTTAATCTTCAGTTTTCATTTGGAGTTACATACCTTTTTTTTACACTTCTTCCTAGATATGGCAGAGGAGGCTTTCAATATCTGGGGAACTTGGCATTCAACATTAAAAAGTGGATCCAAAGACCCAGGAATGACAGGTAAAGGATTATATTTTCAAACTAATATTGCACTTATTTTTAAAGTTAATTTTCTTTGCTTTTCACCTTACTATCATCGTATTACATGCTTCTCAGATATTATTTGAAAAATGCTGTGTTGACGTAGGAGGAATATTCACAACCTAAAAGTTGAGTGTTATATTTTATTTGGGGGGAATTTTTAGGACTCCAAGCTGGGGAGACTTGGAGTAGTGTGAGAGAACTGCTCTGAGGAGGCAAGGGAAGGAGCCAGGTTATATAGACGTTTGCGACAAAGGGCAGGTAGTCTGAGTGTCAACAGATTATTGTTAATTAAAGGAAAACCAGATATCTCAAGTTAAGGAATTTAGCACTTTTCTCTGCCTGGGAAGATGCAAGAGCCTGGGCTCACTGAAATCATTCCTTTGATCTGCACCTCAGCTACCTGGGGCCAGTATCCTGTATTTTCATGTCCTGAGCTTCCTCAGGGCTCACCACAGGGAGTGGCTGCAGGAAGTGGCCACCATCTGATGGCTGCTAGATGACAGGTATTCTTTTCTTTTCCTGAGTTTCTTCAGGGTGGCTCACATTGGAAGGCTGCAATCACTGAGGGTTGTGACACCCTTGTTTACTGATATGGCAGGAAATATCCCATTTCCCAGCTGGAAATAGGGAAAAAGGAGATAAAGCTATACCTTTCCACCAAAGTACATCAATCTTTGACTTTCTTTCATTTGCAAGAGTTTTTAAAGATAGTTATACTCATTCTGACTGTGTGCCTTTATATGATTTGTCTACCTTTCATCCTCCAGTTATTTTCCATTATTGTCGTTAAGGGCTGTGTAGTATTTTGGATGCATATTCATAGTTTATAGCCCAGTGTTGGGACCACTGAGTTGTTCCCAGTTTTTTTAGTGATGTTGCAATAAGTTAATGTCAGGGACCTCTTTTATGTACTTTTTGGATTTTGTATTTTAAATTGTAAAAAGAGTTCACAAAATTTTAGAAAGCCAGTTATAAATCTGAAATAGGAAAGTGGGAAAATAGGAAAATCCCTTGGTGGTCCAGTAGTTAGGTTTCCGTGCTTCCACTTCTGGGGGCCTGGGTTCCATCTCTGGTTGGGGATATAAGATCCTGCAAGCTGTGTGATGCAGCCCCCCCAAAAAAATACAAAACAGAATAAGAAAGTGGGTCAAAATATAATGAACCTATCCAAGAATTCAGAGGTATAGTCACTTCACATTGCATAGAGGATACAGTGGCTTGTGTTCCATAAGCCATAGTGGCACTGCCATTTCATGGTACTGTCCATGTCACTTTAATCTCATTGGTATTGCAAATCACTGGGTTTGCATTTGGGTTTCTTTAAAAAACAAAATTGTGTTTATTATTATCATTTGCCTGTATTTCTCACCAGTATTTTTCAATTTTTCTATTAATCAGCTGAATTTCACCCACAGATTATCCTTATGTCATTGGCTATTTATGTATGCTAGTGTTTTTTAAATTGATTCTTACAAACTCTTCTTATAATAAAGGCATTAACCCTTTGACCACATTGTTTGCCACTGATATTCCTTGCATTTTCTCCCTTTTTGCATATCTTGATACTTTTTTAATGGTTTTACACGAGTAATTCTCTCTCTTTTGTGTGAATTCTTTCACAAAATTAATCTTAACTTGTACTTAAGCACTGGCAAATTAGTCATCTATACACTTTTCTCCGTCACAATATTTCATTATTTTAACACTTAATTCTTTAATCCATCTGGAATATATGTTAATATATAATATGAGGGCTTCCCTGGTGGCTCAGACCATACAGAATCCTCCTGCAATGCGGGAGACCTGGGTTCGATCCCTGGGTTGGGAAGATCCCCTGGAGGAGGGCATATAATATGAAGTGTGTGAATTGTTTTATTGTTTCCCTGTGTGTGTGTGTGTTCCCTTTTTCATTGTTTTGTAATACTTCCCACATTACATTTTTAAAGCATGGTGCATTTTTATTTTAATGGCCTCTACTCCAGTTTGAGTATTTGAGTATTGAGCCATTATCTAAGTACATCTCCCCTTATCCCATGAGCTGCTTTACTGTCTTTTCCCCCAAGGATAAATTATTCCAAGATATCCTGCTCTGTTTTCCTTCTGCTGGTTCAAGTCTGATCTGTCCCTGTGTACATGTTTATATGCCCCTCTCCCCACAAAATGATCTCCCTGCTTACTTTTTAAGAAATGAGAGAATAGGGAAAATCAACAGGAGACAGGCAGCCTAGGGACATATGCCCCAGGAACTCCTCATTTGCTTGTGAAACACACTTTTTTTTGCTCTCCTTTCAATTTCCTGAAGAAAGTTGTATCCGTTAGGGAAGGTTACAAACATCCTCTAAATGTCAGTGGCTTAACCTTTCACAGGTTGATTTATCCTCACTCCGCAGTCCAGGTGGATTGTGCAGGGTAATGAGGGGTGGGAATACTCTGTTCCAGTCATGCAGGGGCTCAGCTCAAGTTTCATCTAGCCAGTGGCTCCCCCATCCTCAGAGGCCTCAGAGTCTTCCATGGTTGCTCCATTGTGGGCTAGAAGTTGAGGGAAGAGACCAAGTCCAGACAACTACGAGTGCATTTGGTGTTTTTCCTACTAGACCAGGCCTAGAAATGGCTTCCATCACACCTCCACATTTGTTAGCCAGACCTTATATATGTGGCCCTCCTAACTGCAAGGGAGGCTGGGAAATATCATCCAGGAAGGAAAGGGGATGATGGGTGAATAAGGAGCCAGTCTCCCCGACAGTGGCAGGGGTAGAATATTCACATGGGCTGCTGCCTTCCCCTTCTGGCACTAAATGGGGCATTTTGGATTCAATTCATTTATTCCTACAGCTTTGATTGACACAAGAGAAACATGGAAACACTGTAAGTATGTCTCTTCCCAATTGCAAGTTGCACTGAGCAGGAAGAGAACGTTCCTTTTACTTTCTAGGTTCAGAAAGTTTCCATAAGCACGGCAGAGAGGGGCTTTCCGAAGGCAGAAATTAAGGCACAGGACTGTTTAGTCTCATTTGACAGTGAAGCTGCCCGAGTCCAGGCATCTGTCTTTGGAGCTGTTACATGAATTGTGCTGATAATCAAGAAGCATGGTCAGGTCTCTTACTAGGAAGTTTTCTACTGTAGTCAGCCACAGCTAAACATGTCCTGTGCTTTAAAAAAAAAGTTTTTTTGTTTTGAAACTTGCAAGGCATCCCGAGAGGGAGGCTACAAACCAATTGCATTTCTCGTCCTTCTCTCTGGCTCCCAGGTTCCTACGGCAACATTTTTGAAAGCAGCTCCCTCCGCCCGGGGCCGTGCTCCCTGTCTCAAGGGAACCTGTCCCCCAATTGGCCCCGCTGGCAGGGGAGCCCCACAGAACTGGACAGCAGTGCGCAGGCTATTCGGAGGACTCAGACCACGAGCCCGGCAGCTGAGGCGAGGGCGCACGCCCCGGTGGCCCGCGTCTGCAGCACGCCCCACATCCAGGGCGGCGGGCAGCCCACACCGAGGCCGAGGCCGGAGCCGTGCTGGACTCTGAGCAGCGCCGAGGACCTCGCCGAGAGCGAGCCGGAGGGGGCCTGGCTGCAGAGGAGAGCCAAGCCCCTGCCCCAGAGACCTGCAGAGGGTGCCAGGCACGACAAGCGGCCTCCTCCTCCTTATCCTGGTCCAGGAAAGTCAACCGTCGCATCCCCGGCCCACCAAGCCGCCGAGCCACCGCTGTGGAGGCCGCGGAGGCTGGAAGAAGGCTCCGGAACAGCTTCGCAAGAGGGAAGCCAAACAGTCGAGCCGCAGCGAGGGCACCAGGCCGCCCAGCAGAAAGCGAGCAGCGCCTACCCCAGTCCCGCCGGCGATCAGAACAGTAAGACCTTGGGGGAACCCAACTGGCTCGACTGGCAGAGGGAGCGATGGCAGATCTGGGAGCTCCTGTCCACCGACAACCCCGATGCACTCCCGGAAACGCTGGTCTGAGCCCCCCACGCTCACCCCTCACCTCCCAAACAGCCTTCTTCCACTCAGTAGGGGAAAAAGTGGGTGTTGGACAATTGGGCACTTACTTATTTTTCTTCTTTTACACTTTAAAAAAAAACAACACGAGAAACGTCAGTACACTTAAAGATAGAGCACCCTAGGACCCTGACCCTTTATAATAAGATTCTATTGCATAGCCAGCCTTCAGAAAAAAACAAAAATGTATGCTAACGTCCGATCTAAAAGCTATTCACATTGGCTCTGTATAAGATAAAATTCTCGCTTTGGTATAGCTTAATTGTATTTATGTGACTTCAGTTTTGACTCTTGTATATTCTGTAACAGATTATGTATGATAATCCTATATGTTATATTCACAGAAAACAGAAGGAACACATTTTTTAGTCACTTATTCTAAGTAATGAGATTCTATAGAATGTTCTAGAATATGCACAAGCGGGTTTCTGTGCTTTTGCCATAGCTTTTAACTGGGGACAGCCCTTCTTTCAATGCCTAAGAATAACACTAACAAAGCAAAATAGAACAGAATATGAGAAGCCATATTTTTATATAGTAGTGAGATACAAAAAGAATATAGTCACTGAATGCCTTTTCATATTGAATATGTTTTAAGGAAAATATTAAATTTGATACATTATGGAATATATTTTTAGAATCTGTTTAGAAAGAATTCAGTTAATTGAACAAGAGAAAGGCCGTGCCTGACAAAGAAAGAATAATTAAGAACTTGTCCTTCCCATTTAGGTCAAATTCAACTTTATATAGACCATATATAATATATATTTATAATGTACGATTTCTATGTATTTTTCAAAACTATAAACTGGAATCCAACTATAAAGTGTTTGGGTGAAAAGAGAGTACTCAAATTACAGAACATGGTTTTTCCTTTTGCCCCATCATCAGTATTAACCAAATTATATGCAGCGCTTTGTGAAGTAAATCATATTTGGAAAAAAAACGGAGCTCTGTATTTACACTGTGCCAAAGGCTGAGGAAATGTTTTTGGTAATTTTCTGTGCAATGTAAAATGTTCCTACCATACTTCAGTAAAAATTTGAAGTTTTTCAACTGCAAAGCAATTTTTGACCAGCAGGTGGCAATTCGCTTAAGTATTTTATGAGATTTTTTTTTTTTCACTTCATAAGGGAATGTGTATCATAGAAAAAGATTTTTTTTATAAAACATGCTACTCTTAATTTTCATATTGGCAATGACATTTTCAGTGGTGTTTCTTCAAGTTCTTGTGCCATAATGAATAAAAAGTTAAAGCAAAGGCTTTGTTCACTGGCATTGAATCTCATGAATGAACCCACACACCATTCCACATACACACTTCCCTATCTGCAAGTCCAAGTGTAATGAACAGTGGCAGTACTATCCACATACAGCTGAAGAGCTAATAAAAAGTCGTAGGTGGCTTGGAGACATAACCCAGTGAAATTGGTATTTGTTGCAAGTGAAGGTTGATTGTCATCCACTTGAAACTCAGTTGTTGATGAGGAAGTAGATGGGAACTCGGGTGGTTTCCCACGTGCTGGACAAGTGTTTCCCAACACAATCCTTGTATGTCATATCTACACCACAGGCCTTGGATGCCCCTTCTGTTTCAGGGTTGAAATGATGAAGTCTAGAAATGCTGTCTGACATTTCTTAACCGGGAGGGAGGGCAGTGATGGGGGTCTTCGGGCTCTGCCTGTGGGTCCAGCACTTCTGCCACTGGCGGGAATGTGGGAAGGATTTGCCTGCTGGCCTCTGGCTCTTTTTGGCTGCCCCCACACAGCCCAGATTTGCAAACAAGACCCAGAGCAAATGGTGCCTGATTGTAGCTCACAGGTTGCTTTCCCATGCCACCTCCCCTCGTCCTCCTCCTGTTGACTCTGTGTTTTCTTGGCTTTGGATTTAACCCCCGTCTGGCTAGTTCTCTCTCTCCTTTCTGGATTCAACTGCCTGATATATGGGGCTGCCCCCACCCCCTGCCACCACCGGGTTTTTGCCCTAACAGTCCTATTTGTTTTTCAACTGCCAGATCAGATGGCCCTGAGGTAGATGTCTGTGTCTTAAAAGGTAAAGTATGTCCATCTATTAATGGTCAGATCTAGAATAGTCCAGAAAACATGGCTCAGAATATTTTTATGTAATGCAATTGTGTGTGTGTGTGTGTGTGTGTGTGCTGTGCCTGTGTATGCCCACGTATGTCCATGTAATGAACGATATTCATTCTCCCTTTCTTTTTAGATGGTTTAGGCCAGTGGCCATATTGTTAACTCAGTGAGTGAAGGCTTGTTTCTCAGATGCCTTTATCACATTGAAAATAAGCTGTTTTAAAACACGCACGCACAAGACACAAAGACCTGAGTCAATGTTGGAGTCACTTCTAACACCTTGTAAGTGATAGAACACCTGACAAGAAAAAAATAATAAACTCTTTCAAGTTGGACAAAACCATTTAAAAGGCTGTCGAAGTCATTCATTCCTAGGAGCAAAGAGATCCTACAGTCAAGAAGAAAGCTACCTGCTGACACAAGTCTTACGTCTTTGAGTACTGAGTCACCATCTTTATGTGTCGGCAGGAGGCACAGTGATAGGACCCAAATGGCCAAACAGGAATTTGTCTTGATCTAAGTGGCTATTAACATACGTGTGTTGTGGGTTTTCATAGAAAAAAATAATCTCTTTTACCAATGGAGTTTGTGCAAATTGAAGAAATTTCTAAGTAAGCCCAGCTTGCTTCTTTTTCTTATGCACATTTTAATACACATCTGCTTGGCAGACAAACAGCACTGGGATCAAATCAGGTCCCCGTCCAGGCCTATGTGTACATCGCTCTGATAAGCAAACTGCAGGAGGCACCAGAACTAAGAAGAAAAGAAATGACTAAGAGGCACACTGAGATGAAAACAAGTCAACATCTCGACCCGACAGAATTTTAAAACAAGACTAAATCAGCAGCAAATGTTCTTGAGAAAAAAAAAAAAATCCAAAGCAAAGGAAAATTCCAATAAAGCTTGGAATTCTTCTGCACAGGATGGCTTTGTGAAGGCATGGAGCTCCAGACACCGGTCTCTGGAAGTGCGGACCCCTGGCCTGGTGTGGCCTGCAGTCCCCCATGGTGCACACAGCAGCAGCCCCAACTGCAGGCCCCCCGAGGTCACAGAAAGGTCAGAAGATTCTCTCAATTCAGTTGGACCAACATGTGTTCGCCAGTATTCTTTACGCAGCATGATGAGCTAACATTTATTAAGGACACCCACTCCGGTCTAAGTGTTTCACTCCCATTAACTCTTTCACCCCCTCACAAGCAGTAGACGGGAATCACAACTATCCTCATTTTCCAGGGAGCACGAAAGACCGCGAGTGACATCAAATGAGTTGCCCAAGGTTGCACAGCTGGAAGGTGACAGAACCAGGATTTGGTGGTGGGCCATCCACGTGTGGAGCTTCCCAGGTGGTGCCAGTGGGTAAAGAATCCACTCGCAATGCAGGAGATGCAAGTTTGATTCCTTGGTTGATTCCTCCTTGAGGGAGGGCATGGCAACCCACTCCAGTATTCTTGCCTAGAGAATCCCATGGACAGAGGAGCCTGGCGGGCTGTGGTCCATGGGATCACAAAGATTTGAACATGACTGAAGCAACTGAGCGTGCATACATCCAAGTGTGCAGACCTGCTGTTTGAACTGAACCTTCAGGAGCAAAGCTGTTTCTTGTTTCTCTACAAACAAGACGCCCACATTTGCTTAGAGGGTGTGTGTGTGTGTGCGTGTGTGTGTGTGAGTCTGTTAACAGTCACTTCAGTCGTGTCCGACTGTGTGTGACCCTATGGACTGTAGCCTACCAGTCTACTATGTCCATGTGCTTCTCCAGGCAAGAATACTGGAGTAGGTTTGAAGGGAAAAAACTTTCCCATACCCTCTTAATCACCTGGCAAAAAGGATTTATTTCACATGCATACAGGAACCAACAAAGGAAGTATCTGGCTCCTTAAATGGTTAAAGGTTTACAGACCTAACCTAGTAGGGAAAAGGCAGTGGAGAGAAACAATTTCTAAGGGAAAAGCAAATAGGTTTGTTTGAAAAAACAAATGAGTTTTCAGGAAACCAGACAGGAGATAAGAAAGTTTGTGATAAGGATGGTCTATACAGGTATGAGCAGTCTTTCTGTCTCCCTCGGAACCATAAAACTCCCCCAGAGAGGGGATTTATAGTAGCTTCATTTCCCACAAGTTGCTTTTAGTCAGATAAGGGAAGCTCTAAAAGGCTTTTTTTCTGCATCTGTTGAATCTCAAATGTCTTCAGCTTAAAGCCGTCTTGATGCCAAGTCTGGGGTTCTGAGTGGGTCTTCTCTAGCAGAGGAAAATGACTTAGAGAATGAATCAGAAACATGTTGAATCATGCAGGAAAGGATCATGGCAAGTCAGTGTTCAGAGTCCTCCTAAATTCAAATCACTTTACTTGGTCAAAGACTCAGGAGCTGGGTCCGGAATCTGCTTGGGAAAGTCTGCCATGAGGGGAGGCTGTGGGCAGGTGAGTCGCCTGCTTCGTTTTCCTTCCTGGCACTTTGCAGGAGGTGAGCTGGTTGCCTTGCCCTTTCCCTGGCCTCCCACCAAGAGACTTCCATCAGCCGCTGAGACCATCTGGAGAGGCAGATGTCATGGTGGCCCTGAGCACAGCCGAGCTTGGCTGAAGGGCAAAGACTTGCTAGGGACCAGGGCAGTGCTGGTTGGCCATGTCACTGCTGAGCAAAGTGCGCAAACAAAGAAACAGTTCAGCAGTGACAGCTCTCAGACGCCAGAGGGACAGGCTGCCTGGCCCCGATGAGAAATTTCACAGCCATTCTGCCAACGAGCATGTTATGGGTTGAGTTGTGTCCACTATGGAAAAGATGTTGAAGTCCTAGCCCTCAGTACCTGCCAGCGTGGCCTTATTTGGTAAGAGGGTCTCTACAGATGATCAAGTTAAGATGAAGTCATTAGGGTGGACCCTAATCTTGTATGACTGTTGTTCTAATAAAAGAGGAGAATTTGGACGTGGACATAGACATGTACCCAGAAAGAACAACTTGTGAAGACGGAAGTTCTGGAACCAGCCAAGAACTGCCAGAACTTTGGGAGAGAGGCCTGAAATAGACCTTCTAGCACCTTCTGGCACACCTCTGACAACATTTTGATCTTACTTGTTGCTTCCAGAACCATTTCTATTGTTAAAACCACTTCGATTGTGGCAGTTCATTATGCCCTTGCAATTGAATACGATGAACAGAGCTCAAGGAGCAGAGACCACCCAGAACACCTCTGCAGCTCGAGGGAGTGGCCACCAGGAGAGGGTTTGCCTTTTGAGACCACGACTCACAAAGAAAGAGCACCCACTAACAGAGGGGTTTTCTGTCCCAGCTGAGAAGTCATTCATTGCCTTCACCCCATTGTCATCGTCCTACGCCCCCGCCCCCCGCATCACCTACTGAAGTGATGTGAGAGGGTGAACTTTCCAAGGAAAGGTTTTCATTATGAAGACAAGACAAAGGTGGGATTGTGCAACATTCAGAGCCTAGAGGAGCGGGAGGACTTCAAGGAATCCTTGGGAATAAGCCACAAAGGACAAGTGGCATTTACATGTAATCTTCGCTTTCCCATTTCCTACTTGGGACTTTGACCCACGGCTGTGTAAATACACGGCAATTGTAAATACATGGCAATTGTAAATAAATCGTGAAGATGGGGTGTGTGGAAGTGAAGAGGGTTTGAAGGCTGCAGAGTCCAGTGAAGCTCAGACCCTGGTCAGCACCATTAGCATCTCTTGGGCACACTCTCCTCTTAGGAATGCCAATTCTAATGAGACTGACTCAATCAGGCCCCCTGGAGGTGGGGCCCAGCAATCTGCATTTTAACAAGCCCTCCAGGGGATTTGATCTCCACAAAATTTTGAGGAGCATCTAGCTGGGGAGACCACAGATGGGGGAGAGGCGGAGACGGGGAAAGGCAGCAAGATCCAAAATGCTGCTCTAATGCAATACTTTGCCTGAACAGTACGGAATCATATTTTTTTAAGTCAGGTGAAACAGGTGATCATAAAACGATTTTTGTCTTCTGTTTTAACAGCACATAAACAGACACCGTTTACTAAGTTTCCACTGTGGAGCCGAAGCCATTTCTTTCTCTGGGTGTGGGAGGGCCCACTTTCACATTCTTAGTCCATCCACAGCCACTAACATCCCACTTCCAGTTTCTTTGCAGCAAATTGAAGAAACCACTGTGAAACAATGAACCGAGAGTTATCCTGGATTTTTACAATATTTCCCCAACCCTTTCTGATTTCATGGTTGTATTTGTACTGATTCTGCTTTCAGCTCTTCTCAATCATTCCTTAGTATGTATGGATTTGGTTTATGCATTTATATCACATCTTCTTTTGTTTGGTTTAATTAAGTTATTGACTCTTGGTAGACTGACTACTCAGTTAATAGAGGGATCAGCCAGCACATTTTTTCCCATTTTTCAAGTAGATTTAGTGAGCTATAATTAGAAACCAGACACTTCACACATTTAAAGTGTACACTTCAGTGGTTTCCAGTAGAGTAACACCGGCGCACAACCATCAGTTTTAGAACATTTTCGTCACCCCTGAAATAAAACCCTATACCCATTAGCACTCACTCCCAATTCCTCTCTCACCCAGCTATGGCAACCACTAATCTACTTTCTGCCTCTATATATTGACCTATGCTGGACATTCCTATAAGTAGAATCATACAGTCTCCACCCTTTGTATCACTTAGCACATTATTTTCAAGATTCATCCATCTTGTTGCAGGAATCAGTACTTCATTCTTTTTATGGCTGAATAGATTCCATTGTATGGATGGACAACAATTTTTTTTTTATCCAGTCATTAGTTGATGGACTTTTGGGTTGTTTTTAAGCCCATTTTATAGAGGAAAAAGAAAGCACTGGTTAACCACGAATGGTGTGAAATTTTAAGAGTGCAGCCACTGATGTACTTTATGTAAAAACTAGTCTGAAGTAGGTTTTCAAAGCATTTATTTTTCCTTAGCTTAAAACATGGCATCACCCAGTCCATCAAATGTGAGAGAAATAGGCCACATAAAACCTAGAATTATGGTCAGAAAGGAACCTTTAGGAGGATCTATGGGAAGACCCAAAAGTCCATCAACTAATGACCTGATTTACAAAAAAAAATGTCCTCCATCCATACAATGGAATCTTATTCAGCTATAAAAAGAATGAAGTGAGTTAGCCTTATAGACCTAAAGGGCTTGTTCAAATCCCCCAGCCGATGCAGAGAGTCAATACAGAAATGAAGATTCCCCAAGCCTGTCTTCTTCTGTTACACTAGCCACTACCGCCAGATTTGAAACACCAACCTACGAGAGTGAAGGAAAAATAATGAAATGACAACTAAGACTGGGATTTTATCATTGTTTAGTGATATAATTCTCTAGTGGGCACTGCAGTTTTCTGCAGATGATTCCTCTGGTTAATCTAAGCACCAGGCACTCTCCTGGGAATGCAAAATGGGAGGGGTGTGAGGACACAGGCCTAATGCCAAATTGACCCAAACTGATTAAAGAGAAACATTTTCCATGTGTTGTGGGAGACTTCCACCTCTTATCTATTAGCAATAAGCAAGGATCGTAAAGCTCGGACAGCATCTGTTAATAGAAGCCATCTGATGGTGATGAAACTTAGCCCATTAAATGTTGGTCAGTCACGTCCTACTCAGTGCGACCCCGTGGTCTGTGGCCCACCAGGCTCCTCTGTCCATGGAATTCTCCAGGCAAGAATACCAGAGCAGGTTGCCATGCCCTCCTCCAGGGGATCTTCCCGGTACTTTTCAATACCTGCTATGATTTCAGAAAAAAATATTAGAATACTTTCCACGTGATGCATTGCTTTTGAATTGATTTTGCATACCTTTTACTTTCAGTAAACATAACTTTGTAATGTTTTTAATCTGGAGACATATTAAGTTGGACTTCCCAGGTGACTGAGTGGTAAAGAACCTGCCTGCCAATGCAGGAGACACAAGAGATGTCAGTTTGGTCCCTGGGTTGGGAAGATCCTCTGGAGGAGGAAATGGCAACCCAGGCCAGTATTCCTGCCTGGAAAAAATTCATAAACAGAGGAGCCTAATGGGGGTCCATGGGGTCGCAAAGATTCAAATCAGACAGGACTGAGCAGGCACACACATTTGAAGTTTCCACGGAGGGGACACCTTTGTGATCCTGAGGACACAATGAGCTACATCTCAGGTTAGGAAGCACAACGGCCTAATTACAATCTTCAGTTTTGTCAAGCGGATCTGGCATAGTACTAAACCAAATGTCACCCTGTCATGTTCATGGTTTTTAAAAGGTCAAAGTCTGCTACCCATCTTTTTGCCCTTTAGCGATTTTAAAGATCATGGGCTCCTTTAGAGCAAGCTAATTCTTACGAGTAACCAAAATCAGAAGGAGACCCTTCTGCTCCCTCTCTAGACAGACTCGTCTTGGGAGAAGCAAGGCAAGGGGTGGGTACTGTTTCTCGGTTCTTCTTTGATTCCTAGCCGCGCCTTTTCCTCGTGAATGACTAGGCACAGCTGATGTTCATTAAGCCTTTCCAGGCTGTGGGCTCTGAGTGGGTTCAGGTGATTTGGGAGGTGATTAGGTCAAGAGGGTGGAGCCTCAGGAATGGGATTATCAGCCTGTAATAGACACCCGCACTCTCCCCTTTCAAGAGAACAAGCCCAAAGACGCCATCTCTGAACCAGGGAGTGGGTCCTTCTTACAGACAGGGAATCTTCCAGCGCCTTACTCTGGCACTTTCTGGCCTCCAGAACGGTGAGTGATGAATTTCTGTTGTTTATAAGCTACCCAGTCGATGGTATTTGTAACAGCAGCCCAAACAAACAAAACCGCTCAGTTCTTTTGTTCTTTTTATGGCCAAGAAAGCTGAGGCCAGAGATATTAAGATTACACAGCAAGTGAAGGGCTGAGACGTGGCTCTAAACCAGATGTCTGCCCCCAGGACACGGGTTTGTCTATCCTTTTTTAAAGAAATTGAGCTTTAATTGCCATATAATATTGGGCTTCCCTAGTGGCTCAGACAGTAAAGAATCTACCTGCAATGCAGGAGACCCAGGTTTGATCCCTGAGTCACGAAGATCCCCCGAAGAAGGGCATGGCAACCCACTCCAGTATTCTTGCCTGGAGAGTCCCATGGACAGAGAAGTTTGGAGGGCTACAGTCCATAGGGTCACAAAGAGTCGGACATGACTAACACTTTCATACTTTGACCATGTTGAACATTTGTCCTTAATTGCTTTGCAACTGGAAATTTGTACCTTTTAATCCCCTTCACAAATTTTGCCTACCTGAACCCCCACACTCTGGAAACCACCAGTCTCAGCAATCTATGAGCTCAGGTTTTTGGGTAGTTGTACTGTTTTTTAGATTCTGCATATAAGTGAGATTGTATGGTATTTGTCTTTCTGACTTACTCCACTTAGCATAATGCTCTCAAGGTACTGCAATATTTTTGCAAATGCCAAGATTTTATTATCATGGCTGAATAATAGGCATATATGACACACACACACGCACGCACGCACACTGCCCTGATGGCTCAGCGGTAAAGAATCCACCAGAAACGAAGGAGACCCAGGTTTGATTCCTGGGTGGGGAAGATCCCTGGAGGAGGGCATGGCAACCCACTCCAGTATTCTTGCCTGGGAAATCTCATGGACAGAGGAGCCTGGCAGGCTACAGTCCATAGGGTCGCAGAGTCGGAACAACTGAAGCAACTTAGCATGTATGCATGTACACACACACACGATATAAGACATTTTCTTTATCCACTCATCCATGAGCAGACACAGGTTGTTCTGGGCTGTTGTATATAATGCTGCAGTGAACATGGTGGGGTGGGGTGGAGGTATCTTTTCAAGAAAAAGTATTCTTGATCACCACACACAGCCTCAAGCCTATGGCGACAAAAATGATCCATGGTATAACTCCCATAGTTGTTGCAGAGGTGAGGTGTGAAATGTGCAACTCCTCAGTTGAGGAGTAGCTGATGGGGGATAAACCATACTGGTGTCTCATTAAAAAATTGGTAACTGTATATTCAATATATATTAAAAATATACTTAAGTGAATTTGCATATAACCCATGGATTAACACAAGTCTTTTTAAATCAGCGTTGAATTTATAGACTGTCCTCCCTAAGGTTATGAGTTCCCTGCAGGTGGGGGCTGGACCTTTTGCTTTTTTGTGTTCCCGACAGGATGTAGAGTGTCATAAACATTTCATGAGTGGATGGGAGTTAGGGCACGACTAGGAACACTACATTTTCATCTGCAGTCCCAGTTGGCACCCCCACCTTATCTGCTAATCCTTAGCCTCAGGGGCAGTATGTTGTTCTAATCCTGAATAGCCTATGACAAAAGATGGAGCTTAAAAGCCTGGAGAATATCCAAAATGATTTCAAGTTATAAATGAAACCTCCTATCAGAACAGAGTATTGATCCCTGGATCTGATCAAGTATAATTTAGACACCAAGCAGCTTACGTCCAATAGGCTGCAGTCTTCTCTTCCCAAGTGGAGGGTGTATAAATGTGGTCTTGTCATCAGCTTCGCAAGACAGTTTACTTTAGAGGTGGTTTTTCTCAAGAAATATTAGAATCCTTTAAAAAGGGGTGATTCCCGCCTGTGGCTCAATTTTCAGTTTCCAGATACAACACTTAGTTTCTCATAATAATGCCTTAACCTTTACTTACTCAATGGCATTTAGGACCAAAAAACATGCCAACAGTAACTCCCTTCCTCAGTGGGTGAGAAATATGTGCTGTGACGAAAATGGCTACCTCCAGCACAAAGACTATAGCCGTCCTTTTTGTAAAGATTATTTCTGTCTGATGAAGTATAAAATTACTCTTAATAGATTTTCAAAACCTGTTAATTATCAGCTTTATTTTCTTTGAAAATACACAAATATTTTGAAACGTAGATGTTTAAGGTTATTGGATTTTTAAAACTCTACACAGACACACCAATGAAATTCATACCAAATGAATCACTCCAGACTCCTAAGTTCATGTACTAACTTAACTCCACGATATTCAGGATAAATGAGTTACTACTGCTGCTGCTGCTGCTAAGTCGCTTCAGTCGTGTCCAACTCTGTGCGACCCCCATAGACGGCAGCCCACCAGGCTCCCCAACTCCTGGGAGAACACTGGAGTGGGTTGCCATTTCCTTCTCCAGTGCATGAAAGTGGGAAGTGAAAGTGCAGTCGCTCAGTCGTGTCCAACTCTTCATGACCCCATGGACTGCAGCCCACCAGGCTCCTCCATCCATGGGATTTTCCAGGCAAAAGTACTGGAGTGGGGTGCCATCACCTTCTCCTGAGTTACTACTATGAACACTTAAAACAAAAACAACCAACAATCGTATTATGCTGCTCTAAGTTGAACAACCAGTGTGTGGGTGACTGATACAAAGAATTTCAGTGGCAAACTTAGAAATCCCTTAAAAAACAGATGTGAACAGAGAGTGAGTTGATGCAACCATTCTACATCTGGGAAAAATATTCTCCTTGTGAATTCTAGCAATGGATAAAATACTGTGTTTTAGAGCAGGACCACCCCTAGCATTGTGACTTCAGCCAGACCTTCAAGGTTCAGGTCAGGCAGACAAGAGGAAGGCTTCAGGCAGGGGAAGGGATGAACTCCAGAATGGGATTAAGTTGTCAAATGCCAGAACAGTGAAGCCTGCTTACATGGAACACAGTTACAGGTCAGAACAATGGGAATTAAAAGGAAAATACTTAAAAAGTTAGGACATACTCCCAACACATGTGCGCCATCAAATCATAGGGGAGTTGAAATTATTCTGGATCGAGGTCCAGTCTGAAAAAAAAATCACAACAGCAAGAATCTGGAGAACAAGACACACACACCTCAGGTTGGTGGAGTACATTGCTGGGGTGTGGCTGTATTTTCTTCAGGGGTCACTACTGTATTTGATGGACTTGAGAAATGCTGGTAACTTGTATAAAAAGCCTAACAGAACACTTTTAAATAAAATATTGGACCAGGTCAAAGTTGAGCATCCTGTGGGCTTTCAGGTCTACACATCAGTATTTAAAACAGGGAGGGAAAAGAGCAGCTCTCTTCATATTTTCAGCAAAGGTCTTTTTCAGAAGTTCAGACTTTTTAGATCAAATAGACAGACAATACTGCAGTTAAAGGAGAAACTCAGGGAGGGCCTCAACTTAAAATGATGTGCCGTCAACTGCAAGGTACAAACGGTACTCAGAAGAGCACATGCTGAGTACCCTTTGCTAAGTGGCATGGAAGGTAGGATGATCCCCTGGAATCCCTGTTACATCAGGAGCGCAATTCAGTTTGGGGAAAATAGTTTAATGTACTTCTCAGAAAAAAAAATCGTTTCTATTTTCTCATCTCTGACAAAGCGGTGCTTAGGAAGTCCAGCGCCACCAGGCCACCTTCATCCGGTCCCATACGGCCGACAGCGAATCCAACGCGGGCCGCACGTCCAGGATGGTGAACTGGTAGTCTTGGTTGACCTCACCCCCGTCGTAGTAGTCAATGACATATCTCACTTCCGTCCCGCAACGGTTGATGATCCAGTCGTGCCTGTCGAAAGGCAGCTCGTACCTGGAATGCAAACATGCTGGCGGGGGTTACCATGCCTGTGGGATGCTGAGCTGGGGTTTAGGCGGTGAGAAAGCCAGCAGGGCAGCACATGGGGAGGCTGGCTCTCAGGGTCCACCTCGGATGAGAGGTGAGACTCCGATGAGCATGGTCCACAGTGCTGTGGGAAGGTAGGGCTGGAAAGCGGGAGGCTCCCCCATCAGCAGACAGCTCGTCTGCTACAAGGGAAGAAGGTCAATGGCAGGAAGCACAGCCAGGCTGGGGAGGTCAGCTCAGCACCTGCAGAAATGCAGGTGAAAGTGAAAGTCGCTCAGTCGTGTCTGACTCTTTGCGACCCCATGGACTATACAGTCCGTGGAATTCTCCAGGCCAGATACTGGAGTGGGTAGCCTTTCCCTTCTCCAGGGGATCTTCCCAACCCAGGGATCAAACTCAGGCCTGCCGCATTGCAGGTGGATTCTTTACCAGCTGAGCCACCAGGGAAGCCCAGGAATACTGGAGTGGGTAGCCTATCCGTTCTCCACGGGATCTTCTGAACTCAGGGATCGAACTCAGGCCTCCCGCATTGCAGGTGGATTCTTTACCAGCTGAGCCACCAGGGAAGAAGGTGGGAGCTGTGAATCCGATGACAATAGGGAGCATGGAGTGCATAGGGGGACAGAGCAGGAGTGTGGGAGGAGCGAGGGGGCACTGCAAGAACACAGAGAAGATGACTCCGGTCAACTCTATGAGAAGAAGACAGGAAGTAACCCCGAGCTGCCCGCCAGCACCACCTTGAGGGAGCACAGGAGGTCTGCAGCTGAAAGTGAAGCATGTTTCGCAAGATGGCACTGCAGTTCTTTGACTGCCTGGTTTTAATGCCAAGAGCAAGCAGACCGTGACCTGAGGAACAGAACGTTTCTGCAGACACTCACCCCATCCAGGAACGAATTCTTGCCCGTGGCGAATACTCTTTTGCTTTGCCTCCAAACCGGATCAGGGATGGACCACAAGGACACTCACTAGAAATCCCCAAAGAAGAAATAAGATAACTCTCTTTCTCTTGAAAAACAGAATGTTGCAGTTTCTCCATGACACACATTTTTCTGTATATATTTTACATATTAGAGAAAGGTAACTGAAAAACCTCACAGAAATATCCCTATTTGCTTTAAAAAAAAAAATGCTGTGCTTTAACTTCTGGATCAAGTGCGTGCCACTCCCTCCCCTTCCCTCTGAGTATCTGTGCTGCTCTTGGCAGGAGTCCGGGGTCAGGGCCTATCCACATGGTGTACTCTCAGGAAAAAAAGGATCAGGTATCAGGCATAAACTCTTCTCTTGAACGAAGAGCAGTTGGGGTTTTTTCCAGATGAAAGTAAGAAAATGCTATACTCCTCTCTCGTTTGAAACCAATGAGCAACCTTCATGAAGAAAGAAAATTGCTGCTCTCCCTAGGAACTAATGTAATCAGTGTTGGGCCATCTCTTTAAATAACTGTACACAAGCTGACAGGTGGGGGACAAGGTCGTGCTGAGACAATCTACTCACTCTCTGGGCAGACCCTGGGCTTGAACTTTCTAGGTGCCCTGCCAGCCCCCACCCCCAAGCTCACAGGGGCCATGTGGGTGGGGTGGGGGGGGAGTCTCCTGGTCATCTGGCATAAGGCACACAGCACTGTCCCCTGCAGGGGGAGTGGAAAATACAAGAGGCTACTTGTCTTGGCAGCTGCTGTCACTATAAAGACAGGATTTGGCCTAAACAGGTCTCTCTAATGAACTGGGATAGAGCAAAGCACCCCACGTGTGATGGGCCCCCGGCTAAGGACTAGCCAAGCTCCTTTCATTCTCAGCTTTAACAACAGCACACTTGCAGCCTGGACTTCCCTGGTGGCTCAGACGGTAAAGCGTCTGTCTATGATGCGGGAGACCCGGGTTCGATCCCTGGGTTGGAAAGATCCCTTGGAGAAGGAAATGGCAATCCACTCCAGTACTATTGCCTGGAAAATCCCATGGACAGAGGAGCCTGGTAGGCTACAGTCTATGGGGTCGCAAAGAGTCGGACACGACTGAGCGACTTCACATTTGTTCACACTTGCAGCCTAAGTCTCCACATCGAGTGGATTTTGTCCAAGAAGTTAATCACATTTTGCCATGTATTAAAAACATGAGCCACCAACCATGATGACATCTGGTTCCGTGGAGACACGCCCCACCCCCTACCCTTCTCCAGGTGGAGCCCTCAAGCAGGCACCATTTCGGAAATGCTCACCCCAGATCGACTGAATCAGAAATCCTGGGAGCGGGGCCCAGCGCTCAGTATTTCAACAAACCCCTAGGTGATGCTGAGGCAGCTCAAGTGTGAGGACCACGGCTCTGAACAGACTGATGGCCCATCGCCACTAACTCACAAATGCATTTAGCTAGTCTCCCAGAGAAAAAGTGTGTAGTTTCTTAGTCATGTCCAACTTTGCGACCCCATGGACCACAACCTACTAGACTCCTCTGACCATGGGATTCTCCAGGCAAGAATACTGGAGTGAGTTGCCATTCCGTTCTCCAGGGGATCTTCCTGACACAGGGATCAAACCTGGGTCTTCTGCATTGCAGGCAGATTTTTTACCATCTGAGCCACCAGGGAAGCCCCATCTCCCCAAGAAAAATGATCATGTGCAAAGATGCCTCTTGATGTTTACTCCTGATGGGGATTCAATACATGCTGCTGTGTGAACAAAATCTTTCCCAGCTCCCTTAGGGCAGAGAGCGTTTTAGAGTTTCTCGCCCCTGTGCTCTGCCTGGAATGGACTGTGATGCTCCTCCTGTTGAGATCTGGGGTCAACGGCCCCTCCCCTTGCATGTGGGCAGGCTTGTGACACTATGGGACTTCCCAGACTCAGTCATCACAGGAGATGCAGTGTCCCTGGAGCCTTCTGTAACTCTAGCTCTAGGAACCTAGTCACCATGGTGTGAAGAAGCCAAAGCAGCCACATTTAGAGGCCATGGGCAGGCGTCCTAGCTGAGAGCTGGCATGGTATCACTTACCAGGGGAGTAAATGGGGCCTTCGAAGGCTTCCAGCCCACGGCTGTCCAGTCACCCCTGACCACTAAGTCTCGGTGGCTGAGACCCCACGCATCAGGAGGCAGAGACCAGCCATCCCTGCTCCGTCCTTTCTGCACTTGGGACTCACTGAACCCACGAACGTACTTAAATAGTTGGCATTTTACATGACTGAGTAGGGCAGTCTGTCACGCAAGTCACTGAGACAGGCCTGCTACCTAAAATGTTTTAATAGAATAGCACAGTGTTGGACTAAAACCCTTCTGTATTTCTTTCATAGAAAGCAGCTATGAAATTAAGATGCTGGAAGAATGGTTTTTTTAAGATCTTGAACATACTTACGCAGCGTGAAGGGCTTCCCATTTCAAAATCTCCTTCCAAGCTTGCTCGTTATTCTGGTTGTGAATCCTAATGATATTATACATGTCTTTCTGACTAATATCCTCATCCTTCCATTTCCACCTAGGAAAGAACATTTGGTAAAACTTGACAAACATTACTGTGAATGCCATGTATTCATTTCACTGTGTCACCAAAAATCCGATTTATCCAAATATCAAGGATCCCTCGATTTTTCAAGTGACACTTTTTTAATTAGTATCACAAATTCCCTTTTTCTAAGTATTTTATATAGCAGTGGTACTTAAAAAAAAGTTACTGGCTGTGATGGGTTAGTTTTATGTGTCAGCTTGTTTGGGCCATGGGGTACCCAGATATTTGGTCAAACATTATTCTAGATGAGATTAACATTTAAATGGGCAGAGCGGGCCCAGCTCTCAAAGCTGAAACAGAACAAAAAGGCAGAGCCTCTGCAAGTAAGAGGGAACTCTTTCTGCCTGCCTGCTTTCCAACAGGGACATCAGTTTCTCTTCCTGCTTTTGGACTTGAACTGAAATATAGACTCTCCTGGGTCTCCAGCCTGCCGAGCCGACTATGGGACATCTCCACCTTCGTAACCATGAGTCAGTTCCTTACCACAAATCTGTCTATATGTATATCAAGATATATACATCTTATTAGTTCTGTTTCTCTGGAGAATCCTAATACATTGCACTTATATTCTGGTTAAGTCTGAAGAATCAGTTGGTTAGTATAAAAATTTACTGTACACCTGGGGGATAAAACCCCTAACATTTAATTCTTAGATTAGATTCATCTAAAAATTAAATGTTAAAAAGGTTAGATTCACAAGCAAATTTATAGCCTCAGGAATATGCTCACTTACCCTTTTCTTAACATCGCATTCCAGAACATCTGTTCAGAAGGATAAACCCACTTTTTATCTGAATCTGCCCTCGGAATAGACGATTCCTCTCTCACAGTAGATAGTGGAAACGGCTGGTCGGGGGCTGGTGTCTGATTAGGAGGTGGCATCTACGTAAAGTAAGTGGGTTTAAAAAAAAAAGGTTGGAAATACAAAGTAGAAACAAGCAACATAATTACTTCCGGGAAAGCAAGGCATCACACACACAGCCCAGTTTCCTCATCAAACCAGCGACATCAGTTTCAGGCCTCTCGGCTGAGTCAGAGCGCAGAAGCTCTTTTCCTTGTTGACTTCACATAAATGGTAAATACATACTACAGTCAAACATTTGGTCTCTTTCTCAAGGATTAGAAAGTAAAAACTAATAACCATGATGGGCAGGCACTACTACAAATTTCTGAAAAAGATGGGGTGATAAATGTGTGTGTATTGATATGTATACAAAACAGAATACCACCACTTTCTCGATGGCATTCTGTCACTGGCGGTCACACAAGGCTGGCACCCAGCTGTGCCTTAAGAGGCACCCCAACCTTGCCGTGTGCCTATGGTGTTTCCCCAAACCAGCAACACCTTTCCGAACTCCAGCCGTGCTGCTAATAGATCTCCCGCCCACCTAATACTCTACCCCCAAAGCAACATCCTCTGGTGTGGCTGATTCCAGGTCAGCCTGCTCTGGCGCTTGGGGATAGTCCATGGCTTTCCTAGGCGCTCTCCGAAACTACACTTAGTGACACAGTCTAGATTTTCACTACGGATGGAATATCAGACTTCTCCATTTTAAAAGCGCAGAAGGATCAATCCCAGCAGCCTGTAGTTTGGGAGCCTGTAAGAGCATCCCTACATTAAAAACTTCTGGGCAGAGGGGCTGGTCGAGGGTTACCAGGTTAGAAGGATCCAGGTTCTCCTTATTTGCGGCCTTGGCGCCGGTGATGGGACACTGCACGTACTCGTAGGCGCGCTCCTGGTGCGCAGGCACAGAGTTCGTTTTGCTCCCACAGGTTGAGTCCGACGGCTCGGCACTCACTGGACAGCCTGAAACAGATCAAGGGTGAAAACACTGTCACCACAAAGGCAGGACATCTGGCTCTCAATCTGGGCCCCAAAAAGTCGAATGTCTGACTAGGGATCACCGGCACAGACAAAGTCAGGCTTCTACTGGTCACAGCTACCAAGCGCTAACATCCGACAGTCCAGGAAGAGGCTCCATAAATTAACTTTCCCCTTGGAAGAGAAATGGGTACCCATTCTCCTATTGTGTTACCCACCCCAAGAAAAATAAACCCCCAGAGTCTCAGCATTGGCAGAGTAGGTACTGCCCACAGCAGGGGTTTAGGAACGGAGCAGGGAGTTGCTATGAGCTGTTACAGAAGTACCTCTGGGGGCAGGGCCCCCCGTGAATGGGTCTCCCTGACTTTTATATTCCCCAGTTCCAGACAAGACCCAACTTCCACCAGGGCACAGGAGGCCAGACCTTCATTACGGATGTCTTCTCTCAGGGACTGGGGACAGGAGGTAAAAATGAGCAGAGGAGCCATCCAAAAGGCTCATGGAGAAAATTCAGGATGTGCTGTGCTTGTGCCCTGCTCCAGGACTAAAACAAGACCACTTGGCCGAGGCTCAATTCGCTGTCAGGAGACAGCGAGTTCATCAAGCAAAGGCACCCACTAAAGAAAACATCCCCCAGTCCACATGGGATCCAGATGCCACTTTGAGAACAGCAGCGGGCAGGGTAGTCAATGCCTAAGGATCCCAGGTGCCGCTGGAAACAAGTGTGCGGGCCGGGAAGGCGGTGTAGACACAGGAGGCAGGCAGGCAAGCGGAGAGCTATGGCCCAGGAAGACACAGCTGGTGGAAAGGAACCCTTATCTTGGGCAGCAGCAGTGAACACCAAGGAGACACTGAACTCTGGGCGCCCTACACGCAAAAGACAAATTTCTGTTTACTTCCTTTCCTCTGCGAGGACCCTGTAGAGCTGTCTACTGAGGGGTGGAGGGAGACTTGTTCTGCCCCCCTCTCCTCTCCAGTCTCTTCTGGCACACTGGTCCCAACTGGTGTTGGAAAGAAAATCCTGTTTACGTTTTTCATACCAGAGAACCAGTAGCCCCTTCAATCTCCTACAGATATACCCACCTTCTTTCCTAAAGCAAATTCATCTGACTTACAGCTCTCCTAGGAACACAGCAAATGAAATCAGACCCTAGACAGGACTGTGTGACTTTCTAGGGATGCTCAGAACAGACACACACCTGCTTCGTCCACATCTGCCTCCATTTTGCCTGTAAGGAGAAACCCTAGAAGAGCACTGGACTGGTCCTTATTCAAGGCCCCAGAATTTTCGCTGGTTTTGCCACTCACTAGCTGTGTGACTTGTAAGTTTCCTTAATTACGAAACAAGGGGGTCGGGGTAGGGGACGTACCACGCAGGATTTTGAGGATGAGAATGTAAACTCCACTAGGCAAAGGATTTTTTTCTGTTTTAGACACTGCTGTTCTCTCAGTGGAAAAACAAAACACACAGAACCACTCAGTGCTTGGCACAGGGTGGACAGGGAGCAAATTCTTGTGGGCTGACCGAAGGAATGAACAGCCGTAACACAGGAAGCGTCAGCACTAGATAAGCACGCTAACACTGCTCCCTACCCTCATGTCTGGAAACAAGTCGTCACACATCTGGTGGATTCAGAGCATACTTTTACAAAGACAATCTAAAGCGGCAAGTGGACCAATGAAAAAGGAAAGCATTTCAAGTCTCACCTTTGCACCTAAAAAAATGAACAGCAAGTCCATCAGGCAATGACTTATTTTTTACACAGAGAGTAATCCAACAGAGGGAGGAGTAAAGCTGTCTGGATAAAGAAAGACAGCATGATCTAGACCAAAGTTTCTCAGCCTGGGCACTCTCGACATCTGGGGCCAGGTGACTGTTGCAGGGTCTGCACTGTACATTGTAGGATATTTAGCAGCACTCCTGTCTTCTCATTAGACACACCTTCCCCTCTGAGTTACGACGTGCAGAAAGGCCTCCAGGCATTGCCAAGTGTCCTCTGGGCTGAGGGGGGCTTGCCTTCCCAGCTTAAAAACCCGCTAAAGTAGACCACAGCAAATTGTTGGAGTGGGGGCTGATGTATGGAGCAATCCCTCCTCGCTTACCCACGATCTCAGTCATGACCACAACCCTGGGCAATTCTATATCCTCAGCTTACAGGTGATGATGGGTTGAGACTTAGAGAAGTAACTTGTCTACAGTCACATACCTTGAAAGTAACAACAAAAGGACCAAACCCAGGTCACCCCACTCCCAGGCCTTAGGAGCCTCACCAGCATGCTATACCACCTCCTCAGAGCTCTTTTGGAGAATTCTTTTTATCTTCTAGATAAATGGTCCATTACCTTTCACTTTCCCTTCGTGCATTGGGCATCCAGACGTTGGGGCTGCTGTCTGATGATCTGAAGCAGCAGGGGTAGAGGTCTGAACCGTAGAAGCAGCAGGGGTAGAGGTCTGAACCGTAGAAGCAGCAGGGGCAGATGCAGACAAGCCCATGGTGGGACTCCCAGTGTTGAATCCAAGCAATTCTAAATTCACACGGGCCAAACCAGAGAGATGAATGCTTGATGCCTGGATTCCCACTATTCCCTTAGTAGTCTTAATGTGGCCAACCCTTGTTTTTCCTCCTTGTCACCTTTATAGAAATGTACTGGGCAGGGGCTCCACTTCACCCTCCACTTTGATGAGGGACAGCTTTAACAGATCAGCCCCTTTGGGACATACTAGTGTGAAATCTACACCTTTGAGGGGACGTTTCTAAGGGTGTGCGGACTTGGGGGGTGAAGTGAGGCGGTCCCTGAGAAACCATGTCATAGCGAGGGGGCTGTAGGCCCGGGGATGAAGGGAAGAGGGTCCCGAGGTGGTGATCCGATGAGAGAGGAAGCCCACCGAGTCCATACTAGACACGCGGCACGAGGGATAGGCGAGGAGCTGGGGGTCTGGGAAGAGTACGGCGCAGAAAAGAGAGGAAGGAAGGAAAGGTCAGCGGAGGGCACAGCGCGGCCGCAGTCTTCCTCGCACGGTCCCCGCGCGTGGCACCCTCGAGTCCCGGGATCCCAGACACCGCCCCCGGCCTCTGCTTCAGCCAGCCTGCCCCTCCGCACCTGACTCCTGTACCCGGCTGCCGGTCCCGCCTCTAACCGCCAACTCCGGCGCGGAGTGGCAGCAAACCGCCGCCACCACCTTCCCCTCCCCTAGTTCGGTCACAGCTGTTGCCCGGGTCACCACCGGCTCTCGCTCACGCCGCTACTTCCTCTTCCGAAGGCAGGACTTCCGGGCGCGTGGGAGGCGGGCGCACCGGCTGAAGGGGGAGGGTTTCTGTCCATCACAATGGAGTAGGCCCCGCCCCTCCTGTCCTCCTCGGCCTATAAAGGCAAGGCCCCTCTCTGGCCCCGCCCCTCCTGGCGAAGCCGACATAGACTTTTCGGCTTGAACAAACTTGCCATAGGGCGAGGCGCTTTAAGCTGCGGAGGCGTTGCATAGGAAGAGTTTTAAAATTTATACCTTTTAAATTGTATCCCGTCAGTTTTAATTATAGTAATGACTCAAGAAACATCAGTAGGTATGCAGATCTGTGGCCGAATCTGGAGATCCAGAAATGAACAAAAGTTCTCGGCTCCGCAGGTCTTCTTAACAGGGTGTGTGGAGTTCAGTTCAGTTCAGTTCAGTTTAATCGCTCAGTCGTGTCCGACTCTTTGCGACCCCATGGACTGCAGCACGCCAGGCCTCCCTGTCCATCACCATCTCCCGGAGTTTACCCAAACTCATGTCCATTGAGTCGGTGATGCCATCCAACCATCTGTGTGGATTTGAAGGTCTGTATTTTCGCTTGCCTCTAACAGAAAGTATTTTTTTCCACCAGGAAGGCAGGCAACAAATCCGGGTAGTGTTAGATATATGTGGCACTGATAGCAATTACAGAGAAATGATGTTACATATGATTGTCATTTCTGTCTCAAAATACTACTATTCATCACTACTTTAAAATTAAAGTAAGTTTATCTTGTTATTTAAAATGTAAATAAAAAGCATATATCTTTCTATATCACCGTAGTGCACCTGTGAAGTCTCTTTCCAGGAATTGCCCAGTGCCTAAGAGAACTGCTTCAGGAAAAATCATATTCCCTCTGTGGGGATAGGCTGCAGTGCACCTAAGCCCAGGCCCCTTAGCCTCAAGGGGGACAACTGAGAAGGGCCATCGCAGCTTCAGAGCTGCTCCTAGGATGAGCTGAGGCTCCCACTCTGACTGCATTACAGTTCGATTTTTCCCTTTGCCTTGTCTTTCCGTCACTCTCAAAGTTGTTCATGAGGACATTTGTATGCACAAATTTTGTGGAATCTCAGCCTTTTAATAAGTGTAATTTTGCTTAGATTTGATGACAGAAAATGACTACCATTAAAAAGATTGTTTATTATACTCACAGATCCCAAGAGTCGGAGTACATATCACACCATGAGGCGCCACACATGGGGGCACTGGGCACACCACTAGGCAGGGATGGAGAGGGGAACTGTGGGTATGAGCCTTTATTATGGTTTCTGTAGGAAAGAGGGCTTCCCGGGTGGCACAGTGAGAAAGAATCCACCTGCCAGTGCAAGAAATGCAAGAGATACAGTTTCAATTTCTGGGTGGGGAAGATCCCCTGGAGGACGAAACAGCAATCAGCTCCAGTATTCTTGCCTGGGAAATCACAGGGACAGAGGAGCCAGCAAGGCAGGGCAAGCAGGCTGAAATTTAAATAATTTCAGCAGGCTCTGGAGCATAGGAGCTATCCCCAGTTGTTTGGTACCTGGCCCAGGAGTGATGAGGGCAGGTAGATAGTGGCCCAGAATATGAAAGCCCAGTAAGGGAGGTGACTGGGGGCTGTGGGCTTAGATGCTGAAGTCAGGGAACTGACCAGCCTCTAGCCACTGCCTCAAAACTGGATCAAGACAGCATTTTAAAAAACTATATTACTTTGGTGTGTATTTCCTGGGCAACCTAGCCTTTAACCTACACAATCTTTTTTTTTTTTAACATGTTAATAACTATATTTCAATATAATAGGTTGATAACTAATAACTATATTTCAATATACAATCGACCTTTGAATAACATGGGCTTGAACTGCAGGTGTCTATTTACATGTGGGTTTTTTCTTTCCAATAAATACTAGAATCTGGGAGTGGTTGAATCATGGATATGGAAGGCTGACTATGGGACTTGAGCTTCTTTGCATTTGGGGATCTGTGGTGGGTTCTGGAACCATGCCCCCATGGATACTGAGGAGCAACTGTAATTGGCTTCTTTTGTAATTTGTTTTATGCACGTAAAAATACTATTTTGAGAAGATAACACATTTCACCAGATTCCAAAGGGGCATGTTTCACAAAGAGGGCAAGAACCTTTGGTAATTGAAGAGACAGGCATGCAGACAAATAACCATATTTGAATCTCAGTATATGGATGTGCAGATTGTTCCTGGACTTTTGGAAGAAGTGACTATTGTGAGGTTGATGTGCAGCAAGTGGATAGAAAGGAAGGAGTAAGTAGAAGAATGCTCTATAGAGAAGGAGCTACTAATACTAATGCTGGGAGTTACAGGAAAAGCAGTAGGTGGGTGAGAAGACTGTGGCAGGACACCTTTGGCCTCAGTTTCCACTCTGAATTGTTTCTTTTTCTTTGTCCCTCCACTAACATGCTAACACAAACATGCACACACATACACATGTATCCCTCCACTCTACCAATAGTTATAAATCATTTTGGATAAATCTTGTTTAGTACTTACATTCAGTTCAGTTCAGTTGCTCAGTCGTGTCTGACTCTCTGCCCCCATGGACTGCAGCATGCCAGGCTTCCCTGTCCATCACCAACTCCCAGAGCTTGCTCAAACTCATGTCCATTGAGTCAGTGATGCCATCCAACCATCTACTCCTCTATCATACCCTTCTCCTGCCTTCAATCTTTCCAGCATCAGGGTCTTTTCCTATGAGTCAGCTCTTTGCATCAGGTGACCAAAATATTGGCGCTTCAGCTTCAGCATCCGTTCTTCCAATGAATATTCAGGACTGATTTCCCTTAGGACTTCAGTATTTACATTATTATGACTATAAAAATATTTGTAATGACTGCTGATGACAGTTTTTCTTGTACAAAATTTCCATTAGAATTTAATCCTTGTTTTTCCTTTTTCCCCTTTGTCTAGTTTTAAATGATTACCTGTCAGCATTCAAATATATCAACTACTCTGTATGTGGCTCAGACGGTAAAACGTCTGCCTACAATGCAGGAGACTGGAGTTCGATCCCTGGGTCGTGAAGATCCCCTGGAGAAGGAAATGGCAACCCACTCCAGTACTCTTGCCTGGAAAATCCCATGGATGGAGGATCCTGGTAGGCTACAGTCCATGGGGTCGCAAAGACTGAGTGACTTCACTTTCACTCTATATGTACGCTCAGTCGTGTCTGACTCATTGCCACTCCATGGACTGTAGCCAGCCAGGCTTCTCTGTCCATGGAATTTTCCAGGCAAGAATACTGAAGTGGACTGCCATTTGTTTCTCCAAGTAGCTACTGTATATGTTTTCTTTCCCCCAACCCCTTGAGTCCTCACTCTTGGATAAACACCTGACCTCTGCCACTGCCCAGTTCTAGACTGTTTGGAAATTATTTCTGCCTGTTGTCTTCCTGGACCTTGCTGTCAACCTTTTCCTGTCTTGATTTGGATCTCTGGTTCTTGGATGTTGTGTATTCTTCTTTGCATTGTTTTGGGAGCACATCAGTTTTAAGGTCTTGGAAATCTAAAATGTCTGTGTTTTACCCTCTCACTTGACTGGCAGCTTGGATATATAATTCTAGGTTTAGAAACATATCATTCCAAATTGTTAAGTAATTGCTTCATTATCTTCTAGTTTCCATTGTTGATATTGAGAAATCAGATGTCATTTCTTTTTTTTTTTTTCTTTGATATTTTTAGGATCTTCTCTTCTTTATAGTGGTCTGAAAAGATATGCTGTTTGCTTTCACTGGCTTTGCACTTGATGGGCCCATTCATTCTGAATACTCATAGCCTTCATGTTAGAGATCTTGTTACTGAAAGGAGTTTATGGTGGCTTTGGCTGCTTGCTGCTCAAAAGCCAATAAACAGGCCAGATTGGTGGAAAGGAAAGGTTGCTTTATTTTAGATGCTGGCAACTGAGGGGGAGGGTGGGGGACATCTGTCCAAAGGTTGATTCCCTCTCTATAAAAGTTGAGAGCTTTTACAGACAGATTTGGTGGTGGTGGGGGTTACATGCAGAGACAGCATCAGATCAGATCAGATCAGTCGCTCAGTCGTGTCCGACTCTGCGACCCCATGAATTACAGCACGCCAGGCCTCCCTATCCATCACCAATTCCTGGGGTTCACTCAGATTCATGTCCATCGAGTCAGTGATGCCATCCAGCCATCTCATCCTCTGTCGTCCCCTTCTCCTCTTGCCCCCAATCCCTCCCAGCATCAGAGTCTTTTCCAGTGAGTCAACTCTTCGCATGAGGTGGCCAAAGTACTGGAGTTTCAGCTTTAGCATCATTCTTCCAAAGAAATCCCAGGGCTGATCTCCTTCAGAATGGACTAGTTGGGTCTTCTTGCAGTCCAAGGGACTCTCAAGAGTCTTCTCCAACAAAACAGTTCAAAAGCATTAATTCTTCGGCGCTCAGCCTTCTTCACAGTCCAACTCTCACATCCATACATGACCACAGGAAAAT
Source organism: Bos javanicus (assembly GCF_032452875.1). Taxonomy (NCBI): domain Eukaryota; kingdom Metazoa; phylum Chordata; class Mammalia; order Artiodactyla; family Bovidae; genus Bos; species Bos javanicus. Next base: position 126,792,023 of record NC_083897.1, read on the forward strand.
CCATAGCCTTGACTAGATGGACCTTTGTTGGCAAAGTAATGTCTCTGCTTCTGAATATGCTATCTAGGTTGGTCATAACTTTCCTTCCAAGGAGTAAGCGTCTTTTAATTTCATGGCTGCAGTCACCATCTGCAGTGATTTTGGAGCCCCAAGAAAATAAAGTCTGACACTGTTTCCACTGTTTCCCCATCTATTTCCCATGAAGTGATGGGATTGGATGCCATGATCTTCATTTTCTGAATGCTGAGCTTTAAGCCAACTTTTTCACTCTCCACTTTCACTTTCATCAAGAGGCTTTTGAGTTCCTCTTCACTTTCTGCCATAATGGTGGTGTCATCTGCATATCTGAGGTTATTGATATTTCTCCTGGAAATCTTGATTCCAGCTTGTGTTTCTTCCAGTCCAGCGTTTCTCATGATGTACTCTGCATATAAGTTAAATAAACAGGGTGACAATATACAGCCTTGATGAACTCCTTTTCCTATTTGGAACCAGTCTGTTGTTCCATGTCCAGTTCTAACTGTTGCTTTCTGACCTGCATACAGATTTCTCAAGAGGCAGATCAGGTGGTCTGGTATTCCCATCTCTTTCAGAATTTTCCAGTTTATTGTGATCCACACAGTCAAAGGCTTTGGCATAGTCAATAAAGCAGAAATAGATGTTTTTCTGGAACTCTCTTGCTTTTTCAATGATCCAGCTGATGTTGGCAATTTGATCTCTGGTTCCTCTGCCTTTTCTAAAACCAGCTTGAACATCTGGAAGTTCATGGTTCACGTATTGCTAAAGCCTGTCCTGGAGCATTTTGAGCATTACTTTACTAGTGTGTGAGATGAGTGCAATTGTGTGGTAGTTTGAGCATTCTTTACCATCTAAGCCACTGGCTATACTGGAAGACCAGAATCCCCAGAGTGGGGAAGCTAAGCTTGAGTCTGGCACCTTAGACCACTCAGCCATCCTGATATCCTGTAACTCCCAATCTATACCACAATTCTCTGTTCTTCTCCAGAGTTCAGCATTTTCCTACAATTCTCCATCTCTTTCACAATTCTCCATGCTTTTCCACAATTCCCTTTGTCTCCTGCAATTCTTCTACTCATCCAAAGTTTTCTGTTCTTTCTAATAATTTCCTGGTTTCCTTCCAATTCTTTTCTTCTCCCCAACTTAACACTTTCTCTCATAATTTTCCATTCTTACAAAACTTCATTGTCTTTCCCAATTCTGTATCTCAGGGAATTCCCCCTTCTGTCCATAATTCTTTCTTCTTTTCTACCATTAATTATAATCTCACCTGTCATTCTCTGTTCTCTGTCAAAATTTTAGATCCCTTTCATAATTTCTTGGAAGACCTGAGGCCCATCTCCAGAGTTTCCCAGGGTCAGGCTTTTGGGAAGAGGGAACACAGAAAGTTTAGCCTATTCACGAATGGCGTGGCCAGAGTGTGGGAAGCAAGCATGGGCCAGCAATGAGGACTTGATGCAGAAGCTAGGGTCTCAGCAGGAGAGCACAGCTACCTTTGCATGGGATGTAGGTGTGGCCAAGCAGGAAACAGGGGTGTGTCAGGAGGACTGTGACCCAGATGAGGCACGTAAAGCCAGGCAGCAAGGAGGGTCATGGTCATGTGGGGGTGGGGAATGGGCATGGAAACATGCAAGGGTGTGGTGGAAGTGGTGGGAAGACTCCATCAGGGTAACAGTGGGAAAATTCATGGTTATGATGGATTGCAGGTGACCTGGGAGGTCATAGCTAGGAGGGAAGGACAGGGGGGTCAATTTCTTCTCTCATACAATACTTTATTGCAGTACATGACAAAAATATTTTGTAATTATGTATTTTAAAGGATATTTATTTTACCTACCTATGGTTACCTACCTATTTTACCTACCTACCACTGGGATTCCCTGGTGGCTCAGAGGGTAAAGCGTCTACCTGCAATGTGGGAGACCTGGGTTTGATCCCTGGGTCGGGAAGATCCCCTGGAGAAGGAAATGGCACCCCATTCCAGTACTCTTGCCTGGAAAATCCCATGGACAGAGGAGCCTGGCGGGCTGCAGTCCACGGGGTCACAAAGAGTCGGACACGACTGAGTGACTTCACTTTTCACTTTCACCTGCGGTGCACCTGTGGCTGATTCATGTCGATGTATGGCAAAAACCACCACAATATTGTAATTAGCCTCCAATTAAAATAAACAAATTGATTTTTAAAAAAGAAATCAGAAAATATATTTTAAGGTTTCTATCCCTTATATTTAGGCCCGCCATGGAGGAAGTTCCGGTTTCCATGGCGCTGGGTCTGTGGCGGCGGCTGAGGATTAGGAGGAGCGGACCGCGGAGGCTGTGCTGCCTCGGTACTGCTATAACCAGAGTTTGGTAGCAAAAGGATCTAATTATTGGGCCCTCTTGACATAGAAAGAGATGTGGGGGGATTCTTGATCTGCTAACAGGACCTTTTCGGTAAGTGTTAAAATTTGAATATTGAAATGTCTATTATAACAATGTAGATACTGTATAACATTTATGGCCTACTATAAAGAGGGATATTTTCTTTGTGTAGAAATAACTTTGATTTTTTTTCTGATTTTTAAAAATAGAAACTACTTAAAATTTTTCTAGTCATTTCTAGAGTGATCGTCAGAGTGAATACCTAGCATGTCAAGTATTTTGTGTATTAGCATTTTAAAAATATTATCAAAAAATCCCCCAGTTTTTTAAAAATATTTTTTATCTTTTTTAGCAAAGTAATACGTTATATTAGTGCTACTCAAAATGTGTCACCCCAATGGGTCTAGTTTACACACTGTTATCAGTCTGTCCTGAGATGAGCTTGGACTAGAGGAAAAGTAAGGCATGGCTTCCTTCATCAGGAACCTCTTGCTATGAAAAATATATCATCTCCACTAAAATTGTGCTTAGTGACAGCAGATTTAAATTCTAGTACAAACTTCATATCTCAGCTTGGACCTGGAACTAGCAATTCCTGCCTGGCATTTGAATGGCTAGCACTGTCCTATTACTTACAGCCTAGATCCTGGTATGTAAATGAGCAGTCACTGAAGCAGCCAGTAAGCAGGCAGGGTGAAAGAGAAAATAAATCTTGAACAACATCACTCATTCAACAGTATGTATAGAGCATCTGTGATGCTTTGTGATGTACGCACATCTGTGATATGCCAGGTCTTGTGTTAAGTGCTGAGAATACAAAGGTGAACACAGTGGACAAAGTCCTGACTCGTACGGAATTTACCTTCTAAGTAAACAAATAGATCAACCAGCCAATGAATGATCCAGTACATGAACAGATGATTTCAAAGCTGAGAGATACCATGAAGAAAATGAAACAGGTGGCGCTAGTGGTAAAGAATCCGCCTGCCAATACAGGAGACATAAGAGATGCAGGTTTGATCCCTGGGTCAGAAAGATCCCCTGGAGGAAGGCATGGCAACCCACTCCAGTATTCTTGCCTGGAGAATCCCATGGACAGTGGAGCCTGGCAGGCTACAGTCCATGGGGTCACAAAGAGTCGGACATGACTAAAGTGGTTTAGCACAGCACACAGTGTGACGGGAATTGAAGGGTGACGCTGCTACTCAAAGTGTTGTGGTCCATGAAGCAGAGATTTGCATCTCCTGGGAGCTTGTTAGAAATGTAGAATCACAGCTTCAATAGCATCCCCCCACCACTGAGTCCAAGTCTGCATTGTAGCAGGCTCCCCAGGAGATCAGCATGCACAGGACAGATTGAGATCCTGAATACAGCCTCAGCTATGGACATCAGGAAGACCCCTCTCTAAGTGGTTGGGGCGGGGAGGGCTATTTTACCGGAGACCTGAATGATGAGAAGGACCCAGCATATAAAGATCAGGACAAAAAGCAGTGCAGACAACGGTAACAGTAAAGGAGAGCATCCTGTGATTGGAGTGAACAGCAGAAGGCCAGGGGGCGGCCCGGGGTGAGTGAGGGCGGAACTAGGAGAGGACGAAGCTGCTGGAGCTCTCTGGGCGGGGGGTGTATTTTCTTCTAAGTGAGATGTGAAGCTGGAGGAGGGTTTTACGAAGAACTACTCACCTGACAACAGGGAGAAGTTTGCTTTTCTCAACTTCACTCTTCACCGCTCTGCAGTAAGGTCCAGGGACCTTCCCTTGGCAGCGCTGCCCATGACCTTCACGGTCTTTGCTGGGGCCTGAATACACGAGGGCAAGTTGCTAAGACAGAGCTGGTGAGCATCCTTGTAGCTCAGGGCTGCACGGGTCTGCCCGGATTCACCGGGACTCGCCACATCTGTGCTCAGAGGGACCATGTCCACATCATGTCTGTCCCAGGGGCCAGGGCTGCCTCACACTCTCTGAGATCAGTGCCCGTTTTCATCAAAAGAATTTGTTGCCAGTAAAATTCAATTACTGGAGGTTATGATTCTGCTTAATATTTTAATACTATTGTAATAACTTCAGAGACTATATTATCGCTAATAAGTTCCAGGCCGTGTGTGTGTGTGTGTGTGTGTGTGTGTTTAGTTTTTATGAGACCAGGGTCTCTTAACATAAACCTCTTAAAAGTTAATTAATTCACTGATTATAGATAACCACCTTTTACCGTGGGTCACTCCCTACTTATCTGAATTCTACTTCCATGTGTCCATATGTACACAGGGCATCACTGTTTGAAAAAGTTTCTGTCATTTATAGCAGAACTTATTTAAGACTGAACTCTCCTTGATACCTACCTGGGAGGGCATTGACAGGCCTGCCATGGGACCAGTTCAAAAACCTGAAGGTTGTCCTCTGATGAATGCTGATGGGGAGATGCCCAGCCTTTTACTGTGTTTGGGACTCCATCATGTATGAGGTTTGATAGGAGGCAGGGCCTTGCTTCCATTTACAGCAGTGCTTCTCCAGTGGAGATGGGGTTTTATTGCCCTCATCCTATCCAGTTGGAAATGTCTGGAACCGTTTTTGGTTGTCACACTAGAGGTAGAGATTTGAGAGAGTCAATTCCTAGGCACATTGATAAGAAGTCTGGGGGTCCCCAAGGAGAGAGGTCTGGGGTTCTCGAGGAGCAGATAGGGGTCTGGAGTTCTCAAGGAGGAGGAAAGGACAAACTTTTTTTTTTCCCCTCTACATTCCTTAGTTTTAGTCACATAAAACATTTTTTTTCTTTAAGCCTCAAACTGATGATTACATAATAAACAACTCAGTTTAAACTCTGTACTAGGGATTATATAACAATAATGTATCCTGCTTGAGGACAGTTTCTCCTTCCTGAAAACCTTCTGGCTAATCCTGATATTTTAGAATGTATATCATGGGAGTGGGTCTGGTAGGATCTTTCTATTGTTAAATTCTAATCCTGTTATCCTAAAATGTAAATTGTGGGAGTGGGCCTGGTAAAATTTTTACAACCTTGAGACATTCTTTTGATTAATTGCAATAACCAGTTAAAAAAATATGCAACTCCCTTGCTAACACCAGCAAGGGGGGCATTCTTCAGCCCCCTTCTGATGTCTATGTCAGAAGCGTTCTCTGTCCCTTTTCTTACTTTAATAAAACTCTGCTACACAAAAGCTCCTGAGTGATCAAGCCTGGTCCCTGGTCCTGAAGTTAAATCTTCTTGGAGATCACAAATCCAACACCGTTTACTGTAAACTATCAGACTGCCATTGGCATCTAGTGGATCTAAGCCAAGGATGCTGCTAAACATCCTAAAATGTCCAGGACAGCTCTCACAGCAAGGAATTATCCAGACCCGTGGCAATAGTGCCA